>NW_024429188.1:16461742-17061742 GCF_017639785.1 Mesocricetus auratus
TAGCTCAGGGAGGGATCGCTCACAATGCTACCACCTTATCAAATACCAATTAAGAAAATACCATAAAGACTTGCCTACAACCTGATCTCATGGAGGCATTCTCTCAACTGAGGCTCCCTGTCTGAAGACTCTAGTGTGTGTCAGGTTGACATAAAACTAGCCAGTACAGGAAGTCAAAAACTATGTTGAACAAAGCCAACACTCATGAACTACAGACAAGCCTGAAAGTTGGAGAGGTTCAGAAAGATCATAATTTATTAAATCGCAATTCCAAATGTGCTGGGTGAATGAGAAAAAAACCTCATCTGAGAAATTGCCTGGATTATACTGGCATGTGGGCACATCTGAGGGAGGTTTTTGATTATTAGTTGTTGTAGGAGGAGGGCTCCAACAACTGAGTGTCGGGGGGGACCATCCCTAGACAAGTAAGCTTAAACTATATAAGAAACCTATCACTGGGCCTGGAGAGGAGACTCAGTGGTTAAGAGCACTGGCTGCTCTTCCAAAGGACCTGGGTTTAATTCTTAGCACCCACATGGCAGCTCACAACTGTTTGTAACTCCTGTTCCAGGGGACCCAACATCCTCACACAGACATATATGCAAGCAAAACATCAATGTACATAAAAATACAAATAAATAATTTTTAAAAACAAATCTAACTAAGAACCAGTCTCTGAGCTAGCTAGCAAGCAATATGCACCAGCTTCCCTTGTCCTGCCTTCCCTCAGTGATGAACTGTGATCTGGAAGTGTAAGCCAAGTAAAGCTTTTTCTCCTCTAGGATACTCTGGGTAAGAGTGTTTTATCACAGAAACAGAAAAAACTAGAATGAACTCTTCCATTATAAACCTAAAAGAAGTGGAAGGAAATTGGGAATGACAATAAGCAAGCCAGTGTTGCTCTTGAGCTCTAGGTACAGAGAGGATCAGAAAGAAATTCCCCAAAGAAGAGTATGCCCGAGTATGGTTTGTCCCCATAGAACCTCTTGTTTAAGCTCAGTTCATACTATCACATGCTGAACGGTACAGAGAACAGTCTTCAGAAGATGGGGGGGGGGTGTGATTAGCCTGTGAACATCAATGTTCAAGCTTGCCTCTTACAGTGTCTTGGTAGTGAAGCTTTCTAAAAGAACAAACCTGATCCATCATCCATAATCTTTTGCTATCTCTTGCAGTGTGATTACCCCTGATGCCAATCTTTTTTCTCCTTAAACTTTTTTATTTAAAATAAAAACAATATTATTTTACATATCAATCCCAGCTCCCTCAACCTCATGTCCTCGAATGCCCTCCACCAACCCCTCTATCCCAACCCATCCACTCCCCAGGAGGGTGAGGCCTCCTATGAGAGATCATCAAATTCTGTCACATCATATGGGGCAGGGCCTAGGTCCTGTCCCATGTAACTAGGCTGAGAGAGTATACCTCCATAGGGAATGGACTCCCAAAGTTCATGCACTAGGGATAAATACTGGTTCCACTGACAGAGGCCCCATTGTGGGAGCCCACAGATGACTGAGTTTCCATCTGGAATCTATTCTGACTTATAATACATCAGAGTTCAAGCTTGCTTGCTCCTGTCTCCTTGAGAGCCTTGAGAAAGTTCTTATTAAGCCCATGAGGTAGAGTATATTATCTCTCTAATGAGCTACTGATGCCAACTGAAGGCACACAGAGATAAGGAATGAAGCTGCTTGCTGCTAGTAGGAACCGAATGATAGATAGTGAGCCTGGATGCTCCTCGATTCAAGGACAGTGCAGGGAGCTGGTTAACTAATTATGCTGCTCTTTGTTCTGCTTTGCCTCTAGTCTGTATATACGCAGGGTCTAAATTAAACTTTGAGCTGCCGGTGTGATGAAAGGCATGGACCCAGCAGTCCCCAGAAATCTATCTTGTGTTTCTGTCTGTTTCTTTATCTCGTTTCTCAATCCTCACATCCCTACTTAGGTAACCCAACTGACGCGTTGGAGCAGGCTCCATCACCCCATAGACTTCCCAGGCTCTCCAAGTGACACCCACATTCAGGCGACCTGGCTCAGTCCGATGGTTGTTCCCCAGCTGTCATACTGGGGTCCATGAGCTCCCACATGTTCAGGTCAGCTGTTTCTGTGGGTTTCCCCAGCATGGTTTTGACCCTTTTGGTCATCACTCCTCCCTCTCTACAACTGGATTCCAGGAGTTCAGCTCAGTGCTCAGCTGTGAATCTTAGCTTCAGCTTCCATCAGCGACTGGATAAAGTCTCTGTGATGGCATTTAAGGAAGTAAGTCACCAATTGTATTATAGGGGGAAGGGCATTTAAGGTAGCCTCTCCACTATTGCTTAGATTCTTAGTCGGGGTCATCCTTGTGGATCCCTGAACATCTCTATAGTGCCAGATTTCCCTTTAAACCTATAATGACTCCCTCTATTAAGGTATCTCTTTACTTGCTCTCCTTCTCCATTTTCCCTCAACTCAATCTTCCTGATACCTCATGTTCTCCTCCCCCTTCCATTCCTCCCACCTCCCTTCCCCCTCCCCCTCCCCCTCCCCCATGCTCCCAGTGTGCTCAGGAGAACTTGTACCTTTCTCCATCTCCAGATGTCCTTGTATGTCTCTCTTAGGGTCCTCCTTGCTTCCTAGCTTCTCTGGGGTTGTGGATTGTTGGTTAGTTGTCCTTTGCTCTATGTCCAATATCCACGTATGAGTGGGTACATACCATGTTTTTCTTTATGCTCCGACCTCCAATCTTGACCTTATGTCCATCATGCAAAGCCACTACTCATGCTACATAGCACAGTAAAAAGCCTTTACCTTACCTGCCAACTTTGTACCATTGAGCATACCTAGCCATCTGATCATTATTGTAGCTTGCAGGATTCACAGAAGGGTAAGGGTTGTTGTTGACTTTTCTCTTCTTGTAGCGTACATACAGTTTTCTGATTGTATTTCAGGCCATTCCAGAGGAAAGAACTCATACATGGGATTGTAACGCTGGCCAAACGTCAGTGGCTGGAAAGGTCATATCCTCAATTGGAGATCATATGCGTTAGTATTCAGGCATCTGTACTGGCGTGTTCTTGGGGTTCTGACAGATATGCCCTCAGCTCCAGCCACGAAAAGCACCACCTGTGTGTATTCACTAAGTTCCGTTTTAAATATCTATCTATCTATCTATCTATCTATCTATCTATATCTATCTATCTGTCTGATTCCCCCGCTCTTTTCCTTTCTCTCTCCCCTTCTTTCCTCTCTCTTCCCCTCTTTCCTTTTTCCTTTCTCCTGCTGCTCCTGCCTCCAGAGGCTGGTATCTCCCCTTCCATTTCCCCTTTTTATGATCCCTTTTCCTAATTACTGCTTGAACCCTGTCACATGGCATCTTTCTCTGAAGCACTTCTTTTCTTAAATTACAACAATATGCTCTTCTATTGTCATTTTGGTAAATTAACATAGTATCAGACTGCCCTCTAAATATATAAAGCTAATGCCAGCGTGATGGCTCATTGGGTAAAGGTACTTGCTGCCAAACCTGACAACCTAAATTCAGTTCCTGGGACTCACATGGTAGGAGAGCATCAACTCTCAAGGCCTTCATACATGCATGTGCATACATGTACACACACACACACACACACACATACACACACAGGCAACTAAAATTAAACAAAAGATACTTCACTTTGTGTCCATAGATTAGTGCAGCCTTCATCCCTCAACAGAGAAACTCCTTGTAATGGACAGCAGTCAACACGGAGACTCAAAGCTAGTCAAAGTAAGCAATTAAGTGACAGTGAAGTGCTCAGCCCCAAAGGAAACATCTACACCATCTCCTTACCCACAAGACTCAGGGAGTATTGATTGGGGTAGCAGAAAGACTGTAAAAACTAGAAGTTAGAGAGGACAGGCACAAAGCAGTATCTTCTAGATATGACAGGACCACTGCCCTCATAAACTCACAGCAACTGTAGTTGCCTACACAAAACTGGAAGGCCAATCCAGTCAGTGTTCCAGAATGCATGGAAGAGGGGCTCCTGAACTCCCACCCTTAGCTGAAACCTATTGGCAGTTGATGGTTGTAGGAGAAAGGGCAGTTGGTTTCTTCAGGGTGTGGACTCTTGTGGGTTTCCCCTATTCTGGTGTATGGCCTTATACCTATGTATATATGGGCAGTACTGATCTCAAAGGGTTATAAAGAAAATAGTAAGAGGCAGTGAATTTGAGAGGGAACTGTAGGTGTGCCTAGGAGAAGTTAGAAGGAGGGATGGGATGGATATGTTTAAAATACATTGTATACATATATTAAATTCATTAAAATATTTAAAGACTTTTAATACAGGACAACAAAATGGATCTCCCTAACCTCAGTCTTTCATCATCCCGAACCCAGAGAAAAATGAACCCCTTTGATTTATGAAGTGTTTAAACTTTGGTAATTCTCAACAACAACAACAACACGGAAGAGGACTACAAATGTAAGGAAACTGTGGGGAGTTGTGGGTATGCTCATTCTTATACAAATGAATGCATAGGTGTATGTGCACAGGCAAATGCATCAAAATTTAAAGTATTTACATTTTGTTCTTTATGTACATGCATGTACTTTTTGTGAGTGCAGTTGTATGGGGAATGGATTGTGTATACATATGTGTAAGTGTGTAGATTCTGAGGAGCTATCTGCAAAAAAAAATGAAACAAAACAAAATACACCAAGGTCTCTCACTGACCTAGAACTTACCAAGTATGGAGGGCTATCTCACCAGCAAGTCCCAAAGATCCACACTCAGTGCTGTGAACAAAACTGTTCAACGCCACACAGTGATTTTTATATTTTATTAATATATTTTGGAGACAGGATCTCACTTTGTAGCCTCAACTGGAGTTGAGCTATCAGGGGTGAAAGCTGAAGGGTCAGAGAGGCAGAGGAACCATTCACCAGAGTTCTTACCTCTACCAATGCTCAGATCAAAGGAGCAATCCTGTCCTCAGACTTCTTTGTCAGATTGCTTCCTCAGACTGACTGCCTCCCCATACTGCTTCAGACTGACTGCCTCCTCAGACTGCATCAGACTGTCTGCTTCTTCTGACTGACTACTTCTTCAGATTGCTTAAGAATAACAGCACTGAGATCCTCTCTCCTCCCACCTTTGTGTGAGCTGTGTTTCTCTTTCAGACTGGATCAATTTCATGTAGCAATGGGTGACCATGAGCTAACAGAGATTCATCTGCCTCTGTATACTGACTGCTGGGATTAAATATGGCAACCACCACTTCATGGATGGCTAACCTGTGTGGCTGCTGGGATTAAAGGTGTGAGCTCTGCTTCTCTTTTAGACTACATCAATTTCTTTTAGCCCTGGATGACCTTGAACTAACAATGATCCATCTACCTCTATCTCACAAGTGCTATGATTAAAGATGTGTACCACCACTACCTAACCTGCTAACTTATGTGGCAGCTGGGATTAAAGGTGTAAGCTCTGATTCTCTTTTAGACTGGATCAATTTTTTATAGCCCTGGGGGGACCTTGGACTAAGAGTGATCCATCTGCTAATATCTCCTGAGTGCTGGGATTAAGGATGTGTACCACCACTGCCTGACTGACTAACTAGTGTGACTGCTGCTAGTATCGGTATGAGCCCCACTTCTCTTTTAGACTGGATCAATTTCTTGTATCCATGGGTGACTGTGAACTAACAGTGATCCATCTGCCTCTGTCTCCCCATGCTAGGATTAAAGATATGTACCACCACTGCCTGACCTGCTACCTATGTGGCTGCTAGGACTAAAGGTGCAAATCAAATTCTGCTTCTCTTTTACACTGGGTCAATTTCTTGTATCCATGGGTGACCTTGGATTAAGAGTGATCCATCTGCCAATGTCTCCTGAGCACTGGGATTAAAGATATGTACCAAAGCAGGCTAGCCTGCTAAACTGTGTGCCTGCTGGGATTGAAGGTGTGAGCTCTGCTCTTCTTTTAGATGGATCTAATTCTTGTAGCCCTGGGTGCCTTGGACAAACAGTGATCCATCTGCCTCTGTCTCAGGAGTGTTGGGATTAAAGATGTGTACCACCACTGCCTGGCTTACTAACTAGTGTGGCAGCTGGGAGTATAGGTATGAGCTCTGCTTCTCTTTTAGACTGGATCAATTTCTGGTATACCTGGGTGACCTTGGACTAACAGTGATCTATCTGCTACTATCTCCTGAGTGCTGTGATTAAAGATTTGTACTACCACTGACAGGCTGGCTCAGTACTGTGGCTGCTGGGATTAAAGCTGTGAGCTCTGACTCTCTGTTAGATTGAATCAATTTCGTGTAGGCCTAGGTTACTTTGGACTACCACTGATCCATCTGCCAATGTCTCCCCAGTGCGGGGAGATGTGTACCACCACTGCCTGGCTGTCTAACTAGTGTGGCTGCTGTTAGTATAGGCATGAGCCCTGTTTCTCTTTTAAACTAGATCAATTTCTTGTAGCCCTCAGTGACCTTGGACAAACACTGATCCATCTGCCAATGTCTCCTGAATGCTGGGATTAAAGATGTGTGACTCAACAGCCTGGCTGGCTAAATAGTATGGCTGCTGGGATTAAAGGTGTGAGCTCTGATTCTCTTTTAGACTGGATCAATTTACTGTAGCCCTGGGTGACCTCTTACTAACAGTGATCCATTTGCTTGTGTTTTCCAAGTGCTGGAACTAAACATGTGTACCACCACTGTCTGGCTGCTAAACTGTCTGGCTGCTAGGATTAACGTTGTGAGTTCTGCTTCTCTTTTAGACTGGATCAATTTCATCTAACTGTGAGTGACCATGGACTAACAGTGATCCATCTGGCAATGTCTCCCAAGTGCTGGGATTAAAGATGTGTACCACCACTGCTTGGCCTGCTAAACTTTGTGACTGCTGGGATTAAAGGTGTGAGGTCTGCTTCTCTTTTAAACTGGATAAATTTCTTGTAGCCCTGGGTGACCTTGTACTTAGTGATCCATCTGCCTCTGTCTCAGGTGTGCTGGGATTAAAGATGTGTACCATCAGGCCCTGGCCTTCTAAAGTGTGTGTCTGCTGGGATTAAAGTTGTGAGTTCTGCTTCTCTTTATACTGGATCAATTTGTTGTATCCCTGGGTGACCTTGAACTAACAGTGATCCATCTGCCTCTGTCTCCCGAGTGCTAGGATTAAAGATGTGTACCACCTGGACTTAAGTTTTGTGCATGGCAATGAACATGAATCGATCTGCATTCTTCTACATGCCAGTCTCCAATTATGCCAGCACCATTTGTTGAAGATGCTTTCTTTATTCCATTGTATATTTTTAGCTTCTTTGTCAAAGATCAGATGTTCGTACGTGTGTGGGTTAATATCAGGGTTTTCAATTCAATTCCATTGGTCTACCTGTCTATTTTTGTGCCAATGCCAAGCTGTTTTCAGCACTATAGCTCTGTAATAGAGCTTGAGGTCAGGGATGGTGATGCGTCCGGACGTTGCCTTGTTGAACAGGGTTGTTTTGGCTATCCTGGGTCTTTTGTTTTTCCATAAAAAATTGATTATTGTTCTTTCAAGGTCTGTGAAGAATTGTGCTGGGATTTTAATGGGGATTGCATTGAATCTGTAGATTGCTTTTGGCAGGATTGCCATTTTTACTACATTGGTCCTACCTATCCAAGAGCATGGGAGATCTTTCCATTTTCTGAGGGCTTCTTTAATTTCTTTCTTTAAAGATTCAAAGTTCTTACGATACAGGTCTTTCACTTGTTTGGTTAGTGTTACCCCAAGGTATTTTATGTTGTTTGTGGCAATTGTAAAGGGTGATGTTTCTCTGATTTCTCTTTCAGCCCTTTTATCATCTGTATATAGTAGGGCTATTAAGTCCAAATGGATCAAAGACCTCAACATAAATCCAGCCACAGTGAACCTCTTAGAAGAGAAAGTGGGTGGTACCCTTGAAGGAATTGGTACAGGAGACAGCTTCCTGAACATAACACCAGTAGCACAGACAGTGAGATCAACAATTAATAAATGGGACCTACTGAAACTGAGAAGCTTCTGTAAGGCAAAGGACACAGTCAGCAAGACAAAAAGGCAGCCCACAGAATAGGAAAAAATATTCACTAATCCCACATCTGACAGAGGGTTGATCTCCACAATTTACAAAGAACTCAAGAAGCAAGTCTCCAAAACACCAAAGGACCCTATTAAAAAGTGGGCTGCAGAACTAAATAGAGAGTTTTCAATAGAGGAGTCTAAAATGGCTGAGAGGCACTTGAGAAAGTGCTCAACATCCTTAGCCATCCGGGAAATGCAAATCAAAACAACTCTGAGATACCATCTCACTCCTATCAGAATGGCTAAAATCAAAAACACCAATGGCAATTTATGCTGGAGAGGATGTGGTGAAAGAGGGACACTCCTCCATTGCTGGTGGGAGTGCCAACTGGTTCACTTTGGAAATCAGTATGGAGATTCCTCAGAAAAATGGGAATAAACCTACCACAAGACCCAGCAACTCCACTCTTAGGCATATATCCAAAAGATGCCCATTCATACAACAAAGATGTCTGTTCCACTATGTTCATAGCAGCTTTATTTGTAATAGCCAGAACTTGGAAGCAACCTAGATGTCCCTCACCCGAAGAGTGGATAGAGAAAATGTGGTACATCTACACAATGGAGTACTATTCAGCAGAAAAAAATAATGGAATCATGAGATTCGCAGGCAAATGGATGACACTAGAAGAAACCATCCTGAGTGAGGTAACCCAGTCACAAAAAGAGAAACATGGCATGTACTCTCTCATATATGGATTTTAGACATAGATCTGGGGAGTGCCAGCCTACAATCCTATGGCCAGAGAGTCTGGGAAACAGAAACTTCATTTAGTGGCTGATCGAAGAAGAGGCAGACTCCCTTGGTTAAGTACTGAGCTGAACTCAAGAAAGCCAGTAACAGAGAGGGAGGACTGATGATCAAAGGGATTAAGACTGGGCTGGTTTAACCCCCAGAAACAGCTGACCAGACAAAGGTTAACTCTTGAATCCCAGGCATCAGCCTGGGAATCCAGCATGGGACTGATCAAGACCCCCTAAATCTGGGTGTCAGTGAGGAGGCCTAGGGAATCTATTGAGCCTTGGGCAGCAGATCAGTACCCATCCCAAGTATACACACGGTCTCTGGACTCCCATAGAACAATGTGAGGTGCACTCTCACCCTGAACTCTTGGGGAAGGGTCTAGGCCCTGCCCTATATGAAATGACAGACAATGGACACCCCCATGGAGGGCCTCACCCTCCCTGGGGGAATGAGGGGATAACGGGGGGGTTGGGGGAGGGCACGGGAGGAGGTGAGGGAATGGGAGAGGGACCTGGAACTGACTTGTGAAGCAACCTCGTTTCTTATCTAAATTAAAACTGGAAAATAAAATATAAAAAAAATTAAATAAAAAAAAGAAATAAACACCTTAAAAATAAAGATGTGTACCACCACTGCCTGGCTGGCTAACTATTTTGGCTTCTGGGATTAAATGTATGAGCTCTGCTTCTCTTTTAGACTGTATCAATTTCTTGTAGCCCTGGGTGACCTTTAATTAACAATGATCCATCTGACTCTATCTCCCGATTGATAGGATTTAATATGTGCCAATGTCTCCAGTGAGCTGGGATTAAAAATGTGTATCACTACTGCCTGGCTGACTAACTAGTGTGGCTAATGGGAGTATAGGTATGAGATCTGCTTCTCTTT
The DNA here is from genome assembly GCF_017639785.1 of Mesocricetus auratus. Lineage (NCBI taxonomy): Eukaryota > Metazoa > Chordata > Mammalia > Rodentia > Cricetidae > Mesocricetus > Mesocricetus auratus. Next base: position 16,471,456 of record NW_024429188.1, read on the forward strand.
TAGATTAGAACAATGTTTTGTAGCCCTGTGTGACCTTGGACTAACAGTGATCCATCTGCCTCTGTCTCAGTGTGCTTGGATTATAGATGTGTGCCACCACTGCCTGGCCTGCTATACTGTGTGGCTGCTGGGATTAAAGTTGTCAATTTTGCTTCTCTTTTAGACTGGATCAATTTCTTGTAGCCCTGGGTGACCTTGGACTAATAGTGATCCATCTGCCAATGTCTCCTGAGTGCTGGGATTAAAGGTATGTAGCACTACTGCTTGGCTGGCTAACTGGTGTGGGTACTGGGTTTAAAGGTGTGAGGTCTTCTCTTTTAAACTTGAGCAATTTTTTGTAGCCCTGGGTGACCTTTGACTAACAGACATCCATCTGCCTCTGTCTCTTGGGTTCTGTGGTTATAAATGTGTGCCCCTGCTGCCTGGCCTCAATATCTAACTGCTGTGACTAGACCTGCACTATGTCATTCAGGCATGCTTTGTTATATCATAAACTAGCCACTACCACATGAGACCAGGCTCCAGCCCCATCCACGGCTTTCCTTTTCACCCTGTACAGCAAATTTTCAAGGGGACATTTGTGTTGTTGATTCTTTTCTGACCCTCCAGGGTTTGCTTATCTGGGGGTGGTTCATCCCATCTGCTTATCAAGGGGTTGTTGGTGGCACTCTCAGTCTTGTGGAAATCAGTGTCCCTCCCTTATCACCTACCCACCCTTTCCTTCCTTTTTCCCTGCCCCACAATCAGAGACTCAGAACAACATACACATTTCAGTTTTATTGGCATCACCATGATATCTATCATTTGGTGAAATTTGTCCTTAACATCACTGACCATCACTGAGCATCAAGACCTATACATTGTTGTTCCTTCGGTCTTCAGCCATGCTCTGAGTCTAGGAGTTGGTCAGGTCCTCAGCACCAGTGGATGATCTCTCTATGTCTGGTTGGATTTGCTCAGGTGCATTCTGGTTAGCATTCCCACCCATTTGATTGATGAGCAATGCCAGTGCTGTTTCACTGGGTTCCTTGGGAATTTTCAGTTTGATTATCTTCGACACTTTTCTTCTGTTAATCTTTGGCAAAGATCTTTTCCCCTTACGGATGATCTGAAAGGACCACACACCAAGGTCACAAGGGCACTGGTTTGGGAAGATATGAATGTGGAGGGGGATTTAAGAGAATGGGCAAAGGTAGAGGAGGGGTTTATAGTGAGGCAGAAAGTACTAAGGCAAGCGATAGCTTCAGAAAGAAGGGAATGAGCTTAGAATTAGTCCTCTCACCTTCCCAGCTGTTTGAGGACGAGAATAATACCGAGTCTTCTTGGGGGAGCTGGATTTGTGGCGACAGGCAGCCTTGTGCTTCTTTCTTGCCTTGACTTCTGCAGCCGATGTTGATGCTTTTGTGCTAGGCTTTAGGGGTTTCCTGGCTACCTTAGCCATGCTGAAACTGCAGTTGACTGACCCAGAGCGCTGAGGACCCTGCTTATATGCCCTGCTCGACAATGGTGGACCACACCCTTCAGCCCTGATTGGTCCTCCCTAGCCAATAGCAGCCAAGGAGTGACTGAGATGTCACAATGCCCCACCTTTGGGCATGAAGGTTTAGGGCTCAGATTAGGTTAGGTGGGAAATGTGCTAGAACTCCAAAGTCTGGTTTGAAGTGGGAGGCTTTACTTCCACAAGAGAAGTTTCTTAAATTTCCTCCCTTCTTCTATACTCAAGTTAGACTGTTGAACTTCTCAGAGAGTTTGCTTCTTCAAACCTGTACTCTTGGTTGAGTTGACTTTCCCTTGATCTTCTGATAGTATTTTAGATATTTTATCTAATTACTACCCAAACTAATAGGGTTCTAAGAAGAGTGATTCCATATGAAGATCATCCTACAAACAGCAACAAACATGTGTCCCATAAAGACATATCCTTACCAACACAACAGCAAAACCATGTGCCCCATAAATAGACATCACATTACCTGTTAGGATTTGGCATCTAAGACTGCTCATTTTTTTAATTCCTAGTTAAAAAATTGATGTTTTTTATACCAATCTTTTCACTTACATACCAGGAAGTGGAGTGAACTGCCTTTATTGAAGGCTATATGTTCATTTCTTTGCATTATTGGAATCTGTCACACTTTTTTTATTTTATGAGATTCTGTCCCTCCTAGTTTATTCAGTTTCCCTTTTACTAGCACTAATTGTCTTCTCATTAAGTGACCTTGCCTAATATATTTGAATTAGATTCTCATATATTTTTTGTCCCTGTGAAATATATTTGTGTTCAAGTGTAGTACAATGTACTATAACAGGCTCTTTTCTGCTATTCTAGATCTCTGCTTCTAACAGTGCAAGATATTTCATGAAAATTCACACACCAACTTTACCTTGCTCATTCCCATCCTCTTTTGAGGGAAACATATGCTTGTTCAGTATCCCATGTCACAAATATTGATTTTCTGTTCATTGTTATTTATGTCCCTTGTGGACTTTTAAGCAAGCATGTGGCCAGGAAATGACTGTCTTGGTATTAGATTGATGTAATTGCATAATTTCATGATCTTATAACATTTATATAAATTGGGTTCTTTCTATAACACAAACTTATTACTTACCACTCTTAAACATACAGCTGATGTTAGAGTGCAAGCAAGGACCAGTTATGGTGAACACCCTATTCCTGGTTATGTCTTAATCCAGCCTTCGTGGTTGAGTTATTCAAACAGAGATTCCCTAAGAGCTGAACTTCTGAATCCTCCTGCTTCAAGAAGGCAGTGTGAGCCAGGAGACAAGACTAATCTGTAACTTTAATTTCTTTTTCTTCTTTTCTTGATGTCAGCTGTTCTGAAGGAAAAGCTGAACAGACATTCCCACCAAGCAGTAAGAAAATCATGTGACTCAGATCTCCACTAATCTCTCTATGGATTTTTCAAGATCCAGAGGGTAGCTTCTCTCCCCTTAGGAATCAAGGTGGCCCTGTTGGTATATGTATCCTTTTAGCAAAGGCTTGAGCTTGCACTCTCTGGTCTGCAATAAGCCAGCATTCTCATTTTCTTGGAGAGGTATTGGTAGGTGCCTTTAAAAAATTGAATACATACAGTGTTATGAGAAACCAACATAAGATTAAGTATAGATTGAAGATAACTACAAACAGTTTAAAACATATTACACAAATATTTTTGAAAAGTATTTGCTAATTTGTCCTAAAATTCAACATAAGATATTATTAATTAGAAATCATAGAACTGAAAAAACTAAAAATACAATAAATTGAGTGACTTTATCCAGAGTGAAGAACACAAGGAAACATCAGTATAATTTATCTCATCTGAACAGAGAGACTATGAACTTTAAGAAATTATAGCAACTTTGAGATTAGAGGTTAATTAGGAAATACTTGACTTTCTAGTTACGAGTGTCCAGAAGGAAATGAGAAACAGAGTAAGATTGATGTTTTAGTTTCCTTTCTGTTGCTGTGGCCATGCACCATAGACAAGACAACTTATAAAGAAACAATTTATTTGGGTTTATGGTCCTAAGAAGTTAGAGTCCACAATGGCAGAGATAGCAGGTAGTTAGATCAAGAAGCTGAGAGATCTTATCTTTAATCACAAGCATGAAGCAGGTTCCCTTCAAACACATTACCACCAGCTTTTGAGAATGGAAGCAATTGCTTTATAAGAGCAGAAAATGCCTTAGAATCTCTTTCACAAGTTGGAGGCTTAGTTGGGTGAAGTCTTGTACTTTGGTCACTGTTTTTATTAATCCAATACAGATCAGGCCTCTCCTTGATGGCACCAATCTCCTTAACAATTATAGTCCCTTTCAGTCCATACCTTGCCTGTTTCGTTAAGTTTCCTAATCCTCTTTTTCTCTCCAATTTGTACTTCTTTCTGCCCAACTTGCTCTTTTTTATTGTATACTCAAATAAGGAGATGGGTAATAACTGAGCAGTAGATTCAATGTTATGCTGTCTTGACATCTCCACCAAAGAATTTAATCCACTAATTTTTATTGGGGGCTTAGGCAATTTCTCAGGACACCGAAAGAAAACAGCCAGAATCTTTGCCAAAATATTATAGATATTGCCTCTAGCCCATTTGGTAATATTATTTCCCTCTGATATTTTTGATATGGGCCTACAATATCCACATTACTGTTAGTACCACTGTCTTCCAGACTCCTACTATTATGGCCCTTTAAACTTTAAGTGTTCAACTGCTTTTCTAATGCACAGTTTTTTTACTAGCCCTCCACATAATCGTGTTTATCATAGCAACTGTCGATTCTCTGTTACCGATTTCTCTATCCATTACATTTGTGCTGCTATGGTAAAACACCACAACCAAAAGCAATTTAAGAAAGACTTTATTTGGCCCTATGCTTCTAGAAGGTTAAAATTCATAATGGTGGGGACAGCATGATATCAAACAGAACAGAAAACATAGAGATCACAACTTTAACTGCAAGTACTTAGAAGGGAGTGCTCACTGGATGTAGGGGAAGGATATGAACTTTTAAGACCTACTCCAAATGATGTACTATTTGTTTTGTCAAGGATTTGCAACCTTCCCAACAGTGCTCCCAAACTAGAACACCGAGTATTCAAACACCTGGGCCTATGAGTGACATTTCCCATTCAAACCACAACAACTAGAAACACTATTTGATGATTCCATCAGAAATTTCAAACATATATCATGACATGAACCTGAGTTTCAGAAACCAGAGAAAAGATCTCACACACACACACACACACACACAAATCATTCTAATACATATCACAATTTATGTTGGCATATGTAGTGACAAAATATGGAAATATTTTAGCGTGCATAATTTAAAAACTTGTACAATAAGACTACAACCAATGGAGCAAATTAATTTGCAGAGGTCATTTTGTCTGTTCAAGTACTAGTGATAATGATCATGGCCTATATAAGCTGTGATGGCAAGAATATTTATGGTTTGTCTATTTTTAGTGAAGAGCCAGAAACTTCTTAATCATCAGGTATAATGGTTATATTTTTCTAATTGGTCAAAAAGTAGAGAAGACAGAAAAAATTAATAGATTTAGAGCATGCCACATCAAGTTGAGGCAGGTCCAAGCTCATCCCCTGCATCAAGGCTGGGAAAGGCAACCTAGCATGGGGAATAAGTTCCCAACAGCCAGCTCAAGCACCAGGGACAAGTCTGACCCCACTGGTAAGATCCAACTTGATGTGCCATGCTTCGTGGACTCCCATGGGAGGCCTGTCCCTTTCTGAATGGAGACAGAGGAGAAGTGGAGGGGGTAGATGGGAGGTAGGGGAGGAGACAGGAAGAGAAGAGGGAGGGGAAATTGTGGTCAGTATGTAAGAAAATGAAAATTTTTAATAAAAAGTAGATTTAGAGCCACAAGAATATATACATATATAGGCATATGTACATATACCTTAAAAATAGGCATTCTGTTTTCCTTGAATTTCTATTTAAAAGGTTTCTCTTTTAAAAAAGAGTCCAAGACCATGTTTATGAATATTTGTCTTAATGTGGTAAGAATTAGTTTCCTTATTCCTTTCAACAACAATTAGGGAATGGAAGAAATTTTGGAAGTGATTTTAAACTGGTAATGTATTTATAGATTCCTGGAAGCCTGTTGTTTCTGTTCATGTTTATTTAAGCCTTATTCTGTAAGTGTTAAACAAATTAGGGCATGGTACAAACAACAGTGGGAGAAGGGAAGATGTAATGAGCTAGGTGAGGAGATTAGAATGATATAGATAAATTGATAGATACATAGACATATAAAAGTGTTTAACAATCATAAAGTAAATTTAAATATATGCATCTATCATTTTACACTTGCAAGAACGTCTTAACAGGAACAAATAAGAAAGAAAACAAATGAATATGTGTGCATGCATGTGGAAGCCTGAGATAATGTTGAATGTCTTTCATTAATCCTTCTCTTTAATTTTTTGAGACAGTGTCTCTCACTGAACCTGAAGTTTGGTAACTTAGCTAGGATACTTGAAACACTTCAGGGATCCACCTTTCTCCCCTAACCAATAGGCTGGGGTTACAGATGCTAATTTTGTTGTTGTTGTTTTGGTTTTGATACAGGGTTCCTCAGTGTAGCCTTGGCTGTCCTGGAACTCACTCTGTTGACCAAGCTGGCCTCAAAATTACAGGGATCCTTCTGTCCCTGCCACCCGTGCTGAAATTAAAGGTGTGAACCACCACTGCCTGGTATACCTCTAATTTTTTAAGTGAGTTTTTGGAAAAACCAATGCATATCCCCATGAGCCTAGCATTGAGCTATTTATTTGACAACCTATGGCTTCTAGGAAGAACATTATCTTCAAGTAAGCTAACTGGTTAAACTAATATATATTTAGGAAGTTTAGTTTTCATACCAGAACTTGATAGTAAAAACCTGTTGCTGATTCCACAAGCTTTGGTCACATGCCTTGGACCAAATCAAGCTGGTAATGATCTGTGATGTTGACGGTATCAAGCCACCTTTTCAATGCATATCTTTATATCCACTGATTACTGTAACTCCTGAACATCATCAGAAAATCTTCTTCTCTAAGTAGATGACGGTTGATACAGAACTAATAATGGTCAGATTATAGAGTACAAGTGTACCATGGAAGAAGATAATGATTGTAAGAGTCAAAAGATGTAAGAATGGGTGAAACAGTGTCTTCTGGACATGACCGGGCCACTACTCACGAATTCAAGAACTCGTGGCTGTCTGCACAAGAACAAACCGGTTAACAGTACAGCATGGTTGGGGGAAGGGCACATGAGTCCCTCAACCCCTACCTGAGGAAGTAGTGGAAGTTGATGGCTATTAGGTAAGAATCAATTTCCTTTATGGATGTTGTCCCTGATATGTTGACCATGCTTCAGTAAATTGCCCCACACCCAATGTGTATATGATGTAGCTTTAATTGGACTCAGTGGGTTATAAGAAAAAAAAAAGAGAACATGTCATTGGAAGGGAGACATAGAAGAGAATCTAGGAGCAATTGGAAGGAGGATGGATATGATTGAAATATATTTTATGAAAGTATCAAATAATAAAAATATTTTATATAGAAAATCAAGAATGCACGCAAAAGAAACAATTTAGTCTAATAATTCATGCAGTTGATATAATATTTATAATCCTTATATTGTCCTGTGCTCTTAAAGAAAACGCTGAAATTTTTGATAATGAATTTTCCCCGTGAAAGTAGCTGAGCTTAAGCAAAATTTTGTTTAAATTAAACAAAATGATAGAAATATTTCTATCAAATATTTTAATTTTTCATCAGCACTTTGTTTCACTTTCTTAAACAATATTATACACTAGTTGTTATGTGAAGTGGCAGAGTGAGAATTCTTAAGAATATAATATTGTGCTAGTAGACAACTTAGGGAGTCTAGTGCCTGCCACCAAACCATATGACCTGAATTCAAAGCCCAAATCCTAGGGGTGAGGAAAGAACTGATTTCTACAATTCTCTTCTGATATCCATACTTACACTGTGGAACACACACACACACACACACACACACACACACACACACAACTTAAGAAATTAACATTACATATTCTTCTTTTTCCTTCTAATTTTGAAAATCACATACATGAGTACTGTATCATTTTCCCCTCCTTCTCTCCCCTCCAGTTCCTAAAGTCCTTCGCAATCTCTCTCAAACTCATGGCCTCTTTTTCTTTTAACTATTTCCTGATGAGTCTATTTGCTTATATTAGTATGTGTTTATGGCTGACCACTTGGGATTGGAAGACCTATCCAGAGTTCATCCTTGTAGAAAACACACTTTACTTTCTCAACGGTCATTAATTGCCTGTAGCTCTTTATCTACATCTGGGGCCTTGTAAGATTTCCCCCCCATTGAACACTAGTGAGAGTTCCAGAGATCTACAAGGATGACACCAATTGGCAATCTAATCAATAGTGGAGAGGCTACCTTAAATGCTCTCCCCTGATAATGAGATTGATGACTACCTTATATGCCATCCTAGAGCCTTCCTCCAGTGGCTGATGGAAGCAGAAGCAGACACCCACAGCTAAACACTGAACTGAAGTCCTGGAAAACAGTTGCAGAGAGGGAGGAATGATGAGCAAAGGGGTCAAGACAAGGCAGGTGAAACCCACAGAAACAACTGACCTGAACACGAGGGAGCTCATGGACCCCAGACTGACAGACCAACATGGGGAGGATCCAGACCCTCTAAATTTGGGTATCAGTGTGGAGACTTTGGCAATCTATGGGTCCTTGGGTAGTAGATCAGTATTTATCCCTGGCATGCAAATGGACTTTTGAGCACATTCCACATTGAGGGATGCTATCTCAGCCTGGACACATGGGGAAGGCTTCACCCTCCCTGGGGAGGGGAGTAGGGATTGGGTGGGGGATGGGGGTCTGAGGGCCGGGGAGGAGGAGAGGAAGAGGGAGCTGAGATTGACATGTGAAGCAAGCTTGTTTCTAATTTAAATAAAAAGAAATCTAAAAAAAAAAGATTTCCCGCATCAATACTGGCATGTTGGCTAATATTGTCACTGTGTGGATCTTGTTTAAATGACCATATTTTTGAGATTTTTATGAGTACAGCTTCACTGTAATATACAGAAGACACTATCTTGCAACAGACAGCCTGTTTCTCAGGCTCTCAAAATTTTTGGCCCCTCCTTTGCATTCTTCCCTGAGATTTAGTTGTAAAGGTTATGTTGTAGGTGTATTATTTGGTGCTGGGAATCCTAAAGTCAAGTTCTGCTCTGTGTTTTAACTATGTGTGACTTTTTTGTAATGATCTCTGTCTGATGAAAAAAGAAGCTTCTTTGATAAGGGCTACACTTACAGTGGATGTAAGAATAAATATTTAAAATGTAACTGTGAATTATTGGCATAGGAAATAGGCAGTAGTAGGTTCTACTCTGAGGTCCAAGATCTCGCCAGACGCTAGTTGGTTAGTTGTACCGTACCAAACAGGAATTCCTTTTTATTGGGTGGTCTTAAATCCAGTTAGATGACTGTTGGTTACCTTCAAGATGTAAGTGTCATTATGGAATCCATGGGTTTATCTTATAGTGCTTGCATTTGCTGTGGTTCATTGGCTTCACAATTTGGAATGACTGTTGATTTTTTTTATCTTTCTTGGAAGTTTGCCAAGATCCTCCCCACCCTGGGATCTTGGCAGCACTTTCTGATACTGTAAGAGCCAGACCTCAGGGTGGATGCTACCACGTCATTTCTTATTCGATTCCTCTAAGTCCTGTGTATAGTGTCCTTAGCAATAGGACTTTATCTTCAAGGTCCAGGACGCAACCTACAACTATAGCAATGGCCTATATTATTTTGGGAACCCTTCAACAAACTTGACCTTAAGAACTTGATATTGAGGATCTTGTTGCTTCATAACTCTTGGCGGAGGATTATAACCACAAATGGTTATAATGGTTATAAATGGTGTGTGTGTGTGTGTGTGTGTGTGTGTGTGTGTGTGTGTGTATTTCCCTATGGCTTTCTCCAACATTGTTAGCATTATTTATATATCCTACATTCTTCTACCTTCATGTTGGCCTCCCAGTTCCCAGTTACATTTCTTGCCTGACTCTTCCTGTTTTCCACATTATGGCACCCGTGCCCTACTATCCCTCTCTTTAGAGCTCAGTATTTCTGACAGTATAATATTATTTTTTTATTATTGTAGCTCTGTAACCTGGCTGGAAATACCGAATGGCAATTATTCTGTTGTTGATCTTTTTTGCTCAGGATTGCCCTGACTATTCAGAGACCCTTTTCCTACTTCTGTGAAGGTCTTAGGAATTTTGATTGGGATTGCATTGATTCTATAGACTGGTTTTGGTACAGTGACCATTTCCCCAGTATTAGTTCTGTCAACCCATGAACATGCCATGCCTTTAATTATGGGTTGACTTCCTTGATCTCTTTCTTCAGAGATTTAAAGTTTTCATTGTAGAGATCATTGCCTCCTTAGGATTTTTCTTAGATACTTGTGAAGCTATTGTGAATGAGCCTTTGCATGATTTCAGTGAGTCTGTATTGGTATATAGAAAGAATTTTCTGATAGAATATTTTGCATCTTTTATATATAATATGATCTGCAAACAGGAATAATTTGACTTCTCTTTCTATTTGTATAACTCTAATTTACTGTCTTTCCACACTTCTCTGGCTAGTGCTACAAGCACGACATTATAAAGGAGTGGAGACAGTGAACAGCCATGTCTTATTCTGAAATGAAATTTATGATTGTATTTCATCATATTTTTCTCAATTTTGATTCTTCTTTAGACTCATTGTACTATTATTACAAAATAGGAACCCATATTTGACACTGAAATGTGTGTAATAGAGGAGCACAGGATGGAAACAAACTTATTTTGAAAGTATATTGTCTCCAAGAATGAGAGAAACATTCTGAAAAGGATAAAATTCATGAGACTGGATAGGGAAGATACACTCTTCAAAAGCATCCTAAGGTCAATGTTCTGCCTCAAAAGACTCAGGAGCAAGGCTAATCATTGCTATAGTTGTGAGTTTAAGTCACTTTACTTTCCCTGGAGTGAGACTGGCATCCTCACTACGGTGATGTCTCGGGCTCCGCTGAAACCTGTAAGTGGATTATGTCACAAAGTGAGATGTGACAAACACTGGGAGGAGGCTGGCATCCAGGGTGTTCAGCGGAGGCTGGTACTGCTGTCTCCATACCTCTCACCACGTAGCATCTCATACCTGCACCCTATAAACCATTCCCACCCACCTGTGCCCCTTCCAAATACACAAGGACACACCAGCCCTTTCTACCCCCACATCCTGTCCCATGAAATAAAGCATCAGGAACAAGTTGAACTTCTGCATGGTTGCTAACAATGCATATCCATCATCACCAGGCTGTAGGTAGACCAGTTCTCAGGCTCCCAGACCTGTACAAACTAATATCCCCCGATGTCCCAAGAGCCCACCACAGACCACATGAAACTCATCTGCTCACATATGTTTGCTTTTATTTGCAGTACCACAAGAGGACTCTGTGGTAAATGTCAATGAAACTGCCAATGTCTGTGACTGGCCATGACTCAGCATCGTCAAAACCTCTGAGGAGGTGAGAGATCTTGATCACGCTGAGTCTCGGGGCTATTCATGTCCCCAGTAGATTCTCTGGTGCTCGGTGAGGACCCTTCTTGTTGAGGATCATTCTTGCACAGCTCCACGTTTGGCTGATGGTTTTGATCAGGAGAAGGCATTCCCCCACCTCTCACAGTTTTTTTCAAATACCTCTCAATGAGTCTTTTCTTTGGCCTCCTGCTACGCCGGTGTCTTCTTTGCCTCTTAAAAATCCTTTGAACCTGAAAGGACAGCACAGTGATGATAAGCATGTGAAGGGGACACTGTGAGGAAAAGGTGTGGGCTGAGGAGGAAATCCATGCCAGGCCACGGAGAGACAAGAGTCCCAGGGAAGGGAAACTGCTAAATGAAGAAGAAAGGATATTTTGCTCTAGTCGTCTCACCTTTCCATGTCTTGCCGAGATCGGCTGACCTGCAGCTGTGCCCGGTGCGCAAGGAGAAGCCTGACTGGAAATCACCGCATTTGTTCGTTGGTCTTCTGAGGTGGAGGGGTCTAAATCTGTATTAGTCTCCACTGTCTCCTCATTAACATCCATAACGGCGCCTACCAGAGAGAGGTCTGACCCACAGCTCTCTGCACCCAACTGATCTAAGCTACCAAACAATGCAGCGCCACACCCTTCAGCCCTGATTGGTCAGCACAGCCTCGCCAGCCATTATGAACCTTTCCAACAGCACAGAGTGCACTGGGCACTGGGCACAGGGCACAGGGTTGAGGGGTGGGCTTCCAGAGAAACCAGGACCTACCTGAGAAGTCAGAATGCACCACCTTGAAACCTCAGGAGGGGAGGGGGCACTGCAATTGTAAAGGAAGAGAGTCTGTCAGGAGACAGGAGGCTCTTGGTGAGCTTCTTCAAGAGCTACTTCCCAAACCAATTTTCTTTCCTCAGTCAATGCTCATTACAGAGGAAGACGTGGCAGGAAGCCCCCTTCTCCAAACTCTTCCCTGTGTCACCCCTACTCAGTGGATCATTCTGGTTTGTCTTTCCCTTATTCCTTAGGGAGCATTATATTATCATTCTGAAAATATTTTCAAAAGTTATTTGATCATATTCAAGACCCTTTGGCAGGTGAATCACCTACAAACAAACAAAACCAGGTCTTTATGAATAAGTACACCCCAACCTGTTAAATTTGTCACAAGAATAGTAGACTGATTTTCATTATAACAGGTTTTTATTTATTATTGGAAATTTTCATATAAGCATATAATGTATTCTTATTAAATCCCTCCCTCAATTCCTCCCCTCCAGAGCCTCCTGGGTTCAAAAAGTTTGGAGTGTATTTCTGGCAACCCTTTTCTTATCAACAGAGTTTGGAATAAATTGTAAAGTCTTGTAGACTACTATATGTCTGCTTTCATTCAGTAGTTGTACACTGGCCTCCCTGTTTTTACTATTTTTAAAGGTTTTTTCTTTAATCTTGTGTGTGTGTGAGTGTGTGTGCATGTGTGTGTTATTGTTTGCACACAGTTCCTTCCCAGTAACATGACCTCTATTCTGATGCTTTTGAATCATATCTTATTCATACTTGTGTTTTTGTGTAATATATGCTGCTGCTGCTTTAATGCATTTGCTGACCTGAAATATAATTCATCATGATAATTGCTTACATTACCACCTGTTATCTTTGCTCATTACTTCTATTTTAAGGACGGTGGGTGGTATTTCGAGGTGGTTTATCTGTAGCTTTGGAGCCTGTCCTGGGGCTTGCATGTGGTCCAGGTTGGCCTCAAACTCACAGAGTTCTGCATGTCTCTCCCTCCTGAATGCTAGGACTAAAGGCATGTACTACTATTGCCTGGCTGCTCTAATGGAGTAAAAATATCCCTTTAGAATGTACACACCAGTTTTGTCATCTAATCCCTTCTTATTTTCAGGGACTAAACATGACAGTGCCACAAACAGTGATGTTCTGAGCGTCCTCTATTATACCCTCTAGGGAAATTCTGCATAGAGACAATCACAGGAAAATGAAGCCCAATGCTTTGTGCTGTCGATTGTCTCTCTTTAGGCTACTGTACCACAGCACTTAACTGTATAAGATTTAAACAATGCACATTTATTTCTTACAGTGTAGACACTAGAACTTCAGTTAGAGGGCCATGATAGTCAAGTTCTGATGACCATATTTTCCTGGTTATGTCTTTATGTGGTCTTTTGTTTGGTATAAACAATGACACAAAAGGGATTTTTTACTGTATTAAAAAATTATACAGTCTATTGTGATCTTATTTCCCCTGCCCCAACTCCTCTCATATCTCCTCCAGCTCCCTACCCATCCAACTTCATAGTCCTTCTCTAGAGAGATTTTATGAGGTGAAGTGAAGTGCTGTATCTGCCTGCTGTCAAGGTGGCAGGATGTGCCAGTGCTAGGTTAGGTTGTAGTCTACTGTCTCACTTCCTTTTTCTTGATTTCATCTAATCCTAGGTGGAAAACAAGATAGCTCAGCAGGTAAAGACTCTTGCCACCAATCCAGAGGCCCTGAAATCTATGCCTGGATCACACTTGGTGGAAAGAAAGACCAGACTCCCAAAGTTCTCCTCTGACCTCCATACATGGACTATGGCATGTGTACACACACATGCATAAACACACAATATAATATGTGATATATTTTTAAAAACAGCAAAATTGTTGTTGTTAATATTGGCTATTATAAATCTGAACTTTTAAAGAAAAACTTGCTAAATGTGGTTATCAAAGGTGAAGATCACAGAAAGAAGCAACAGACTTAAGACAGATGAAAGAGATTTCCTGTAAGTAAATGGAGAGAAGGACACAAACAAGGAAACTGCTAGAGAAATGGGAAGATCCCACATTCCTATCAGCAGTGTCTCAGAGGAAATGAGACAAGGATGAAAATAATTACAGATGAATTAGAAATGTAGAGAAAAGCTGGAACCCAAGATGTAGGTGTCTAAGGGGATAATACATGGAGAAATGCATGGTAGTATATCAAAACTCATTTTGCAAATTCAGAAAACTTGTTTTAAAAATGCAATCAATGGACCTTGAGAGCTTGTTTGGAGGTTCTAGCAGGGGAGCGCAGCTACTCGTATACCCTTGACCGAAGACCGGTCCTCCTCTATTCGGGGAAGGTCGCCCTCTTCGACCGAGCGCGCAGCTTCGGGAGGGACGCACATGGAGCGGTGAGGGAGGAAGGGGACACCCGCCTAGCCAGCCAGATCAGCCGAATCAACCCTGGCGATCAATGGGGTGACAGATGTCGCAGCCAGATCGCCCTCACATCCAAATGGGACTGATCTGGACCCCCCAAATGTGAGTGTCAGTGAGAAGGCCTGGGCAACCTATGGGGCTCTGAGCTGTGGATCAGTGTCTATCCCTGGTATACAATCTGTCTTCATGTGCCTATGGCACAAAGAGAGATGCTCTCTCAGCCTGGACTCTTAGGGGAGTGCCTTGACCCTACCAAGAGTGAAATGATAGACTCTAGACATCCCCTATGTGGAGGGATTTGGCAATAGGGTGGGAGGGAGGGTGGAAGGGGAGTGCGGGAGGAGGGGAGGGAGAGGGAACTGGGATTGACATGTGAAACAAGCTATTTAAAATTAAAATAAAAAAAATGCAATCAATGAATTAAATATTTTTCAGAGGCTATTCCATCTTCTCGAGTGTCACTCATGGTAAGGTGATCATAGATGGCAAGAATATTACGTTGTTGTGTCAGATTTACTGATTGACCAGTATTCCTGAATCAGTTCCTTAAGAAGTTCTAGAAATTCCGATGACCAGTAGTTTGAAAAAGATATCCTGCTGGGCCATGTTAGTAAATTCTGGCTAAATCAAGAATCAACTTTCTTTCTTTTTCCAGAGCAATGAAGTGAAGAAAGAATTTAAAGGGTCATTTTTATGTGGTGGCACATGCCTGTCATCCCAACACTCAGGGTGTGGATTTATCTGGGATCAGGAAGTTCAGCTCCACCTGCATGCCAAGACAGATGCCAGCCTGAGCTCAGACCCCGTGACCATAAATTAGTTACAAGAGAACAATTTTAAAAGAAGATATTTTATTTCCATAGTGAAATCCCTGCTTTCTGATCATATTGATTAATGACTTATTCTAACTAGTACAAGAAGAAACCAACCGCTAATCCCACGTGGGTAGAGGAGGAGTCCCCCACCTAAGCTGAGATCTATTGGCAGTTGATGACAGTTATGGAAGAGAGAATCCATTCTCCTCAAACAGATGTTCTCTTTTCAGTCATCTGCACTCCAGCGCATAGTCTTACATCCATGGAAGGACTGACTAGACTCAGTGCATTAGAAATGAAAGAAAATGAAGAGCCTATGCAATCAGGAGGGGAATATGGAGAGTCTGCAAGAAATTGGAGAGGGGGGCAATGGAGAATGTATATGATCAAAATATATTGTATATTTACTTTAAATATTTAAAGAATACCAAAGTGAGCTGGGTGTTGGTGGTGCACTCCTTTAATCCCAGCACTCAGGAGGTAGAGGCACGGGAATCTCTGTGAGTTCGAGGCCAGCCTGGTCTACAAGAGCTAGTTCCAGAACAGGCTCCAAAGCAATACAGAGAAACCCTGTCTTGAAAAACAAAACAAAACAAAAAAATAATATCAAAGTGAATAAATAAATACAAAAACACAAAAATATCAAAAGGCTTGATGTGTGAACTGTGTATGAAAGAACTATATGAGAACCTATGATTCTGTATCCAAAGGAAAAATATTATAATAAGAGGGGATAGTAGAACACATATGATACAGGAAATGGGGCAGAGGAATTATTTGGAACCAAAATTTAAACAGGAATGCAAGTTGAAGATGGGGAGTAGGAGTGATAAGGACAGAATCAACTACAACTAAAGATATGGGATGAAACGGCATGAAATCCCACTACTATTTTTTGTTTGGTTTAGGGTTTTTTTATTTCAAGACAGGGTTTTTCTGTGTAGCTTTGGAGCCTGTCCTGGAACTAGCCCTTGTTGACCAGGCTGGATTCGAACTCACAAATATCGATTTGACTTTACCTCCCAAATTCAGTGATTAAAGATAAGGGTCACCACTACCCGGACTTTACTTTTCTTCTTACTTCATGTCTGTAGCTAGGTGGTAGACCCCCTTCTTTTCTTGCTCCTTTACCTTTCCTCCTCTCTTTTATCCATTCTGTTTATTCTCTATGTCTACCAGCTTTGCAATTGACTGTTCAACTCTTTATTACATCAATTAAGTGGTTTAGACAGGCAGACTAACAGAGCTTCACAAAGTTGAACAAATGTAACATAAAAGAATGCATAACATCTTTGCATCCTTAAACAAATGTTCCACAGCATAAACTAATGTAACACATCTTAAAGGAATATTCCACAACACAGAGATGCCTGGATGATCAGTGCTGCTTATAAAAGATGAAGGTCAATAAAAGAAATTTTCGGTGCCATGCACCAGCTACTTCCTTGTGTGGCTGGTGACACAGGCCTTAAAGCAACCAAACTAACACAGCCTCTTGCCCTTGCTTTTGGCTGCCTACCAAAACATAAATAGATGGCAAGAGGTTAGTGATGAATACACCACATACTTTGATTGCAGGATACACAAATCAATCATTAACTGGCCAAAAACTTCCCTCCCTGCTGGATAGCTTCCATAGTGCTGGAAGTCTATGCAGGCTGCTGGGGAAGACAACAAGTTGGCTTTTCCATCAATGGACTCTGCATGTTGCAGTACTGAACTTCCAGGCAAGATGTGCCCATTGGGGCAATAATAGTGGTAACTGAGTGCTCTCTTGATAGGACCTCAGGTCTGATGTGCAGGAGTGTATTCATGCCAGGTAGAAGACATATGATAAAAAAACATGGGTAAGGAAATCACAGCCTCCAGGGGAGAATCTTTTGATGATATTGACAAGGGGTCATGTTGTCAAACTGTCTTCTAGGTGTTTATATTTATTTCAATGCATTTCTTCTAATCCAAATCTTGGACAGAGAATCTTCTTATTGCACTGTGTCACAGTTAATATAGTTACTGTTCAAAATCTGAGAATAAAAACTGTGAATCCTCAGCCACAGATAGGATCCATATAGCACCCCTCTCCTCAAAGTGTAGGGAATATGGTAGAAGAGAGGACAGAAAGAATCTGAGAGCCAAAAGATGGAGAAGAGTGATGTGAAAGACAGTACCCTGGGTATGACATGAGATGATTGCACACAAGAACATAAGGCACACAAGAAAGACCTGCAAACCATCAAGCAGGTTGAAACTTCCAGCATGAGGGTGCTCACAGGGCCCCATCCCCAGCTCAGGACCTATTGGCAGTTGATGGCTGCTGTGAGAGGGAGAGTCAGCTTTCTTTGGGAGTATGGCTACTGATGTAGGAATAAGTACAAAGTGGTTGTCCTGTGAAGTGAAAAATCTTCACTTGAGAATGCAAAACTCTTAGTTCTCTTATTTACCCTTATTGTTGACATTGTGTGTTCAAAACCTGCTCTTGGGAGGCTGGGATTTGTGTGAGAAAGGATTCAGGAAGATAACCTAGTCAGAAGCAAAGCCCAAACAATGCCAGTTCCTTAGGAAAATACATTAAATGGCAAAGTGCATTTGATGAGTAGTCCATTTGATGGCTAGCCTAGTTATTCCCCCACAGAATAAGAAAGGTGTTCTCATTGTTGTTGTTGTCATTGTTTCATAGCAGCCCCACAGTTGAAGGACTGGAAATCTGTTAGAGACAGTCCCTTCACACTCCCACTCCATCCTGTTTCCAATTTGTTAATGAGCTCTTGTTCCTTTCCCCTTCTCTGGGGGAACATGTCTGTCACTCTTAGGATAATCCTGGTTTCCTAGCTTCTCTGGATGTGTGTATTGTAGGCTCGTAATCCTTTGCTCTATGTCTAATATCCATATATGAGTGGGTATATACCATGTTTGTCCTTCTGTGACTGGATTACCACACTCAGGATGGTTTCTTCTAGTTCCATCCATTTGCCTGCAAATACCAATATTCTATTTTTCTTCTCCTGAGTAGTACTCCATTCTATAAATATATCACATTTTCTTTATCCACTCTTCAGCTGAGTGACATCCAGGTTCTGACTATTAGAAATAATGCTGCTATGCACATAGTTGTACAGATGTCCTTGTATGAATGTGCATTCTTTGGGTATATGCCTAAGAGTGGATTGCTCTATCTTGGCGTAGACTGATTCCCACTTTCCTGAGAAACCACCAACTGATTTCCAAAGTGGCTTTACAAGTTTGTACTCCCACCAGCAATGGAGAAGTGTTCCCCTTTCTCCAAATCCTCTCCAGCATAAACTGTCCTTGATGTTTTTGATTTTAGCCATTCCAGCAAGTATTTAAGAGTTGTTTTGATTTGCATTTCCCTGATGGCTAAGGATGTTGAGCACTTTCTCAAGTGTCTTTCTGTCATTTTAGATTGCTCTACTGAGAAATCTCTATTTAGTTCCACACCCAACTTTTTAATGGTATTATTTGGTGTTTTGGTGACTAGAAGCTTGAGTTCTTTGTATATTTTGGAAATCAGCCATATGTCAGGTGTGGGGTTGGTGAAGATCTTTTCCCATTCTGTGGGCTGCCATTTTGTCTTGTTGACTATGTACTTTACCATATAGAAGCTTCTCAGTTGCAGGAGGTCCCATTTGTTGTCAAGCTCAGTGTCTGTGCTACTGGTATCCTGTACCAATTCATCCAAGGGTGCCTCCCACTTTTTCTTTTAAGTGGTTCAGTGTGGCTGGATTTATGTTGAGGTTGATCCATTTGGACTTAACGTTTTGTGCATGGAGATAGACATGGATTCTTCTGCAGTCTGCTACATGTCAGCATCCAGTTATGCCAGAACCATTTGATGAAGATGCTTTCTTTCTTCCATTGTATAATTTTAGTTTCTTCGTCAAAAATAAGGTGTTTGTAGGTGTGTGGATTAACATAGGGCTTTCAATTAGATTCCACTGGTCTGCTTGTCTTTTTGTGAATACATAGCTGCTTTCATTACTATGGCTCTAAAATAGAGCTTGAAGTCCGGAATGGTAATGCCACCAGAAGTTCCTTTGTTGCTCAGGGTTGTTTTGGTTATCCTGAGTTTTTTTCTTTTTCCATATAAAGTTGAGTACTGTTCTTTCAAGGTCTGTGAAAAATTGTGCTAGGATTTTGAAGTGGACTTCATTGAATCTGTAGATTGCTTTTGACAAGATTGATATTTTTACTATGTTGATCCTACATATGCAAGAGCATGGGAGATCTTTCCATTTTCTGGTATCTTCTTTAATTTCTTTCTTTAAAGACTCAAAGTTTTTGTCATACAGGTCTTTTACTAGTTCAGTCAGTGTTACCCCAAGGTATGTCATGTTGTTTGTGGCTATTGTAAACAATGATGTTTCTCTGATTTATTTCTCAGTGCATTTATCATCTATATATAGTAGGGCTACTGATTTTTTTAGTTAATCTTATATCCTGCCACTTTGCTGAAGGTGTTTATCAGCTGTACTAGTTCCCTGGTAGGATTTTTCAGGTCACTTATGTAAACTATCATATCATCTGCAAATAGTGAAAGTTTGACTTCCTCCTTTCCAATTTGTATCCCCGTCATCTCCTTTTGTTGTCTTGTTGCTCTAGCTAGAACTTCAAGTTCCATATTGAAGAGATAGGGAGAGAGTGGACAACCTTGTCTTGTTCCTTATTTTAGAGGAATCACTTTGAGTTTCTCTCCATTTAGTTTGATGTTGGCTGTTGACTTGCTGTATATTGCCTTTATCATGTTTAGGCATGTTCCTGGTACCACAGATCTCTCCAAGACCTTTAACATGAAGGGCTGTTGGATTTTGTCTAAGTGTTTTTCAGCATCTAGTGAGATAATCATGTGGGTTTTCTTTTTCAGTTTTTTTATATAGTGGATTACAATGATGGATTTTCATATGTTGAACCATCCCTGCATCCCTGGGATGAAGCCTACTGGATCATGGAGGATGATATCTCCGATGTGTTCTTGGATTCGATTTGCCAGTATTGTAGTGAGTATTTTTTCATCAATATTCATGAGGGATGTTGGCCTGTAGTTCTCTTTCTTAGTTGTGTCTTTGTGTGGTTTGGGTACCAAGGTAATTGTAGCCTCGTAAAAAGAGTTTGGCAATGACCCTTCTGCTTCTATTCTGTGGAACAATTTGAAGAGTGTTGGTATTAACTCTTCTTTAAATTTCTGGTAGAATTATGCACTGAACTGAAACCATCAAGAATATTCCTTATTCTCAGCACCACAAGTAATCTTCTTCTAATATTGACCAAATACTCTGCATCAAAGCAAACCTGAACATACACAAAAAATTGGAATAACCCCCTGTATCTTATCACATCACCATGGTTTAAAGTTAGAATTCAACAGCACAAATTGTAGAAACCCTACAAACTCATAGAGATTGAACAATGCTCAATTGTATCACTCATGGATTAAGGAAGAAATAAAGAAAGAAATTAAAGACTTCCTAGAAATCAATGAAAATGAAGACAAAATATACCCAAACTTATGGAACAATTTGAAAGCAGTGCTAAGAGAAAAGTTCATAGTACTAAGTGCCCACATGAAGAAACTGGAGAATAGTCACACTACAGAATTAAGAGCACACCTGAAAGCTCTAGACAAAAAGAAGCAAACTCACCCAGGAGAAACAGACACCAGGTAATAGTCAAATTGAGGGCTGAAATCAATAGAGTAGAAAAAAAGAAAACAATACAAAGAATCAATCGATAGGTAAACCCTTTTCCAAACTATCCGAAAGGCAGAAAAAGAACATAAAAATTAACAAAATCAGAAATGAAAAGGGGGACAAAAAACGGGCCCTGAGGAAATCCAGAGAATCTTTAAAAACCTGCACTCCACAAAATTGGAAATTTTATGGGAAATGGACAATTTTCTGGATAGATATCACCTATGAAAATTAAATGAAAAACAGATAAGAAATTTAAACACACCTATAACCCCTAATGAAATAGAAGCAGTCATCAAAAGTCTCCCAACCAAAAAAAAAAGTCCAGGGCCACAGGGATTTTTTTCTTAATTAAGTCTTTTCAAGTGGGAAGAGCCATGTTTAATTCAGACCTTTTGAGGTGTGAGGATACACCTTTAATCCAGATGTTTTTTATACTGTTTCTCTGTGTAACAGTCCTGGCTGTCCTGGAACTTGCTTTGTAGACCATGCTGGCCTCGAGCTCACAGAGATCCACCTGCCTCTACCTTCAAAGTGGCAGGATTAAAGGTGAGTGCCAACACCACCTGGCTGTAATCCCACTACTTAGCCACTTATTAAAAATGTAAGATAAATAACAGAAATGTGAAAAGAGATGTTGTGTGTTGCTTTGTATTCTTTGCCCTTTTGGAGAACCTGCCACCCAACTCCCAAATAAACACATTCTGGATCTTAATATTATATGTGAATTTCTGGCCTTAATTGACTTGCTATTTACAATTTTTCTTTACTTCAGTTATCCTGTCTGTCTTTTGCCTCTGGGCTATTACCTTTCTCTATTTCTGTATACTTTTCTTTTTCATTCTACGGTTTATTTTTCTTTTCTTTTTTTTTTTTTTGAGAATCTTAGGTACTTCTGTATTTGTTTGCTTACTTACATAATTTACAGATAGTTTCTCCTGAAGACAGTTACAAGGAGTAAGATATGAGGATTGATACATGAACACCACAGGGTCAAAAAATTTGCCAAGTGATACCACAGTATTTTTTTCTTTTTCTTTTTTTTTGTTTAAATTAGAAACAAGCTTGCTTCACATGTCAATCCCAGCTCCCTTTCCCTCCCATCCTCATCCACCCCTACCAACCCCTTAACTCCCCACCCCAACCTTTCATCCCTCCCCAGTGAGGGTGAGGCCCCTCCCCAGTGAGGGGTTCTCCAAAGTCTGTCATATCATCTAGGGCAGGGCCTAGGCCTTCCCCCATGTAACCAGGCTGAGAGAGCATCCCTTGATGTAGAATGGTCTCCCAAATTCCATTTGTTTTTTTTTTTTTTTTTTTTTTTGGTGGTGGTGGTGGTGGTGGGTTTTTTTTTTTTTTGGTTTTTATGAGACAGGGTTTCTCTGTATTGTTTTGGAGGCTGTCAGTCCAGCCCGGCCTCAAACTCACAGAGATCCGCCTGCCTCTGCCTCCCGAGTGCTGGGATTAAAGGCGTGCAAGGGAAAAATACTGATGTACTACCTGAGGCCCCATAGATTGCTGAGGCCTCCTCACTGACACACATGTTCAGGAGGCCTGGATCAGTCCCATGCTGGCCTCTCAGCCATCAGTCTCGGTCCATGAGCTCCCCCTTGTACAGATCAGCTGTTTCTGGATATCACAATATTTTTAAAGCTGGTAAGAATTTGCTGCTAAAATAAAATCTTTCACATTTTATCATGAATAATAATTTTGTTTTTATTTGTAACATATTTACTGTACATATATCCTGATCAGTTGCATTCTAAAACACTTATGTTTTAAATCTTTTAAATTAATTTTAATGTTTGTCTTTTTAAGTGTTACTTGATAGCTCAGCCATACCTAGAACTCAGTATATGGCCCACACTGTCTTGCAAGTCACCATATAACTCAGGCTGACCCGGAACTTGTGGGCAAACTTGCTTCAACCTCTTGATTACAGCGTCTCTGATCCTCAGCTTGAAACTTGAACCCCAATATCTGTATCTGGATTTTTTTGCTTTTTTTATTATTTATTTTTAAGTTTAAATTTAGATTAGAAACAAGGTTGCTTCACAAGTCAGTTCCAGGTCCCTCTCCCTTTCCCTCCCCTCCTCCTGTACCCTCCCCCCAACCCCCCCCATTATCCCCTCATTTCCCCAGGGAGGGTGAGGCCCTCCATGGGGGTGTCCATAGTCTGTCATTTCATCCAGGGCAGGGCCTAGACCCTCCCCCAAGAGTTCAGGGTGAGAGTGTACCTCACATTGTTGGATGGGAGTCCAAAGTCCATGTGTATACTCGGGATGGGTACTGATCTGCTGCCCAAGGCTCAATAGATTACCTAGGCCTCCTCACTGACACCCAGATTCAGGGGGTCTTGATCAGTCCCATGCTGGATTCCCAGGCTGATGCCTGGGATTCAAGAGTTAACCTTTGTCTGGTCAGCTGTTTCTGGGGGTTAAACCAGGCCAGTCTTAATCCCTTTGGTCATCAGTCCTCCCTCTCTGTTACTGGCCTACAGTTTTTTTTCAAAACAGGATTTTTCTGTGTAGCTTTGGAGCCTGTACTGGCAGTAGATCTGCAGACCAGGCTGGCCTCAAACTCATAAAATCCACCTGACTTTGCCTCCTAAATTCAGTGATTAAAGATTTGGGTCACGGCCGGGCGGTGGTGGCACATGCCTTTAATCCCAGCACTCAGGAGGCAGAGGCAGGCGGATCTCTGTGAGTTCAAGGCCGGGCTGGACCAACAGCCTCCAAAACAATACATATGGGTCACCACCGCCAGGCATTTTTTTTCTTACTCCATATTTTTCTGTGTAACTGGCCACTTATTTTCTTGCTCCTCAATCCTTCCTTCTCTTTTTTTCTCCTTCTGTTTATTCTCCCTGCCTACCAGCCCTGCCTGTCCTTTCTACTGATTTGCTATTGGCCATTCTACTCTTTATTACACCAGTCAGGTGTTTTAGACAGGCAGACCAACACACCTTTAAAAAGTTAAACGAATGCAACATAAAAAATGAGTGACAAAAATGCATCTTTAAACAAATATTCCACAGCATAAACTAATATAACATAACTTAAAGGTATATTCCAAAACACAGAGATACCCTGCTTGCATGATCAGTGCTGCTTATAAAAGATAAAGGTTAATAAAAGAAAATTTAGGTGCCAATCACCAGCTACTTCCTTGTGTGGCTGGTGACACAGGCCTTAAAGCAACCAAACTAACACAGCCTCTTGTCCTTGCTTTTGACTGCCTACCAAAGCATAAATAGATGGCAAGAGGTTAATGATGAAAACATCATGTACTTTGATTGTAGGATACACAAATCAATCATTAACTGGCCAAAAATTGCCTCCCTGCTGGATAACATCCTTAGCGCTGGAAGTCTATTTAGGCTGCTGGGGGAGACAACAGGTTGGCTTTTCTATCACTGGACTCTGCATGTTGCAGTACTGAACTTCCAGGCAAGATGTGCCCATTGGGGCAATAATAGTGGTAACCAACTTCTCTCTTGATAAGACCTAAGGTCTGATGTGCAGGAGTGTATTCATGCCAGTTAGTAGACATATGATCAAAAACCATGGGTAAGGAAATCACAGACTCCAGGGGAGAATCTTTTGATGGTGTTGACAAGCGGTCATGTTGTCAAGCTGCCTTCTAGGTGTTTATATTTATTTCAATGCATTTCTTCTAATCCCAGTCTTGGACAGAGAATCTTCTTACTGCAATGTGTCACAGTTAATATAGTTGCTGTTCAAGATCTGTGTATCCTCAGGCACAAAAAGGACCTGTATAGCATCCCCCTCCTCAAAGTGCAGGAAACATGGTAGGAGAGAGTACAGAAAGTGTTCAGAACTTGCTCTTGGGAGGCTGGGATTTGTGTGAGAAAGGATTCAGGAAGACAGCATAGCCAGAAGCAAAGCACAACCAATGCCACATCCTTAGGAAAATACGTTAAATGGCAAGGTGCATTTGATGAGTAGTCCATTTGATAGCTAGCCTAGTTATTCCACCACAGAATAAGAAATTTGTTGTTTTTGTTGTTGTTTTATAGTAATCAAAAATTGAAGGACTGGAAATGTTTTAGAGACAGTTCTGTATTTCTGAGAAACTTTAAACTCTGAAAAGACTTTGGATGTTTAAAGTAACTAAACTTTAACGTGTTGAAATTTTGAACACTGGGGAACTTACAAAGCTGTACTGAACTTCATTTTGATATTAGCATACCATCTAGGGGAAAATGATAAAGGAAGGGTTGTAGTTGGATTGTGTTGTGATTTGCATTATGTTAACCAGAGTCAGTGTTCAGTCAAGTTGATACATGCTATAGTCATTTAGGAAGATGGATTATCTCCTTTTTTAGTGTTTCACAATTTATATTCATTTTACTATTTTGTTATTTAAAACAATTTTAAAATTTAACTATATTTTGATAATATTCTTCCCTTCCTCCAAGTCCTTCCAGATCCCTCCCCATCCCTACACATTCAAATTTAGGTTATTTCTCAAAAAAGTAAAAAACAGAAAACACAATTTGAAGAGAAAATTCTGCCAAAACGAGAAAACAAACACCTCCCCTGAAAAACCACTGAAGTGTAACCAAATAAAACCACACACAGAAAATAACTGGGAAGTTCAATTATATGCTGGGCATGAGGCATGTACTGGAGTGGTTGGTATATCCAGTGTATGGAGAAAACTTAGTTTTGCGTTTTGCAGCAGGTATAAATGTAAGGGACAGCTCTGTTGCTAAATTTTATCCTGGTGGCTAGGTTTTCTTTCATTCACTCATTCATTCATTCACTCATTCATTAATTTGTAAAACAATTTAAGAAAATAATATATAAAACACAATCTATGAACAAGACAAACCAGCAACAAGGAAAAGAGTTCAAGAGAAGTGGGTCTGTAGATTGAGAAAATCTGTAGGTGTCATTGATGGGCCTATAGGCAAGATTGTAGTGTATTTTCGTAATTAGTGATTGGTGTGGGAGGTCCCAAGCCATTGCAGGTGTCGCTGTCCTCTGGACGGGTGGCACAGGATACTATAAGAAAGCAGGTTGAGAAGACAGGAAGGAGCAAGCCAGCAAGCAGCACACCTCTATGGACACTGCATCAGCTCCTGGCTCCAGGTTCCTCTGCTGTTTGAGTTCCTGTCTGAATTCCCTGAGCAATGTACTAAGTTGTGGAACTGTAAGCTAAAATGAACTCTTCCCTCCATATTGTTTATAATCATGGCAGTTTGTCCCAGCAATTGAAACGGAAACACACCAGTTTAGTCTTCAAGTGACAACTCTATCCTTATGAGTTTCATATCCATCCTTCTTCTTATGTTTGTTTTTGATGAAACCAGTAATGTTATAAAGCATTGAAGAGACAATTATCAGAGGATTTTCCATCTGCTTTTTAAAGATAAGAAACTTTGGGAAACACTCAAAGTAAGGATATTTTTTAGGGCAGGTGAGTACTTTTAAAACTCCCAGTAGACCAAGGCCCCAGCTTTCTGACCTGCACTACAAGCAGACAACATACACTGCCCTTCCAAACACCAAATCTGATAAGGATTAGGCAAATCAATGCTGTATTTATTATGTTTTGAAATCACCATTTTCCTGGGATGCTACTGGTTTCTTTTAGTAAGGTGTTATCTTGGGCTCTCTTGAATCTTGTAAGTGGATTATGTCACAAAGTGAGATGTGACAAACACTGGGAGGAGGATGGCATCCAGGATGTTCAGCGGAGGCTGGTACTGCTGTCCCCGTATCTCTCACCATGTAGCATCTCATACCTGCACCCTATAAACCATTCCCACCAACCTGTGCCCCTTCCAAATGCACAAGGAGACACCAGCCCTTTCTAACCCCACATCCTGTCCCATGAAATATTGCATCAGGAACAAGTTGAACTTCTGCATGGTTGCTAACAGTGCATATCCGTCATCACCAGGCTATACGTAGACAAGTTGTCAGGCTTCCAGACCTGTACAAACCAATGTCCCTCTCTAACCAGTCCATCTACCACCCTTTCTCCCAAGAGCCCACCACAGACCACAGGAAACTCATCTGCTCATTTATGTTTTCTTTTATTTGCGGTACCACAAGAGGACTCTGCGGTAATTGTCAATGGACCTGCGAGTGTCAATGAGTGGGCATGACTGATCATCAAGACCTCTGAGGAGGTGAGAGGTCTTCATCACGCTGAGTCTCGGGGCTAGTCATGTCCCCAGTAGATTCTATGGTGCTCGGTGAGGACCCTTCTTGTTGAGGATCATTCTTGCACAGCTCCACGTTTGGCTGATGGTTTTGATCAGGAGAAGGCATTCCCCCACCTCTCACAGTTTTTTTCAAATACTTCTCAATGAGTCTTTTCTTTGGCCTCCTGCTACGCCGGTGTCTTCTTTGCCTCTTAAAAATCCTTTGAACCTGAAAGGACAGCACAGTGATGATAAGCATGTGAAGGGGACACTGTGAGGAAAAGGTGTGGGCTGAGGAGGAAATCCATGCCAGGCCACGGAGAGACAAGAGTCCCAGGAAAGGGAAACTGCTAAATGAAGAAGAAAGGATACTTTGCTCTAGTCGTCTCACCTTTCCATGTCTTGCCGAGATCGGCTGACCTGCAGCTGTGCCAGGTGCGCAGGGAGAAGCCTGACTGGAAATCACCGCATTTGTTCGTTGGTCTTCTGAGGTGGAGGGGTCTAAATTTGTATTAGTCTCCACTGTCTCCTCACTAACATCCATAACGGTGCTTACCAGAGAGAGGTCTGACCCACAGCTCTCTGCACCCCACTGATCTAAGCTACCAAACAATGCAGCGCCACACCCTTCAGCCCTGATTGGTCAGCACAGCCTTACCAGCCATTATGAACCTTTCCAACAGCACAGAGTGCACTGGGCACTGGGCACAGGGCACAGGGTTGAGGGGTGGGCTTCCAGAGAAACCAGGACCTACCTGAGAAGTCAGAATGCACCACCTTGAAACCTCAGGAGGGGAGGGGGCACTGCAATTGTAAAGGAAGAGAGTCTGTCAGGAGACAGGAGGCTCTTGGTGAGCTTCTTCAAGAGCTACTTCCCAAACCACTTTTATTTCCTCAGTCAAAGCTCATTACAGAGGAAGACATGGCAGGAAGCCCCCTATTCCAAAGTCTTCCCTGTGTCACCCCTACTCAGTGGATCATTCTGGTTTGTCTTTCCCTTATCCCTTGGGGAGCATTCTATTATCATTCTGAAAATATTTCCAGTGATTTGATCAAATTTAGGACTCCTTAGGTGATGAGACTCCTACAAACAAACAAAACCAGGTCTTTAAGAATAAGTACTCCCCAACCTGTTAAATTTGTCATGAGAGGTGACTGATTTTCATTAGAACATTTTTTCTATTTGGTGTTGGAAATTTTTATATAAACATATGATGGATTTTTATTAAATCCCTCCCCCAATTCATCCCCTCCAGAGCCTCCTAGGTTCAAAAACTTTAGAGTATGTTTCTGGCCGTCCTTTTCTTATCAACAGAGGTTGGGATGAATTGGAAAGTCGTGTAGACTACTGTATGTCTACTTTTATTCAGCAGTTGAACACGGACCTCACTGTTTTGTTTTGTTTTTGCTATTTTTTCTTTTTTGTTATTTATTTTTAAATTTAAATTAGAAACAAGGTTGCTTCACAAGTCAGTTCCAGGTCCCTCTCCGTTTCCCTCCCCTCCTCCCGTGCCCTACCCCCAACCCCCCCAATATCCCCTCATTTCCCTAGGGAGGGTGAGGCCCTCCTTGGGGGTGTCCATAGTCTGTCATTTCATCCAGGGCAGGGCCTAGACCCTCCCCCATGAGTTCAAGGTAAGAGTGCATCTCTCATTGTTGGATGGGAGTCCAAAGTCCATTTGTATACTCTGGATAAATACTGATCTACTGCCCAAGGCTCAATAGATTACCTAGGACTCCTCACTGACACTCCCATTCAGGGGGTCTTGATCAGTCTCATGCTGTATTCCCAGGCATCAGTCTGAGATTCAAGAGCTAACCCTTGTCAGGTCAGCTGTTTCTGGGGGTTAAACCAGCCCAGTCTTAATCCCTTCGGTCATCAGTTCTCCCCTCTCTGTTACTGGCTTACTTGAGTTCAGCTCAGTGCTTAGCTGTGGGAGTCTGCCTCTTCTTCCATCAACCACTGAATGAAGGTTTTGTTTCCCAGACTCTCTGGCCATGGGATTGTAAGCTGGCACCCCCCAGATCTATGTCTAAATTCCATATATGAGAGAGTACATGCCATGTTTCTCTTTTTTTTGACTGCGTTACCTCACTCAGGATGGTTTCTTCTAGTGTCATCCATTTGCCTGCAAATCTCAGGATTCCATTGTTTTTTTCTGCTGAATAGTACTCCATTGTGTAAATATACCACATTTTCTCTATCCACCCTTCGGTTGAGGGACATCTAGGTTGCTTCCGAGTTCTGGCTATTGCAAATAATGCTGCTATGAACATAGTGGAACAGACATCCTTGTTGTATGAATAGGCATCTTTAGGATATATGCCTAACAATGGAGTTGCTGCATTTTGTGGTAGGTTTATTCCCATTTTCCTGAGGAATCTCCATACTGATTTCCAAAGTGGCTGAACAAGTTGGGACTCCTACCAGCAATGGAGGAGAGATCCCCTTTCACCACATCCTCTCCAGCATAAATTGTCTTCGGTGTTTTTGATTTTAGCCATTCTGACAGGAGTGAGATTGTATCTCAAAGTTGTTTTGATTTGCATTTCCCGGATGGCTAAGGATGTTGAGCACTTTCTCAAGTGCCTCTCAGCCATTTTAGACTCCTCTATTGAAAATTCTCTATTTAGATCTGCAGGCCACTTTTTAATGGGATCCTTTGGTGTTTTGGAGACTTGCTTCTTGAGTTCTTCGTGAATTTTGGAGATCAACCCTCTGTCAGATGTGGGGTTAGTGAATATTTTTCCCATTCTGTGGGCTGCCTTTTTGTCTTGCTGACTGTGTCCTTTGCCTTACAGAAGCTTCTCAGTTTCAGGAGGTCCCATTTATTAATTGTTGATCTCACTGTCCATGCTACTGGTGTTATGTTTGATCTTCTGTCTCCTCTACCAATTAGTTCAAGGGTACCACCCACTTTCTCTTCTAAGAGGTTCAGTGTGGTTGGATTTATGTTGAGGTCTTTGATCCATTTGGACTTAAGTTTTGGGCATGGCGATAAACATGGATCGATCCGCATTCTTCTACATGCCCATTGTATATTATTAGCTTCTTTGTCAAAAATCACATGTTCATACGTGTGTGGGTTTTTAAATTCGATTCCATTGGTCTACCTGTCTATTTTTATGCCAATACCAAGCTGTTTTCAGGACTATAGCTGTATAATAGAGCTTGAAGTCAGGAATGGTGATGCCTCCAGACGTTGCCTTGTGGAACAGGGTGGTTTTGACTATCCTGGGTCTTTTGTTTTTCCATACAAATTAGATTATTGTGCTTTCAAGGTCTGTGAAGAATTGTGCATTGAATCTATAGATTGATTTTGGCAGGATTGCCATTTTTACTACATTGATCCTACCTATCCAAGAGCATGGGAGATCTTTCCATTTTTTGAGGGCTTCTTTAATTTCTTTCTTTGAAGATTCATAGTTCTTGCGATACAGGTCTTTCACTTGTTTGGTTAGCGCTACCCCAGGGTATTTTATGTTGTTTGTGGCAATTGTAAAGGGTGATGTTTCTCTGATTTCTTTCTCAGCCCTTTTATCATCTATATATAGTAGGGATACTGATTTTCTAGAGTTGATCTTGTAGCCTGACACTGTGCTGAAGGTGTTAATCAGCTGTAAGAGTTCCCTGGTAGAGTTCTTTGGGTCATTGATGTAAACTATCATATAATCTGCAAATAGTGAAAGTGTGACCTCTTCCTTATTTGTATTCCCTTGATCCCCTTTTGTTGTCGTATGGCTCTGGCTAGAACTTCAAGTACAATGTTGAAAAGGTATGGAGAGAGTGGACAGCCTTGTCTTGCTCCTGATTTTAGAGGAATTGCACTGAGTTTGTGTCCATTTAGTTTGATGTTGGCTGTTGGTTTACTGTATATAGCTTTTATTATGTTTAAGTATGTTCCTGTTATCCCAGATCTCTCCAAGACCTTTATCATGAAGGGGTGTTGGATTTTGTCAAAGGCTTTTTCAGCATCTAGTGAGATGATCATGTGATTTTTGTTTTTCAGCTTGTTTATATGGTGGATTATGTTGATGGATTTTCGTATGTTGAACCATCCCTGCATACCTGGGATGAAACCTACTGGATTGCGGTGAATGATTGTTTTGATGTGTTCTTGGATCCGATTTGCCAGTATTTTATTGAGTATTTTTGCATCAATGTTCATGAGGGATATTGGTCTAAAGTTCTCTTTCTTAGTTGTGTCTTTGTGTGGCTTGGGGATCAAGGTTATTGAAGCCTCGTAGAAAGAATTTGGCAAAGACCCTTCTGCTTCTAATGCATGGAATACTTTGAGAAGAATTGGTATAAGCTGTTCTTTGAATGTCTGGTAGAATTCTGCACTGAGGCCATCTGGACCTCGGCTCTTTTTGGTTGGGAGTCTTTTGATGATTTCTTCTATTTCCATAGAGGTTATAGGTCTATTTAAATTGCTTATCTGTACTTGATTTAATTTTGGGAAGTGATAGATATCCAGTAAGTTGTCCATTTCCTTTAAATTTTTGAATTTTGTGGAGTACAGGTTTTCAAAGTATGACCTGATGATTTTCTGAATTTCCTCAGAGTCCATTGTTATGTCCCCCTTTTCATTTCTGATTTTGTTAATTTGCATGTTCACACTCTGCTGTTTGGTAAGTTTGGACAAAGGTTTGTCTATCTTGTTGATTTTCTCAAAGAACCAACTCTTGGTTGCATTGATTCTTTGTATTGTTTTCCTAGTTTCTACTTTATTGATTTCAGCCCTCAATTTGATTATTTCCAGGCATCTATTCCTCCTGGGGGAGTTTGCTTCTTTGTGTTCTAGAGCTTTCAGCTCTGCTATTAATTCTCTTGTATAACTATTCTCCAGTTTCTTCATGTGCGCATTTAGTGCTGTGATCTTCCCCCGTAGCACTGATTTCAAAGGGTCCAATCGGTTTGGGTATGTTCATCTTCATTCTCATTGAATTCTAGGAAGTCTTTAATTTCTTTTTTATTTCTTCTTTGACCCAGGAATGGTGCAGTTGTGCATTATTCAATTTCCCTGAGTTTGTAGGTTTTATGCAATTTGTGTTGTTGTTGAAATCTAATTTTAAAGCATGGTGGTCTGATAAGATGTATGGAGTTATTCCAATTTTTTGTAGCTGCTGAGGTTTGATATGTTGCCAATTATGTGGTCGATTTTTGAGAAGGTTCCATGTGGTGGTGAGAAGAAGGTATATTCTTTTTTATGTGGATGAAATGTTCTATAGATGTCTGTTAAACCCAGTTGGGTCTTTACTTCTATTAAACCCTTTGCATCTTTGTTGAGTTTCTGTCTGGTATACCTGTCTAGTGGTGAGAGTAGTGTGTTGAAATCTCCCACTATAAGTGTATGGGGCTTTATATGTGACTTAAGTTTTAGTAATGTTTCTTTTATGAATGTGGATGCCTTTGTATTTGAGGCATAGATGTTCAGGAGAGACACTTCATCTTGGAGAATATCGCCTGTGATGAGTATGTAATGACCTCCTTCATCTCTTTTAATTGATTTTATTTGAAAGCCTAATTTGTTAGATATTATGATTGCTACCCCTGCTTGTTTCTTGGGTCCATTTGATTGGAAAATTTTTCCCAACCTTTAGCTCTCAGGTAATGTCTGTCTTTGAGGGTAAGGTGTGTTTCATGTATGCAGCAGAAGGATGGGTTCTGTCTTCGAATCCATTCTGCTAGCCTGTGTCTTTTTATGGGTGAGTTAAGGCCATTAATGTTGAGGGATATTAATGACCATTGATTGCTCATTCTTCTTTAATTTGGAATGGTTGTTGGTGGTGGAATTATGTGTGGAATTTCACCCCTTTGTTCTTTTGGCTGTTGGTAGAGAGGGAGTCTCTAACGCCTATGTTTTTCTGGTTGTAGTTAACTTCATTGGGTTGGAGTTTTCATTCCAAAACTTTCTGTAGGGCTGGGCTAGTTGATATGTATTGCTTGAATCTAGTTTTGTCACGGAATATCTTGTTTTCTCCATCTATAGTTATTGAGAGCTTTGCCGGGTATAGTAGTCTGGGCTGGCATCCATGGTCTCTTAGTGTTGGTAGAATATCTATCCAGGCTTTCAGAGTTTCCATAGAGAAGTCAGGTGTAATTCTGATAGGTTTGCCTTTATATGTTACTTGGTCTTTTTCCTTAGCTCCTCTTAATATTCTTTCTTTATTCTGTATATTTGGGGTCTTGATTATTATGTGGCTAGGGGACTTTTTTTGTGATCCACTCTATTTGGTGTTCTGTAAGCTTCTTGTACCTTCATTGGCACGTCTTTCTTAAGGTTGGGAAAGTTTTCTTCTATGATTTTGTTGAATATGTTGTCTGCCCCTTTAATGTGGTTTTCTTCTCCTTCTTCTATACCTATTATTCTTAGGTTTGGTCTTTTCATGGTGTCCCATATTTCCTGGATGTTTTGTGTTAAGGATTTGTTGGACTGAAGATTTTCTTTGGTTGATGAATCTGTTTCTCCTAGTGTATCTTCAACACCTGAGATTCTCTCTTCCATCTCTTGTATTCTGCTGGTAATGCTTGTATTGGTAGTACCTGACCATTTGCCCAGCTTTTCTATTTCCTGCCTTTCTTCAGATTGTGTCTTTTTTATTGTCTCCATTTCAGTTTTCAACCCTTGCACTGCTTGCATTGTTTCTTGCAATTTTTGGTTTATGTTTTCATCCATTTGTTGCATTTTATGAATATTTTGGTTTGTTCTTTCTTCCATTTCTTGCATTTTTTTGGTTTGCTTTTTCTTCCATTTCTTGCACTTTTTTAGTTTGCTTTTTATTCAGTTTCTTGCATTTTTTGGTTTGCTTTTTCTTCCAGTTCTTGTATTTTTTTGGTTTGTTTTTTCTTCCATTTCCTGCCATTTTTGGATTGTTTCTTCTTCAATTTGTTGCATTTTTTGTTTGTTTTTTCTTCCATTTCTTGCGTTTTTTGGTTTGTTTTTTCTTGCATTTTTTGGGTTGTTTTTTCATCCATTTCTCTGAGGGATTTTCCTATATCCTCTTTTAGGGCCTCTATCATGTTCATGAAGGTGGTTTTAAGGTCATTCTCTTCTGCTTCATTTGCATT
The DNA here is from genome assembly GCF_017639785.1 of Mesocricetus auratus. Taxonomy (NCBI): domain Eukaryota; kingdom Metazoa; phylum Chordata; class Mammalia; order Rodentia; family Cricetidae; genus Mesocricetus; species Mesocricetus auratus. Next base: position 16,505,548 of record NW_024429188.1, read on the forward strand.
GGAATGTTGGAGTCTTGCTGGTGTAGAGTCTCTAGAATCTGACGGTGTCATATTTGTTTTTCTGTTGCTGAGTGTGTATTTGTATTGTCTCTTTCCCATCTCTTCTTCTTGTGGGTTGCAGAAAGAGCCCATTATTGGTCTGGTGGTTAGGGGACCAGAGTTCCCTTTTGGGGGGTGCTAGCAAGTCCAATAATCTGGTAGTTCTTCTATTCCTCATCCTTGTTCTGGTCCGGTGGGTGGAGAAGAAGACCAGGAATCTGGGGTGCTTAGCATCCCACCTGGTCCCCTGGTCCCTTTGCTGTGTCTGCTGGTTTCCTGGTTTCGCTGGTGAGAGAGAAGGCCTGGAATCTAGGGCGCCTGGCTCACACCGGGATTGGAAGTTCTGTGCAGTTCCCAGGTGATCCCCAGGCACTAGAACACAGGCCTTATGCAGGGCCTGTTGTACCTGGTCCCGCCGGAACAGCTGGTCCCCTGGTCTCCCTGGATGCAGGGATGGTCCAACATACGAAAATCCATCAATGTAATCCACCATATAAAAAAAGCTGAAAAACAAAAATCACATGATCATCTCACTAGATGCTGAAAAAGCCTTTGACAAAATCCAACACCCCTTCATGATAAAGGTCTTGGAGAGATCTGGGATAACAGGAACATACCTAAACATAATAAAATCTATATACAGCAAACTGACAGCCAACATCAAACTAAATGGACAGAAACTTAATGCAATTCCACTAAAATCAGGAACAAGACAAGGCTGTCCACTCTCTCCATACCTTTTCAATATTGTACTTGAAGTTCTAGCCAGTGCCATACAACAACAAAAGGAGGGCTGGGCACTCTGAACACGGACCACATTTATTTGCCCATCCCTGTGTTGTCTGACACCTAGGTTGGTTGTATATTACTGTGGTTGTTCTATTTTACTATTATTAATTACTGGTAATCTTATTCCTCAGTTTCTAAAATAAACTTTATCTTGAGTCTATAGATATTGAAAAGCATACGGACTGCATTCACTGCTACCAAGTTGTAAGACATCCACTGGGGACTTGGAACACATATCCTACCAAGAGAGGAAAGGGTGAATTATTATACTGAATATGTATTGAAACAAATCGCTAAAATCCCAACAGAAAAAAAATCAACGAATAAATATTCTATGCATGGTAGATGGAAGTTTCTGTGCTGCCCGGTCCCACTGCCATTGAATCCAAAATAAGCACACAGAGGCTTATATTGATAAGGAACAGTGTGGCCGATGGCTCAGACAACTTATTGGCTAGCACTCTCTTAGTTGCTAAGCCATTTCTATTCATCTTGGTCTTGGCCTGCTGGAGAATGTCCGGGCATTCTACCTTCCCAGAACTTACATGCATGCCATCTCCCTGGCTCCACCTACTACCACCTTTCTCTATCCCTGTTCAGATTTCCTACCTGACTAAATCCTGACTGCGGGCCCATTGGAAAAAACAGCTTTATTCATCAACCAATAAGAGAAACATATATCCAGAGAATACAGATGGACTACCCTCATCATCTCCTCTTGTGTCTCTAAATAAAAAGATAGGTTTTAAGTTTAACATGGTAAAATTACATATAACAAAACAGTTATCAAGCAACAACTATAGTTTAAAATGTTTAATCGACTAACATTTGGCAAATTTAAAGAAAATATTCTATCAACTATCTTATATTTGTGAGTCTATAGTTTTATACGTACCTTATCAGATACCATAACTAAGGAAAACCATAACCATAACTATCTGTCTTCAACTCCATCAAAGGGCCCAGAAACATAGTATATAAACTTGGATGACAGAGACATGTTACTGCCTTCGCAGTCACCCAAAATTTCTATGTATTGTTTGGGCATTCATCTTCAGCCCATAGGCCAAACTGTCTGACAGAGTTTTTAATTAAGTAGGAAATCACAAGATATGCTCTGTCCAGGATGGCAAAGTTGGTCACTTGCTTTCTTCTGCAATAAAGGATCCCTGATGGACCTTTCTGTCTTTTATCAGGTTTAGCAGTCACTTTCCTTTGTAAGTTGCTTGTCCAGTTTGGACAGCGTCCTTACTGTCAGCAGTTGAAGCAAGGGCAGTTCTTTGCCCAATGTCCAATTTTGCCACATTGGAGGCAAACTCCATAATGAGTTTCACTGACGGCCGTCTTCCTCTCTGACACACTCGGTGTGGTCATTAGCAGTTGGGTATCATTCCCACCATTTTAAATGCCATATTCTGTAGGTCTATGAAACGTTTTGAAAAATACATATCCATTTGAAAATATATTTCTGTATATCTAGAAAACCTACCTAAAATAAGTATAAGTTTTGACAATTATATTTGACTGTCTATACTCTGAATTTAATTATACACTACATTCATTTGGGTTACAGTATGAGTGTTGAATCTGCATACAATAGATTCATAATGGTTAGGGCAGAGTTACAGATATGTCTATTTCCTCAAATATGTATCATTTATTTACAAATGCAAACTCTTTTCATGTTTTAAATTCTTACTTTATTAATTATTTTTTTGATTTTCCAAACCTAGTTCCCCCTCTCTTATCTCCTCGTACTCCTCATACTTCATCCCCTACCCAACCTCTCATCTGTTTCTCAGAAAGGGTAACACCTCCCTTACTGAGTCCAATAAGCCTGTGCCATTATTTCATTGAGACAGGACTAAGGGACCTCTCCACTCCCCAAACCCTGTATCATTGCTGGGCAAGTTATTCCTCCATATAGAATGGGATCCATTAATCAGTTAGTGTATTAGAGTTAGAACTTGTACCCTCTGCCAGTGGCCTCATATATTATCCCAGCCATACTATTGTCTCCTGCACTAAGAGAGTCTGGTTCAGTCTTATACAGATTCCCCATTTGTCATACCAGAGTGAGTAGTCTCTCACTGGCCAGGATCAGCTGATTCTGAGGGTTGCTCATCATAGGCTTTATGCCTTTGTTCATATTATTGCTCCTCCCTCTCTTCAACCATACTCCAGTAGCTTGATCCAATGGTTAGTTGTGGATTTCAATATCTGTTTCCCTCTGTTTCTGGAAGAGGGTTCTAGTTTCTCTGGGTTTGTGAATTGTAGTGAGTAGCTCTTGCCTTATGTCTGAAATCCAATTATGAATGAGTAGATATTATATTTGTCTTTCTGGTTCTGGGTTACCTCACACAGGACAGTTTTTTTCTAGTTCTATCTATTGCCTGGGAGTTTTAGAATGTCATTGTTTCTTACCACTAAGTAGTGCTCCATTGTTTACATATACCATATTTTCTTTATCCATTCCTCAGTTGAGGGACATCTAGGTTGTTTCCAAGATCTGGCTATTATGAATATGTTGCTATGAACATAGTTGAGCAAATGTCCTTGTGGTGTGAATGTGCCTCCTTTTGGCTGTATGCCCAAAAGTGGTATTGCAGGGTCTTGAGTTAGGATGATGCTTAATTTTCTGAGGCATTGCCATACTTATTTTCACAATGTCTATAAAAGTTTTCATTCCCACCAGTAATGGAGGAGTGTTTCGCTGACTCTAAATCCTCTCCAGCATAAGCTGTCATTGCTTTTTTTTGATCTTAGCCATTCTGACAGGTGTAAGAAGGAATCTCAGAGTGGTTTTGATTTGCATTTCCCTGATGGCTAGGGACGTGAGCATCCTTAAGTGTCCTTCTGCCATTTGATTATTCTTGTGAGAGTTCTCTGTTTAGACCTGTGCCCCATGTTTTAATTGGAATATTTGATAGTTTGGTTTCTAGTTTCTTGAGTTCTTTGTATATTTTAGAGATCGGTCCTCTTATGGGGTTGTTGAAGATCTTTTCCCATTCTGTAGGAAGCTGTTTTGTCTCATTGACCAGGTTCTTTGTTTTACAGTAGGTTCTCAGTTTCAGGAGGTCACATTTATTAATAGTTGCTCTCAGTGTCTTGCTACTTGTGTTCTATTTAGGAAGTGGTCTCTTGTTCCAATGTGTTCAAATGTATTTCCCAATTTCTCTTCTATGAGGTTCAATGTGGATAGATTTATATTGAGGTCTTTGATCCATTTGGACTTGAGTTTTGCTCATGGTGAATGGAACTATTTGCATTATTCTACATGTTGGCAGCCAGTTATACCGGCACCATTTGTTTTGTTTTCTCTCATGTCATTTTTAATTTAAATTAGAAACAATCTGTTTTATATGTCAGTCCCAGTTCCCTCTCCCTCCCCTCCTCCCATGACCCCTACTGACCTCCTATCCCATCTCCTTTGTGCTCCTCAGGTAGGGTGAGGCCTTCGATGGGGGATCTTCAAAGTCTGCCACATCTCTTAGAGCAGGGCCTAGGCCTTCCCCTGTGTGTTTATGCTGAGTGAATATTCCTCTATTTGGAATGGGCTCCCAAATGTCATATGTACACTAAGGATAAATACTGATCCACTAGCAGAGGTCCCATAGACTGCCCAGGTCTCCTAACTGAAACCCACGTTCAAGGGGTCTGGGTCAGTCCTATGCTGGTTTCCCAGCTATCAGTCTGAAGTTCATGTGCTCCCCTTTTTCAGGTCAGCTGTTTCTGTGGGTTTATCCAGCCTGGTCTTGACCCTTTTGCTCATCACTCCTCCCTCCCTGCAACTGGATTCCAGGAGTTCGGTTCACTATTTAGCTATGGGTGTCTACTTCTGCTTCCATCAGCTACTGGATGATGGATCTAGGAAGTATATAATGTAGTCATCAATCTCATTATCAGTGAAAGGCATTTAAGGTAGCCTCTTCACTGTTGCTTAGATTCCTAGTTGGAGTCATCCTTGTCCATCTCTGGACATTTCCCCAGTTGTAGAGAGCTGCGAAGTGCTGCACCCTTAAGATGGTGCTGGCTTCCACCTTCTGCTAGCCCGACAGCAAGTGCTCTCTGTGATAAACAACTCCTTAAAAGCCCCACCTGTATTTGGTTAAGGCTGGATATCAGGCTTGCTTCTGCGTATGTGGACATATCTGCATGTTCCACGTGGCATACTGGGGTTGGCCGCCCAAGGGCTTTTAATCTATGGATTGGCACTCCCCAAGGCTCCCTGGGAGAAGAAGATTGTTCAAGGTTCCTGAATAAACTGCTTAAAGAAGAGTCTTGGCGTTGTGTCTTCCTTGCTGGTCGAGGCGGGCGCGACACCCAGTTTTCTCTTTAAACCTATAATGTCTCCCTCTATTATGGCATATCTTTTCTTGCTCTCCTTTATTCTTCCCACCACTCAGTCTTCCTGCTCCCTCATGTCCTCCTGTCACATCCTCTTCTCCCCTTCTCTTTCTCCTAACTCCCTCCCCCCATGCACTCAATTTGCTCATGAGATCTTATCCCTTTCCCCTTCTCCAGAGGAACATGTTTGTCTTTCTTAAGGTCATCCTTGCTTCCTAGCTTCTCCATCGGTGTGTATTGTAAGCTGGTAATTCTTTGTTATATGTCTACTATCCATATATGAATGAGTACATACCAAGTTTGTCTTTTTGTGACTGGGTTATCTCACTCAGGATGGTTTCTTTTAGTTCCCTCCATTTGCCTGAGTATTTCAAGATCCCACTGTTCCTTTTTCTGCTGGGGGGTACTCTGTTTTGTAAATGTACCACATTTTCCTTATCCATTCTTCAGTTGAGGGACATCTATGTTGCTTCCAGGTTCTGTCTATTACAAATAATGCTGCTATGAACATAGTTGAACAGATATCCTTATTGTATGAATGTGCATTTTTGGGGGTATATGCCTAAGAGTGTAATTGCTGGATCTTGTCGTAAACTGATTCCCATTTTCCTGAGGCATCGCCATACTGATTTCCAAAGTAGCTGTACAAGTTTGCACTCCCACCAGCAATGGAGGAGTTTTCCCCTTTCTCCATATCCTCTCCAGCATAAAGTGTCATTGGTGTTTTTGATTTTAGCCATTCTGACAGGAGTGAGATGGTATCTCTGAGGTGTTTTAAATTGCATTTCCCAGATGGCTAAGGATGTTGAGCACTTTCTTAAGTGTCTCTTAGCCAGTTTAGACTCCTCTATTGAGAATTCTCTATTTAGTTCTGTACCCCACTTTTTAATTGGATTGTTTGGTGTTTTGGTGACTAGCTTCTTGAGTTCTTTGTATATTTTGGAAATCGGCCCTGTCAGATGTGGGATTGGTGAAGATCTTTTCTCATTCTGTGGGCTGCCGATTTGTCTTTTGACTATGTCCTTTGCCTTACAGAAGTTTTTCAGTTTCAGGAAGTCTTATTTATTGTCGAACTCAGTATCTGTTTTCAGAGCTATAGCTCTATAATAGTGCTTGAAGTCCGGGATGGTGATGCCTCTGGAAGTTCCTTTATTTTACAGGGTTGTTTTGGCTATCCTGGGTCTTCTGTTTTTCCATATAAAATTGAGTATTGTTATTTCAACTTCTGTGATGAATTGGCCAACACCATTTGTTGAAGATGTTTTCTTTTTTCCATTTCATATTTTTAGCTTTTGTCAAAAAATTAGGTATTCAGAAGTGTGCGGATTGATATATGTTATTTAATCCAATTCCATTGACCCACCTGTATATTTTATGTCAATACCAAGCTGTTTTCATTACTATAGCTCTATAGTAGAGCATGAAGTCAGGGATGGTGATGTCCCAGATGATTCTTTATTGTACAGGATTGTTTTGGCTATCCTGGGTTTTCTTTGTTTTTCCATAAGAAGTTGAGTATTGTTCTTTTAAGGTCTGTGAAGAATTGTCCTGGAATTTTGATGGGGATTGCATTGAATCTGTAAACTACTTTTTGTAGGGTTGCCATTTTTACTATGTTGAATCTACCTATCCACGAGCATGGTAGATCTTTCTATTTCCTGTTATCTTCCTAAATTTCTTCCTTTAAAGACTTGAAGTTCTTGTCATAGAGGTCTCTCACTTGTTTGGTTAGTGTTACCCCAAGATATTTCATCTTATTTGTGAGTATTGGAAAGGGTGATGTTTCTCTGATTTCTTTCTCAACACGTTTATTATTTGTATATAGGAGGGCTACTGACTTTTTTGAGTTAATCTTGTATCCAGCTACATTACTGAAGGTGTTTATCAGTTGCAGGAATCCTCTGGTATAATTTTTTTGGATTACTTATGTAAACTATCATATCATCATCAAATGGTGAGAGTTTGACTTCGTTTCCAATTTGTATCCATTTGCTCTCCTTTGGTTGTCTGATTGCTGTAACTAGAACTTTGAGTACTGTGTTGAATAGATATGGAGAGAGTAGACGGCCTTTTCTTGTTCCTGGTTTCAGTGGGATTGCTTTGAGTTTCTCTCCACTTAGTTTGATGTTGGCTGTTGGGTTACTGTATATTGCCTTTATTTTTTTTACTCTTTTTTTTATTAATATTTTTTTTATTTTCCATTTTAAATTTAGATAAGAAACAAGGTTGCTTCACAAGTCAGTACGAGGTCCCTCTCCCTTTCCCTCCCCTCCTCCCGTGCCCTCCCCCCATCCCCCCCGTTATCCCCTCATTCCCCCAGGGAGGGTGAGGCCCTCCATGGGGGTGTCCATTGTCTGTCATTTCATATAGGGCAGGGCCTAGACCCTTCCCCAAGAGTTCAGGGTGAGAGTGCACCTCACATTGTTCTATGGGAGTCCAGAGACCGTGTGTATACTTGGGATGGGTACTGATCTGCTGTCCAAGGCTCAATAGATTCCCTAGGCCTCCTCACTGACACCCAGATTCAGGGGGTCTTGATCAGTCCCATGCTGGATTCCCAGGCTGATGCCTGGGATTCAAGAGTTAACCTTTGTCTGGTCAGCTGTTTCTGGGGTTCAACCAGCCCAGTCTTAATCCCTTTGATCATCAGTCCTCCCTCTCTGATACTGGCTTTCTAGAGTTCAGCTCAGTACTTAACCAGCCAGTAAATGAAGTTTCTGTTTCCCAGACTCTCTGGCAATAGGATTGTAGGCTGGCACTCCCCAGATCTATGTCTAAAATCCATATATGAGAGAGTACATGCCATGTTTCTCTTTTTGTGACTGGGTTACCTCACTCAGGATGGTTTCTTCTAGTGTCATCCATTTGCCTGCGAATCTCATGATTCCATTATTTTTTTCTGCTGAATAGTACTCCATTGTGTAGATGTACCACATTTTCTCTATCCATTCTTCGGGTGAGGGACATCTAGGTTGCTTCCAAGTTCTGGCTATTACAAATAAAGCTGCTATGAACATAGTGGAACAGACATCTTTGTTATATGAATGGGCATCTTTTGGATATATGCCTAAGAGTGCAGTTGCTGGGTCTTGTGGTAGGTTTATTCCCATTTTTCTGAGGAATCTTCATACTGCTTTCCAAAGTGGCTGAACCAGTTGGCACTCCCACCAGCAATGGAGGAGTGTCCCCCTTTCACCACATCCTCTCCAGCATAAATTGTCATTGGTGTTTTTTATTTTAGCCATTCTGACAGGAGTGAGATGGTATCTCAGAGTTGTTTTGATTTGCATTTCCCGGATGGCTAAGGATGTTGAGCACTTTCTCAAGTGCCTCTCAGCCATTTTAGACTCCTCTATTGAAAACTCTCTATTTAGTTCTGCAGCCCACTTCTTAATTGGGTCCTTTGCTGTTTTGGAGACTTGCTTCTTGAGTTCTTTGTAAATTTTGGAGATCAACCCTCTGTCAGATGTGGGATTAGTGAATATTTTTTCCCATTCTGTGGGCTGCCTTTTTGTCTTGCTGACTGTGTCCTTTGTCTTACAGAAGCTTCTCAGTTTCAGTAGGTCCCATTTATTAATTGTTGATCTCACTGTCTGTGCTACTGGTGTTATATTGAGGAAGCTGTCTCCTGTACCAATTCATTCAAGGGTACCACCCACTTTCTCTTCTAAGAGGTTCAGTGTGGCTGGATTTATGTTGAGGTCTTTGATCCATTTGGACTTAAGTTTTGTGCATGGCGATAAACATGGATCGATCCGCATTTTTCTACATGCCAGTCTCCAATTATGCCAGCACCATTTGTTGAAGATGCTTTCTTTATTCCATTGTATATTTTTAGCTTCTTTGTCAAAGATCAGATGTTCGTACGTGTGTGGGTTAATACCCGGATTTTCAATTCGATTCCATTGGTCTGCCTGTCTATTTTTGTGCCAATACCAAGCTGTTTTCAGGACTATAGCTCTATAATAGAGCTTGAGGTCAGGGATAGTGATGCCTCCGGACGTTGCCTTGTTGAACAGGGTTTTTTTGGCTATCCTGGGTCTTTTGTTTTTCCATACAAAATTGATTATTGTTCTTTCAAGGTCTGTGAAGAATTGTGCTGGGATTTTAATGGGGATAGCATTGAATCTGTAGATTGCTTTTGGCAGGATTGCCATTTTTACTACATTGATCCTACCTATCCAAGAGCATGGGAGATCTTTCCATTTTCTGAGGGCTTCTTTAATTTCTTTCTTTAAAGATTCAAAGTTCTTACGATACAGGTCTTTCACTTGTTTGGTTAGTGTTACCCCAAGGTATTTTATGTTGTTTGTGGCAATTGTAAAGGGTGATGTTTCTCTGATTTCTCTTTCAGCCCTTTTATCATCTGTATATAGTAGGGCTACTGACTTTCTTGAGTTGATCTTGTAACCTGCCACTTTGCTGAAGGTGTTAATCAGCTGTAAGAGTTCCCTGGTAGAGTTCTTTGGGTCATTGATGTAAACTATCATGTCGTCTGCAAACAGTGAAAGTTTGACTTCTTCCTTCCCAATTTGTATCCCCTTGATCCCCCTTTGTTGTCGTATGGCTATAGCTAGAACTTCAAGTACCATGTTGAAAAGGTATGGAGAGAGTGGACAGCCTTGTTTTGTTCCTGATTTTAGAGGAATTGCGTTGAGTTTCTGTCCATTTAGTTTGATGTTGGCTGTTGGTATATTGCCTTTATTATGTTTATGTATGTTCCTTGTATCCCTATTCTCTCCAAGACCTTTATCATGATGGGGTGTTCCTTTTACAAATGCTGGAGCCCTTGTGTTTGGGGCATAGATGTTCAGAATTGATATTTCCTCTTGATACATTTATCCTGTGATGAACATGTAATGTCCTTCTTTATCTTTTTTGTTTAATTTTAGTTTGAAATTCATTTTGATAGATAGCTTGTTTCTTAGGTCCATTTGATTGGTAATTTTTCCCAATCCTTTACTCTAAGGTAGTGTGAAGTTGAGGTGTGTTTCTTTTATGCAGCAGAAGGATAGATTGTGTTTTCCTGCCCAGTCTATTAGCCTGTGTTTTTTTATAGGTGAATTGAGACCATTTATATTAGTGGATATTAATGACCAGAGATTGGTAGTGCCTGTTATTTTTGTTTTTGTTTTTGGTGATGACATTGTGTGTTCCATTCCCTTCTTTGGGGTTTGCTGCTGTAAGCTCATCTATTTCCTGTGTTTTTGTGGGCATAGGTGATTTCCTTGGTTTGAATACTTTCTGTAGGGCTGGATTTATGGATAGGTATTGTTTAAAATTGGTTTAATCATTGAATATCTTGTTTTCTCCATCTATGGTTATTGAAAGCTTTGCTGGGTAAAGTAGTCTGGGCTGGAATCTGTGGTCCCTTAGTGTCTGCATAATGTCTGGTTTCATTGAGAAGTCAAGTATAATTCTGATAGGTCTGCCTTTATATGCTACCTGGCCTGTCTCCATTGTAGCTCTTATTCACCAAGGTTGAAGTCACCTGAAGCCCTATTTAACAGGCAGTGGTGGTGCACACCTTTAATCCCAGCACTTGGGAGGCAGAGGCAGGTGGATCTCTGTGAGTTCCAGGCCAGCGGTCTACACAGAGAAACCCTGACTGAGGGAGAAAAAGGCTAAAGCTTACTGAAGGCCAAAAACTAAAAACAAAACCCCAAAACAGCCCTATTTAACTGTGGTGTTTTCAAAGCACTTAGTCATTTATTTTTATTTTATGTGTGCAGGAGTTTTGCCTGCATGTAATGCCTGTGGTGGCCAGAAGAGGACATCAGATCCTCTGGAATTGGAGTTACACATGGTTGTGAGCTGCCATGCTTGTTCTGGGAACCAATACATATCTTCCACAAGAGCAGAAAGTGCTCTTAACTCCTGAGCCATCTCTTCAGGTGTGTGTGTGTGTGTGTGTGTGTGTGTGTGTGTGTGTGTGTGTGTGTGTGTATTTAAGAGAAAACAGAATCAATGCAGAAATTTACTTTAGGAAAACAACAAACTAACAAAATGTGTTGGAGACAGACTAAATCAAGAGCATTTCTTAAGTACTTAACATTTATTTTATTCTTATGTACCTGTGTCTATGCAATATTAAGAATGCTGAACACAGTCCCAGGTACCATAGGGTCCTGAATCATCTGAAAATAGCTTTTTTACCTCCCCCCTATTTTGGTTTTATTTTAAGTTAATTATCAAGATTATTATTTATTTTTAGTTAATTACAAACTAAAAGGTTTCTGGATGCCTCTTGGCAAGCATTAAACTAAGCAGGAGTTTGTTCATCCCACATGTTTGGATTTATAGAAGATTTACTTTCATTGGGTGAGCTGATTTTTAGGATAGTGAGGCAAGCCACTGACAGTGCATACTAAGTACCCTACAGAAGGCAACAATCTACACATTTCCAACTACTGGTATAAGAGGAATTTTTCCAGCGGTTCTGGAAGCCCTAACTGGCAGATGGCTTGATGACATGCACGGCCCAAGTACTTCCGGACACACAGGCGGCAGAGCTGAGAAAGAGCAGGCGGATCTGGGAGAGGGAAGAAAAAATGGCATGAACCTCATGGTGGGTGGAAAGGGAGATACTGTAAGCTTAGTAGAATGGGATAGGAATTACCAAATGATCGTAAATGCTATAAGCAGAGAGTTTTGTGTTTTGTAGAGGATTCCTTTAAGTTTATCCTTCAGTAGTGACTGTATTAGTGAACAACAAGCTATCCACAGACTAGAAAGAAGTGACTCTAATCACCTTGACCCCATTGTTCCCTGAATTTCAGTCTCATGGGATATACTTATAAAGGGGCATTTACATTATCCCATTATTTCTTCACCTGTTCATCAGCAAAGACTTCCTCAAATTCATCCAATTACTGACTGGCTTCTACAAATCCTCATTGTAAGTACAGTCTACTCTAACAGCATAATAAAAATATGAAAAAGAGCAGATTACGTATGCAAATAGCCAGATGACACTAAAAAAAAAACATGAGACAGAGAGATATTCAAAGAACCAAGCACTCACCTTTAGTTAAATTACTGGGGATTGAGAACGGAAAAGAATCTTCCCCAGAGGCCCTAAATCTGGGGCAAGCCATGCCTCAGAAACTAAGAAGCTGTAGAACACAGTAACAACAAATTATCCAGTTCTCTTGGAGAAGCTCAAAAATAATGTTTGTGTTTATAAAGCTTGAGGACAGAGGAGCTTGATAATAAGAAATGCAAGTAAACCCTAGGTCAGAAAACACTACAAACTGTTACCAATTATGTTCTCAGTGAACAGTTACAAGAGTGCTTTCCAAACTAGCATCTGCTAAGGAAGGCCACTACCCTTCAAGTGACATTTCAAATAAAAGAACATTTATTAATGGCCTAGACATCAAAACTAATATAGATCAGTGTTAGATAAAGTGTGGGAGCCTGCTAAATATACAGAGTTTAGGACCCCACTTGAACCACCTTGATCATAACTTGTGTTTTAATAAGGTTCCCGGGTGATTCATTTACACAGTAGGTTTTTATTTTAAAGCACAAAAGAAACTGTTTCCAAAATGATAAACCAAGCATTTCACTGGGCAGGGAGGTCTTGGCAGTGGTGTCACAAAACATGAGCTCCTGGGTTATGTAAATTGTTTCAGGAGATTTAGATTGGTGTCTTGGAACTTGGGAGGCAGAGGCAGGCAGATCTCTGTGAGTTCAAGGCCAACCTGGTCTATAGAGCCAGTTCCAGGACAGCCTCCAAAACAATGCAGAGAAACCCTGTCTCAAGAAAAAAAAAGAGTGTTCTTTCCTGCATCCAATGGATTGCTTAGCATCTTAGTGCCTCTTCCTAGGTGTGTGACCTTCTGGAAGCCAATTCTTCTCCACTTCATTTTTCCCACTCGTAGCTGGAATCGCGTGTGTTTCTATAAATTCTTGGGGCTTTTAAGAATTCAGTGGGATTAGTTATTGGTTAAAAAGGCCATAGTGCTACTGGGTGAACTGATCTTATTAGATCACAAGCGATATACTTAGCCATTATTGATGTGAAGCCTGTGACTTTATTTCTAATTTGCCGACCTTTGTTTTTTTCAATTGTGTGCTTTTTCTATGAAAAGCATGACTCTTGAATCATTTCTGGGTGAAAACAAGGTTGTCTGGTTCTTTTCTTGTAGTAGAAAACAAAATACAACAATACACACTGAGTGTAAAAGAAAACTCCTAGGATACACTGCAGTGAATTCAGGACTTGCCCCTTCCCACAACTCCATCCCCAATTACAAGGCAAAGGGAAAAACTGGGGACTAGTGTAGGGATGAGACGACAGTATGCGCAGGGAGAAGAAGCAGATACCCTGCCTGGTCTCTTACCTTCATGGAGCAGGAGCGCCCGCTCCACACTGCTTTTTGGAACAGCAAGGTCAAGGGCGCTTTTGCCCTGCGAGTTCCTGAGTTTCAGATTAGCCCCATACTCAGTGAGCAGGTTGATGATCTCCACACTGGACTGCCTCACTGCAGCATGCAGTGGGGTGTCCAGCCACCGGCCGTGGTCAACACTGGCTCCTTAATAAAGCAGATGACCACAATCAATGCTGAGTGAGAATGTAAGGCATGATGAGCTGTTGAATATAAAAACACCTTAAATGTCCTGGTGTATTTAACCATGCTGTGAGACTGTGAGACTAAAGCCTAGAACCTCAGCAATGCCTGTGAAGACTACTCCAAGACAGTTTGGAGGAAAGTGAAGTTAGGTACTTACACACACAGACACACACACACACACACACACACACACACACACAGAGAGAGAGAGAGAGAGAGAGCCAAAAAATTGTAACATACAAAACAAAATATTTTACGTTCCTGTTACTTGATAATTTGGGAGCTTTATTGACAAAAGACTGAAAAGTATTTGTTTAACATGTATATTACTGGAGACTCAACAAAAATTTCCAAAATTAACATAAAGATGGTACATGAAGGAATAAAATAAATAATAAAAAAACATCTTGAAGGTTGAATTTCTCAAGTAAAGGTTCTTCCTACTATAGCTTACACATTTGTATCAGTAACAGATGTCTTAAACCATCAATCAAATGGTAGTTTTGAAGTATTCTACATTTCCCTGAAATGGTAGTTTCTTTATATGACATTCTGAAGTGAAAAATGACTGCCTTAGCAGGAGAGAGATCAGTCTGCTGCAAATAGTTTTCCCTTTGGAGAAGCATCTTCTTGTGAGTCTCAGCTCATGTATCCTGAGTGAAACCTAATGACTGCAAAGTATACTGAAACCTAGTCCTCAACCCAACAGTAGTCTGTATTCCCTTGGCCACCATGATCAATAGATTGGTTCAGGGATGGCCACGCATGCAATTCAAAAACAGTCAATATTCCTTCTTGTTACAAGCCCAAGTGTTTGTGGCAGACATATTGCCACCACCGAGGAGAAGCATACTAGCTATATAGGGCCAACATCAATGGAAGCAGAGCTGAGAGATAAATACTTAGTTCTCTAGACTAGTTGTATATCTAGCGTTCAAGTATCCAATGCAATAAGAATCTTTTCTAGCCTGATAAGAATGCTTTCATTAGAGCCACTAAAAAAAGAAGCCTAGCAGCCTCATCTCTTTAACACTGTTCTAATAATTACCTAGTTCTAGAAGCTTCTTCACGCAGTCCACTCTCTCATAGGTACAGGCCACATACAGGGGAGTTCCCAACTGAGGAACCTCTTGGTCAATGTTAACATTATTTGCCAGCAGTATCTCCATGCACTCTCTGTGACCTAGTGGAATATAAGACAACTTTACTTTCCTGGTGATGGTGGTGCATGCCTTTAATCTCAGAAAGCAGGCAGAGGCAAGAAGATCTCTTAGAGTTCAAGGCCAGCCTGGTCTACAGAGTGAGTTCCAGGGAAGCCAGGACTGTTACACAGAGAAACCTTGTCTCGAAAAAAAAAAAAACAACCTCACTCAAGTAGGAACATGTTGAATTTCAGGATTGCTTTCTAGAATGGGCTTTTGAAATAACAGAGATTTGGTGGACTGGAGAAGGGCTCAATAGAAACTCTTACTGCTGTTCTTCCAGAAGACCTGGGTTCAATTCTTAGCACCACATGGTGGCTAACAACTATTTGTAACTCCAACCTCAGGGACCTGATGCCCTCTTCTAGTCTCTGGGGACACTGCATGCGCATGGCACACAGACACACAGGCAAAACACCCATGTGCACAAAATAAATAAATAAAAATCTTTTAAAAGAAGTAACAGATTTTCCCCTGTTTAGAAGAAAAGCATTTGTGTTGGGAATCATAAGCAGAAATCTGCAAAATAAAACCATGAAAATGTTTCCTCTAGGGAAACTATTTTTTTTTCAGTCTCAGGGTTAAGTGCAGTGAAACTCAGCTTCTAAGGAGCATTGCTGAACTCATTTTCTAGCATGAAGCCACCACTTTACAAATGGATGGCAATAAGAAGCAAAGGGACGTGTGAACCCTGTTATTACCAGCACTTAAACTAAAGCTCAGTCCTATTCCCTGCCATTGTTAAGCTCTCGTTCTCTTCCTCATCCACCCCTGTAAAGAGAGCCTGCAACTTCACTGGGTTAGACTGAAAGACACAACTGAGAATGCATCCAAAGCTTCAGGTATAGAATATATTCAAATGAACTTACAAATTCACTAGCTAGGGAGAATTCCACAAGCAGGCATTCCCTATGGAGATTTTGCCCAATGACAAGATGAACATGATTAATTTGCAGTATATCAATAAATTCTTCATGAAAGAATGCTTCTGAGGTACTGATAAAAATTTGATGATAGTTTTAAATGTTTCCTCAAAAGTTTTACTACTGAGGTTGGAAGGATGGCTCAATGGTTAAGAGCACCTGCTGATGTTGTCAAGGATTCGAGTTCACTTTCTAGCACACATATGATAGCTCACAACAGTCTATAACTCCAGTGCCAGGGGGATCCATACACTCAGGCAAAACACATATACACATAAAATTAAAATATTTTTAAAAAGCTGTTACTAATTTAGCCAACCTTTTCTTTAGAGATAATATAATCAGAATCAAAATGTGCCTGCTAAACACAAACTAGCTGGTAAATATTTACTTCTATATTTTTGGTTGTGAGCCTAGCCTTTAACGGCTGAGCCATCTCTCCAGCCCAAATATTTACTTCTAAATAATTCTTCTCTCTTTAAAATTTTTGGAAGAACAGAACAGAGCCTAATTTGAATTAAAGGTAAATAGTCTTAAGAAGGAAGTATACAAACCCAGATGTGGTAGCAATTGCCTGTAGGTGAACATCTGAACCAACGCAAACTGCAATCAACCGACCACTGTTGAGTGTGCCCTGGAGTGGCTTCCTTACCTCTCTTCACTGCTTCATGGACAGGTGAAGCCAGGTAGACCTCAAGCTGGGCCTTGGCTCCAAACTCCAAGAGCACATTGACACACGCAGAACTGCCACTGCAGCAAGCATTGAAGAGGGGAGTGGCCCCATGAACTGTCAGTCCATTGACCTAATGTTGGGTAAAGCAAAACTCACAGAATTTACTCACTCGTTGTCATCAAGTATGTACTCCTATGAGAAATTCCCTCATGCTGTTGAAGAACTAAGAGCATTTCATACCTGTGGTGGATTGAAAGAAAATGCCCCCCAAAGGGTGTGGCACTATTTGGAGGTGTGGCCTTGTTGGAGGAAGTGTATCATTGTGGGCGGCTATGCTCCCAGTGTCACAAACCATTTTCTGTTGCCTGCAAGATGTAGGACATTCAGCTACTTCTGCAGCATCACGTCTGTCTGCACACCTCCATGTCCCACCATTATGATAATGGACTGAACCTCTGTACTGTAAGCAAGCCACCCCAGTTAAATGTTTTCCTTTATAAGAGTTTCTATGGCCATGATGTCTGTTCACAGCAATAGAAATCCTAACAAAAGTTGGTACAAGAGACTGGGGTATTGCTATAATAGGCCTGACCATGTTTTTGCTTGGAGAAATATGGACTTTGGGAGTTTGGGTTAGGAAGCAGTAGAATGCTTTAAGCAATGCTTACTTGAGCATACTAGTAGGAGCATGAAGGACAGTAGTGCCGAGTGTGATTTGTTGGGGGCTGGCTCAAGATGTTACAGAGGGGAAGAATATTAATATGTAGCCCAGAGATAGTTCTTGTGATTTTGGTGAAGAAAATGGCTGCTTTTTGCCCTTGTCCAAAGAGTCTGCCTGAGGCTAAAGTAAAGAAATTTGTGTTGTAATTTGTTTTAAAACTCAGTGAAGAAAAGTCACGCCATGCAACAAGGCTCACATAGGAGGTTTATTTGAAGAGAGAGAAGGAGCAAAGAAGGGAGCAGAGAGAGGAGCAGAGACCGGCCCCTGAGAACAAAATGGCAGGACAGAGAAAGGGGAAAGAGAGAGATGGGAGGTGGGCAAGGCCCACCTTTTAAAAGGGAATGTAATGATTGTAAACAGAAGGTGCTCTTAGTGACTGCAGCTGAGGATGTATTCTGTCAGGACCCCAAAGGCAGGCCAGTACAGATGCCTGAATACTAACAATTTGGATGAATTCCATTAGCAGAGGAAATCTCAAAACAGCCTAGTATAGACTCTGTCATGTGGTTATTAGTGATAACTCTAATGAAGATTTATAATGAAAAGGTTCAAGAAAATGTAAAATTTGAAGAGACAACTAATGGAGTTAAGTGGAATGGAGTGAAAATCCTGTGTTGAAGGAGATAAACAGATTAAGAAATAGAATAAAGAGAGGGTTGGGAGAGGGATCTGCGATTGACATGTGAAACATGCATGATTCTAATTTAAATAAAAACATATATTGAGAAAAAAGAAATGGAATAAAGAAAGCAATGACCTCAGGGCAAGATCCCACCTAGCTAAGTTTCCAACTTGTGAAAAGGAACTAAGCCAAGCTTCTAGCTGGATATGGTGGTGCACACCTTTAGTCCCAGCACTTGAGAGGCAGAGGCTGGCAGATCTCTGAGTTCAAGGTCAGCCTGGTCTATAGAGCAAGTTCAAGGACAGCAGAGTTTAGGCAGTGAGGCAAAACAGAAATATGAGAAAGATGTAATTCAATGAGGGAGGCATGTTCCAGCCCCAGTAAGCAGCAGAATTTAGCAGCTTTTACCACATGGTTTTGGAGTTAAGTATAGAAGAAAGGACCTGTAGAAATTTCCCCTGCGACGAAGGAAGACCTCTGAAGCCAGGCATGTGTCTGGGGTGCCCATGAATGGAGGCCTAGGGAGGCCATTGCATGAAGCTGTGAAGTTGAATCCTGGATTGCCTTGGAGACTCCAAGATGTTAGGGATGCCAGAGTATTCCAGAGTATTAGGATACTTCCTGAGGAGAGTTGCTAACAAGTAGTGGAAACAGCCCAATAGAAAGAAGTGTGTTTCAGTAAACAAAGCTGAAAGGAGTTGGAGATGGGAAGAGTGCTTTGACATCAGACATGGAGGTGCAGAGTTTGGAGCTTGTCCAGCTGGTTTTCAGTCTTGCTTTGGTACAGTATTTCCTCCCTATGCTCCCTTCTCTGTGTTTTGGATTAGTAATGTATATCCTGTGTCATTATATGACGAAAGTATGTGATCTGCCTTTTTATCTTGATTTTACAGGTTAAGAAATTCCATGAATCTCAGAAGAGATTTGAACTTTAGACTTTCAAGTAAGTTTGAGATAGTTCCATACTATGGGGACTTTTGAAGTTGACTGAATGCATTTTTCATTATTATATGGTTATAAACCTTTGAGGGCCAGGGAGTAGAATGTGGTGGCTTGAATGAAAATGGGTTCCAAAAGGAGTGGCACTGTTAGGAGGTGTGGCCTTGTTGGAGGAAGTGTGTCACTGTAGGAGTAGGTTTTGAGTCCTCCTGTGCTCAAGTTATTCCTGGTGTCACAGACCACTTCCCTTTGCCTGTAAGATATAGAATTCTCAGCTACCTCTCCAGCACCATATCTGCCATGTCTTACCATTGTGATAATGGACTGAACCTTTGGACTGTAAGTGAGCCACCCCAATTTAATGTTTATCTTTATAAGAGTTGCTATGGTCATTGTGTCTCTTCACAGCAATAGAAACCCTAACTAAGACAATACCTTCATGAAAATTTAAAAACTCGTGGCATCATTGATAGATAAAGTGAGTTATTCTATGTGAAATACTTAAAATATTGCCTTATTTGATTTGCCATTATTTTCTCTCTTAGTTCATGTTAGTGAACATTTGCTGACCTCCTTACTAGTTTCCAATGTTTTGTTTTTGTGGGGGGAGGCGGGGTTGTTTTACCTGAATGTGTATGTGAACCACATGTGTGCCTACTGTCTACGAAGATTAGAAAGAAAGTCAGATTCCCTGAAACTAGAGTTACAGATAGTTGTAAACTACCATGTGGTTGCTGGGAATCAAACCCAGGTCCTCTAGAAGAGCAGCCAGTGCATTGACTTCTCTCCAGCTACCAGCTGCCAATGCTTTGAAAGAAATGGTAAGATAATTACCGGTTCCTAAGTAAGTTAAATTGTATCAAGGAAGAAAAATGCACAAAAAACTACTTTTGATGAAATAATACATTCTTCAGATCACTATGGCTGAAAAAACAAAGGAAACACATAGATCTGAGAAATAGGAAGTGAAGTTAGCCAGATTTTATGACGAATTACATATGGTGTTGGCAGATGAAAGTTGATTCCCAGGCCTAGGAGACCAGAAAATTTTATCTATTTTCTGAAACTGGAACCTAAACTAAGAAGCTGGTGTAGAAGGAAGGATGTGACATACACATTTCAAGTATACTGAGTTTGGGGTATTGATGGGACAGGCAGTTATAAGAGCTATCTACTGACTGACACACTTTCTCCTGCCTTTGCTCATTCTAAAATATAACTGTAAAATGATGTAATGGAGCACTTATCAGCTATTTATGAAAACCATCAAAATCCAAGATGCCTTTTTTGTTCTCTTTGTCCCCCACAAGCATGCTGTTCTTAAAAAGAGAACTATTTACCATTTCCCACTAACAATAAGCTTGTGACTCTGAGCATAGAGTTTGGAAAAAATGGGCCAGGCGATAGTGCTGCGCACCTTTAATCCCAGCACTCAGGAGGCAGAGGCAGGCGGATCTCTGTATGTTTCAGACCAGCCTGGTCTACAAGAGCTATTTCCAGGACAGGCTCCAAAGTCACACAGAGAAACCCTGTCTCAAAAAAGAAAAAAAAAAAAAGAGATAGTCACATAGCCTCTCCTGCATCATTACCCATGATCTAGTGAAGCAGTAACCTAGAGATGGACCACCTAATAGAAATGTGGGAACGACTATCGAGGCACTGGAAAAATTTGTTGTTCACACGACTTTCATAGTCTGTTCTACATATAGAAACTCAGTCTGCAATTAGATGTGCCTCCATGCATGCCTGTGGAGGATTTTTTAAAGATTTTATTTAAGATCTTTTGAAAGATTTATTTTATTTAATTATGTGTACAGGGGTAGGGGAAGCAGGGTGGGCATGAGGAGCACATGTAGATGCAGGTATTCACAGTAGCCAATAGAGGGTGTCAGGTCCGATGGAGCTGGAAGCAATGAACTGCCCAGTGTGGATACTAGGAATCATACTCAGGTCCTCTGGAAGAGAAGCAAGTGCTCTTAACCACTGAACCATCTCTACAGCCCCGGGACTGTCTTGATTACCTTATTTGAAGTGAGAAGACCTGCCCAATGTGGGTGGAACCATTCCCTTGATAGGGGATCCTAGACCTCACAAGAGTGGAAAAAATCATCTGAATACTAATGTACAGCACTTTCTTTGCTCTCTCTTCTGCCTTTGGAAAGACCACTTCTTAAATGCCTGACACTGAGACTTTGCTGTCAGCCATAATGAACTACAACCTGGAACTGTGAGCAAAATAAACCCTTTTTTCCTTTTAAGCTATTTTTATCAAGGTGTTTGATCATAGCAATAGGCAAGAAATTAAAAGAGTTCATAATATACTTTATACCTAAACCTCATTTACTTTGGTAATGTACAACAATGGTTGACTTGGGGCATTGAATTCGGTGTCTTTCGTTGTTCTTTTGAAATTTGTTGTCTATGTTTTATTGCAAAAAGTTTTTTTAATGAACACATTTGAATTTTCACACATGCATTATATATGCTGAAAAGAGAAGAGTAACCTGAAAAATGAAATAGAGACCCGAATAGGTCCAGACCTTTCCATTCCTCAATGTGTGTGCACTCTGGAAGGTGACGCTCCCTAGGTGGTTTATCCAGTGAACCTGGACGGACAAAGCAACTGTGCTGGGGCAGTACTCACATGCGCACCATTTTCCAGCAAGGCCTTAGCACAGGCCACATGACCCCCAAGGCATGCCTCATGGAGGGAGGAGACCCGGTTAATTGTCACAAGATTCACATTGATACCCTGCAGTTTGGAGAAAAAAACACAAGTAAATGATGCGTCAGCTAGAGCAAAGCAAGAATGTTGTTCACGGGGTTTCTGCTTGG
Organism: Mesocricetus auratus; assembly: GCF_017639785.1. Lineage (NCBI taxonomy): Eukaryota > Metazoa > Chordata > Mammalia > Rodentia > Cricetidae > Mesocricetus > Mesocricetus auratus. The sequence continues at coordinate 16,527,217 of NW_024429188.1, forward strand.
CACAACTGGGTCAGCGCAGTGGCACTAGCACCATATAAAATAGAGTGAAAGCCATGACTGTGGGATGCTACACACAGCACTGGGAACTGGAGAGATGATCCAGAATATAAGAGTGAGCATGAGTCTTGCATAGAACCCGAGACTGATTCCCAACACCCACATCAGGCTGCTCACAACTGCCTATAACACCAGCCACCAGATTCTGGAGCAACTAATGTCTCTAGCTTCCTAGGATATTTACACACACACACACACACACACTGAAAAATAATAAAAATAAATCTATAAACACGGTATGGAGCCTCAGAGTCATTTGTTCTGGTTCAGGCAATGTGCTAAGGCATGGGTCTTTGAAATTTATGACCTAAGCCTCTCTCCTACAAGAGTCTACTAGAAGGAAGAAATTTAAATAACAACAAAAAACAAAAGGAAGCATGTTGAAATTTCAGCTGGGAACATGGAATATTCTAAAAAGTCTGGTTTGGGGAAGGAGAAAAAAATCACCAGACATAGTGGTGGACACCTTTAATTCCAACACACAGGGTCAAAGGCAGGAAGATGTCTGTGAATTCAAGGCCAGCCAGGTCCATACAGCTAGTTCCAGAACAGCCAGAGCTGCATAGAAATAACATATCTAAAAATGTATTAATTAAATACAATTAAAAGATTGTTTTACAGAAAATGTATTTATGATTTTAAAGAGTAAATGTTTGATCTACACACTTATTATTCTATAGTATGTGTAGTACAATAGACACAGAGAGAAAGTTTAAAGGGCATAAAATTTCTCTGGTGAAGGGGTATTGAGAAAAGAAAGTTTAAGAACAGGGCTTCAAAGGCCCTGCATATCTCACAATTAGCAACTATCTTCTCCTTTTTCCTCTATCTTCCCCATTTATGATTTCCTTTTAAGAAATAAATACTTGATATTCTGTGATAGTAGAAAAGAAAAGAGAAAAGGAAAGGCAAATGAAGGAAAAGGAAAAACTGAAAAGGGAGTGGAAAAGAAAACAATTTAAAGGAGTCTAGTCCACGAGGGGGCAGCATTGTACTAGAAACACACCTACAGTTCAAAACTCGGACTGCAATGGAGAAGAGACATGAAGCAGGCCTGAAGGACCATCTAGGTCAGCTGTTCTCAACCTTCCTAATGCTGAGTCCCTTTACTACAGTTCCTCATGTTGTGGTGACCCCCAACCATAAGATTATTTCATTGATACTTCATAACTGTAATTTTGCTACTGCTAATGTAAATATTTGATATGCAGGATATCTGATATGTGATCCCTGTGAAAGCCATTTGACCCTAAGAGGAGTCGTAACCACAGGTTGAGAACCGTGGATCTATATTGGAGTCTCTTAATTGTGCATGAGAACATGGACATACAGAAAATGCAAATCATGTTAAGACTTGAGGTTACCCAGCTGTCAGTGACATCCTGAATTGATGCTTTACTTGCATTTGCTGAAGGTAGTTGAATGTTTTACTCACATTTAGCACATGACCTAAATGTAAACAAGCTTTTAAAAATAGAACATAGGAGCCAGAAAGATAGCTCAATGGGTAAAAAGACTTCACACACACACACACACACACACACACACACACACACACACACACACGATAAATCTTAAATAATAACAGACTGTATTTTTGACTAGTGCAAAGAGCGAAGTATTGAGACTGTAGCAAGAAAAAGTTGAATTCTTCTGTATAATGCCCCTACACACTCAAATCACACTACTCACATAGCATCATTTTAGAGTAGTGGTGATATCATTAATGACATACTTGGGCCCCCTGGTGCCTAACTATAACTCCAGCACTTGGGAGGTAGAGGTACAAAGATTATGAGTTTAAGGCCAGCCTCTATTTTGAGGCCTGTCCAGACGATGTGAGGCTCTGACTCAAAGAGCAAAGAAAAAAACCAAAGGCAATAGAATAAAATGAAATTTAAAGTGTCTACAAATTAATAAACAAGTTGGGTGGTGGTGGTGCATGCCTTTGATCCCAGCACTAGCACTGGGGAGGCAGAGGCAGGTGGATCTCTGTGAGTTCAAAGCCAGCCTGGTCTACAGAGTGAGTTCCAGGACAACCAGGACAGCCAGGGCTACACAGAGAAACCCTGTGGTCTGGCAAAACCAAAACAGACAAACAAGAGCTCTCTATGGCAGGACACTTGCCTAGCACATGCAGGACCTGGGGGCCATCATCAGCACCTAAGAAAGCCCTGTGTGGAGGAGGTAAAATAGTAAATCAGTAGTAGAGAATTGCCTGGCGTGTGAGGCCCTGAGTTCAGTCGGAAACACAACTCGATGGAAAAATAAATCAGTGACAAGATCAGATACAAAATCCATCATTGCTAACAGCTCCGTTCTCCTTTTGCCTCTATCTCCATTTTCATGGTATTTTTGAAGTGCCGGAGACCACATGCAGAGCCTTGATGATGGTATTCTCTTAAAACGGCACAGCTGTGAAGTTGGGGATGTAGCTGAATTGGTAAAGCGCTTGCCTAGCTCGCATGAAACCTGGGTTTGATCCTCGGCCCAGCATAAATTGGGTATGGGACATGTTTTTAATTCCAGCACCTGGGAAGTGCAAGTAGGAAGATTCGAAGTTCAAGGTCATCTTGTGGTATGGCTAGAAAGCTGAAGACTGGCCTGGGATACTATGTCTCAAAAGCATGGGGTCATCGAGATGGCTCCGCAGGTAAGGGCAATTGCCACCAAGCCTGATGACCTAAGTTGATCCCCAGTGAACATGGGTAAAAGAAGAGAAGCCCTACTACTAACTTGTCTGCTAAATGCTCACAAGGGCATGCCCCCTCCACCCCTATGCACACACACATAAATATTTTACAAAAAATAGAAATTTAAAAGCAAAAATCAAAACCAAACAAAAGTAATAAATCAGTAAAAAGGGAGAGATACACATAAAATATCACTATCCTAGCTGTTCAAACACAAAAGAGGAAGACATTTGAAAATGGTTAGGTGATAGAGAGGACAAGGAAAAGAAAGCACAGTGACTCACTTCTTCTGCTCGCACGTAGAGTCCAAAACAAATAAAGCAAATGGAAGATATACTTTCATTTGTTTCATAAATCTTTTCTCGGATGTTTGTTCAACCTGCGGGGGATTCAGTCGCCAATACAAACACAGGGCTGTTAACAACTACGACTTTCCTAAATCTTCCCTAAGGCCTGAAATTTATCTGATTATTAACCTATTTGAGAGCCTGGTCTTGAAATGTGCATTGTTAAAGTGGGCAGTCTCCCAGTTAGTACCCAGTTATGCCCATTTCCTAAGGCTGCGTCAGTGGATAATGCTTTCTCCTTGAATGTGAATGGCACTTACTGACTTACATCAAATGAGTGTGTATGGTAGGGAGAGGAATGATGTCACTTCAAAGATTAGGCTTTAGAAAAGTGAAGGGACTGTAGAGCTGGTTCAGCAGTGAAGAGCTCTGGCTGCTCTTCCGGAGGACCCACATGGTAGCACACAACTCCCTGTAACTCTACTCGCAGAAAAGAATCATGCGCCCTCTTCTGGTTTCTGAGGGCACTGCATGTACATGGTCCACAGGCACACATGCCAGTAAAATACCCACACATATAAAATCATAATGAAGGTTTTTTTTTAATGTGACTTCCTTCTTAGGCACCCTCTCTAGAAAGACGGTTACTACTTCATAGCACAGCTCTGTGATGAAGACCCCTGTGACTATATGTATAAACAGATCTCCCCTCCCCTCCCCATGAATCATCGCATGACCTAGCTGCCACTTCTCTGCTTGGAAGCTGCACCCCAAGCTCTTAGACGCCTCAAATATCCAAGTGTTTGTTGTTGATTGGAGTCGCCATGCATTGAGGTGATTCATAACACATCAATTGACTACAAATGCAATCTCAAGACTGAAGGAGCATGAGGTGCATTAGTATAACACAAATTTGGGGGCCCCCTTCATTGTCCTTTAGAGGGACACTTCCTGTCAGGGAAATGTGGAGCCAAAAGGGAAATGAGGAAAAGTGGGCAGAAAATGAGGCAGCTCCTAGAGAAAGCACATTGGGTGGGGGAGGGGCAAGGTGGAGATGCCTGGAATGGCAGTGTTGGCACCTGAGCACAGCTATAGCCAAAGCTAATACAGAGAGATTTTGGATTGGAGCAACAGTGGAGGACAGTCTTTGGTTTACTTACTTGTGCAATTAAAGTTTTAAGAGCCAGTAAGCGCCCCTGGGCTGCGGCCTCGTGGAGTGGGGATCGGTCAGCCCAGCAGTCTGAAACACAAATCAAGCTCCTGGTCAAGTTCAAGAGACTTCTTCCTGAAGCTATCCATGCTTCCCACCCACTGCGGGCCTTGAGGGAAGAGATGAAACCCAACGCTCACCACGCATCAGGACTTGCTGGATACAGGGAGCTGAGTGGGCACAGTGGTTCATGCTGCCTTTCCATGGGCAGTTTTAACAAGGAATAAATTTTTATTTTCAAATACGCAAAGCCAAGGGCTTGTTCCTGATAACTCTAAAGTCAAGTGAAGGACTAAATGCACCAATTATTTTTTTATTTCCCAAACTTTCATCTCACCTCCAGTCATACCACCAAAATTCAAAACCTGTGTACTACAAAGAAAATCCAAAGATAAAGGAAGAGAAGGCCAGAATACGGCTCAGTGGAAGAACACTTGTCAAAGCCCCAAAAAAGAAAACATGAAAGAAGAAAGAGAGAGGGGGAGAAATAAAGGAAAAGAAAGAGAAAGAAAGGAGAGAGAGAGAGAGAGAGAGAGTGAGAGGATGGAATGAAAAAAGGAAGAAAATGTTTTCCTGAACTGCTGAGGTGATTTTCTCTGATTCTTCTGATAGTAATATCTATGTATTTTAATGTAAAGTATCCTTTTCAGATGATAGGATTCCCCAAAGTTTACCCTACAAAGCTATGCACATGGGGCTGGCAGAGCCAGGCCGCCTGGGCTCAGGTCCTACTTCAATACTCTCTGCACAGCAGCATGTTGCTGGAAGCATTTGAATCTCACTTTCCTTATGTGTAAACCAGAGATACAGTAATCTATTTGGCAGGGCTCTCAAAAGGCCAATCAAGCAATCAAGTTTATCCACAGAGTCAGGTGCTCAAGGCCATTTGTGATCAATTAATAAGTAGACATTGCAGGGCAACTCTCTAAGGGCCAGGCTCCAAACTGTTTTATGATTGCATTCATTTTTCTGCAATTCTCTACCAGTAAGACTGACCAGCTTCAATGGGCATTTGAGAAGTAATTGTATGTGAAAAAATTCCAAAGGACAATCATCTGTTTTGGAAGCAGACCTGCTCCAGTTAGAAAGATCTGTGATTTTAAAAGTGTGACTGTCAAAGGGACCTTCTGAGAGAAGTCTTCTAACTGATCCCGATGGTGGCCAGAGTTCAGGCATCCCATTGTCCACTAACTTGGTAAAAACAAAATTCCACCAGAAATGGAAGTGTGTAAGTTTGAAATACTTGAGCAATTGGTATGAAAATGTGATTTTCAAAATATGTAGATATAAAAGTAAATCTAGACAGACAGTGTAGTTGTGCCCTGAGAATATCTAAACTAGGATTACTTGAAGAAATAACTGACTCCAGGATAAAGAGGTGTGTGTGTGTGTGTGTGTGTGTGTGTGTGTGTGAGTGTGAGAGAGAGAGACAGACAGACAGACAGACACAGAGAGAGACAGAGACATAGAGAGACACGGAGAGAGGGAGACAGAGAGACAGAGACTGACACAGAGACACAGAGAGAGACAGAGAGAGGGAGAGGGAGAGAGAGAGGGGGGGTCCTCTAACAGAAAGGAAGGACGGGGAAAGACAGAAAATGTCAAAAAGATCGAGAATGACTCAAAGGGACTTCTTCTAGTCAAATGTGGGACAATTTGCACATCAAAATAAGCAATAAGAAAACACATGCTATCAAAGCAGTCCTTGCTGATGTAAGTAATACACCAATATGGATAAGGTGCTTCTTCCTGAAGACACCGACTGAAAAAAATGTAGCAATAACAGGATCAGGTTCAAATTATCACTATACTAATTACAAAGGGAGAGCGCATAATTTTATACCAGAAAAAATGTAGAAAAAATCTTTACCAGTCAAGTTGGCATCATGTGCCATCTGGCTGAATGCAATGAGTCACAAGGTATGGCATGAGAGGGAACACAGTGTGAAGAACACACTATATTCCTGCCTGTATTATTCATGGCCCAAAGCATTACTTGACTCCTAGCAGCAAACCCTGCAGCAGCTCACACAGAGGGGCAGTCTATAAATGAATTGGCCTGGAGCCAGTTGCAGGAGAAATAGGGAACTTTCCTAGAAGGTGAGCGTGGAAAGCAAGACATAGCATCTGAAAGCGCTCTTCGACCTGGAGTGGGACCCCTTTGCTTGAAAAGATATCATTGGAGCAGTTAGTTAAAAATGAATGGAGGGCTTTGGCAGGAGACTGGGAATTCTTGGTACTGATCTTATAGCTTTTCTGTTAAAACTAAGTCTAGAAAATAATTTTTAACCAGGAGAAAAATAAACAGTTTAACAAATGACTTGTCATCTCGTACTCCTGCTTTGAATGTGAAATGCTTTTATAGCAAAGAAAAAATATAAAAGGATTTGATATAAAGAAACCTGCTGTGTTTTGTCTCTATTGATTTCTGCATTGGTTCAAAGCTAATGACTGTGACAGTTACCTAAAGGGAAGTGTTTCTCATTGTACCACTCTGTCCACCCCACATCTCCAAGGAACAACTATAATTAAGGTGAATTGTCTTTGCAGAAGAACGGGACCTTTGTAAGATTAAAGGTGTAAGAGAACTGGTCAGGTTGGGGAGAAGTATACATCGTGTTGGTTCTTAAGGATACCCAGATTATCACATTCAGGCAAATTTCCCCAAGAGCAAAAAATTATATCCTGTAGCAAAGTGGAGCCCAAAGCACTCCATGACAGTAAAACAGACGAAAAATGGTAATAATTGACATAAAGGGGAGAATGAATTTTTAAGTCAGATTAACCAATAATTTTTTTACATATAATTTACATCTTGTGGACCTTGCTTGGCTAGCCACCATGACAATGAATAGTGAATCCCAAGATATGGCATTCTAGCATTCTTTTCCGTGTCCTTGTTTTCATTTACTGAATGCTGTAGCGTTTCATACCATGCCTGAGTAGAAACACTAGCTGCAAATCAATTCTACTGATGAAATGGTTAACTTAGAGGACAAAGCCCAGCTGGGGAGCAGAATGTTTCTGAGTCTTCTTGAACATCTCTTTGCATTTCATCTTTAGGATCCTTCTCATACATCTCCATCTCAGTCCTTGGCAGGTATGCATCGGCCATGTTGGACATGAACACAGGCACAGGACGGGGGGGGGGCGGCATTCAGGACAGTCTTTACCCACACTAGCAGTGCAGCAGCCTGAACACCAGAAGCAGCAAATCTTCAGCATGCCTTTGGCATTCTGTTCTTCTAATGATAGCTAGTCAGCCCCAGGTGCCCGAAGAACTACAGGTTAAGCATGTCTACTCAGGCGATCAAAATTTTAGAAAAAAAATTAGAACACTCCAAAATGCAAAATTTGGGAAGCACTGACACAACATTTCGCACACATAGAAATTCCACCCCCATGAAACTCAGATCCATGCCCCCAAATTATTTTAAATGTAACATGAAATTTCATGAATGAATTTAGTATTTAAGCCAGGGTTCCCTCACCCAAGATATCAAATATTCTGAACTCTGGGAGAGGAAAAAAAATCTGAAATCTAAAACATCTGGTTCCAAGCATTTTAAGTAAGGGAGACTCATTCTGTAGAGATAACCTGTTCAAACATAAAAACAAGATTAAGCAGCCACCGAGTCCTAAAAGAATTGACTTAGGATATCAACAAACTGCATTTGTAATCCCTAAAACTTGACTCTGTGCAGGCAAGGAAAGAAGGAAGGCATACTCACCTTGGGTGCTAGCAGTCAAAAGCAAATTGGGGAGGGGTGGGAGCTGACGGGAATTAGGCATGGTAGGAGCCATACTGACAGTAGTCTCTCACACTTTGGAGCTGGCCCGGCTTGTTTTCACTGAGCCCTTGTGGATGTCTCTGTACTCAGGTCTTTAAATGACTCCGCCCCCTCCTAAACTTGTACTCCATATCTCTCCCCACTCTCAGCAGAGAACACGGCTCTCTCTGGTCCACCAAGCAGCTAGAGGTAGGTCCAAGGGACAGCGTGTTCTTCACGTGCCTCCCACCTCTTTCGTTCAGGTGCCAGTGTCTTGGGTGCTTTGAGGATGAATAGAAGCAAGGGGGACAGGGCAGATGACTCCCAGTTACCTGGAAGAGGCAGTCGGTCCCACTCAGCATGTCACGGGATGAGCTAGCATTCATAGTACTCCTACCCACACTGTTGAAACCAACATTAGGACACCAAGACTGGATTTTTTTAAAAATTGGATTTGGTAGACTTTGGCCAAACTTAGGAAAGGGGAAAACACCCTCTTGATCACTTTTTTACTTTCCCTGTAGCCATCTTACAACGTATAGAAAGGATGGGACAATAGTCAGGGGGCATGAACATTCAGCTGAGTAAGAGCTGCCTGCAATCTTCTTCCAGATGAGTTCTTGCCTTTCTGATGCTACAGTCACTATTGGAAGTCTCTCACATGGGGTTTCTTGGGGTGGAGGGACTTTCAGTATCATGAGCTCTACTGTTAAGTGTTGCAGATTTCTCTCTGGGCATGTGATCCCTGCACCATTAGGCCTGCTCACCAACTGCTTGCTTACCCATTGGCAGTGCCTTACCTCCTCTAGAGTTTCCTTATCAATGCAGTATCCTTGGATGCCCCCCAACTCTCACCCAAGATTCTGAGGTCACTTGGGTAAGTCTGTGGCGTCATCTGCCACTGCACCCAGAAAGAGGGACTGGAGTTTGCATAGGGTTTCTTTCTTACTTCATCTCTGCTTTGCAACTCCATCTCCATGGCCCGCCCCCAGGTTGTATAGCACAAGGGAACAATTCACTCAGGCATCTGCCTAAGCAGATTCTTTCCCTTATCTGCCCCTTGGATAAAGCCCCATGACCTCCACGAGAGAAGAGGAGAAGATTGTTTTGTGCATAAGAACACCTCGAAATGAATGACAACCATTTTGCTCCTACTAAAAAGCTCTCATGGTTAGTAAGCATTAGAAATAAGACAAAAACTCGGGCTTAGGGACTTCAGAAAAGACCTTGCTCTATTTTTAAGAACTATTGATCTCTGAATTCTGCCTATTCTTGTGCTCCATTCACTTGTATTGGGACGCTTTGGCTTCAGGTTATTCCTGCTGAGAGTGTGAAACAGGTGCTGGGGATGTAGGTAGCTAAGTTGTTAAAGTGCTGGCCTAGCACACAAGGAAGCCCTGGCATTATATAACCCAGGGAAGGTAGAGAGAGCATGCTTCACTCTAGAGAAGGGGACCTAAGGAAGGATCAGAAGTTCAAAGTCATCCTAGGATACACAGAGAGTTTGAAGACAGCCTCAGACTGAGACTGTCTCAGGGGAAAATGTTTGAGATGAGTATGGTGGTGTACACCTGTATTATCCCAGCACTTGGGAAACTAGCAGATCTCTGTGAGTTCAAGACCAGCCTGGTCTACATGGTAAATTCCAAGCTAGCCAGAGCTGCATAGTGAGACCCTGTAAAAAATGTGCAATAAATTTTTGTATTCCCAACTGGAATCACCATTACTCTCCAGGAAGTAACCTTTTCTGTCCCACTGTTGATGACTGCCCTCTACAAAGCACCTGAAAGAGTTTTCACCCAAATATATTCCTGAATTTGTCACAGTGAAGATCGCCTTGTTTTTATTCTTGTTCCCAACAAAGTATCTCATACACTTCTAAGTTGCAAAATGGAGCAAACTGTAAGAAATTAAGGTTTAAAATTATTTGGCAGATGCAGATTTTTTCCATTGCTTTTAGTAAATATGTAACCAAGCTCTCCAAGTACATGAATACTTAAATAGGACTCAATCACACTCTTCCAAGATACTCTATTTTTACTCCCTTGGCACCCTGCCTGGGTCACAGGGCTGCAAATATATTATGAAGATAGTTTACAGATATATTCGTGCCTGATGAGGTGTAGAGAAAATACTCAAGTGTGTTTTCACTGCTTCTTTCACATCTTCTTTCAAACCATGGTTTGTAGCTCTGCCTGGTTCTCGGAGTCTTTGAATAAAATTCATAGTAGCCCCCAAATCATCTATTTAATAACAATATCCATTCAGAGAGAATATGTTTTAGTTCCAAGAATTCAAAATAAAAGTCAATAATTCTTTTACACTTTTTCAAGGATTTTACCTTGTCAAATTTCAACAACAATGTGAGACATTCTAGAAGACTGCCTGTTTACAATATATGGTCCACATGGTGTGCAATCTTTGTTCAAGCTTTGAAATCACAGGAAGCAACATCTATGACATTTATCAAAGAGAACAAAAGTCATAAATCTCATTTCTGAATCAAAACATTGGTAAGAACTTAGAATTAATGAGATTTTAAGAACATGGGGGCTCTTTGGGAAAAACATATTATAAAGAAAATTCCCATACCTGAAATATCATAATATAATGGAGTCAAATGAATATTCACTAGAACATGAAGTTCTGATCAGATGAAGTTTGGTCAGTGACCTGTATTAAGAAGTCTCCTTTGAACCCATTAGGGGCCAGAGAGCTGAGCTACAGGTAACGTGTGGAGGCAGAAATTCGGCCAGGAACTCGTTGTCCCTACTTGGAAACAGTCATCAGGCACCTAAGATATGAACCACTCAGAGGACAGTTAGGTCAGGGTTTAAGGAAATAAAGAGGGAACTAAATAAGGCAAAAGGCTAGGTAGGTGCTGAGACAAAAAAAGGAGCAAAGGCAAGAATACTGAAGTGCAATGAACAGGAGTCAGGCACAGTGGTGGCTGTCCAGTAAAACTCAGGCCCTTTGGAACAAAAACTAATGATTTTGAATGTAGCACTTGGAAAATGAAATAATGTTTTAGCCTTCCCTGAAAATTGTTCCCTTTCCCTTTTCAGAGAAGATTCTATTATTCTACAAGCTCATATCTACAACTGTAAAATGTTCCAAATTCTAAATCCCTCACCCAACTTTACGGCTACAGCTTTGGCAGAAAACATGGCCAGGATTCAGGTTAAGCAATTGCTCCTTTTCTTTTGTGTTCATTGTGTGCAAATGTTTGTATACTACAAGAACTGGGTAATTTTGCCTTGAACTGATAGTCTTTCTAAATCAACTCACTAACTTACTGAGTACCTGTCATATTTTTTCAAACAAACATTTGTCTGACAAATGAACTGAAAAGATGATTTCTGGTTTGAGAATAACACTGTCCCAAAATTTTTTATTTTTTTCAACACAGTGTTTCACTAGGTAGCCATGGATATACTGGAACTCACTGTGTATACAAGGCTAGCCTCCAACTCATCAATTTTCTACCTGCCTCTGCCTCCCAAGTGCTGCAATTAAAGGTGTGCACCACTATTCTTAGTTCACAAAGTCCTGCTGCTGCTTTACATATGTAACTATAAATAATGACAAAAGAAAAATAACGGTTAGAATCATGAAAAAGGAAAATAAAAGCCCTACTGTTTTGAACATGTAACTGTCAGTTTATTATAGAAAGATATCAAATCTGAGTATACTGTCATAAAAGTGAGATGTATAAGGACACACATAAACATAGACAAATGTACACATATATATTTATATATACATGTGTGCGTGCACACACACACACACACACACACACACACATACACACAAAATGAATAAACTAGACTTTAACAGTATCTGAAAATGGGCACCATACCAGCATCCTGAAAAAGATGGCTATCCTAGAGAATCAATAAGGCTCCTAAGGAGATTTGAAGTTTTGCTCCGGATGAAAATCCAAAGCATGCCTACCAGGTTCTGAGTCCTCTAACACCCCCAGAAGCACACTTCACTAAGGACCACAACAGGAGTCATGCACACAAACAACTGGAGAAAAACGTTTACACTCTGCCGATACTATCCCAGTTAGATTTTGCCTAATTCAAATCACAAGGAGGATACATCTAACAGAACATCAAATGCTAGAAAGTCCCTGTCCACATTTATAAGTCAGAAATACCTTTCTACTTACTTTGAAGCAAAAGAGAAGCATTAATGTTTTCTCCACCAAAGTTACATACCTCCCTGAAATGTGTGACAGATATAATCCCCAAAAGAAATTTCTTTCCACAGTCCAGGCCTGCTGACACTTTCTTCCCCAGTTAACTGAAGCATTCTGATGCTTTGTCTTAGAGTTCTTGTTTCTTTATGTAAGACCACTGATGCCTAGAGTTTTCCAAGTTGTCTAGTCCATTGAAATCACAAAGCACGTCTATTTTGAAAGAGAATCCTGGATGCAAATTGAAACAGACACCAACTGAAGCATGATGCAATCCAGGAACTCCTGTGAACACTAAAAATACATACAGCAACTCTGAACAGTGTTTATGAATCTCATCATCTTAGACACATCCTCCTCCATAAAGTGGCAACCCCAGCAATGAGGGCATAGCTGCTTCAGTTACTTTTGCAGTATCTCAACAGAATTAAGGAGAATTATTTCTTGAAAGGGATGTATATTGGCTTCTACAAGCACGGGACTTTAAGATGTTTTATGCTTTACCAAAAATCTTAGCAATTCATCTTGTGATAATAACCTTCATTTTTGGTGCTTTCTGTAGAGTCACCTGTGTACAAATGGGTTTAGTGAAGTTTTCCTGTGACAAATGGTCGATCAATTCCATTTGCAAATGACACCAGAAGATGCATACCTACAACATACCACACTGACTGCTTTTCAATCAAATTAATTGGTAACTATATTTCCCAAGGAAACTTAGTCTTATTTTAACGCTCTTTCTTGTTAGTTTGACTGAAAGTATTAAAAAAAATAATGCTATAATGTAATTCTCTTTTGGTTAGTAGAAAGTGTCTCCATAGCCTTTATAACCCACTATTCTGTTTGATTCTTAAATAATAATTATGACAAGATCCACTAACTTGCAAGAAAATAAAACTGAAGATCCTTCAGAACTTGGTGCAAGCAACATCATTTGCTACTTCAAGTGATAGATTAACTTTAAAACTACACACTCAGCACAAACATACAAGGAAAGCTTACCTTCCAGAAACACTATTCATCGGAATTTTCCAAGAGGAATTTTTGAGGTGTTGGGAATAAATTCAAGTATTTTTTACCTGACAGGCCACCATAGATCTCTTCTGCTATCCTAGCTGCCTCTTTTCTGTTTCCTTTGACGATATAGAAATGGGTTAGGAGAGCCAAGAAAACTTTAATTAAAAGCTTGAAGAAAAAAAATGTTGCAAACATTGTCAGAAAAATGTTTTTAAAGCCATAAAAAGCAGGACCATCTTCCATTTTGCCTTCTTCTCAGCATAGGTTCCTAGGGCTGCAAATTTTTACTGAGTTATAATTGGCATCATATGACATCTATTTTAAACCTCCTAGCACTTAGCGCTCCTGTTACCAAGAACTCTGTCTGTAGGTTCTAATCTAACTCTGTTGTGGAGACTGGGTGTGTTGACATTTATGGCAATGTTGAACAACTTCCTTCTAATAAGAAACACTCAACGCTGGCCTGCAGAGACGGCTCAGCAATAAAGAGCACTGGACTGACTCCAGCACATGGCCACTGAAGACCATCTTTAACTCCAGTTGCAGTGGATCCAGTGGTCTCTTCTGGCCTCTGTAGGCACCAGGCATGCACATGGTACACATATAGACATGGAATGAAGCACCCACACATGTGAGACAAATAATAAAATAAAAATGTTAAAAATACTTGGTGTTCACAACCTACATTGAATTTGATCAAAACATATTAGATCCATGTATACAACAAGGAAAAAAAAGGAATTCCTATCCTAACCTCACTTCCATTTTCCTTCTAAACCCCTATTTTTGGTATTGTATGTTGGAAAATGGGATTGGAAAGATCAAAGGAACTTCTACATTGCTAGCTATAGTAACAAAGCAATAAAGAAAGTGGGAATATACTATATACTGTGTTCATCATAGAAAATACTGTTCATGGGGGTACTTCACTTGCTTTTCATGTGGAGGTTTACAAAGGATTAATCCCAAATCTAAACTATGACTAGTCAAACCAACAACAATAACAACAACAACAAAAGAAACCCTCTTGGCTTTAAGGTAATATCAAATACAAGACCTATCTTGTTTCTCTAAACGAAAGTTTGAATGTGACAGAAGTACTCAAATGATTATGGTGACAGGTACTGACAACTGTGACAGTTCCCTCAGCAAGGTTCTTTTTTTTCCCAGTATGACATCTTTATTTTCTGCTCCCAAAGTATACAGTGTCTTCAGCAATACAGTCTTATCATCCAGTTCTGGTAGACCACCAAGTGTATTGCCAATAGCCTATATTCCCTTGTGGGACTCAGGGGTTTTTGTTTTGTTGTTTTTCCATACCAGTCACAATTTCCTATCCCTCCTCTCCTCTTGTTTCCCCCGCCACCTCCCTTCTACACCTCCCCCCACCCACTCTTCCTCTATCTCCTTTTAGGACTAAGGTCTCCCATGGGAGTCAGCAAAGCATGACATATCAAATTGAAGTAGGATCAACCTTCCTTCTTGATCATTTCTGTTTGAAGCTTCAGTGAAGATGGGATTCCCTGGAGAATGTGACCTATCCTTGATCATGGAAGTGTGATAACAAAATGGATGAATGCTATGCCCTAGCTTCCAGGTGAAGTCACCATAGATTCCATGACTCAGTATCTTCCTTAGCTGGGCAGTGTTCCCTTTTCAGCTGGCCAATACAGTAAAACTGATTTGTTTTTAGTCTCCCTCACTAATACATTTCTTCCTGTTTATATGAGTTTTTTTAATTTCTAAAATCTACTGAATTAATACAATCAATTGTATTAATCAGGAGTCGCTAGAGGAACAGAACTTATAAAACAAATATATAACTTGCCAGCAAGAGGCAGAGCAAGCAGGCAACAAGCAAGCTTCCTTCTTCCATGCCCTTCACATAGGCTGCCAGCAGGAGGTGTCCCAGATTATAGGTGGATCTTTCCACCTCAAAACCTGGGTTAGAAATAGGTCTTCTTGTTTCAAATGATTTAAGAAAAAAAAATCCCTCCCAAGTGTGACCAGCCATCTGGGTAATTCCAGCTGACAACCAAGGATAGCCACAGAAACTCAAAGCACAATTTTAAGAATAGAATTTTTTAATGCTTTATGTATATGAGTATTTTACCTTTATGTATATATGTGCACTACATGAGTGCCTGGTGCATGTGGAAGTCAGAAGTGGGAGTTGGCTCCTCCAACTGTAGATACTGATGTCTGCAAGAACACGTGCTCTGTCTTACTGGCTGAGCCATCTCTCTAGCTCCAAGAGCAGTTTTTCAATAAATTCTTTAACATAAAAATAATGGAGTTTTCCAGCAAATTAGAATAACTACCTCTATAATAACTGATATAGTCAACTTTTCTATTCTGGTTTTTGTTTGTTTGTTTGTCTGAGACAGTTTCTCTGTGTAACACCTCTGGTCCAAGCTTGCAGAGATCCCCCTACCTCTTGAGTGCTGGGATAAAAGGCATGTACCACCATGCCCAGCGTAAATTCTCCAAACCTTTTAAAGGTATCTCCTCGGAGACAAGACCATCCTCCACCTCCTAGCTGATCCCCACTGAGTCATAGCTTAATATATAATTAACAATAAAATTAACTTCCCTAAGTACTGGAAAATACAAATTCTATGTAGAAGGTTAATTTGTGTGATTCCATATTTAAAAATCTGGCCAGAGGCTGAGAAGTTAGTTCAGTTAGTAAAGTGCTTGTCTTAAAGAAGGAGGACCTCATTTCTATCTCCAGAAACCATGTTAAAACCTGCCATGTCCTTCTAACCCCAGCACTGGGGAAGCAGGAACAGGCAGATAGATGTCTGGGGTTTGCTGGCCAGTCAATTTAGTCTGCTTGGTGGTTTCCGGCTCAGCAAGAAACACTGGTCTCCAAAAGAGATGGATGAGTGACAGTGGAATGCCAGGCTCCAAACAGGACATGTATACCACCACACCAAGGTTCAGGGAACACGGAAGAGGAGGCAGAAAGAATGTAAGAGCTGCAGGATGGGAGATGTGCTGCAAAGAAATACATTCTGGATATGACCATTTCTCTTACAAACTCACCACAGTTGTGGTTACCTGTACAAAATGGAGCCCATCAACATTCCATTCCATCAGCAAGGCGGGAGTGCTCTGAGGATGGACGCCCAACCTCAGGAACTATTGGCAATCAATGGTTGTTGGGGGAGGGATGCCATTTTGTTCAGTAGTGTAGCCACTGATAAGTTGACTGTGTGCCAATAGAAATCTCCTACCCACACTCTTACAAACAAATATCATTGAAGACTTAGCAAGAAGGCTTTCAATGGGAAAGGAGGGGAAATGAGGAGGGGCATGAAAATAGCCAAAATCCATTATATAGACATATGAAAGTCAAATAAAAATAACATTTTTAAAATCCCCCTGAATTTTATTTGTCAAAGAATCCATGACATAATAAAATATTCTGCTTTCCTCTTTTTTAAGTGGATGCTTGTGGAATGACACTAAAAACTGCTAACCTCTATACATACATGCACACGGATATGCACTCGTACCCATCCAACCCCCCAATCCAGCCACAGTATAATCTCATTTTAGATCAAGCCACCTGGGAGCTGGAGAGATGGCTCAGCAGTTAAGAGGACTGGCTGCTCTTGCAGAAAACCTGAGTTAAGTTCCCAGCACCCACACAGGGGCTTATAACCATCTGTAACTCCACTTCCAGAAGATCAAACACCCTCTTCTGGCCTCCCTGGACACCATGCACGTATGCAAGTGTTGCACAGACAAACAGGTAGACGAAACAGTCATAAACACAAAATTTTTAAATTAAAGAAGAAACTTTAAAAGAAGATCAAGCCACTTTCCTTTGTGAGACAAATCTGAACAATGAATGAAAATAATTGCTTACCACTAACTACTCCTAACCCAAAGAATGGGGAACAATAAGCTCTGTAAATAAAATCAAAATTCAAATTTCTCTTAAAACAGCTGGCAACATACAAAGTATAATTACGTAGTTCCCACACACAATAGTGTGTGGATGTATTCATTTGCCTTCTGTGATAACAGTGAAAAACAAGGGCTTATTGGAATCAGGAAACAAAGGTACAATTGAACTTGCTATTTCAAGAATACAAAAGAGCACATATTCTAGAAATAAAAGATGACAGAGTGGTGCATCAGACAAAGGACACTTCCTGTTTTACTAATAGATCAAGCAACACATTAGATCTACTCAGAAAAGGGGAGAAGGGGGTGTCCCACAAATAAGTAACATCCTGTCAACAAAATAAGACAAACCGAGAAAACACTAAAAGATCATTCTTGTCTTTATTATTGGACACGATCATGTTTTAACAGACCCGTGTTATGTGTGTGACTGTAACATCAAAAGAATACAGTGCCTTTTCAGCAAATTCCTCATCCATGTTAATTTCACTTTTAAGTAATTATGGGTAGCAGGGTGGAACAGAGTTTCCACATACTGACTAGTGCAACGTTGACAGTTATAATTAAGGTATCCAGGAAGCACGAAAATGATTTCTGTCATACAAATAAGTTTATTTTCACTTATTCAAAATAGAGAAAATAATTTTAATTCATATATTACACATTTACACACAAGAGCAAATTAATTCTCAATTCTATTTTTATCTTAAATAAAGAACACCTGAAGCATTCAATAACAATTTTGGCAAAAACTAGAAGCAAACATAAAACAAGAAATGGTAGTATAAAATAAATAAAGCCAAGTGTTTCACATGTCTCAGTTTACCAGAATATTGGCACTGTTTGCTATCTGTCTCAATGCATTAAGTTTCAAAGGCTGAACAGTCGGGACCAGGTCATTTTTCTCCAATAAAAGAAACCCTAGCTTCTGTATTTTAAAAAGTACTCTCTAGCATTTCTGTTTTCATATAAACAAAACACAAATATATCTCTTTTAAATCAGTGGCAACCAGGCAATAGGCATGTTAAGATACTCTTTAAAAAATCTTGCAAATGTCACCATTAAAAAATCCAGTACAGAATCACAATACACAATACTGATAGAATCGAACGCCCACAAGTGCCTTGCTGCTGTTATTTCCATCCTTTTCCCACAAAAACTCATGCAAAAGAGTTCAAAGGATGAATAATACATATCACAGGTAATTTGGGATTAAACAACCCATGGCTCTGGATGATTTGACTACAACTGAGAAATTCCACCCACAAAGAGGCTGCGTGCTCTGAACCTTTCAGACTTGATACTCTATAAATAAACCACGCTGGAGGAAAACCTTTCCATACACTGGCAGCACTCATCAGAGATCAGCTAGGCCATAGAAATGGGGAGGGGCTTCCAGAGAAGACAGGGTAGCAGCTGCTTTTGAGATGGCACACATCTTCTGTTGTGCTCAGAAACCACAAAAGTGTTTATGGGGACTAAATTGGGCACTACAAAAGCAGAGAGTTGGCCTGCACTAGTGTCAACAGTGGTATCGGTCCATAGAACTCAAAAAGCAACATTTCTTCACACACACACACACACACACACACACACACACACACACGCGCGCGCACGCGCACACACACACACACACACACACACACACACACACACACGGACAAGGGCTCTTCCTAGGAGAATGCATAAACAGGTTCAGAGAGGTACTTGGAGTATGCCAGTGATGATTTTCTGACATTCAGTAGCGTGAGCATTTTGGCATGTTTGCTGTTTTACCACTTCATGTTCACTAGTCCTTAGTCTCACCAAGCATCTAGTTCAACTTTCATATGTAGTAGGTGTGCGAACATGCTGGCAACCAACAGATGGTCTTGCTCAAGAAATCAGAGTACATGTAACCCTTGAGTGGACCCAGGAAGTATCGAAGAACATGACTTCAACGTCCAATGAAGGATACATTAACTTGAATTAAAACACTTCACATAACTGTTGTACCTCCCTAAAGAAAGCTTGTAAACATCTGGTAAATGTGAATTAATGGTAGAACGTTAAAAACTGGCCAAAACAGATCCAGAAACATTTGGCCTTTCAGCACCCAAGGCTCCCAAAATATAATGTTAAAATATCTCTGCGAGAGGGATCTCAGTAATCTGAAAAATGTCATACCTGAGTGGCTAAACCATTCTCCCCAAAATTTTTAAGAAGTGCAAGGAGTTTCCACACTCAGGAATTGCATAAGTGTTTATCTTTCTTCAAAAAAAAAACAAAAGTAGTGAGTGATATAGAGGTAGCATAATTTACTAAACCAACTCTGAAACCCTAAAACAAAAGAACAAGGTAATTTTCAAATGCTAACAGGAGTATTGCAAGTGTCTAGACTTGTGGACTTGGGCTTGCTTCTACCTGCTTTTGGATACCTTATCATTCTCATTACGTTTCCTATCATGGGGACATTGACGAGTCCAGGCTCTGCTTGGCCCAGTAGCATCTACCGCAACATCAATAATAGAGTCTGGAGTCATCCACTGCAGGAAAAGGAGGAAGAGATAGCTGACCACTGCCAGCAAAGCAAAAATGTAGCCTGTCACCGGGCCACAATGAGAGATGAGCCTGTTCAACCTCTTGTGCATTGGCAACACAGTTTCCTTTGACACACGCTCATACACCTGGAAGAGAGAAAGTGACACTGAGCATTTGAGCCACCACAAGCCTGTAACAAAGGGTGACCCATGACCCACACTGACCAGGAGCATCTGGCAAACGTGTGTTGAGAGAATCACCCATGTCTGTTGTCATTTAGTATAGTGTTTACCATTGACTTAATCCTGGGCTAAACACAGAGTGACACAGAGAACAGGTGACAGTCAGCTGACTACTGGAATACCCAAGTCCTATAAGGTCAGAAGACTTCTTCAGCAGGCACACTGTTAAGTTGGGTCAATGCCTTGACGGGGTGAAGAAAGCTCTCACTAACTCCTAGCAGAGGGCACACACAGACAGCCACAGCACTGTACTGAGGACGGGTGGAGACACTACAGAGAAACAGCTTCTATGCTGTAAGTAAAGCAGGAAGAAGACAGAATAGATGCCGAGCTACAGAGTAGGAGAAAGCAATGGTAAGGAAAACAAAGAGGGCTGTGCTAAGAACTGGGTGTTGATGTCTTGCTTTGGAAGTCACTGCAGACCCTGAATCCTGAAAACATTAGAAATGCAAACTTGTCTCCTTGGGAATTGGGGAAAGTCACAATGAACAGCGCAGCTCTTCAGAGGGTGGCTGGCCTTTGAAAGGCATGATGTATGGTATGTTCATCTAGCTCTTATACCCTGGGAACATTTTAAGCACAAACATTTTAATCAGAATGATGTTGAGAGACTGAGGCTGGTGGACTGTAACAGAGATAGACTGGATGGATGGATGGATGGATGGATGGATGGATGGATGGATGGATGGATGGATGGGTGGGTGGGTGGGTGGGTGGATAGATGGATGGACGGGTGGGTGGGTGGGTGGATAGATGGATGGAGAGAGGGAGGACGGGGGAGAGGGAGAGGAAGAAGGAGTGGGAAAGGGAGAAGGGAGAGAGAAAGTTCCTTATAGCAGGGATTCTAACTTTTTTTGGAGAAAGGGTTTCAGGTAGCCCACTGCAACCTCAAACTAATTAGGTAGCTGACGATGGCCCTTAAGTGCTCATTTTGTTACCACCTCCAGAATGCTGGGATTACAGGTGTGTACCACCATGCCCAACTTACCAATTTACTTTTCAGTCAACATTCTATAAAAGGAGTCCAAAAGGATCAAAATGTGTGTGGGGTAAAACAACCTGTTTGTCCACCTTCCTGAGGTCAATTAATTCATTATCTTAGGTAATAAATAATTCACAACTATAAAGAGAACCTAACTATTATACATGAGGATTGACTTGTTTTCCATCTGGCTTTTTGAGATAGGGTAGCACAACTAGTCTGAAACTCACTGTACCACCCAGGCCAGCCTGAAATATTGTTATTCTCTTGCCTCAGACTTTCAAGTGTAAATCACCATTCTGGACAGGATTTTTCCCCTTTTTCCTTATTTCTTTTTTTTCCTTTTCTTTTTGCGTTTTTGCAAATGTATACTATAAATTGTCAGAGAATATAAAAGAAAATATATAAGATGCTTTACTATTACATCAAAGCAAAACTGTACGAAAAAATATTGTTATAAAAATGCTAATAAGCGCCTTTACTATAGGCTGATACATTGCCATCACAACTCTTTCCTGAGTTGCTCACTGACAACAGCTCAGACCTTTTACAGAGGTATGATTCCAAATCAGGGTGGAGTCCAAGATCACCAAAAAAACCTGTCTGGCCAAATATTCCTGCCAACCATAATCCAAACTGCATTTCTGTTCCACAAAGGACAAGTCAGAATTTAAGGAGTGGTTGGAGAGGTAAGGGGACAGAAGAATGGAGAACGTAGTCTTAAGTGGCTAACCACATAATTGTGAGACGCACCCCCACAAGCAACTGGTACTCAGTCCAACTTCCAGGGAAAAAAAGGTATCTATTTTCCTAAGTTGATACACCTCTTCAGCCAGTTATGTCTGTTCCCAGTATGTCTTATGTTAATGAAACACATAGCAGATGTCAATTTTTAGAGATAAGAGATCTCATGAGTAAAAACTTGTATCTCAAACCAAGAAATATTTTCCAGACCGGAAACCCACTGTATTAACAACAAAAGCATAAAACCCCAGTCTAAACTATGACCCTCTCCGTGCTCCACTCAGCTGGCTCTCTGGTACAGGACTTATTTGTTTGCTTTTTTCCTTTTTTTTCAAGACAGGATTTCTCTGTGTAGTCTTGGCTATCCTGAATCTGTAGAGCAGGCTGGCCTGAAACTCACAGAGATCTGCCTACCTGACTCTCAAGTACTAGGACTAAACACATACACTACCACTGCCCAGCTGGTACAGGATTTCTACATACTAAGAAGGTAAGTCGTTTCCTTCAGCTTGGCATGAACATGAGGAATGAAGCAGAAGTAGACACAAGGGAGACCTAACAGATGAGACTGAGCAGAACAAATATGACAGTATTTTCGCAGTCATCCTCTTCTTGGAAAGTCCCTGTGACTGCTTTCTTACTGGTGACTATTCGTTCTTATTTTCACATCTATTTTGAATTCTAATATGGTGTCAATCAACCTACAGATATGACAATTCTTTCTGGCAGAGTATCAGTCATCGGGAAACGCATGATCAGAGTTCTGGGAAGTATTCTGAATCAACACTCATGATTTAGAACAGGCATTACAATCACCTACCCATTTGTTAACAGGTCCTATGGGCTGCAGCATGATAAACAGTCCCAACACAGTGATTTTACTTCTCTTTTTGCTTCTGACTGCTGCAACTTCTAGAAACTTTTGTAACTTCTTTAGAAAGAGTTTAATGAGACTAGACTATGTTCTTACTATTTTTGGAGGTCGGGGCAGTGATTTATGTAGAAAACTAGCCAAGCATGTGCACCAACCCTGCTGTATAAATAATTATTCCTTTTCATTTGGAAGGACTCATACCCTTAAAGCAGAACTCAAAGGGCAAACCTGTATGCCAGAGAAGGAAATGTACATACAAAAGATCAAGGAATTCAATCTTTTCTCAACACATGACATACTTTTTCAGTTCTCTCGGCGACATTCCGCCAGGTGTAGAAAGACTTTACTACATTGTGGATATTTTCTGGAGCTGGCAACGTCCCTGACTTCACTTGGAAAATAGCCTTTTCCAGGCCTTCACACAAAGACTTGACTGAAGGTTCACATAATATAATAAGATTTTCTGGAAGAACTTCAGGAATCCCACCAACCTTCGTGCTGACAACCTTAAAAAAACCAGAGAGAGCACATGATCCACTGTAATTTCTCAGGAAAAGCAGAAGACCAAGCTAAAAAATATTAATTTCCCATGTACTACAAATACAGAATCCCATAAGAGAAGTCCTTAAAGTGTTTTACCTGCAGACCACAGCTGGCGGCTTCCACGATTGCCATGCAGAATGCTTCAGTGAGGGAGGTGTTAAGAAAAATATGTCCTTGAACTAAGACATTTCTAACATCCTTGTGTTCTAAAGCGCCCAAAAGTTGCACCCTAATTTTTACAATGAGAGGAAGAAAAAGAAAGGTATAAAAAATAAAAAGAATTCATGCTACAAAAGAAATTTAATTCCTACTGGTACTAATGTTTCCTACCTCAAAGATTAGATATGGTGGAACTCCAGTATAAAACAAACAGCTTTAAAAACCTGTTGTGTTACAGCTCATACAATGCAGTTTCATCTTCTCCAAACGAGTTTGTGTTTAATGAATATTAAGTTTGTGTTTTTTCGAAACAGGGTCTCACTATGTAGCTCTGACTGTCCTGCAACTCATTATGTAGACCAGGCTAGCCTCAAATTCAGAGATCTACCTGCCTCTGCCTCTTCCTCCCAAGTGCTGGGATTAAAGGTATGCACCACTATGCCTAGCTAATGAACAAATTAATAACATAACCATAATTAAATATTAAAAGTGTCATTTCTATGTGGGGAAATAACCTTTTTAAAATCAGCACTTCACATGTACAAACACTGTATGCTAAAAAAAATTATGGAGGAAAAGATCTGTCTGAACCTGTATATATACAGCAATTTACATGACTGGATCATGACACTTAAATCACAACATAAGATGTGTGAAACCATTTCCAACCCAAGTTCTCCCCCAACTTCCATACCTCTCATCATGCCTCCAACACCTGCCCCCAAGTCAATATTTCCAGGCAACGAACAAAAGTTATGTATTCTGTAAGCTCTCTTATCTGATATAAATTCACAAAAAATCATGCCTTATATTTGCATGCCCCTTATAAACAGAAGCAGGAGCACACCTACGTCAGGCATGTGGTCAAAAGCAAGCATAAACAACTGTCATTTTCACACCCACAATGCCTTAGAAGCCATTAATACCTGTCATGTAGTTGGTATCTTTCCCGCACTTCTTCCAAAATAATTCTCTTTGGTCCCTCTCCTCCAATTAGGAAATTTAATTCTTGATATTTCTGACAAAGTTCAGGTATTATACCACTAAGCAAATCAGTTCCTGAAATTATAAAGTTGAACGTTGGAAATATCAATATTTACCATTTAAAAAATCCAGAGTCCCTGAGACTCCACTTGTTTTTTTTCCTTTTTTTAAATTTAAACTAGAAACAAGCTTGTCTTACATGTCAATCCCAGTTCCCTCTCCCTCCCCTTATCCCCTGGCCCCCATCAGCCCTCCATTCCATTCTCTTTCTGTTCCCCAGAGACGGTGAGACCTACCATGGGGGATCATCAAAGTCTATCACATCATTTGGAGCAGGGCCTAGGTCCTCCCCTGTGTGTCTAGGCTGAGAGAGAATCTGTCTATGTGGAATGGGCTCCCAAAGTCCATTGATATACTAGGGATAAATACTGATCCACTACCAGAGGTCCCATAGATTAACCAGACCTCCTGTTTTAGGTATCAACTATAGCTAGACTCTCTGAAGTAGACAAACCATGTCTCTTAACTTTTCCCAGAAGGAGGGAATCATTTGCCAACTGCCATGGTTCCCAAGAGTTACAACACTTGAAGATACAGGTTCTGACATGCATTGCTAGTGCCACATACCTAAATCATGAGCAATCCTGTTTCAACGTTGTATCCTTGTTCATACTGCCTACTTTGGAAAGTGTGTCAGATAGTTAAAGTTTGTCAGCTTTCTCCAGAGCACACAGCTGCCCAGAAATCTAGGTCTCACTCCAGCTCTTTACATTGTAAAAATCAGTCCACTCTCTCCTCATGGCTTAGTAAAGGCAGAGACATACATATCTAAAGTCCAAAGTCTCCAGTCATAAAAATCAACAGGTCTATGATTGTACTTCCTGCAGCCAGAAAGGGCCAAAGCACTAATCTTAGCTCCTGCCTTTTCTTTGTTCAGACTGCAGTTTATACAGAGAATTTCGAAATGAACACCAGTGAGTGAAGATGGCAGGACCTTGGCTGAAAGATCATTATAGTCCATAGACCTAAGGCTAGATCTTCCTTTTGTTTTAAAAAAGAAAATGGTTTCACACAATATGTAAGCATAATCTCAGGAGACATAAAGCAATAGAGCAAGTCACAGCCTACTTGTACAAACAGTAGCAGCTAAACCCACAGCAATGCTGACAGTGGGAACTTAGCTCCTCAACAATTACAAGCCATACATTCAAAAGTAAACATGAAATAATCTATTGAGCTGAGTTTATTCAATTAAAAATGCACACACATAAATTGGCATATGCACACAAACTGCATTTCTTCCATCAATCTTCCTCAAAATAGGCAGAGCAATTATAAAGCATGGTGGGAAAATACAGATAGGTTCACGTGGATTTTCTTTGCTTTTTTATATAGGTATAAACCTATACCTTCTGTCATAGTGCATGAATTAAGTGGATAGTTATGAATCCCTATAGATTCTTCTTCAGTGTTCTTTTCAATCCAGCTAAAAGTAGTAATCAGATGTTGGGTGTGGTTTGGCAAACACTTGACCATTTCACCACAGTACAGCATCTCTCTGCATTCTCAGAATGGCTGTCCTGATTCTCTGAAGTGACCATTAGGGCTCCAAAGAAGAGTATTTCAACATTCTATCTACACTCCAGATAAAGAAAACTCCTTTATTTTTTAAGATATTGAACATATTGACAGAAATATTCATTCCATGTATCTGACTTCTTTTAGGACATTTTCTGCTCTAAGCTTCTATCTGACAAGATAAACCACAACCAAATCATTTCTTCCACAGACTCTTTTTGTAATAAGAAATTTAGCTTTGGCTATTGTGAGGTTCTGAAGTTGCCTACGTCTCTGGAAGCTGCTCAGAATTCAACCACTTTGTGCAATCACTAATGGATTTTCAAAATGATTATATGCACCAAAAATCAATTCAGATGTAGGTTTCCTGAATGGTGAAGGCTTCCCATTAGCTATCTTTGTTTCAAGTCTATACACATCAACTGGACTGCTGGATAGCCATAAAATAACTTCATACCACTTAACACTTAGCTTCTTACACTTTATCTGTTTCACTCCTTTAAAAGGAAATATTAAGTGTCCATTCTTCATATAAAAAAGATGGTGCAACCATCACAGGTGCTGACAATGGCTACATTTACTGAACTTACTATATTCACAATCTACTTCCAATGTACTGGGTCATTTAATCCTGACAAGAACCATATTCGGAACGAGGCCAGTCAGCACCATCAATGCTTTATTATGGTACTCTAGGAATAAAGCAGGTTTTCCCCTCCTCGTTATAAAACAAACAAAACCCAACAAGCTTATTCTGGCTAGATTCTAAGAAGCCTCTAACACAAAACACAGCCCACAAAAAGACTATCAGTCACCACATTCACACAAAACAGACACATGCACAAAAAACCTACTCTGATTCAAATTGACTTTGAATGTTCACAACTGTTCCAGGATAACAATGGCCAGGATAACAATGGCCAGGATAACAATGGTAGGGGCACAGGGAGACTCTGACTCAAGAGCTGTTACTTACTGTGTAACCTTGGGCGAGCTACTTACCCTCTCTGAGAACTGTTTTCTTGCCTGTTACATGCAGGTAACATCTACCCTACAGTTGTTGGGGCAAGTGGGGTCCTGTACCATGCACAGGCTTTATCAACTGCAGAATACAAATGTGAAGTTGTCATTACCACTACAGCAAGCAGCTGGACGTGCCTGCACACACAGAGAACAGTGGGAGACTCTGACTAGATGGAAAAGAGGAAGGATCAGAAGCCAGCCTTTTCTCCACGAAAGCTGGGCAAAGAGAACATGGCTTCAGCCTCTTAATCTACTTCAATGGGCCTTAGAAATCTGGTCCACTAAACATCTCCCAAAGGAATTACAGTATTAGGAAGGAATGGACCCTAATATAACCACTTACATTTGAGCTATAGACATGCCCACTGCTCCTCATGGTACATTTTGCAGGGGGCCTAGCCTATGGAGAAGGTTCAGTATATCTGCTGAGTTACTGAATGGACAACAGGAAAGGTCATACTTTGGCTCCATTGTAGCTAGCTCTGATGTTTAAAATACTACCACATTAATAAGATAATGCAGCACATTTAACCTTTGTATGAGTAGTTATGTTGATCTTCAATCATACATGCCATCACACTTTCCCATCTATCTCACCAAGGTAAGCTATTTGATTAAAAATAAGTTGGGCAAATGTTTGAAGTTACAATAAATGTATCACCAGTATCCCAGCAGGGGTGCGCAATACAGAATTCCATCCACATCATCTTGATCAAACAGCCAGACATGATTTCCTTTATCCCAGAACCTCCACTTAAAGGGGGTTGTTCAAAATTACTACAATCATCATCTATCCTGACCACTGTCAACTTCCAAATATACTGCTACATGATAGGATATAGCCTACTGGCCTTTCTCCACAAATTCATCTTCTGCCCATTTTCCTCATGTCTGTATTGAATAATTTAATTAAATATCACATAAGCTGACAAGTTTCTACAAAAGCTAAATAGTTTGAAAGAGCCAATAAATGAATGTCAGGGGAAAAAAGTCCTTGTCAGATGAGAGGTAACCTAAACTGGAGAGGAAAACTGAAAACAAATGTAAAATCCAGCACATCGTTTCAAACATGTTCGTCCCCCTCCTTTAAAGGAAACCCAGAGTGGCAACGATATGCTCCGTGAAGGCAACTGTATAAGATGGTGCAGCTGGAATCTGTGAGCTGATCCTCAAGTCCTAGAGCTCTAAACCAGCTCCCTACAATTCAGCATGTGCATGAGTGTTTTACATTATTAAAGGGAGCATGTAGTATTCATTACAGATTTCCCACCCCACAAACCTTCAGCAATATTTCTGATAATTGGACAGCTTTTCAAATAGCACCAGGAGACCATTTCTATGTTAAAAAGCAAGTTGTTTCAAATGTGTAATAAACACAAATGCTACAATGGGGACTGTTAGTGCCCCAGAAATTTGAAAACCAGCAACAAGAACAAAATACTCCTGAGGGATAACAGAGGATGGAGGTGGATTATAACCTCAGCAAAGATCTTTATAAGAGTTGTCTCTGAGCCACCACAAAGTTCCTTCTGTGCCCTAAACAAATAAAAACTGACACAGAGCTATTAAGTGACCTGTCTTTGATCAGCAATGAGCCAGGTTCTGACCCTGGGCCACCTACTCCTGTCTTCATCACTTAAATGCTGATTAGCAATGCCTTGCAGATGACCAGATAAAAACCAGTAAGGCACAGGACATATACCTAAAAGGTCTACTGATTTTGAACAACGTGTACAGATGCACAAAAGACGTTACCAATGAAAACAGTCTTTAGGGCCATCTCTGAATAAAACAGTCACAGGTGTGGTATGTGAGCTTCGAAAATATCTGCAATTAAGAAACCATTACTTCTGCAATCAAAAAGAAAAGGCCACACAGCACATGCTGTTCTGACTACCTGTGCAGGGTTACTGAACTTTTGCAAAGATCTAACTGATTAGAGGACAGCAGGTACATGTGTTTGTTGTTGTTCAGTAACCATTATAACATCAAAAGTTGGGGCAGCATTCACAGCCACTCTATACATTTCTCTTCTTAGATGTATAAACTTCATATCCGACTTTCCCTTGCAATAGTTACAAGTCATTATAAAGCCACTGCACAAAATGAAAAGGCAAGCAATCGTTATATACAAGTATTGAACAGTTTTCTACAAGGAATAAAAAGCGTCAATGCAAATAGAGCTACTATTTCATTACCTTTTCTGTAAACAAGTCTGCTGACAACAACAACCGTTATTAAACTATCATGTCTCCTAAATGGTTCTGGAGTGAAGTCAGTAGGGTCTACAGCATTAGGAATGACGGACACTATTTCAGGATTCAACGCTGCTCTTAGTACAGTGTTTTCCTTACTAGTGTAAGAGACACAAATGATGTGGTTTGTGTCACAGAGAGACACAGTTAGAAGCTTGTTTGTAAGCACCGAGCTGACATCAGCAAATCCAAAAAGGGAATGGTCCGTGAAGACTGTCTGAAGCCCCATTGTCTTGGCGTGGAAGAGAGCATCGTGGGCCATGGCAGAGAAAGAACTGTGGGAATGAATTATGGTAACTCTCTCCCGAACAAATATGTACCTGAGCAATGGCAGACTATGAAAGAGAGTTGTGGCTGTAGATTGGTTGTACATGACTCTGAGAGGCAAATAATAAACTTTGAGGCCATTGGTGAGGTAACGGATGCCCTTTCGATTTCCATAAGCATGGGTGACAACTATAACCTTGTGCCCCCTCTCAATGAGGCACTGAGAGAGCTGGTAAATGTGGCTTTCCACACCTCCCATGTTTGGGTAGAAAAAGTCAGACACCATGCATATACTGTGGATGCAGGTCCTATTGTTGGAAAGACTTCGGGGGCTAAACTCAGAGGGCATCACTGAGGGAGGCTGGCCATGCCCACCTCTTCTTCTACTGGCCATGCTGAGGTGGTTCAGGCATAAGTTCTCAGAGCAAGCCAGTTAAGAAATATGTCTTCCATCACCTGAAAGAGAAAAACAGGGCATCAGCTCAAAGCCACATCCCACTTCGTATTCCAAATCCTGTAGAAATAGCTTTAATGTTAAGGCACCTTTTAAGCTTCCCTGCTACACTTAAAATTTGACAACATTTACTTGCTTAGCATGATGATGTTAGATTCTGCTATGTGTTAATTGAGCTAGGAAACTGGTACATTTTAAATGTTAGGCCATAGTACACAATAGATTGCCACAGCAACAAACCAATTCATTCCAATAATTAAACAGACACCCATATATTTCCCCCTCTCCTCTTATCTCTTTATCAGCTTCTCTTATTAAGTCACTATATATCTAACACTACACAGACTCAAAAGTTTTCTATATGCTACCAGTCTACTTGACACACCCAAACAAGGCATCGATTCTATAATATAAATGCAAACTCTAAAGCTTCAAGAAGTTAGAAGAAACACAATGCAGTAAGCCATTCCATTAGTGATCCTCTCTACCCCCATTTTTTTTAAATCCAAGTTTTATATATGTAGCTCACACAAGCCTTGAACTCATAATATTCCCAGTCTCTGCCTCCTGAGGGCTGGGATTATAGGCATGTGCCACTGTACCCCAGAATCTCTCTTACATTTGGACTATGTAAGCCAATGGATATGGAAGAAGTGACACACAAATCTTTGACTTCAGCCTATAGAAGGTCTGATGGCTTTCACTTCTATAGTTACCACGTAAGTCATGCAACTACTGAGCTAGAAGGACATGGGGGAAGTTGGGTGTAGTGATGAACACCTTTTAGCCCAGCACTCAAGAGGCAGAGGCAGGTGTACCTCAGGTGAGTTCAAGGACAGCCTGGTCTACAGAGTGAATCCCAGGACAGCCAGGGCTAGACAGAGAAACCCTGTCTTTAAAAAAACCAACAAAACAAAACAAGAAGGACATGGGGAAGCCAATGAAAAGTGCTTACAAGCTACATGGAGAGAGGTGGTTCCCAGCCATCTCTACATCCTTACCTGTGCCCAATCTCTAGGCAGACTATTAGCTAAATGCAGCCTTATCCAGTGACCTCAGAAAAGATTCATGAAAGTACCACTAGTTAAGTCTAGGAGCAGATTCCAGAATTAGGAAAAATAGCAAAAAGACTATTGCTTTCTAGCTTACCTTTTGTTCTGGTTTGAGACAGAAAAGGATATAAAACAGACTAGGTTCTGAATCTACTTATCCTGGCACACTATGTGAATGGCTACTTCTATGCTACAATAGCAGAGAAGTTTTGAAAGAGATCATATGGCCCACAGAGTCTAAAATATTTACCATCTGGCTCTTCACAGAAAATGTGCTGATTGCCATTGAACAGCTTGGCTAGTGATCTAGTTCATCCCATAAGGTCCTGCTGGGTAGCTTTGTGGTTTCCACTAAAATATACCTGGAGCTAGAACTTCTTGAGAGCACCCTCTTCAAGTGTTATGTGGAACTCATGCTGCAGACCATCCAGTTTCTCCTTCCTTATACAAGGATGCTGATACTGAAACTGCTCCCTTCTCTTTTCTGAACCTCTTTTCAGCGCAGACTCTGAAAAGAAACAGAACTGGGTATGGGCTATGTGTGTGGAAGCTTTCCTATATCTACGGTAGGAAATGTTTCTTTCTTTCTTTCTTTTTTGTTTTTGTTTTGTTTCTTTTTCCATACAGGGTTTCTCTATGTATCTCTGGCTTTGTAGGCCAGGCTGACCTCGAAATCACAGATATCTGCCTGCCTCTGCCTCCCAAGTGCTGGGATAAAAGGGGTGCACCACCACCACCTATAGATGCTTATACTTTTAATGGCGATCTTGCAAAAATCCTCCGTAGCTAAGATCTACAAGGCTGCAAGAATTCGATGGAGAATTATTATCCTAAACGCTGAGTTTCACATCTCACCTGCAAACTATATGCGTCAATTCATCTACACTTAAAATATTCTCAGAAATACGAAGTGGGGAGGCAGGGGAGGAGCATGGACTTGGAAGGCAGAGAGTTAAGGGTTCCAGAGCAGACTGGGCTACATGGGGGGACCCTGCCACATAAACTGGAAAAAAAGAAAAGAGAGAAGATCGAATTTGCAACCAATAAATAAATAAATAATCAAGTTTGTAGAAAGAAAGGAAAGTTTCAAGTTAACACTTTTAAGTGGCTAATGCTGTTCTACTGTGGCGTGTCATCTAAACCTGAACTTTTAGTCCTAGTCAGCTCTAAGAAATGAATGATAAGGAAAACAGAAATAATGAACCAAATGAAATTATCTCAAAGTCTATCACTGACCTCCAAAGTTCTGTTACGAATCTGCCTGCCAGCAGGTTACCATCCTAAAATCTTTATTGCGTAAAAGCTCAACATACTGCATACTAGCTGAATCTTAGCTTCTATAGGTTAAGAGAGCTGTAAAATCTAGTGAATTCATAGCAGAACTTACGCTGTAAAATCTGGTGAAATCTCTCTGGAGCGTTACAGGTTGCGCAATCTGCCCAAACGTAAATGACAAAGTCAAAAAGACTCAACATTCTAGATCACGGCCAGGGAGCTCCCTTATTGGTAGAAGCTCCTGAGCCTTCGAGGGGGATTGGAGCAGGCTGAGGAATCAAGAGAATCTTACTTTAATCCAGTCCCAGGGCAGTGCAACCTCATGACTACCTGAGAGGTTCACTAGCGCCAAAGAGAGGGTCAGTCCGGGTCCATCAGCCACCCCTCCAGGATCAGGCAAGATCTGGCCAGACCCAAAACGAGTCAAAAAACGTCCTGAGGTTGCAGTCCTTCACTCTACTAAACTCAGCCTACGAACCGGTGCAGGCTCTCAATGAGCCCTCAGTCCCATTCGACTCCGGAGACCCTCGGACCCGACTTCCGGGCCTCAGGCCGGGTGGGATTCGTTCCCTCCACAGCCTGCCACGTTACTACAAGAACCGCACAAGCCGATCCGGAAGAGAGAGAGAACGCTGGAAAGCGCAGCCAAGACGCGCACTTACCCTCGAGTCCCATGGCCGCCACTGTCCGGACCTCCCGCGGCTGTAAAGGGAATCCCGCCCCACTGCTCCAAAGCACCAATCAAAAGCGTCCGCGACCCGTGCACCGCGCCCCCTTGGTAGCCAATCACACAGAGCTTCTGAATACACGTGGAAGAGAGACGCCCAGTCATTCCCAACTCTCCAGCGCCGGGTAGCAGCGTCAGCGAGCGCCTGAGCACGTCTCCTAAGAGCTGCGGAAGGTCCCGGGCGTACGTACCCTAGTTGCCTAGTTACGGCTTCTCTTTTCAGGAAGCCTGCTCTCTCCCCGCCTCCTTCCGGTTAGAGAGACTTGGGGGTGGAAGGCTCGGGGAAATCAGGGTCAGGACGTTTTATTATCAGTATCACAGCCGCCTCAACCACGCTGGTTCTTATCACTCTGGCACGGTTTCTAAATGCAATAAATAAAAGTACACAGATACAGAAAAACCCTCAGCAAGTCAAAACGAAATTATGAACTTTGATTTTCAGATCTGCATTTCAATGAGTGCCCCAAAGATTGAGGACGTTCCTTTTAAAGTTCAGATTTGAGATTTTGTCTTACAACACTACAGTCCAGGTGGGAAGAAATCTTAGGTATAAACTGAGACGCTCCCACTCAAACTGTTGGGGTCCTCAGCCAAAAGCGTCTTGAGGTCCAGAGACAGATCATGCTATAGTGGTGCTTGGCCAAGAAGACAGAATCTATGTGATTGTTATAGTGGTCACCCAATCTTTTCTGTTGGTACTTGCAGTTCCCCGGCACTGCCATTCCTGCACTTCTAGACGAAATTCTTTTCTGAGCAACATCACCATCACCATGACTGACATCCCTTTGAAACTTGTGCTAAAGTTAAGGCTATTTTCTGAAAGCCGAAACAAAGTAGCAGAGTTGAGTTAAATCTGAGGGTGATTTTGTTCTCTGCCGGGAGGACCTCAAAGCATGCCTTTAGAGCAGTAGATCTCACGCTGTGGGTCTCGACCCCTTTTGGGGGTCAAACAACCCTTTCACAGATATCAGATATTTATGTTACGATTCATCACAGTAGCAAAATTACAGTTATGAAGTAACAGCGAAATCATTTTATGACTGGGGGTCAGCACAACATGAGGAACTGTACTAAAGAGTTACAGCATTAGGAAGGTTGAGAGCCACTGCTTTAGTGAATGTTATTGCAAACCACTAAAATTTGACTAAAATGTTGATGTGCAGGATGTTCCAATATGAAGGCAGTCAGGACCAGTTGTACTATCAAATGTCCTAAACAGAAAAGATGTAAAATAAATGTAGGTATCATCTTCTCTTGAAATTTAGTTCTTTTCCAATTCATATGTAAATAAGCTTCCTTGGATAATTTTAGAGTGGGAAGGCATCACACATATATTGAAAGCTTGCTATCTATATGCAAATTAGACAGAGAAAATCTGGCATGAGCACTATTTCCAAACCAAGATGAAACTAAAGCATATGAAACAGTCTATGAGAAAAGGAATTTTTAAGTGTCATAAAAGAAATACATGGATAAATGCTGGGAGTTTCACGGGAAAGAATACTTCTATCTGCTAGCGTTTATGAAACAATGAGTAGAAGATATCTATACAAGTTGGGAGCAAGAGCCTTTCAAGAAAAAAAGTGAATGAAGATGTGTAGGCAGATGCTAACTGCTCAGTGGATATTTTTGTATAATTATACAAGAAATAAATAGGGAGGAGATGTGGCCAGAAGAGCAGCATTGTCAGTAAGAATTACAGCAAACTGGTAGAATGCTTTAGAACATTTCCTGAAGAAAATGTCCTTGATGCTGATCCAGATTTCCAGCAAGTATGACATGTTTCAGTCATTATTCTGTGACTGTTCTCCTTGTTCTGCTTCAAATAGAAAAATCAGATATAATACAAATGAGAAGTGTATGTTTTGCTGTGTGTGTTTTTTTAAGAACCCAAGAGATGAATCAAAATTACAAATGCTTAATCGAAACTAAAAGCTACATAGTCCCAGGACATAGAAGAGGTGTCAGTAAAATGTGGACTAGGGGTTAGCTCCTGTAGAATAATATGTACTAGCAGGATCCACATGTGGCTAGGGACAGGAACTAGTCTTGTGAGAGACTTTTACTTTGGTGGCCTTCAGTAAAGCCCCTGTCAACTGATAACCTTTACTTAACTCCCTCCCACATGGAGTTTGAGGTTTGACCACGTGGCTTGCTTCACCAAAGGTACTCTTAACAACTGAAATGCAGCAAATAAATGCTTCATAAGTGTTTATGGACTGGTCCGTGCCCTGTTGGAACCTTTCCTCTTGAAAGCCAATGTCCATATATGTGAAGAAGCCCAGCCAAGATGTTAAATGAGAACAGCCATATGGAGACTCTGAAGAATGAGACTTCTGTTGGTCATTCCAGCTTTAGATGAGTTCAACTTTGATGGAATTACTTCATCCTGTACCATGTGGAGCAATATAACCTCCTATCCAATCCTTGTCAACCAACAGAATCCAGAAATAATAATCTTGAGAAAGTCATTGTTGACTATGGATACAAAGTTTCCGTGACATTTGTTACATAGTAACAGAAAACTTGCCTGAATCTCATCTCCCCACTTGATAATGGATATTGAAAAACTTTGTTGCAACAGTTGGCTCCTGTCTAGAGACAGAATTGAGCTACTTAAAAAGTGATCTTCAGTTGGCCATTGTCACTGCTGGTGTGGTCTATGACTCACAGGTGCACTCTCATGGAGATGAGAGGAGCATGTGCTAGCTCTCAGGGAAATCCCCTAACATTAGAATAGATGTAATAGTAAGAAAGACAACACAGAAATGTAGCAAAGGAAATTGAATTCATTCCAAATGCAATTAAAATAATAGGAAAACGTGAGCAAATGAGAATAAAAGGTTTTTTAAAAGTATGTTAAAGTGAAAGGAGCATCAACTTGTAGTAAATAACCAATTAGAAGAAGGTATTAATTAATCTTTTGTAATGTAGAGCTGGAGACACAGTATCATGCTTCTCTAGCATGCTCAAGGTCTTGACTTTGATCCAACACCACAAGCAAAACACAAGGCTACATTTCCTTATCCTGGTAAAACTGAAGCTAATACTATTACAAACAAGAACTGTAAGCCAAAACAATCCCTTTCTTTAGTTTTGTGCATTTTATCACAGCAATGAGAAATGTGAAAAGTACAGAAAATTAGTACTTGGAAATGGGGCTGTTGCTGTGGTAAATCTGACCATGTGGTTCTTCAGCCTTTGAAAATCCCTAGAATGCTGTTAGCAGAGCCTAATAGACCCTACTGGTGGTAGCTTGGAAGACAAGAATCCTGAGAGAAGCACAGGTCCTGGAAGATTGACTGAAGAGGTTTCAGACAGAAGGAATAATCTTATAAAGAACTGAGCAAACAGGGATG
This sequence comes from Mesocricetus auratus, assembly GCF_017639785.1. NCBI lineage: Eukaryota > Metazoa > Chordata > Mammalia > Rodentia > Cricetidae > Mesocricetus > Mesocricetus auratus. The sequence goes on from NW_024429188.1 coordinate 16,563,409, forward strand.
TTAATGCAGGACAGAACGAGAGGGAAACTTATGTGCTCATGAGAAAGAAAAGGAGCTGGAGTCTGCTTGCAACCTCTCACCATCTGAGCACCAGAGTTCGTGCACAGCCAGGTGAGGCGGCACACACCTTTAGATGCCAACCCTGGGGGGCAAATGCAAAGACTGGTAGTTGGATCTCTGTGAGTGAATTCCACGCCAGTCAGAACTATACAGTGAGACTGTAACTGACTGGCCTGGAAAAATGAAGATATTCTAAAGAGACACTTGTGTCTCTCAGTTGGACTATGAGACTGTTAAAATAATGGACCAAAAATGTAAATTTCCCCAGAAAATTCAAGCTGGGAGAAGCAAAGAGAGCCAGCCAGAGGGGTAACTTGTCTCCCAGAAAGATATTTCATGCTGTTCTAACAATTTTATCTGACCACTTTACAGGACAAGACTGAAATCCAGATAATGATGAGGCTAAGGTGGGCGGGACCTCACCTTAACCAGGACTGCTTAGATGTGCATATCCTTGGTCCCTTATTTAAACTTTGATCTTACCTCAGGACCCAGAAGATGAAGGCAGATTCAAGGGGTTTGCTGGACCTTTGACCCTCTTCTGATATAGCCACATTGAATACATCCATTTTTAATTTTGAGGACAGGTAGCCAGACCTATCTTCGGGCACAGGTTATGACCCCCAAGTTTGATAACAAGAACCTGTCTCAAGAGAAAGAGAAATAGAAAAAGAGAGAATCCTAGCATAATTAAAATTAACAACTGATTCAAAGATTACTAATACAGAGATAACATCCCTTTCCTATATGGATATTATGAGTTAAAGTAACAAAAAAAATAAGGCTTAAGGCCTGAATGTACATGACCTTGAGGGGAGCCTCATTCGTTCCCATGGACATTTTCTGGAACTCTCAAATAAGACTACTAATCTTGTTTACAGTAAAGATGCAGCCCTGCATTCCTATCATCTACAGCTTTACCTTATCATTGTTACCCTGTCCCAGGCCCTTTGGGAACCACCCTGTGATCTCGTTTAGGTTCCTTAGCAACCCTTTGAAACTATTAGCTCCAAAACCACCCAAATTCTATATGTGACTGTTATTAAATACAATGGGGTGTGAGCTTTCAGAGAAGCCACACCCATACTCTTGGGTGTGTCTTCCTTTCTTCTCACATATTTCTTTCTTCTTTTAACCCTAGTGCTGAAAATATAAATCAAAATGTCCTTTAGGAAACTACAGCTCTACTTCATGTTCTTTTCCCCTAAAATTTTTTCTGTGTCAAAGTCAGAGACCCTGTTTTACCTGAGCCAAAGTCCCTAAAAGATTAGGGTAAACTCCCTAGGCTGTTGCAGGTGACAGCACAGACTTGTGTCTCTGTCCTGTCATGCACTGCTGTGGAATTCTGTTATGTTTTGGATAAGAATTTGGCTGCATTCTGCCCATACTCTGAGAACTCAACTAAGGCTGAATTCGGAAGTAGTGAACTAATGTCCTTGGTAGAGGAGAGTTCAAGACCGGCTAGTACTAAGGCTGTGGCATGTCTACATCTCACTACTGTTATCCAGGTCCACAGTGAGATAAAGCAGCAAGTAGAGTAAAAGTTATGTGCAATTTGTCAAGGAGAGGTGTTACTTACAGACAAAGGGGGTGCTGAGAAAGCAGCTGTAATTTTTATAGATACCCATGGTATTAAAGAGAAACCTCCTGCTCTGCATTGAGGACAAAACACTACCCATGGAAGACGTCATCTTATGAAAACCCAAATTCATTCACAAGGAGAGTCTAACATGAGAATGCTACTGAGGAGGTAACAGAAACAACCATGTAGAGAAGACTTTCCCCAGGGTCAGCACAGAGAGGCTGCTGCAAAACTGTGGCCTGGAGCTGCCAGCCTAAATCTCAAGCTGGCAGCAGAACTTGGTAGCATCATCCACATGATGCTTGTTTTACAAGCAGCAAAGATGCAGAGTGAGGGTGTCATGGAGGCGTGTGCCAAGGTTCCAGAAAGCCAACAAAGGTGACATACATGGCAGTGTTGAATTCCCTGCCAAGAGGCCCTGAAGACATATAATTGGAAAGCTGGGAAAGTGAAGCTTAAGTTGCAATGGCAAACCTAGGGTGTCCGAGATAGCCATAGAAGAAAGTGGCATGCATGGAGTAGAACCAGCAAAAGAGATAGACTACAAATACTATAGACAACATAGGTGGAATGGCAGAACTATCTAAACTAGCTGTTCTCAACCTTCCTAATGTAATGTTGCTACTGTTATGTAATGTAAATATCCAATATGCGCCGGGCGGTGGTGACGCACGCCTTTAATACCAGCACTCGGGAGGCAGAGGCAGGCGGATCTCTGTGAGTTCAAGGCTGGGCTGGACCGATAGCCTCCAAAACAATACAGAGAAACCCTGTCTCGTAAAACCCCAAAAAAATATCCAATATGCAAACAGAGGGGGTGGAGACCCTCAGTTTGAGAACCACTGATCTAAACCCTTTGGAGTTCCTATGATTCCACCATAACCCCAGAAATCCTTATGGAGTTGTGGGATTCAGTGTTTGACATAATGATCTTTCGTCTTGCTTTGATCTGCTATGTTATTTCATTTGGAATGGAAATGTTTACTCCATGTCAGTGTATATTGGAATTATGTAATTTGTCTTTGATGTTGTAGGGGTTCACAGTTAAGAGATCACCTAAATCTCAGAAGAAACTTTGTATTTATACTTTTAAATAGTGCTGGAAATGTTTTTTATTGTTCAATTTTTTGAAATTAAAATGTAATTACACTATCTTCCTTTTCTCCCCTATAGTCTCTCCCACCACCACCCTCAAATGTTTGTCCACTGTCCTCTGTTGTTGTTGTTGTTGTTGTTGTTGTTGTGTGTGTGTGTGTGTGTGTGAGAGAGAGAGAGAGAGAGAGTATATGTATATATATGTGTGGGGGGTATGTGTGTATCCCAAAATATATAGCTACATATATTCAGTCCATATAATGTTACTTGTATGTTGACCACTTGGTATTGGATAGCCAGTTAGAGGGCTCTTCCTGGAGGAAGACTCACTTCTCCTGCTCTCAGCATTCCGTTGTTGTCTGCTGTTCTTTGTGTAGGACTGAGGCTTTGTGAGCTTTACCCCTTCCACCTTAGCATGTCTGTAGTTGTCATGCTTTAGTTGTCATCCTTATTCAAGTCATGTCTAGGCAGCTATGCTATTGAAATTTAATGGGTGTAGATTCTCTGACATTTCTAGCAGACAAAACTGCACAGCAGACATCCTGGTCCTCTGGCTCTTACAGTCTTTCTGTCCCCTCTTCTCCAGTGTTCCCGGAACCTTGGGTGCAGGAATTGTGTTGTAGATGATGTTAGGGTTGGACATCACACAATCACTTGTTCTCTGCATTGTTATTGGGTGTAGTTTTCCATGACAGTCTCTGTCTTTTACAAAGAGGAATTTCTTTAGAAAATGGGGGTCTGAAAGCTAAACTTGTCTGTGGGTATAAGGGTACAAACTTAGAATACTGTTAGAAATTATACTGGCTTAGTATAGTGGCAGTTGTAGGTTCTCCTACAAGATCTGTGACCTTACCAGACAACTACCCAGGGCTAGCTCGACTGGATTTCCAGTACCAGGCACGATTTCTCTTGTTTATTGGGCCTTAAGTTCAAATAGAGAGCTGTTGGTTATTGCCAAGATTCAATGTGCCACTATTACACCTTTAGGGTTATTACTGTGGTAGTTCATAGGTATCATAGCTGGGTAGAACTATTGGTAGCTTTCCTCCTTTGGAATCTTTCTTGCTTCTTTTTGTTACCACCAAAGTTAGTCCTCAGGGAGTAGGCTTTCAGGTCAGATCCAGCTCAGATCCTCGGGGCCTTGTGTCCAAAGTAAATGGTATCTTCAGCAATAAGAACTTAACATTCATTTCTGGGAGTTGGGGCAACGGATGACAATAACAATAGGCTATAATGGTTTAGGAGTATTTTTGACAACTCTGACCAGCAACTCAAAAGAGGATTTCTCACTCTTGGTGTTGGGGTTCTATTTTTCCCATATTCCCTCTGTGATGGAACTGTTGCAAGACTATGGACTTTTGCATTTGAATGGAATTCACTTTGTATCATGACATGGCCATGATCCTAGAAGAAGGAGCAGAAGGTTATGACTTAAAAGTGACAATTTTGGATGTCAAGTTGACAAGGAGTGAATTTGCAATGACTAGTATTGTCAACTAAACAGGGTCTACAATCACCTAGGAGAGAATAGCATGCCTCTGATGGAGTTTCTAGATTTGTTTAACTAAGGAAGAAAGACTCAGTGTAACAGTTGACAGTACTATTCCTTGGCGTGGGATGTCAGACTGAGTTAAAAAGAGATAGTTAACAGAACACCAGTATTCAACCCTGCCTGCTTACTAAATGCAGGCTCAATACAATCATCTACTCCAGACTCCTGCCACTATGCCTACTCCTTCCAAGATCTTCAGATTGTGACCCAAAATAAACCCTTCCTTACTTAAGTTTCTTTCCTTATTTCTTTTGTCACAGTGACAAAAAAGTAAGTAGTGAAGTGAGATTTGGTTGAGTAATGTCTTCCTCCATGTTTTAGTTCCTAGTTTTGAAGATTTTGCAATGACTTCTAAGAAGGTTGTCATGGGAAGTTGGGGAGGAGTAAGAATTTCTAGGACCCTTCATGTTTAAAATATACTTTTCACCCATTTGAGTTTATTCATACTTCTTGGAACAAACACTATGCTCTGAAATGTCATACTTTGTTCTTGATATAGACATGGTTTCTTTATGGGTTATCCGTAGACCAAGCTAGCCTCAAACTCAGAGATCCACCTACCTGTGCCTCCATAGAGCATGCACCACCAAGCTTGGCTTACTTCAGGATTTTTTAAAAAGGTTTGTTTTAATCTTAAGGGTATAAGTGTGTTGCTTGACATGTATGTATGTGCATCGCATGCATTCAGTGCCTGTGGAGGCAAGAAGAGAGTGTTAGATCTCTTGGAACTAGAATTACAAAAGGTTGTGAGACACAGTATAGATTCTGGAACTAAACCTGGGTCCTCTGCAAGTGCAGTACATGCTTTTAATCACTGAATCATCTTTCCAGTCCCAGAATGTATCTTTGATTTTTCTTTTTTACAATTTCAAATATCTATAATATTATACATACTGACTACTCGCACTCTCCCACTATCCCTGTCATCCCCCCTCCACAAATCTCTCTCTCTCTCTCTCTCTCTCTCTCTCTCTCTCTCTCTCTCTCTCTCTCTCTCTCTATCTCAGTCTACCTCCCCAGATACACATTCATGATTATTTGTTTTGTGATCTACTGAACCTAACCAGGGACATCTGTGTGACTGTGGGTTTGGAACTAGCCCTTGTAACATGATGTGTTCAGCATTGGATGCACAACTAAAGATAATGATTCCCTCTCTCCCAGAATCCATTGACAACCAATAACTCATAGATAAAGGGAAGGGTTGTGTGAGCCCTCACCCCTTCCTTGACTAATTGTTGATAGGGGTGATCTTGTGCAGTCTTAGTGCAGGTAACTACAGTTTTTATGAGTTACTGATTGCAATGGTTCTATCAGGTCTGAAGAATGCCATTTCATAACCCTTAATTCTAACTTTCAGCTCTTGCATGCTTCCTGTCCCTCTTTTGCAATGTTCTCTGGGTTTTAGAGGAGTTGATATAAATGACTTATTTAGGGCTGGGTCTGCATCTTTTATTATATGCCTCTTGGGCAGTCATGGGCTTCGCGTTCACCACTGTTCATTGTAAGGAGAGGTGTTTTTGCTTAAGGCTGGGGGCTGCTTTGGTCTATGGCCATAAGCATAGGTATTTAGAAGGCAATTTGATCCTGTATCAGTTTATTTAACTATCAGAAGTGCAGTCCCTGAATGAGCCTACCACTCCGGCACATCTAAAGGCATCTTTTCATTTTGCTTATTAGTTGCATTATTTTCCCATCTTGTCACAGACCTCCCTCAGATATGAGTTATTTGAAGCTTTCTTTCTCCTTACATTGTCTGTTTCATCCATTTTGTCTTCTTCTGTTTGCTTTGCTCCTTTATCTTAGAGGTTTTAATCAGAGGTCTGAAAAGACATTGCTTCTTCCTTATGTTGAAAGGGAAGTTATTTAAGGTTCTCTAACGGTACAGAGCTGATAGAATGACACAGATGACAGATGAATAGATGGATGAATGGATGGATGGAAAGACAGACAGGCAGGCAGACAGACAGACAGACAGACAGACAGACAGACATAGATACATGATTTATTAGAGTGGCTTATAGATTGTGTGTGGTTGGGATAGTACAAAAATTACTGTCTTCTGACAGACAGGCCAAGAATCTGGCAGATGTTCAGTCCACGGGATTGGATGTCTGAACAGTCTCAATCTAGTGCTGAAGTCCCTGAGGATTCTTAGAGAGCTGCTGGTCTTCAGTCTGTGTCGGGATCCCCAAATGTAGGTTCTAATAACAGTGAAAGAATGCCTCAGTAACAGAATAGATGAACTTTGCCAGCAAGAGTGAGAGCAAAAGCTTCATTCTCCCCTGCCCTTTCATGGGGGCTGTCTCTCCACTTCAAATGACCCAGTCAAGAAAATCTCCCAGAAGCAAGGCCAACTGCTTAGATTTTAGCTGAATCCAGATAGTAGTCAAGTTGACAACCAAGATTAGCCATTACAGTAAGGGACAAAAGAGCTAATCAGAGTTCTGAGCCCAGGCCTGGGGCATGCTAACGTAATTGAACAGTTTTCCTGAATATCACGCTTGCCCCAAATAATTCTGTCACTTTTAGAGCTCTTCTTGGATCTAGATTCTCTCCAGAGAAATGCTTTTCAAGTTCAGGCCTGATTGCTAGTATGCTGGGCACACACAGAGAGGCAAGGGAAGGAGTCTGAGTCCTTGGTGGGTACCTGTTCATTTACTCCTCTTGCCAGTTCAGCACCTTGCACTTCTGGATTCCAAATGTCTTCCGCCCAGGCACTCTGTCTCCCTCTAGATCATTATTAGTACTGTCTCTCCTTTGCCTGGAGAGACAATCAGCCTGTTACAGGGTGTGAAGGAAAGGATCTGAATAGAACTGTTTCTAAGTAGTTGGGACACCAGTTTCTCAGTCTTTACTGTTAGCTCAAAGTTTTTAATCCTGTCTGCCAAATTATTCGCAACTCACTCATGTGAGCTTTCAGAATGTTTTGTCAACAGTCTTTCCCTTTTGTGCTTCTTTTTATTTTTTATCTCTTATTTGGTTTTGTGCTTCTTTTTAAAAGCATCTTGGAGGAGAAGTGGTTTAAGAGGGCTTGCAGCTCTTTCATGGAGAGGAGTTCAATTCTTATCACCAAAGTTGAAGAATTCACAACTGTTTGCAATTCCAGGGGATCCAACACTCTTTTCTAACCTACACTCTTTCTCTCTCTCTCTCTCTCTCTCTCTCTCTCTCTCTCTCTCTCTCTCTCTCTCTCTCTCTCTCTCTCTCACACACACACACACACACTCACACGCACAAATTTAAAATGATCAAATACTGTTTATTCTTGGGAGTATTTACTCATGGCATTGGAAGAGAACCAAAGTACATAAACTTGTTTTTCCATTTTTCTATTTATTTATGTACTGATTTATTTTTTTGAGACAGGGTTTTACTATGTAGCCCTGGGTGGCCTGGAACTTCCTATGTAGACTAGGCTGACCTTGAACTCAGAGATCTGTCTACCTCTACTTCCTGAGTGCTGGGATTAAAGGTGTGCACCACCATATCTGGCGCATGAACTCATTTTTTTGTGTACTATGCTTACACAAAGTCCATGCAGGTAACTCTAAAATATTGCAGATTTTTTCAATAAATGTGTCCATAATGACTTTATTTGCTAAAATTTCAAGTGAATTAAATAAAGGAGAAGGACACGACTATTCCTCAAATATGGAGAAGGTTTTTATTGTAGATAGAAGGGAGAATGAAGGAAGAAGGAAGAGTCCAGGCTGAACATGGTCAGCAGACTAAACCAGAACATGAGAGGAGAAAGGGGGAGGGAAAACAAGAGAGGGGCCACTGACCAAGAAAACATGAGAGGTGGCATAGACAAAATGCCTGAGTTATATAGGGATCAGCTGGGGGAAGGCAAGCAGAAGCCCACCCCTGGGAGAGAGGAGTTTAGGGGAGGGGGAGGGGTTAGAAGTGCTGGGAGGAGCCATAGGTTCTGAGTGAGACTTGTCTTGAGACTTAAATTCCAGCCTTTTATTGATAATAAGGAGTGATATAATCTCTTCTACAACCACTTCCTGATGAAATTAAGGTATCATTGTCCAGGCCCTCAAAGACTGAAATGCCAGTCAAGTAGCTGAGAAGGGAGGGAGTCTGGCAATAGACAGAAATCTAGTTTTTCCGCTCACTGCCCAGGTTCTGTGGTGGTATTTGGGGTTAGCAAAGTACAGGCCACCTTGAAGTATCTTCAAAGCAAGGTTCTGGCTGGTAGGCGATGGTAGGAGGCCTGGGAAAATCTGTCAGAAACATCTATCTGGTTTACCAGCTGTCAGGTAATTTTGCAAATTCATTCCTGAAGGACCTGAAGATACAGGAAGAGATCATTACTACAAGAAATATAGAAATCAGTGGTCCAAAGGAGTATAGGAGCCCAAGGGGGATCAAAATGAGAGTTCTACAAAAGAGTAGGCTCCTGAAGGCCTTAGAGTCTTTCCAGCTCCTATTAAATTTTTAGTCCTTTCTTCCACCTGGCCAGACTGGTTTACATAGTAGCAGCCTCCTTCTCTGAGGAAGAGACAGGTGCCTCCCCGTCCAGTGGTTTGAAAATCGAAGGCCCTTTGACTTTGTAGGACCACCGAGACCAGAGAAATGAGTTGATTTTGGCATAATTGTAGAGCCAGGGTTGATTACTGGGTAATGTCTGCTAGCTGGATGGATACCTGCTGAGACAGATAGAGACTGTGACCCAAGCTACCTTCAGTCAAACCTGGTGCAGCCACTAAGAGTGCCAGACTACTACGACTGGGAGGACTATGCCCGCTTGATGCCTGTGTGAGATTTAGAAGAGGGTACAGAATTCTCCTACTGCGTATGACTTAGAGAAGTAACATAGTGGGGAAACAGGGGCCATGCACATGTTTTTCCTTAGTTTCATTGGATTGCATACTTACAGAATGACAAAAAGAAGGTAAACCCAGGTCATTGGAACAGCCCATTCAAGCTAGGAATGCCTTTTTTTCTGTAGGGTTTAAAAAATATCTCATTGTTACATTCTGGCATTATGCTCACCTTGCCCCTGTCAACCTGCAGCATATGCTTTCCTGTATTCAGGCAAATACTTAGCCAGCTCAGGGGCCCTGCAATTGTACATCACCACAGCATGTGTTTCGTGGATATGTCACGCATTGAGTGACTGTGTAAGATTGTACGCATGTGCAAAGTTCCCTTTTTTAGCAAGGCCTGTCCTTTTCCTAATAAACTTCCACATAGGTTTGCCTTTACCAAACAACAGTAGTCATCCCTTCTATTTATTGTTTGTTGATGATATCTGACAAAATAAGGACTTTTTTCACCATGAATTGATTACTGTTTTTCTGAAAGGACCATGAATGAAGTACACGCTTGAAGGGCTCTGGGTCATCAGTTTCTGTTATTCTGTTGGTATGGAAGCAAAAGCAGCCAGAAGCTATACATCAGCAAATACGCATATAATGTGTTTAAATAGAACATCATCTACCAAAAAAGGCAGGGTTTGGGGTCATTGCTTACAAACCTCTGTTTTAAAACAAATAGCATCCGTAATTAAATGGCCACAGGCTAATTGTTTATTAAGTTATTGTAAGGATCAAATATCAGTGAATCTGGGGATATTTGTCACCTGATAAATAATATTTTGATAACTGATCCTTCATTAAGTTCTTATCAAGAATTACAACAATGGAATAATCCAGATATTCATGTCATCTAGTGGAGTCTGAACAATGCGAGTTGTATAAAGTTATTCTTGGCATTATTTTAGAGAATTTTTCTTCACTGACCATAAAATCTGTGAAATGATTTGCTCTTTATTAAGTAATTATTAAGAGTTTACTTTATGCAAAGCTTTGTTTTCACACTAAATGCAAATTCCATTATATTCACAATTTTTACTGTACTGTGAAATGCTTTAAGTGACTTGAAGTGGACTGCTTATGCCATGCCGTTTTACTAAGTGTCTTAGCAAGTATCTCAGTGTTCATCATTATTCTGCCCAATTTGCTTCAGTCTCTAAAGAGGTTCCCACCACATTGCTTTGGTCACAGATTTATGATGACCACCACACACTCTGGCCTTGTGGCTTACGTAATCAGGGACATCATGTGTTGCTGTCATTTGTGGTTTGCTTTGTGCTCTTGGAGATCCCCATCATATGTTAATTTTTTGACAAGTTGAGAATTTTCAGCTAATGTCCAAAGACCATTAGTATAACACATATTTCTGTACTGTGAACTTGACCATTAATTTTCATTGTGAACTTGATTGTATCTGGAATTAACTGGGTGTGTCTTTGAGGGTGATTTCAGAGAGGTTTGCCTGAGACTGAAATGCTGGTAGCACCATCCCATGGGCTGGCTCACAAACTGAATAAATAGGAGTAAAGGAACTGGGCACCAGCATTCATCTCTCTCTGCTTCCTGGCTGCAGATTTGATATAACCAACTGCCTCATGCTCCCGCCACCATGACTTCGCCAGCATGATGGACCCTCAAAACAATGAGTTAAAAATAAACCCTGCTTCCTGAAATTGCTTTTGGGAAGGCATTTGTTGGGTCATAGCAATGACAAAAGAAGCTAGTACACATGTGAGGGTGGCAGTTATGTTTTAAGTTTAAATTACTGTGCTTAAGAGAGCTATAAAACAAAAAATGCCTCTAACCTGTAAACTCCACTACCCAAGGACAGATAACTTCCTAGAATACTGGGGGCTGTTGTTCATGTAAGATAACATACCATGTGTTTAAACAAGTGTGGTTGCACCAACTGCAAAAGCTATGTGCTTGATCACATGTAGACAGGAGGTACATAGGCAGGAAAAATGTCAAGATGTATGCTTGCCCCTGATTGGACAAGGCGGGAAGTACGTAGCCTTGTGGGATTTGCCCTTATAAGAACCAGAATAGCATTAATTTGTTGCCATTCTCTGGGAATCCCAGGTGTGGACCTGGCCAGTGTCCATCTTCCTAGCCAGTATTTAATAAAGCTTGCTTCAAAGCTGGGTGGTGGTGGTGCATGCTTTTAATGTCAGCACTGGAGAGGCAAAGGCAGGTGGATCTCTGTGAGTTCCAGGCCAGCCTTGTCTACAGAGTGAGTTCCAGGACAGCCAGGGCTACATAGAGAAGTCCTGTCTCAAAAAAAAAAAGAAAAGAAAGAGAGGAAGAAAAAGAAAAAAGAAACTTGCTTCAAATCACACCCTCCAGGACCAGCCGTATCCTGACCAACCATTGGTGAGTCAAGTACAATCACTTGATGATTGTTGGGAATTGAGGAGGGAAGGATTGTCAGGCTTACGTAGGGCCGAGCCAGGCAGAAATTAATTTGGCTCCAGCCTCATGGCTCCCTGTGATATTTCCCTGTAAATAACAGTTAGGGAGCCAGAGGCATGTTTTTCCCCTTCTGATAACTTAAATGGAATAAGAAAGTTGAAGTTCAGTGATGTTTTTCCACCTCACAATGAGATTAGGTGGTGGAGCTTATCCTTAAATTTATGTCTTTTCTCCTCGTTGGTGACTTGACCGCTCTCTGTTTTTTAAACCTATCTGTTGAGAGCTGGAGTGATGGTTCAGTGGTTAAAAGCACTTGTTCTTGCAGGAGACCCAGGTTCAATTTCTAGTATCCACATGGCAGTTAACAACTATCTCTAACTCCAACTCCAGGGCATCCAACACCCTTTTCTGGCCTCCTTGGGCACCAGGCACACATGAACTACACATACATACATGCAAGTAAAAGACTCATAAAATAAAATCTAAAAATCCATTTTTAAAATTGGATGAGCAGAGTGACTCATTTACCTGTGTTGTCGAAACACTTGGATTGTTTTCTGTCTTAGTCATCGGGGGAGTTTGGAGAGTGTGTGGTACGATGATGTGATTGAAATGACAAGATGGGGAATTGAATGCTAAGAACATTTTATAAAATCTAGCTGTTTGTGAGCCCTTTCAGAAACTTGATTTAAAAAAAAACTAGAAGGAAGAAGCCATCAGCAATGTGGGCGGGCACAGAGGAAAAATGCAAGCATTCAGCAAGAGAGGAATGACTGGACCAGTAGCAGGAAGTGTTGGAGCAAGGATAGTTAGTAGCAGCAGAATCGGACTACTTCTGAAATCCAAGGGAAAACCTAAGTAAACCTTCTGGATTTCTTGCTTTCAGCTACCTGTGTTTAGTTGACTATAAAACTCACTAATTCTGGAGGCTGTACAGCCCAGTATGTTATTATTCCCCTGCTAACTCTGCTGTACCTGACATTTCTGACCTGTGGGTCATAGTTGTAACAATTGCCTAGTACACTTCTCAGGGATTTAAAGGCTGCCTATGTTATACCGTCCAAGTAGTCCCCTGGGCCTGTGCAGAAGTCTGATGTGTGTGACCTTTTGATGTGTAGGGTGTATATGAAAACTCCACCCATGTATCTTGTTAATATCACAGGTCTTGCTAATATTGTTGTTTTATGAACAAGTGTTCCATGGGTAGCCATGAAGATTAATTGCATATCCATAGAACATCGACTGTGTCTCCTCTGATCACCTTTCAGTCTACTGCTCTATCCCATAAATATCCTCGTGCTCTCTCCTCTGGAAGGCAGGTTTGAGGTTTAGGTCTAACCCTTCCAAATTTCACTACCACTTTGTGAATACACTCTTTCTCTTTTTGCAAAATTCATTGATTTTGGGTGAAAGATGCTTTATGGAACTGCTCTGGGAACAATCTCACAGTTAGGAAGAAAGTAGAGAGAGAGAGAGAGAGAGAGAGAGAGAGAGAGAGAGAGAGAGAGAGAGAGAGAGAGAGAGAGAGAGAGAGAGAGAGAAAGAGAGAGAGTGTGTGTGTAAAGAGAGGATGGAGGGAAGGAGGGGAAGGAAGGAAGGAAGAAAGAAAGGAAGGAGACAAAAAAAATCAAAGACTAGAAATAAAGCCAGAAAGTATTGAAAGACCCCAATCTACAAGCTTCAGACAACTTAAATAAACAAAGGGAGAACCCGGGAACTGTTTAACAAATTCGAAGAGGAAGGGCAGGGATCTAGGCCAAGATCCAAGAATACCAGCACAGGGTTATATTTCTTTATCATCATCTTTCTCTTCATGACTGCCCTGCTCCAGGGTGGTCTGACCTGAGTGAGAAACTTGGATAACATGCTTATGACCAGGAAATTCTCCAGTCCTAAAAGGGTTATGGTAGACTGGAAAGACAGATATGAACACAATTATTTCCACAATGGTGTTGTAACTGTTGGAATAAAATGTGTCTTATCTATGCACATTGTTATGTTGTTTGATAATTAATACTACTGATGCTATTTAATTCCCTCTGATGGGCCAAAATTTCAGTAAAGTCTGTGCCACTGGGAAATTATATGTAGGGGCACTTTAGGCACAGAAAAGCAAAAACAGTCCTTGAGCTCCCTTCCTGGGCAGCTGTGGGAACGAGGAGAAGGCATGCAGATGAACACATGCAGAAACACGAGGGGCCATAGTCTTTCAGAGCAATCGTGAACACTCAAAAGATGTGAAGAACAGGGGCTGGAGAAAGGTTCAGCAGTTAACAACACTGACTGTTTTTCCAGAGGACCTGAGTTCAAGTCCCAGCACCCACAGGGTGGCTTACAAGCAATTATAACTCCAGTCCTAGGGGACCTGGTGCTCTCTTTTGGCTTTCAATGGCACAACATGCACATGCAAGAGCAAAACTTGCGTGTGTGCATTTTGTTTGTTTAATCCCAAGTGGTGGGGAGATGTTAGCATTGTTAGGCTCCTCTCCATGAACGGATGATGGTCAGGTTCCATGTATTGACACTCTACAGGAGGATTCCCAGCATTTCTATGTTACCCTTGTTAAAATGACAACCCTGCTGGGAGCTAGGCCTTGGTTTCCTAAAACTGAGATATAGTTTTAGTCTATTTGTCTGCTCCCTGAACCTCCCATTTCTAGATTTCCTTTTGTCTTGAAAATATTTCCCATTAGCATGAAATGTAGAGGCATAGCATAATAAACAACACCAAGTTCTATGACTTGAATAATGGTGTTTATTTCCTTTAAATACATTTAAATACAAAACATTAGGCAGTGGTTCAGTAAACTTGAAAAGTACAAGCTGAACAGGAATTACATCAGTGCTGATCATACAAATGAAGTTCCGCATTAAGAAAGAACCAGAATAATTCATAAGCATTGAACTTGGACTTCGCCAGTCTGAGTACTCAATCACGTGGCACCTGCTACTCGGTGGCAAGCAACCCTTTCTCATTTTATCACAGCAGTGGGCTCCCCAGACTCCTTCCTCTCTGAGCGCTGGTGTGCAGAGGCATCTGAAACTAGAAGTAATTGTCAGCGAACCAGGGAATCACCCAGCAGCTATTGAGTGGAAATGTGAATTCACCATGGCACTAGGTAAAATCAATTTTTCTAACAGCTTGGGGGTGGGCAACAGTGACAGCAACTTGACAAAGCAGCGCACTGTTTAAAATGACAGGGATTGGAAACTAGAGAGAAAGTTGAATCAAGGACTCTCTTGGCTGTGGTGCCCCTGGGCCCTTCTCTCATTTGGAAAGCAGCAGTGCTTTCCACAGATTGGCTGTCTACTCGCACATGTTCTGGTGTGAAAGGGACATCTGTCCTCACAGCTGTCGAAAAAGAAAGTGAAGATGAGAATTTCGAAGCAAGGATCAACTTCAAATCAATCATTCAGTTATGATTTCACTTGATTCTGCTTTCAAAGAAGAAATTTCAGACATATATTTAAAGTGTCAATGTAATATTCTGAATGGGCACTCAACCGGCTGAGGGCTCAGCCCTAACCAAGATGTTGATACCACCTCCTCTAAATCTCAGGACACATAGCAGAAGAGGGGCTGGGAAGATGTCAGAAAGAGAGAAGGGATGGGAAATTCCATCTTCTAGGCACAATGCAGCCTTTGCAATGAGGAACTCACAAGAGCTGAGAGAATCTGCCTGGCCTAGGCCTACGCAAGGTGGAACTTGTCAACAGGCACTTATGTTGTTGTGAGGGGCTTATGGGGCCTGACCCCTCTGTAATGAACTGTGGGCTGCTGATAGAATCTGGGAGACAGGGAGTCACAGTCTTCCGTTGTGGACCTACTGGTGGGTGAGCAGAACAAGCTCTGACAGATAATTCCAAACCTGTGGTCACACAGATGACCCTGAGTGTGGGAAAGGGACTTGTAGGGAGGAAATGGGTTGACAACAGTAGGCTGGGGTTAGGAGAGTGTAGGGATGAAAGTAATTATAATGCATTTTATATGTGCATGAAATTGTCAAAGAACAAATTGAATTATTTTTAAAAAATCTCAGTGGTTAGTTTGGGTAGGTTTGGAAATTGATCAAAGCCTAGTCATCAGTCTCCAATGATTACAGTCATTCAGAAGTTTTTTGCCTACACAAATCTAGTGCTAGTCTCTTCATCAAGAACACACACACACACACACACACACACACACACACAGAGAGAGAGAGAGAGAGAGAGAGAGAGAGAGAGAGAGAGAGAGAGAGAGAGAGAATTAGCTTGCTGATATGAATATGAACCTCCCTTAACCTGGTTGTTTAAATGTCAGTGACTTCTCTTTTGCTTATAATAACATAATAGCAGGCGTGGTGGTACAAGTCTGTAATTCATGAGACCCTGTTTTGAAACAACAACAAAAGAATTAATCATCACTCTATATACTTTCAATTACTTTCTAGATGCCAAAACTTCTGCTTATTTTTAAGGGGGCGCTTGGGCAATGAGAAAAAGGAACCCCACCAAATTGGATTAATATGTCATTTAAATGTCACCAGTCAACCAACTTAAGGGGTAAGCGAAAAGACCATTGATCTGCAGGTATCTGGGTGAAAAATCTTGTGCTTCTGGCAACAGCTCTCCAGACTTTCTTTGCATTCAAAGCAACTGCAGTTTTCTGGGTGCTGAATGAGGTCTCCAGGACATGATGTTTTGCAGACACACTCACAACGCTCTTCATCAAACTTCATGTGTGGTTCACAGAGAGCTGGCTCCTGGAGGTAAGAGTGATCTAAACAGAAACAGGAAAGTGTTGGTTTGGTAGCTGAAGCCTAGAGGATGTGATGGTTCAAATTAATTGCAAATTCTACATCTTCCCAATAAAACTTGGATCCTCCCAATTTCCTTGCCTATAGATTGTTTTTTCTCTTTTTAAAAATTTTTAAATTAGAAACAACCTTGCTTCACATGTCAATCCCAGGTCCCTCTCCCTCCCATCCTCCCCCGACCCCCACCAACTCCCACAACCCCCTACCTAATCCCCACTCTGCTCCCCAGGCAAGGTGAGACCCTCCATGGGAAATCTCCAAAGTCTGTCATATCATCCAGTTGCCTATAGATTTTTGACCTTAATGTTTATCATACAGTGAGATTCATTTGCGATTTCACAACATAAACATAGAACTCATGTGTTTTCTTTGGTGTTTAATAAAAAGTACCATAAACTGAATACTTCTGACAGATTTTTATGTTGTTGACTGATAAGTTAAAGATATAAACATCTGTGCTGTAAAGATGGTTTAGGGAGTTCAGAGAAATCCCTGCTCTTGCAGAGGACCCAGGTTTGGTTCTCAACACCCACATGGCAACTTAAAACTGCAAACTGCCTCTAACTACAATTCCAGGAGGTCTGTTGCCCTCTTTTGGCCTGCACAGGCACTGCATGCAAACCGTATGCAGACATTGGAGGCAAAACACTCATATACATAAAGTTAAAATAAATAAACCTTTAACACACACACACACACACTTATGCAACCCGCCAGTAGTGACAAGACATGGGGTATGAATGTAATCCTCTCTAGTGTTTTAGAAGTGTGGGAACCAGAAGTAATAATGTTGTAGAAATATTTTCCTCAGAACTTTCCAGATAACCAATGATGCATTTCCTCATCTCAGATCACCACACTTATATGAAACATATGAAGGTGACAATGAACTGTGGTTCAACTCAATCAGTGAACTGAAATTCAGTGCAAAGGGAGTAAGTGACAAACTGGGGGTGTGACTCTGCTTGACATGAGAAGTTCTGGATTCAGTATCCAATGGTTCCTAAACTGGATGAGGTGACATATAACTGCTATCCTAGCACTCACTCCAGAGGTAAAGGCAGGAGGATCAAAACTTCAAGGTCATTCTCTACAACATATTGAGTTTAAGGCTAGGCTGGAGCACATAACAGTCTGTCTCAAACGAAAAGCAAAAGCAAACAAGTAGAGAAGGTGAAAACTTTGGAATAACTTTCACATTTTTATCTCAACATTGGTGAAGATGTTGGAAGAAAATGAGTATCTCTTCCCCAGACCAACTTCTTTTCCAGTTTGCCTCATTCAGGATTGTGTGGTCACTGTGTCCACTTGGTTCCTCGTCCATGCCCTCTCTTCCCCATCACACTGCCTCTGTCACAAGTCACTCAGTACCTTGCATTTCTTATGTTGGTGGCTGCCTCTCATGTCACAGCCACATTGTGTATCCCTTCAGTCTCACCCTCAGGTGACTAAAATGATCCCATCACCACTGATACTTTAAATGTCTTTTTTTTGAGACAGAGTTTCTCTTTGTAGTTCTGATTGTCCTGGAACTTGCCAGACAGGTCTTGAACTCATAGAGAATCACTTGTCTCTGCCTCTACCTCCCGAGTGCTGGGATTAAAGATGTAAGCCACCATGTCCAGCCATGCCTTAAATGACTTAAAGTTCTCCTTCACACACAAAATGCCAAATTTTATACCAGAATATACAAACATTAAAAGATCTCCCATGACTTTTACCTTAAAAACCTCCCATACTCATTCTCAACGCTTCCATCCTCCCTCTTTTCTCCCTCACCTCATGCCCAGATTGCAGTCTCTCATCATCCAGTCTCATGGTTTTGACTGCTCTTTAATTGATACATATTTAGAAATTACATAGACTGGATAGCCACAAAGACTCCATTCTTAATTTCATGAAGATGAAAAAGATGAGCCTCATATGCTTTAAGTCACTGAAGCAAATGTCAATTTAAGGCAAGACTAGGCTAGATTACTGAAAAACAGTCAGACTCTTAAAAGACGCAATGGGCACTAGGTGGCAGCAAAGATTCACAAGAAAGTGTCCTGCAGGCCCATCTTTATTCTTGGATAGAGTAGTTTAGGCGAACACAATCCTGAGGTGTTCAGCAGATTGTGTGGCAGAAGCAGAACATTATGTCCTTACAAACAAGTTAAAAGGAACAGAGACTGGATGCAGGATTACTAGGCCGAACAGCAACGGGTTGGTTGAGGTTGACACCCTGAAGTATTACATATTGATTTCCATCCCTAGGGAGGTTGATTCTGGGTTACCAATGCATTCTAACCTCGGTCTTGTTCCATTCACTACACTACTATTATTATGTTTTGTTCATTATAGCAATGATAGGAAATGAGTTGGACTTGTGTCAACCATATCCTTTTGGAGAATAAATGACTGTAGAACAGGAAATTAGCTCAACAGTTTTGTGTACAGAAAAGGTGTTTAGTGCACAGAAAGTAATGTGTCATCAGTTTAATAGGACCACTGGGGAAACAGATGGGAATGTAGGCACATGAGGATGTTATTCATACATGATGAAAACTAGAAGTAATTGGGATGCAATCCACCCTCCTTCCTTACTTCCATCATCACTGTTAGTTTCTGCAAAAGTTCCCCACTTCTTCTCCAACTCAGGTTAACTCATTTTCTTATGCACTGTTGCTAGGTTGATCTTTTTACATTTCCAACAGATGCTACCCCTCTCTTTCTTTAACCATTTGGGTGGTTTACATTTGTTCAGAAAATCACACCTAGGTTCTTCCAACACAAGCTTACTAAGTCCTTGCACTCCCATCTTAGGGGTACTCCCAGATTTGTCTCCTCATATGTGCATACCCATTTCTCTCAGTATGTTTTGTGTCCCTGTGATATTATTAATCTTTATTGTTGACTTTACTGTATTCTAGAATCACCCAGGATGGACACCTCTGGGTGTGCTTATGAGGACACTACCAGAGAGGTTTAACTGAGGAAGACCCACTGTAAATGTGAGCTGGGCACCCAGGCTGAATAAAAGGTGGGAAACGAACAGGAAGGGCTGGTGGGCAGGAGCATCTATCTCTGTCTGCTTCCTGGCTGTGGACACAATGTGATCAGCTCTCTCGTGCTCTTACTGCCATGCCATCCCCAGCATGGCAAATTGTTCTCTGTCAAAGCAAAAACCAAAATAAGCCCCTCCCTCCCTCCCTGCCTCTCTTCCACCCTTCCCTTCCTTCCATTGCTTTTGTCAGGCATTTTGTTACAGAAACAAGAAAAGTAACTAACACACCCCAATACCCTGCTATCGTTTTCCAACACCAGGTTTCTGCTTTGCTCTCTTACCCCAGTGCTGAGCTCTTACAGCCCCCTGCTCAGAACATATCTCTCCTTCCTTAGTAGATTTTCCATCCTCAGAACACGAGACCACCCAATGAGTCCTCCCCAGGAATTAACTTCCCTCAGAAAGAAGTCCCTTCACCCCAGGTTATACCTCCTTTCATAGTCTGGAGGACCCAACCTGCTTATTTTAGCTTCCGCCCCCACCAAGGGCGCTCCTTTGCTCCAACTCCAGGTAGATCTGGCTGATGAATTTTGAGTAACTGCATTGTGGCATGCTGCCTTGAATGTCACAACCTTTGATATATTGTGTCTGTATGCAATCTACATGTGTTATCTTTTAACTATATAACTTTAAAAATTGCCTCACATCCTAGTTTGAGTTCTCAGGGAAACATTTAGAAAGCTTCTGAGAACCAGAAAAACAGGACAACAGCAATTAACAATTAACAGCTTGCTATTTAGTTTCTACAACAGATTCCATGGGGCTGAATCTTTGCTATTTCTTGCTAGACCATAGTTTAAAACAATCAAGATTCACATTGTGTGATCCCCTGTGATATTTTTCAGTGGAACCAGGCCAAATGTTATGAGTAGCTAATAAAAAACTAATGCATGTTCAACCATATATTCATCCCAGGACTCACAGCTTTACAGAGTGGGGAACAGAATGACAGGCTAGCAATTTGCAGTGTGGCTTAGACCAGTATCATGATTTGTTCTGGCTCTACAAAAGTATTTCCCTGTGTTCCTCTTCCATCATTTATCCCCCTGCCCCAATTATTGGTTTCATTTCAAGTAGTGCAGTTGGAAGAAACCAAGTCCCAAAAGATCTTGTGTGCTTCATCCTGAAGACGTTTTCATTAATGTCTGCTTTTAAAAGCATGCTTTGGGATGCTTTGGCCACTTAGTACTTTTCTTTACGAATGAACAGCAGAATGATTCATTGGTGGATATGGTCACAACAGTTAAGGTTCTGTAATTCAAATGCTTCTGTCACTGTTATCTATGTGATTGTGAGGAAATTACTAGATATCTTGGGGAGGACACTGTGTTTGTGAAAAGAGGCAATCATAGGGTTATTGTGAAGATTCAATAATTGTTGGATATTGTGGCTCGAATAAGGAATGCCACCCATTGTTAAAAGTATTGGAACACTTGATCCACAGTTGGTTTTGTTCCAGAAAGTTATGGAACTCTTAGGTGGGACCTTTCTGGAGGAAGTACATCAATATAAGCTGGCTTTGGTAGTTTATAGCCTCACCCTGCTTCCTCTTTTCCATTTGCTTCCCGTGTGCAGATGAGATGTAATCAGCCAATTTCCTGCTCCTGATACCATGCTTGCCTGCACCCATGCCTTCCCCACATGATGGACACTATTACCCTCAAACCATAAGGCAAAATATGTTCTTTCTTCCTGAAATTGTTTTTTATCATGACATTTTATCACAAAAGCAAAAAGATAACTAATAGACCTGGTCATAGTAAGTACTCAGTCAAATTGATTGCTTATGTTCTTTTTATCATTGTGGTTATTATTTCACTATCATCATCATTACCTTCTGTTCCAGGGAGTGGATTCTCATCTTGTAAAATACATGTACATTTGGTGTTATCCCACAGCATGTCAATAGGACACAGTTTCTTGGAATGAGAACATCTAGGAAAAGAAAATAATGAACCATATTTAAATTTTTTCAGGGTAAATCTACTTTGGGAATATTAAGTCATTCTTAATATTTAATATGTAATCATCTAAATATTCTGTGTGAAGTATGCTAGTGCTTTCAAATATTGTTTCTAAGAGTGATGCAGGACAACAAATGTACAGGCCAACAGACATGTATACATAGACACAATCATAAACAAAATAAAATATAGAACTTAATTTATATTTATAAATGCCATCTTATTAGATAATAATTCTGTAGTTATAAATATTCTATTTGGAAATCTTGAGAAAGTAAACTGGAATTTAGGAGAGTCACTGATTGCTCTAGAGTGAAGGGACACATGATAGCTTTGAGGCTGGTACAGTTTTACAGTGTATTCGACCACTCATATTAAGAACAACAGTGTTGGACCAATGCAGCAGCACATCTTTAATCCCCACACTCAAGAGGCAGAGTCAAGTAGATCTCTGCGGGTTGAGGCAGCCTGGTCCACATAGTAAGTTTCAGGCAAACCAGAGATACAAAGTGAGACCTTGTCACAAAAAAAGCAAAAACAAACAAACAAAAAAACCCCACAAACAAAAAAACCCACAAAGGTGTGTGCAAGTAAACATGCTAAACTTATAACCATCAAGGTTTGGGGTTCTACTGCAATATATACGTAGAACCTAATAAAAATATGTTTGTCAAATACTATGAATAGATCTGGTTTTGAAGCCAAAAGATGAAGAATTTTAATCAAGAGATGATAATTTTATTTGTATTTTTTCTGTTTGTTTCTTCAACATTTCTATTAATGTATATTGTGAAAAATAATGGGTTTCACCATGCTGTATTCAAACATGCATAAAATATACTTTCTTTAGCTTCTCCTGTACTTTTACCATCTCTTCTTCCCCTTTGGTCCCTCCTCTTCATCTGCTTCCTTTTCCCTAAAAATTTCCTTTCTACTTTCATGACATTTTGTTTCACAAGACAGAAAACACACAACACACATCTTTCTGGGGATGCCCCTAAAATGGGTAAAAGAATAAAGGAATGTACACAAAATTTTGTCAAAAGCAAGAACAGACATTATCCAGTCCAGGAAATGCTTACTGATCTCCTTCTGGAATCTGAATGGATCTTCTGATAATTGAGTAGGGATGTCGAGGGCCCGTAGGCAAGCACTTACAGCCTGTATGGTTGGCAATTTTAACAGGCACTAACTCAGGCACTGATGTCAGAGGCACTGATATCTCAAAGAGCTACAGCAAAGAGAGAGAACCATGATGTAAATTTTATTATAGACTTTTTCAGTTACCACAGTCTGTATTTTTGCCCTTGTCCTTTATGGTAATGATTTTAGCAAACTTATCCATGCAGAATGGAGTTAGTCCTTATAAGACACTTAGAATGCTGGGAGTCAGGAAACTGGGAGCTTCTCCAGCTTGGTAAAGTCTCTTAAGTGTTTTCCAAATCTGTTCTTTTCATCATCACCAGAGTTCTTGAAAATGGTGCCACTGGTCCCTGCTCTTGTTTGAAATCTGAGCATAAATTGTAAGAATAAACAAAATTAGATCCTTGGAGGTCCTTTGAGATTTGGGTGGATTGTTATCTAAACTATTTATTCATCCCTTCCCATATCTTTACTATTAATGACAGACAATTTCCTACCTTTTGACTTTGAGCTTGGCCGTGACACTTGCTTTGACCAATAATATATTAGCTGACATGACATAGTACAATTTGGGACTGTGCATGCTTTGTGTGATTTTTTATTTCCTGATTATGGCACAGTCATGAGAAGAATATAACCTGGAAGCCATACTGGTTCAAGGGATTGGGGGCACAGGAAACAGGCCTGGATTTTCACAGAACCTTGAAGTATATCTAACCTTAGATGCACAAGAAAAAATAATGTATCGTCATTTGAATTCCTTGAGTCTTAGGCCATTTAATATAAAAGCGTTGTACAGTTAAGATCATACCCAGGAAGATAATTATAGCCAATGAGTCTATTTCTATGTTTCTATATACCTGCTCCATTGTAAATACTTTATTTTAAATTTATTTATCACTTGTAAAAACATTATATTTGGGGGGCTGGAGAGATGACTCTGTGTTTAGGATCACTTGCTGCTCTTGCAGAAGCCCTGAGTTCAGTTCCCAGAACCCACATCAAGTGGCTTAGATAACTTTTGCTTCAGGGAATCTGGTGCCCTCTTCTGTCCCTCACAGGCACGGCACCTATTTGATAGACTGATTTAAATAAAATAGTTTTTAAAAATTACATTTTAATGATCTTTACATGATAGATGGATAAAGAGATGCCCAAAGGGTGTAAAAATGTGGTTCCATGAAGTTTAGATGAATTTGAGCTTGATTTTAAGGCATTTCCACTCAATCACCATTCCATGCAGTTCTATTTACTTTTTTCTAAGAGGTAGTTCATCACATAGCCTATACCTTTAAGGTAGGAACTGCCAAACTGCACAGTATGCCTATTTGGAAAGAAAAAAGTGCTTTGCACTTACACTTGAATAAATTCCTTAATATGAATCATTTGTTGAGTGCAGCAGTCAAAACAAAGCAATCAGCTATCCACTAAGTGGAAAGAATTCATTAAGGTTGTGTTTATTCAGACCTTTCAACATGTCATGAAACCTCCCTGAGAACAAGTAAGGCTGTTTTTCTGCATAAACTTCATGTTCTTGCACAATTCTTCAGCTATGCTCCACCGACTAGCATGCTCAGACATTGAACTCTCTTATATTCTGCAAACTTTGCTTTGCTAATTGTTGATTGTACCCATACTTACATCATTGTTTCTAATTATCAAATAGTAGGAGCCAGATATATTGAGTTCCAAAGTTCTCCAAAAGGGTTCAGACACAAAACTGCTACAATTTCAAGGGCAGTTTAGATGGTAGAGGGGAAACAAAATTAAGAAAACTTTAACCTATTAACAAAGCAAGTGTGTGTTTAGAACATTCCTTGGCATGGATGTATTTGGCACATATGAAATTATCTTTTACTACATGATCATGAGGAGACAAGCAACTGTGAAAAATGAGTTGTAGTAACATGTGAGGAATTCACAATAGAGGATCACCAGGAATGTGGCTTGATTTATAGCATTTTAATAATGTTTTCCTAAGTGGGTTCCTTCAGTTTCCGCATGAAACATTTACTTTGTTTTACAAGAAGATGGTAGCCATGGACACTTAGAGACAGGGCAAAGGTGACTTGATTGATTGATTTTATTTCCTTCGTGGGCACTAAAGGATTCTTTCAAACGTCTCTTGTGCTGCATATTCTCCCTTTGTTCTCCACTTTACCCCAGAGATCCTGTCCACCCTCTTCCCTATCAGGCTCTGTACCTGCTGTCACTGCCTCTGTAACTGACTCCTTTGACTCTTCCAGCATCTGCTTACAGTCCCACCATGCTAATGGCTGGCAGCTGCCAAGTGAGAAGTCATCTACCATTTCTGCTCAGTTCCCATGCCTGCTCCCTCCTTCAGCCTCTTCAGTTTTAGGGTGAGGGCAACTCCCCCTCTTAGCTTGTCCTTGTTGCATTCTTCCTTCTCTCTTCCTCCAATCCCATCTACACTGTTCATTCAACTTTACTTAATCATTCCATTTAAACTTCATACACCCAAATGCTACAAAAGACAGAACAGCTTCCTTCACTACTTTTAACACCCTGTTCTAGTAATGTCTGAATGTACCAATTCTTGATGTTACAGCACTAGGTAGATAGGAACTAATGAGGCTGTGACATGTTGGATATTATGTTGCCTCCCTGAGCCTCAATTTCCTTCTGAAAAGGAGGATAAGATATCCTGAGTTTGTTTGGGGAATTAAATGACGTTCACCACATAAAGTATTTAGCTCAGTGTTTGGTAACAAGGTCAGCAGCAGCGTCTTCATTTCTTGGTACCTGTTTGGAGATGTAGGAGGTGCTTGTGTTCATACACATCACACTCTCTTCGTTGCAACAGCCGCCACACCGGAACACATTCACACAGGGGGGCTTGAAGAACGTATTGGTTGTCTTCCCCAGCTCACTGGCGACTTCTACGCATGTCTCTCTAGGGATGCACTGGGTTCTCTGCCATTCCTCATCTATAACTGCAGGAATAAAGTTCATTTGAGGTCAGCAGACAAATATGGCCCAGAATCACAACATAGGTGTTTTCATGCCCTCCCACCCACCTTTTTGTGCTTGTTTATTTTACTAAGTGGGTATTTAAACATTTCTTTTAGAAATGTATTTATTTTATTTTATATGTATGGATGTTTGTTTGTATATATGTATGTGCAAAACACGTGTGGTTGGTGCCTTTGGAGGTTAGAAGAGGGCATTCGATCCCCTTTAGCAGAAATTACAGATAGCTGTGAGCTACCATGTGGTAACTGAGCCCAGATCCTATGCAAGGGTGACAAGTGGCCTTAACCACTGAACCATCTTTCCAACCCCTAGGTAGATATTTTTGTCTATCTTTTAGCCAAAAGTTTGCCTGCAAAAAACTTAAAACTGAAATCTCTATACTTTTCCATTGATACAACCACTTCATAAAATAGTTTATTTCCCATTGGCAGGGAGCGCTATGTCCTGCAAATAGCCACACTGGGGCCACCTGTAAAGGCTGTATAATAAGGAAGTCTATGGACTAAGGTGAAACATAATCTGTGAGTGTCATTTATCAAGCAATTTGCAGAGTACAACTGGATAACATTTCTTCTACTTGAAGCCAGGTAGAAATAGATTTTAAAAGCATAGAGAAATGGATTTCCATTGTCGGCTTATATAATTGCACTGAGATTTAAATCTGGCAAACACATGACCGGATATTTCAATGGAATTATTTTTAATCAAATCAGACTTTCCACATTTGGAACCATTCACTCGTTTACAGAAATTGATGAGATAAGCCCTTTAATTTTAATGGAAGGAGCTGCTCCCTGGCCATAGCTAATTTAAGGGAAACCAGAAAAAGAAAAATATACATCTCTGGCAATAAAAGGGAAATAAACAGGGTGTTGTGGAATAATCTTTTCATACACTGTGAAGATGTATCTTTGCCACGGCACCTGCTGATTGGTTTAATCAGCTGACTGTTCAATAGTCAGGCAGGAAGAGGTTAGGCAAGAATTCTGGGCAGAGACAGAGAAGAAGAGGAGATAAATTTAGGCATGCAAGAAATGCCAGAGGATATGGAGAAGAAGCAGGAGGTACAATATGAAAGAGAGGTAAGAAGTCAAGAAACAAAATGTAGATTAATATACATAGGTTAAGTCTTAAGAGCTAGGGGGACAAGCCTGAGCTATAGGCCAAGCTTCCATAATTAACAAGAAGTCTCTGCAATGTTATTTGGGGCTGGCAGTAGAAATGAAAGTCTTATCTACACATGGTGCTCCGTATCTGGCCCTGTATATCTACACAAGACCCGAGAAAGCTTATAAAATGAAACAAAAGATAAGAACATAGACTCAAATGCAGCTTTCTGGTGACCACCGTCTCTTGGATAGGCTTGGCAGTGTACCCAGACTTGACTATTGGCTGTTGACTGTGGACCAGAGTCAGCTACCAGTGCCATATACCAGCATGTGCTAAGATGACCTGCGTGGCAGCTGACATAGCAATTTAAGACTTGTGTCATACGGTCAGAGAATACTGTAGATGCTCAGTAAAGACAGATCCAGATGGAGAAAAAGACTCTAAATACATTACAGTGTGTCTAAAAATGTGCATAGGCTTGAAAAAGAAAAGAAAAAAATGGGTATAGTCAGTCATAGAAAAAGTGTTTACAAATAATAAGAAAAGTCTTTAAAGAGAGAATAAAGTAATATAAAAAGATAAGCCATGTAAAATGGAAAATACACGGAGAGTCTAGATCATATATGGTGCTTTATTGACTTTGATTTTTTTATTTCTGATGAGCAAAGGACAGATGCTGGGATTGTAAGAGGGACTACTGAATTAAGCCAGCCTAGTTACTTTAGGAATGCCTTAATTTTAAAATGGAAATGAAAAATGTATTGCTTTGGGGAAGAAAACAAAAGACTGGATTCATTCATGGTTGATAAAGGTCAGGTTTGATTGGGGGAGATCTCAAGAAAATCTTGGCAACAGACATATAGAAATAAAGCTAGAAAAACTAAAAGGCAGGTGATATAAATTTATCTTCTAAAACATAAGACAAAAAGTCATCTTTAGCTGGCTTGTGTACAATGCATAGCTCACACTTGTGTTTATCCAGATATGTATATTACCTTTGAAAGTTTGTGTGTGTTTTCAGAGTAAAACAATCAAACACCAATGAAAGTGGATGGATCGGGCTTCTCAAATTGCCTCTGATGCAGTTTCTTCAAGTTCTGCATCCAGAATTCCTTCAAGGCTGCTGGCTGTGATGGTCTAGCCTCACAGACTATTCTAGCCAGGAATACAGATAAGTTTTCCCATTACACGGATACTGAATAACAAATATTATGGCTAATTTTCCCATTATTTCAATTTTATCAGATTCTCTAAAGATGCCATTACCCTCAGACAAGGGAAATGGTCAAGAGAACAAGACATCCTCATTCCTAATAAGTGGGGTGGGTGGTTTTTGGTCATTTGATGGGTTATGGATGTTTGTCATAATTTGGAGGATTTGGCTACAAATTGTTGCTGGTAATGGTCAGGGAGAAACCTTAATGAAGGAAACTACAGGGATCTCTTTCTGAAGGAAAATGGGGATATAGTATGGAAATGATTGGACAAAAGAGTGGATTGTTGAGTCTACTTTTTAGCAACCACTAGTCTCAAATTGTATAGTGGAATGTATTCTTGTATATTGATACAAATTTAAGGTTATTTATGTTAGAACATACTGTACATGTGTTTCTACTCTTGTTTAAGATATTATACCTATACAATATTCAGCAATGTAATGTAAATTTCTAGTCCTTGAAAGTTATTATTACAAACTATTAAGGAAAATAAAAATGCAAGTTAGTAGTCAGTCTCCTATAACAATCATACTTGTAGTAATGTTTAATATATTTTCAAGGTCAAACAGATGTATTTTAAATAGATGGTCTTCAAACACTTCAAAGACCTACAGAATATGACATTTAAAATGCTTTAATAATATAAGGCTTTTAATGACAGAGAGGGTGACAAATGTCTCCTGGGTCTGGAGTTAAGGATGGCTGTGACTTCACCCTACTATGTCCTTTGCAAGAGCAGCATGTACTCTTAATCTCCAAGTCATTGGCCAGCATAACAGCCATTTTTGAGGCTACCTCCAACTGAGGGCAGCCTCTGGCCAGTAGCCAGTGAGGAAAGGGGCCTCTCACAGTTCAAGAGCCTGTGTGGAACTTAATTCTACAAGCAACCATTGAATGAACTTGAAAATACATCATGCCCCAGTTGAACACTGACATGCTTGGAGCCCAGATAAGAACCTTGACTCTAGCCTCCAGAGATACTTTGAATTAGAAACAAAAACTTGGCCATGCCTGTATTTCAGATCTCAAAAAATGTGAACTAAAAATAATCTGTTTTACAAGGGGAATGGCACCTGAAGAATGAAATCCTAGTTTGTCACTGGCCTGCACAACCACATGCACCCACACACACATGTACACTTGCACATGTACCCCTAGTCTGTTTGAGGCAGCCAATTGGGTTAATATAAAGTAACAGGCAAACATTTCTATACACTCTCTTTAAAAATATGCATTGATGGGTATGGTGGTTTGAAAGAAAATGGCCCCCAATAGGAGTGGCACTATTAGGAGGTGTGGCCTCATTGGGGTAGATATGGTCTTGTTGGAGGAAGTGTGACACTGTGCAGGTGGGCATTGAGGTCTCATAGATGTTCGAACCATGCCCAGTGAGACAGACCACTTCCAGTTACCTATGAGCCAAGATGTGAGAACTCTCAGCTCCTTCTCTAGCACCATGTCTGCCTGCATGCTGCCTTGTTCCTGTCATGAAGATAATCGACTAAATCTCTGAATTATATGTGAGACACCACAATTAAATGTTTCTCTTATAGAAGTTGTTGTGGTCTTGGTGTTTCTTCACAGCAATAGAAACCCTGACTAAGACAATGGTCCCAGAGAGATGGTTCATAAAAGTACCAGTTGCTCCTCCAGAGGATCCACAATTAGTTTTCAGCATCCATATGGAAGCTCACATCTCTAACTCTAGTTCCAGTGGATTTGATGCCTTCTTCTGGCCTCCATGGGTACTGTACACATGTGGTGCACAGATATACATGGTTCCAAAACACTCATATATACACAGAATATAAAATTAATATTTTAAAATTTCTGATGATAAAAATTTATGTAAAGCCTCTATAGGCTGGATGCACGAGACACAAATTATTTAATTAAGCATTACTAGGGGTACTATTTAAATTGCTACTATTAGTCATAAATTTTTGAAGGAGAGAGTAATTAACTTATGAAAATATCCTTTGCTTAAAATGCTACTCAAATGCTATTTTCTTTCTGCTTTTTCTCCTTAAAGTTCTAACTTTTAAAAGTTGGACAAGATTATAATCAAAATCTCATGTAGTTATTATCAAATGCCACCGACTAAGGTTTCATAAGGCCAATGTTCTTTACTACTACCCAGGGAATTACCCTGAAATCCATGACAGGGAGTAGATAGCAAAACATAATTGGTGTAACATGCATATTTGGTTATCTACTGCTTCTAACTTAGTGAATAACTTCAGCTATTCCTCCATAGAATTAGGAGGGAAACTGTGGAGGCTGCAAATTCTCTAATTTTTATGGTTTCCTCCTTAGGAAATGTCAACCTGGCTGACTTTTAAAAATTGCTGCCTTGTGGTTTTATGGTGAAATTGTCTTCACAGGTCATCTGTACATGTCCCTCAGGTACAAGTAATCTGGTCAAAGCCTATGGTCTTGGATGCAGCTGTTTTTGTGAAATCACCACATGAATGAACAACTAGATGCTCACTTAGACCCACAGTCCTATACATGAGCACAAAGATCCTTCTTCACACTTAAACTGCAGTAGACTTCCCCACCTACGTACAACTTTCCCCATAACTGGATCCTGTGCAATCCATTATTTAACACATGGGAATAAAACAAATCTAGATAGAAAGAAAAGAATAGTTTTTGCTTTAAGGATCAACTGAAATGAAACAGTGGATATACTCATGTGCTATGTGATCATATTTGTATCTACAAGGCTAAATCTAACAATGGCACTGGTTTCTTAAGTTGTTTTGATATTTCATCAGAGAACTAAAGGTCTAATCAATGCCACACAACTTTATTTAAAAATATTTCATTCATTAGGGGCACAATATGTATAAACAATAGTCTCTATCTCAATCTGGCTATCATTAAAGTGGCATAAGTAGACATTACACATCCATCTCCACCCCTACCCCAGGAATCAATGTGGAAATATACTGGGCCCTTGATATCTATGGTAGATTGGTCCCAAGATACCTTACAGATAGATACCCAAATCCTTGGATTACCAAGTTCTTTATATAATTGGACTAGAATTTCTAAATAGCCCATGTACATATTCCTGTACACTTGTAATCATGTTCAGATAACTTCTGGTAACAGATAAAATAGATATATGCCACATAAGTAGTTGTTATATCTTATTGTATGTCAAGAAAAGGTCTGCATATGCGCAGTACACACATACGTCCCTGAAATATTTGACCTGTGTGATTGGCTGTACCTATGGTGGTGGTGGTGGGAGGGGGCAGAACCTGAGGATACAGAAAGCTGACTGTATGCTATTTTCTAGTCCTAAGCTTTCATTATTTTGTGCCAAGAAATTTCTTTGTTATTCTCTAAGGAACCAGTACCCATTATTGCACCTCAGCTTTCAATTTCTGCCTTTTGCTTTTACATAAAAACCGCAGAATTTTGAAGGAAAAAGAAAGCTATAGCTAAATTCTTGGTTTCCCTCTCTATCTGCATAGTAATAACTCCTTGTTAATGAATACTGAAGTTGTTTTGCTTTTTAGTAAACCTGTTTTTCTTGTCCTTAAGATCAATCTTTCTGTATTGTTTTCCCCTCAAATTCCTGAGTTAAAGTTATTCTGATAATTTAAGTTCCTGTGTTGGATGTAGATATCAAAATCATACTGAATAGTCTTCCTTGTAGAGTAGACATTTAAAACCAAGAATTCTTGAGCTGACAAGATGGTTCACTGGGTAAAGGCACTTACTGGCAAGTCTGAAGACCTGTGTGTGATTCCTGAACCCTACAAGGTAAGAGAGAACTGACTTTTGCAAATACTGATTTGTTTAAATTTTTTATTCCATCTATTTAGTCATGGAGGGGCTCATGTTTGCCTATCTGAGAACCATTCTCAACTTTATTCAGTGAATCATCTTGCCATAAAATCAAAGACTCTCTTTTGTTCCCCCTCTGATACATAACCACTCTGTTCAAACTTTTGGAAGGAGCTGGTATATGTGTCACTATCCAATAAGGAAATAACCTGCCATTTTACTCACGCACTTACCTCTTAGTGTTTCAGTATCATAGAAAGTTGCCGCAAATCTGGTGGAGCGATGAGATGTTGAGCGAGAGTCCATACTGGCAAAACTTTTGAGCTTCAGCCGGCATCTCCACAGCTTCCAGTCCTCAGAGTGTGCGATTTGCAGCAGCTCCTCCAAACTAGAAGCAGCTCTAATCTGTTGTTCAGATCGTTCCAACATTGACTGGGATGATCGCTCAAAAGAAAAATCCTAGTTTAAGAGTGAGTTACAAAGATATCTTGATAACGGTGGTTGCTAACAATTTAAACTATAGACCACCTGAAAAGAAACTAGAGAAGAATATTCAAATGTGCACCTGTGCTTAGGCAAAGCAATGTCTAATGGTGAGCTTCAAAATGATAGGTCTACGTCCTTACTTCCAGAGGCTGTGCACATTGTCTTATTCAGGAAAAATGCATATATAGTGGAGGTAAAGTCCTTGTGATATTCATCACATGAGCCCAAAGTTCACTGACCAAGGTCCTTAGAAGCCAGGAGAAGACAGATAAGAGGGCCGTGTGAAGACAGAAGTGGAGATGAAGTGATGAGACCACACTCGGGAATTGTCTTGAGCCACCCGAAGTAGGCAAGGCAATGGGTCATGCCAAGAGAATTTGCCACCTTTATTTTTGGGATATTGTTGTTCTGAGACACCATATTTATAGTACTTTGCTACTGCAGCCAAAAAAAAGCAGTAGAGATTCGTTTATTATACTACTTTTGTGACAACAGCACCATTTCCTAGTTTAAGCTGAAGTCTTGATGTTTCTCTACAGTTGCTTCTGAATTATATTGGCTAATATGATGCAATTAGATTAGATGGGTATATACGTGGGAGGAGGCCCAAGAAAAGATTTTAGTATGTAACTTCTTGTTCAAAAGGAGGAGCTTGGTTATATGAAACAATGATACATACATACATATACTATGCAACCATCAAAGTCAGTGGAGTCCATTTCCTACTAGAGTATTTTCCCCCAGCACTGGATATCAGTCTTTGGCTCTTATGCATGATAGGTAGGTATTTTGCCAACTGAGCTATCTCCTTAGTTTGGGAGCTGATTCTTGATGGCTCTCTCTCTCTCTCAGAGTCACATCTATCACTCCTGCAGCCTCGACTTTATGGTTCAATAATTTATCAGCATTTAGCGTTTAGATTGTTTTTCATGTTTGTTTACTATTATTTTATTAACCATTCATAGTCTATGAACTAAAATAAGTCAAAATATGTATCTTCAAGGTCATGTCTTTTATTGTTATTGTTGTTTTGAGGCAAGGTCTCATGTAGCCAAGGTTGGCCTGGAAATTGTGATCCTCCTGCCTCAACTTCAAGAGTCCTGATCTCTCAGGCTTGTGTGATGATATCTGGTTAAATTCACGTTAGCCACTTTACCTAGAAGTCCAGATGGAAGTATACACATGAACACACATGTACATTTTTACCTGAGGTAGGAGAGTATTAAATATGTTTGTAAACTGGGGGAAAGAGCCAACACAGAAGAAAATGAAAGCGTATACAGGGGAGATAAAAGAAGGCACGATATACATCGTATTAGTTGGTCAGTATGAGAGATAAAAAGATCACCTTTTGAAACAGGTGAGCCTTCGGGAACCCCATGGTCTGTAGAGAGCAAGGCTGCCTCAGAAGCTCAGTGAGAGTATACTGGTGGTCTCTCACATGTCTCTGGAGTTTGAAACTAAGACATTTTTGGCAAGGAAGGAAAGAAAGCTTAAAGAGCACAGACGGGCTTTGTGAACTTGGTACTGAAATTGCATGGCATGCCACAGTTTCTTTTAGTTGAGAACCCTAGAGATAAAACTGCTTAATTGCTCATTTCCCTGACAACTCTTAAATGCGATGGTCCTACATTAAGGCTAATTTGTTAATGGCTTCTCTTTGCCTGACCATCTATTTCCTCTTTCTAGTTCTATGGTAAAGCTGCCTCATATCTGAGTCAATCTTCAAGATAAAATGTTTTGACAACACTGCTTCAATAAGCTAATGAGGAAGCCTAACAAATGCTTTTAAAGAAATTATTAAGTTGATCTTGGTAGGTTTTGTGTGTGTGTGTGTATGTGTGTGTGTGTCTATGTTCACATGTGCATGATCGTGCACACTGCTTGTGTGTATAACAATACTTACAGAAGAAGAGGTTGTGAATTTGAGAAGGAGCAGGAGAGAGACACAGGAGGAATGGGACAGGGAAAGGGAGGAGTGGATATAAGTACAAGTACTTGTGCATGAACCCCTCTAATATTTTTAATTAAAAAGGATTAAATTGCACAATGCTGAAAGAATTTTCATTTATGGAGGTAAATTTCATCCAATACCATCCCTAACTAAGGCTGATGTATGATTTCATCTTCGTACAAGTCTCAATTCAATTTTGGCTTCTTTAAAAATCCTATGATTAAAAAACAGGATAAAATATTAATCCTGCAGCCTGAATTAAAATGATTGAATGATGTTAAGATTGAATAGCTCCTATGACTGGTTTCTTTGTAAAACCACATTTACTTACATACTCAAAGCTGTTTAAGCATACTCTGCTAAATGAAAACCTAGTTTGAAATAACTGAGAAATTGACAACATTCATTTTTATAATTTGAAATGGAAATACAGCTCAACAAAAGCAAGTAATTTATCCAAGCACACATTTGAGAAGAGTTCAAAATGGACCCTTTTCCAACTGTCATTTGACACTCCTTGTTTTTTTTTGTAATCAACTTTATGTTATCTGCATGGGTAGGACAAAGTTAAACATCAAAAAATGTGACCATTGCCCCAAATGTATACTTAATCCCTTGATTTCGATAGTTTTCACTGTCACACTACTGCCAAACGAGCCGCTCTTTATCTCTTCCAATATTCTTTTTTATTATTGTTTTATTTAAAAATTTTTGTTTTTAGTTTTACATACTAACCCCAGTTCCCCCACCTTCCCTGTCTCCCACCCCCTGCCTTTCCCTTCTCAGAGGGGGATAAGGCCTTCTTTGGGGAGCCAACAAAGGCCATGTATTACTCATTTTGAGAAATCTCTATTCAGTTGCATAACCAGTTTTTAATTGGGCTTTTCTTTAAATATTCTAGATGTTAGGCTTCTGTAGTGTAGGATGCTGATGAAGGCTCTTCACTCAGTTAAGTTAACTTTGTTATACAAACACTTTTCAATATTGTAAGGTACCATATGTTAATAAACAAAGTAGAAGTACATCACTTTCTCCCTTTCATCCCCACAGACACTCCCATCAACCCTTCCTTGAGTCCCTCCGATGTTCTTCCCGAGTTGATAAACTATTTTTCTTTTTTCCATTTTTTCATTTTAGAAACAATCTTATTTTACATATCAATCTCTCCATTACCTTGCCCTCCCAACCTCCCATGCCCCCCCAAAAACCCCCAAACCACCCCCATCCACTCCCCAAGGATAGTGAGGCCCTCCACAGGGGACCATCAAAGTCCATCACATCATTTGGGGGAGAGCCTAGGCCCTCTTTTGTGTATCTGGGCTGCAATAGTATCCCTTCATAGGGAATGGCTCCCAAAATCCATTTGTGCACTAGGGATAAACACTGGCTCCATTGTTAGAGGTCCCATAGACTGCCCAGGCCTCCTAACTGGCTCCTACATTCAGAGGGCTTGGTTCAGTCCAATGCTGGTTCCCCAGCTTTACAACTAGGATATCTGCTCTCGCTAGATCAGGTCAACTGTTTCTGTAGGGTTCTCTAGCATGGTCTTGGCTCCTTTGCCCATCCCTCATCCCTCTCCACAACTGGATTTCAGGAGTATGGCTCAGTGTTTAGCTGTGGATGCCTGCTTCCGCTTCCATCAGCTACAGGATGAAGGCTCTAGGAATGGCAACCAAGGTAGTCATCAATCTCATTATAGGGGAAGGGCATCAAAGGCAGCCTCTCCATCACTGCCTAGATTCTTAGTTGGGGTCATCCCTGTGGATTCCCTGACATTTCTCCAGTGCCAGACCTCTTTCCAAAACTATACTGGCTCCCTATATCAAGCCATCTCCTTTCTGGTCCTCCTCTATTCCTCCCCTGTCTCAATTCTCCTGATACCTCCTGTTCTTCTGCCCCCTGCCCTTCTCCCCCTCTCCCTTGCCACCTCCCTTCTCTTCCCCTCTCCCCATGCTCTCAATTTGCTCAGGGGTTCTTGTCCTTCTCCCCTTCTTCAGGGGACCATGCGATCTTCTCTTGGGGTCATCCTTGTTTTCTGGTTTCTCTGGTGGTGTGGATTGTAGGCTGGTAGTCCTTTGCTCTATGTCTAATATCCATATATGAGTGAGTACATACCCTGCTTGTCTTTCTGTGATTGGGTTACCTCACTAGGGATGTTTTCTTCCAGTTCCATCCATGTGCCTGTGAATTTCATGATTTCATTTTTGTTTCCACTGAGTAGTACTCCATTGTGTAAATGCACCACATTTTTTCCACCCATTCTTCAGTTAAGGGGTATCTAGGTTGTTTCCAGGTTCTGGCTATTACAAACAACGTTGCTGTGAACATAGTTGAACATATGTCCTTGCATGATTGGGTGTTCTTTGTGCATATGCTCAAGAGTGGAATTGCTGGGTCTTGGTGCAGCCTGATTCCCATTTTCCTGAGAAACCACCATACTGATTTCCAAAGTGGTCATACAAGTTTGCATTCGCACCATCAATGGAGGAGTGTTCCTCCTTCTACAAATCCTCTCCAGCATAAACTGTCACTGGTATTTTTGATTTTGGTTATTCTTGCCCGTGTATGATGGTATCTCAGAGTTGTTTTGATTTTCATTTCCCTGATGGCTAAGGATTTGAGCACTTTCTTAAGTGTCTTTCAGCCATTTTGGATTCCTCTATTGAGAATTCTCTATTTAGTTCTGTACCCCACTTTTTAATTGAATTGGTATTTTGGTGACTAACTTCTTGAGTTCATTGTATATTTTGGAAATCAGCCCTTTGTCACATGTGGAATTGGTGAATATCTTTTCCTGTTCTGTGGGCTGTCATTTTGTCTTGTTGACTGTGTCCTTTGCCTTACAAAAGCTTCTCAGTTTCAGGAGGTCCCATTTATTAATTGTCGATCTCAGTGTCTGTGCTACTGATGCCATGTTCAGGAAGCAGTCTCCTGTACCAATTTGTTCAAGGGTACCTCCCATTTTTTCTTCTAAGAGGTTCAGTGTGGCTGGATTGATGTTGAGGTCTTTGATCCATTTGGACTTAAGTTTAGTGCATGGCAATAGACAAGGATCCATCTGCAGTCTTCTACATGTCAGCATGCAGTTATGCCAGCACCATTTGTTGAAGATGCTTTCTTTTTTCCATTGTATAACTTTAGCCTCTTCATCAAAAATCAGGTATTCGTAGGTGTGTGGGTTGATATCAGGGCTTTTAGTTTGATTCCATTAGTCTACCTGTCTACTTTTGTGCCAATACCAAGCTGTTTTCAGGTCTATGTCTCTATAATAGAGCTTGAAGTCAGGGATGGTGATGCCTCCGGAAGTTCCTTCATTGTACAGGGTTGTTTTGGCAATCCTTGGTTTTTTTTGTTTTTCCATATAAAGTTGAGTAATGTTCTTTCAAGGTCTGTGGAATTTTGATGGGGATTGCATCGAATCTGTAGATTGCTTTTGGCAAGATTGCCATTTTACTATGTTGATCCTACCTATCCAAGAGCATGGGAGATGTTTCCATTTTCTGGCATCTTCTAAAATTTCTTTCTTTAAAGACCCAAAGTTCTTTCTATATAGGTCTTAAACTTATTTGGTTAGGGTTACACCAAAGTATTTTATGTTGTTTGTGACTATTGTAAAGGGTGATGTTTCTCTGATTTCTTTCTCAGCCCATTTATTGTCTATATAGTAGAGCTACTGGTTTTTGTTTGTTTGTTTGTTTTTGAGTTAATCTTGTATCCTGCCACTTTGCAGAACATGTTTATCAGCTGTAGGAGTTGCCTGGTAGAGTTTTTCAGGTCACTTACATAGACTACCATATCATCTGCAAATAGTGAAAGTTTGACCTTTCTTTTCCAATTAATATCCCCTTGATCTTCTTTTGTTGTCTTATTGCTCTAGTTAGAACAGCGAGTACAATATTGAAGAGATATGTAGAGAGGGGACAGCCTTTTCTTGTTCCTGATTTTAGAGGAATTGTCGTGAGTTTCTCTCCATTTAGTTTGATGTTGGCTGTTGGTTTGCTGTATATTGCTTTTATTATGTTTAGGTATGTTCCTGTTATTACTGATCTCTCCAAGACCTTTATCATGAAGGGATGTTGTATTTTGTCAAAGGCTTTTTTAGCATCTAGTGAGATGATTGTGTGGTTTTTCTTTTTCAGTTCGTTTATATGGTGTATTACTTTGATAGATTTTCATATGTTGTACCATCCCTGCATCCCTGGGATGAAGCCTACTTGATCATGGTGGATGATTTTTCTGATGTGTTCTTGGAATCGATTTGCCAGTATTTTGTTGAATATTTTTCATCAATGTTCATGAGCTATATTGGTCTGCAGTTCTCTTTCTTAGTTGTGT
Organism: Mesocricetus auratus; assembly: GCF_017639785.1. NCBI lineage: Eukaryota > Metazoa > Chordata > Mammalia > Rodentia > Cricetidae > Mesocricetus > Mesocricetus auratus. The sequence goes on from NW_024429188.1 coordinate 16,601,785, forward strand.
CTTTGTGTGACTTGGGTACCAAGGTAACTGTAGCCTCGTAAAAGGATTTTGGCAATGACCAAATTGCGAAACAATTTGGGGAGTATTGGTATTAGCTCTTCTTTGAATTTCTTGTAGAATACTGCACTGAAACCATCTGGCCCTTGGCTTTTTTGTTTGTTTGTTTGTTTGTTTGTTTGTTTGGGATATGTACTGAGTGGGCCTGGGCTACATGAGACTTTGTCTGAAAATAATGAAAAATAAATCTTCCCAAGTGATTTTGAAGAGAGCCAGTAATTTGGAGCATGACAATACTGACTTAAGGTCAGAGACCTGGGTTAATGCCCAAACTGTGTACAAAACCCCTGGTTAGCACGGGATAAATAAATAGCTGACACATGTTATAAAATTGACCCACTCTTCCAATTTCTTTGTGTTATACCTTAAGGTCAGAATATGTGCATGAGTATCTGGCTCAACTGGAGTTTTAAAGCCAGCACCTTGCTTACATGCCCTGTCTGTTGAGTGTGTGAAATGTATTGCTTCCACAGCTCTAATGAAAGCCTGTGGGCATTCCATACGTGCAAATTCTATTATTTTTATCCAGTTCTCAATTTGTATGGGTTTTAAAAGACTAAATAATAGTGGCATCATTTCCTCACTTAAACAGCGTGATAAAGTTAACTGTCATACTAAATGGCAGGCTAAATTGCCTTTTGAATTCCTCCTAATTCCTAACAGCCCATTTCTCAAGATATATAAAAAAGGCATTGCCTGAACCCACTAGAATTCAACAGAAAGCTATACATTCTCTCAAAAGGCAGTCCTATAAAATATCTTAATTGGAAGGATCTTGGCTTAGGGGCATGTACTGAGACCCTGCTATAGCTCTGGGCTTTCATGGTATCTACAAAGAACTGGTTCATGAACTTCCTGACTTATGCAGAATGCTTTTCCTGTATCATTCTGGGCTTGGGTTCTTAAGACCCTCATATTATAGATATGGAAACAGAGAGCAGCTCTGCTGAATTCATCACTGGGCCTCTTGAGCGCCACGAGGGTTAGGCTATGATTGTCATTTTCTTTGTGGAACTGCAGTGACTTCAGGAGGTTGGGGGATAATATCTACCTGGAGAATCGGGTTTGTGAAAGTGGAATGTCCCAGAACTCTGGGCTAAGTTATGGTGGAAACACATTTTTCACAGCTCTCTTTAGAAGTGTTACCTGCTAAGCCATCTCTGCAGTTCAGGAAAACTACTGTCACCTATTTGCCTTTGCAGTAGGTTTGGGGAGATAAATTTCAAACTGTTCTGTCTTCCTTACACCTCTTAACACCTTCTCAAGGAGCATTTGTGGTTCATCTTACCTTCATGGTTAAGGATTGGCCTATTTCACCACACCTTTCCTGGCTTGATATGCCAGTAGCATTGTTGTCCTCCCTGAGTATCCTCCCTCCATCTACCAAGAAATCTGCCTAGTCCACACCAGACTCACAAGTCTAAATGAGATTCCCCCATGCCCTCTCTTTTTAAGTGGAAATCATATTTCCCTAAAAGAAGTTATGCCTAATATCATAAATTACACTGACTACTCAAATTGCTTGTTTTAGAGGCAAGAGCATAGATTCCAATTGTTCAAAATTAGCTTTGAGTGATATGACACTCTGGAAGTTTCTTATAAACATGTGCCCATCATACAGATAAGTAACCCTACTCCAAGGAATTTATCACTCAATAAATGAAGCCTACACTGCACAAAACTCGATACATGAATGCTTGCAGTAACTTTTTATCATAGTCAAAACAGTTGGAAAACACACATATGTAATTCAATGGGTGAATGGTTAAGCCATATCATGACATACTAGTCACCAATAAAAATAATTATTGGTAAATGGGCTAAAGGTTAAAGAAGCCAGTCTCAACATGTTAGATTACATTATTCTATTTATATGTGCTTTTCAAAATACAAAACAAGGAATGACTAAGAACAAAATGCTACTTGCTGAAGGTTGGAAGGTTTGTCTCACTATCACAGTCACACAGTGAACTGTGTGTGGACATGGAACAGCTTGTATCCAGGCTATGGTAGTGGTTACACAGATTTATACATGTACTAGAATTCACAGAACTGCACCAAAGGAAAGTTCAATCACAGTACAATTAGGACATAACATAAGCTGACTTTTTAACCAAGGCACGACTCCTTTTTGACTGAGGGTAATTCACTTCCTTCAGATTTGTTTCCCCACTGATGTTAATAAGAGTTACTTCACAGACTGGGTGGTAGTGGCAGAGCATGCCTTTGATCCCAGTATTTGGAAGGTAGAGGCAGGCGGATCTCTGTGAGTTCAAAGCCAGCCTGGCCTACATATTGAGTTCTAGGACAGCCAGGGCTACACAGAGAAAACCTGTCTCAAAAATCAAAACAAAACAAAAACCAAAAAGCAAGCACACACACAAAACCTACTCTCAACCCTGACCCCCCAAAAGAAACAACCTAGACAGAAAGCCATCCAAGAGAACTCTTAAAAATTTTTGTAAGGATGCTGACATGCAGCTCTTCACAACTGATGGCTTCTGGCAGGGATTCAGGTGGGGAAGGACTCAGTTTTCCTTAAGGGGCTGTCCACTGGGCGTTTGACTATGCTCCAGTGAGTATATGTCAACACAAACTGAACTTGTTCCTTTTTTCTTTTTGGGGGCAGGTTGCAAGGTGAGGGGGCAGACCTGGGAGTGTGATCAGGGTAAATTCCAAAACAGTCAATAAAAATACTATGTCTGAAAAGTTACTTCACAGAGCTCAGTGGAGAACCTAGGAGTTCATAAATGAGAAAGGGTCAGGATATAAAGCAGGAATACAATTAATGGTTTTTCTTTCTCAGGGTGTGTCATCTGGACCTGCACATTGGGGTGGAGGTTTATATTTTATGGTTCTTGATAGTCGTTAGTCATCAGAGAGATGAGATTGAAAATAGTGAGACTTGGCAACTCTAACCATAGCAAATACAATTAAACACATAAAACCCAAACACATTTCCCAGGGTAAACTGTGAACTATCTTTTTTCTAATGAGAAAAGCATTCTTGAAGTTATCTGCAGCTGAAAGCAAACTTCCAAATATCTTCTCAGGTCTTATGCCTGTCTTTATGTATTCATGTATATCAGCCTACTTAAACTTTTGTGTTTTTGGCTTTGGGGTTTAGCATTAGTCAGAATATCTGGAACTTGATGGTTTGAGATATAACAACTGAAGGAAGATGAGACTGCCCACTTGCTAATAATGACTCCTGAGGCTGTGGCTGTTCAGGTGGAAACTACCTTGGCTCTGATACCACATCTCTGAAAGCCAGAAACGTAGCCATCTGGAGATAGAATTAGGTTGCTCTTTGTTTTGGGTGCCTAATGATACTGGTGGCTCTTTTGCTTCTATGTTTAAGTGTATAAATCTGAAATCCTGAAAGCTTATACTGAAGGAACTACAGATGTAAGAAAACTGTATGTGTGTGCACGCAGGCAGGAATGGGTGTGCAGAGTTGTCTGGATATTTTGAGGCAGTGAAAGGGGGTTTGTTCAATTGGCCACATCTTCCAATTTGATGAGGACTGTTGATTTTTCTCATTAGCCAAGACATCTAGCATTTGGGGAGATGTCTGTATCTCCCTTTACATATGTCAAATCTGTGTTCTATTCAAATGCCTCTGCTCCTACTTGACATAGCTGTGCTACAGAAATGAGAAGAAAGATGGATGTGGGGTGGGCTTAGTGGCAAGATGGTCCCAGACCCTCTAAAACTGTGCTCAGAGAAAGCCTTATAGAGGCGATTCCTGAGCTATCTAATATTCTCTGTACCATTGATCTCAAAGATCAAGGACCCAATGCCCAAGAAACAACTTAAAACCTTTATTGTGATTAAGTGGAACTGCAAACAACCTCACTCTGCCTCTCCACAGCTGTTTTGGTGTTGGATCATGTGACCTACTTTGACATGTTGCAAGCAACAGCTTGAAGGGACTTCTGACTGACTGCACCTAGCTTCTCCACACCTCCCACCTCTGCAAGCACGTGCTCCTGCCAGCTCACTCATCAGTGGGAGGGTAGACACGTGAAGCCACTAAAATTTCTATGGGTTTGTAACAGCATGATTGTAGCAATAATTAGCTGCTATGACTCTATTTCAACCAAAATGCAGCATAATTAATGCCATGGGAAGACATTTGTGCAAAACATTATGGTTTCCAAGGTAGTTCTGCTTGCCTTGCCAAAATATTTATTTTGAAACATCTAGTTGTCCTACATCAACATTTACCCATCACCTTCTCTTTCTCACCAACATCCACAACACCGTGCCCCATGATTCCTAGCCTTCCTATAGCAATTTAGTTATAAATTAAGCACACAATTGCAAAGACTGCTTTAATGTTTTAACATCTCTGTCTCTATCTATCTATCTCTATCTCTCTCTCTATTTCCCTCCCTCTCTCCCTCCTTCCCTCCCTCCCTCTCTTTCTCTGTTCTCTTGAATTTAAAATACCAGTTAAATCAATGCCCTTGGCTCTTAAAATCTCTCCTCTCCCTCTTCTAAAATTATCACAGAGCCTTGCTTGGGAGGAATGGGTGCAGTACATGTGTTCCACATGTACATAAATATACAGTCAATACAAATTGGACTCTTAGGAGTTTTAAAAAATACACAAAATTAGGTGGGTGATAAAAGGGAGGGTGGATCTGGGAGGGACTCAGAGAGGGGTGAATATGGTTAAAACTCAGTGCATGAAGCTCTCAAAGAACTAATAAAAATGAAATAAAAGGTGATTCATTCAATCAAAACTATATTCTTCCTAGAGTTCCACTCACAGCAGACCAGAAAAAATATTTGTCATGCTACATTCTTTTTCTTGTAATTATTTTTATTTAAATGCTGATTTTTCGAAAAGCAATACTCACCTCTACCATGTCAATGTTATGGTTATTTAATAAGATCCAAAAAGTGGTGAAATAAACCTTGTTGAAATTATATTGTTACTTATAGTTTCAGGCATTATAATTATCCTTCCCACAAGCCAAAGTGAACTCCCTGGTGGTCGGTAAGACACGGAAATGACTAAGACATCTTTATTTTATAAAAAGCATCATTCCCACTCATGTGCTTGGCACATGGAAGACATTGCACAAATATTTACCGAACTGAATGTACAGATTTCCTTCTCCCAGGGAGAAAAGGCTCCCTGAACAACTGAAATAAGCTGTCTCTCTTCCTCATACCTTACCCTCAAGACCGACCATAGAGTTTCCCAATCTCTAATGGAGAGTTTCTATATAAAGTGTACATTATTTTGTGCATTAAAAGAGGAATAATGGAAACCGGAAACTTTTGTCTGCTTTCCTATCTCTTCCTGCTGTTTCAATATAATGTACTCTCCAGCATTGCTCTCAGGCAGGGAAATATTATACATAGCAAAAGTTGTGGGTGATAGTTATTAATAGTATTCATGAAATATTTCCAGCATCCCACCTTCTGAGGCCAAGGTAAGAGTGCACCTCCAGGTTCTTTGCTCTTTGCACCTAAATGGGACAGTGGATTCATGATTTGTGCTAGTTCTAGGTCAGAGCATGCAATGGTCACAGTGATCTAGAACATTCTAGATGTGTGTGCTCATCTAACTCCATACTGATAATGAGTTCACTGTGGATGAATGAAGATGGTTGTGTAGTATGAGCAGCAAATAAATTTGTACTGTTTACAAACCATCGAGATTTTGAGGGTGGCTGTAATTACAGCATACCCTCACCCTGTCTCACTAAGAAAGTATCTGACCAGAGTATTTTTGTCATAATTTGCCACACCTTTACAAATCACCCAAGAGGAAAACATAGGTAGGCCTCCTAAGGCTTTCGGAGATAAAGAAAGAGAGGGGGTGCCTACATTGTGCAACGAGACACTGTGTGTTGCTCTGTGCAACTTTCTGTGACTGTCAGGCTGAAACAATGGGCTAAAGTGACTTCATTCTCTCCTGTGGGTTCTAGAAGTGAGCACCCTATTGGATGGCCTCAGGCTAGAAGGACACTTTGGGATTCTTTGACACATTCACATCTTACCCATATCCACAGTAAAATATCACAGGGTAAATACACTGCCTTAAAGGATGTTTTTGAATTTTATAAAACTTATGAGATCAGACAAGCCATGGGGATGACAGATGTCAGAGGATGTCAGGTTCCTCCAAGGCTAGCTCATCAACCAGCCAATGAACACTGCTTTCAGCATCTACTGTGTGACAGGCTTTGCAAAGTGGTGGTTGGGACACTGCCATAAACAAAATGACAGAACACTCCTTTGTTGAAGAGCTCTCATCCTAATGGTGAGGGTGTAATAAACCAGGACAAACAGACCACAAATGTCAGGTACAGGTGGATGTCATTAATAAAATAAGTAAAATAGTATAACACAGAATATGATATGTAAACTGTGACCCAGGAGACACATCTAGTGTGCAGCCTGTTTCTGAACAGTCTGTGAATTAAGCATGAGCTTTTGCATTCTAAGTGGTTGTAATCAATGAAATTAAGGTTTCCTGGTGCATAAAATTTACATAAAATTAAAATTGTAGTGTCTCTACAATTTTATTGGCCCTCACCCCCACTTGCATGATCTGCCTGACTATTTTTCCAATTGAGACAGCTGCACTTCTGATCTCTGCTCAACTTCCAGTGGCCACTCTAGTTCTCTGGCTCATCCTCAGAATATCCAAGCTACTTGTGATCTAGTCACTACCCTGAGCCTCTTCCTCCTTCACTTCTTCCAGTACTATGCACAGATATAAGGGAATTGGAAGAATCTGTTCCTTTGTCTCAATCATTCTGTGTCCCCTCCTTAATTTGAGTGCTTTTCATTATTATTGTCCCTGACTTGTTGCAGATTTGCATATTGTCCTATTCCACCAAGCACAATCAAAATATGCATTCCAGGAGAGCTGAAATATTTCTTTATTTCTTGCTGCATTCACAGATCTTAGACACAGTAGATAACAAATGCCTGCTAAAAATTAATGAATTATCAAATGTTGGGAAGTTGCAATGAGAGGTGCAGAAGAGCCTTTATGGGTTAGGACATCTCAAACAGCCAAGGTTTTCAGGATGCTGAAGATGTCTCAGGATGACTTTGATCTATAATGCTCTAGTATTTTAGTAAGACTATAAGAACAAGAAGTGAGAGAGACATAAGTGGATTTGCCACCATAAAAACAAGCTGAGCAGAAATGCTCCATTTTAGCAGTCTCCTTTCATCCCAATTCATTCCCAAGTATGCTGAACTCCCACCTTCTGCTCATCTCACATGATGAAATGAGTTCTCTTGGATGGAGAGATGGCTCAGTGGTTAGGAGTATTTGTTGATGTTTCAAAGAAAAGTTTGCATTACCCAAGTTAGGTGGTTAACAACTGCTGATGACTCTAGATCTAGATATAGTGCTCTCCTCTGGCCTCTGCAGGTACTCACACTCATATGCACATACACCCACACAAATAACCTTAAAATAAAACAAGTTCCTAAGAAAAAGGAATTTGGCCTAGATATTGCTCAGAAACAATTTTACTGTCCTTTATATCTCCATTTCTCTACTGCCTTTGTCCAACTGTGGGAATACTTGTGTCTGAGAGCTCCAGATCCTTTTACAGAGAGTTCTTTATGGAATACTTTGTATATACAAATACCTTGTTTTTATTTCACAAGTTATCTTTGTGACATGTTTGTGGCAACATTTTATTCACAGGTGTTAAGTCAGGATTTTTCAATTAAAAGTGAGTCATACAAGGAAGTATTATACACAGATGTAAGAAGAGAGAGTTCCATTGTATCTTGGGCACACAATATGCTAGTAATATAAAAGACACAACTGAATTCATAGTGAGACAGAAAAATCAGACATGAGTTCACTGGATCATCTAATTAACAACAAAGCCAGGAGACTCCTGTGTATAACTTTGTGCACGAGAATGGGGCAGGTAGGAGGAATGGGTTTGCTTTCTGCAATTTAAGATGGAAGATGAGCATCAGCCTTTTCCATGTAAGTTACCTCCTAGACAACTTCAAGAGAACTCAAATGGCATGAAGGCAATGAAGTCTTGTGAGCCATGTGGATTTGAGACTTATTCTAATCCTATATAGCACTGAATAACTCCATCAGCTAGTGATGCCCTTCTTCTGTAGATATTACAAGCACAGTGACTAAAATGATAGTATAGAGTAAAGCTGAAGAAGAGACTCTTCAAAGAGTTTTGAAAGCTACCATGACCTAGAATTGTTTGTCTTTTACTATACTGACAGGTCTTCATAGCACCAGGAAGAGATGTATACAGAAGCTAATTTCATCTAATATCTTATAATGACTCCCAACATATCTGATGACAACAATTATTTGTTAGATCAGCCGGAAATCATGCTGTCTAAAAGGCCATGGTGAATGGCAACAGCATAAGGCTGTTGGTAATAATTACTAAGTGTCTAGAGGATAGACTATTGTGATTAGATATATAACGTAGACTATTGTGAAGTGCATACCTTGAGAAACTATCTCTGCTCATCTCAAGTATATAAAAAGCTTGAGAAACTTGAAAATAAATCCGACACCTAGTTATTTTATCCTTTAAATTAGAAACAAGCTTGTTTTACATGTCAATCCCAGTTCCCTCTCCCTCTCCTCCTCCCCTGTCCCCCACTGGCCCCCTATCCCATTCCCTTTCTGCTCACCAGGGAGGTGAGACCTTTCATGGAATCATCAAAGTCTGTCAAATCATTTGGAGTAGGGCCTAGACCCTCCCCTGTGTGACTAGGCTGAGAAAGTATTCCTGTATGTGGAATGGGCTCCCAAAGTCCATTTGTATACTAATCACCTAGTTTTTAATTAATTTTTTAAAAGTTTATTTCTGTGTATGGGTACTTATTTCTGAATGCATGTATGTTCACCACATGTGTGCCTGGCATGCATGAGGTCAGAAGACATCGGATCCCCTGGAACTGGTGTTATGGATGGTTGTGAGCCACTGGGAACTGATCCAGGGGTCTTTTGTAAAAGCAAGAAGTGCTCTTAACCACTGAGCCATCTCCCCACATCTTTGTTTGTAAAGAAAATGTTAATATTTCTGAAAAGATTTTCCTCAGCTCATATGTCCCAAGCATAAGCTGCAACTAGGAAAATCAGGATGTCTTTCATTCAAATGGCATTAAGCAAATTTCATGCAAATAGCATTGTTCTAGGGGGTAGTAGCCATTTCCATGCTTATAGTTGAAAAAATGTTCACAGATTCATAGATGTTTACCATAGTCAGTGCCTAAACTGAAAAAAAAATTTAAAAAGCAGGACAATTCTCTAAGCTAAGAGGTAAAGTTCAGATCAGGGGCGGGGGAGGGGACACCCTGGAAATAGATTTGGCATCAGAGCCAATTTGGAAGATATGTGGTCAGAAAAGGGAAAGTGGAGAAAAGCATGTTCTCAAACACAAAATACTGAGGAGGGCCATGACAATTTTGTATAACAAGTGACATATACTTATATCTAAATAAAAAACTAATCAAGTACCAGTGTCCTAAACCATTACTCCCCTGAATATGATTATATGCTGAGTTTCAATTGAAACAAGAAAACACAAATGTTCAGAAATAGATTTCTAGCCAGGGCAGTGGTGGTGCATGCCTTTAAACCCAGCACTGGGGAGGCAGTGGAAGGTGGATCTCAGAGTTCAAGGCCACCCTGGGCTACAGAGTGAGTTCCAGGACAGCCATAGCAGTTACATAGAGAAACACTGTCTCGAAAAACAATAACAAAAATACATTTGATTTTGTTTGCTTTTAAATAGATGGAGAGGTGGAAGAGAATACATAAACCAAAATGATGTATGTCATTATGTTTCACCATCCAGTCGTGTGGATCTCCAAACTTCTATTTAACTACAGCCAGCACTTTCCTTCATACAAGAAACAATCTAATTTAGGTGGGAGCTGGGTCACTGCATGTAGCTTCCTTGTTCAAAGGGAAAGTAGGATATGTAAGAGAAACATTGAGAGGAATGTTAGTAAACACAGCCTGCACATCTGCCATCTGTTAGAGCATGTTTTCTGTCACATAAAAATTCAGTCACTTTCTTCCATTGCCCATTCAAGAAATTTAAATGGGAGAAATAAATTCAAAACAGATAAAACTTCACTGTGCTCAGGACACCAAGAGGGTTCTAGTAGCTGTGTCTATAAAAGAGTAAATTCCAAACATTGAAAATTTCACTGGGGAATAGGGTGAAGACTAGTGTTAAGTAGAATGCTGTTGCATTGTGCTAGGATAGGAAGGTTTCTTGCCTATCAGCCTGAACCTTTCAAGCTTTGCAAGTCCCAAAAGTACGTGGCAGAAAGGACAGTCCTCAGCTGTACCTGACTGCCACCAGCCTTGATGTTGGCTCTCCATCTCAGGCTGCAGGTGAAAGGAAATTCACTTTTGAGTATAGGTAGCAGGGTGAAAACTGTGAACAGATTCCCAGTGCCAGCAGCTCTTTAGTCTTGTCCTAGGAAACTTGGGTGCAGGTTTATTACCTGTTTATGGACTACATGTGTGTGGTGCTTCCCCTGTAAACTAGTCCACATCCTTAGGAACTAATTTTCCCCTCCGGGGGGCGATATACCCCCTATTGAAAATTTGTGCTACAAAACTCAAGCTCACATCTGATTTCTGTCTGATCATAGCCAGAACTTTCTAAATCAGTTATGATTTAGTAGCACTCCAGTCAAAACGATTACATCTGCGTCCTTTTCAAAACTAAAAAAGGCTTTTAAAAATACCAAAAATTGAGTGACAATGTTCTTCTGGCTGTCAGTGGCACCCTAGGTCATCCTTTTTACACTGTTCTCAATTCCTTGGGCTGCCCTGATGCTTGCTCATAGAACCAAAGATTTGCCAACTGCTTAATTTTATACACATTTCCAAAAGGAGAGGCACAAAAACAAAACAGACTCTAAGAAGACTCCTTTTCCTGGATGGTAGCGATTGGTAATTTGCAGAACGAGACAGAAAACATCCATGAAAAGCACTGTGATTTTCAATTTACAGAAGAAATTACTCAACCTTGCTGCCCACAACCAACCTAAAAACCACTGGCCCACAAAGCTGTGTGTGTCCTAAAGACAAATCACAGCTTCATCGGAAAAATCACTGTGCCATCAACAGGCACAACTGGGAGCAAACGTTCCCATGCCAAAAGTTTCCAGAATGCTTGTGTTCTATTCCCATTCCAAATACACACAATACATAAAAAACAATCATACAAATTTTCATACTCTCATGGCAAGAAAATTATTAAGCCCAGGAAATACAGCAGTCACTAATTCACACAGGCTAAGAGTAGGCTGGGCTTTGATATTGCTTCAACAACAGTGAGGGCAAAGGACTTTTTTTCTGCGAAAACCAATAAAAAGGAACATTATGAAAAATCGAGCTCACCTACCTTCACTGGTCCATGTTCACTATTGAAGCCCTGCACCAGGTATACGTAGGCCATCATGAGAACATTCACCACTGCCCACTCTCTATACATTTTTGAATACTTTAAATGTCCACTGATGACTAAGCAGCTCACACCAAGCAGCTACTGAAAAGTGTTGCAAAAGGCATTCTCCGGAAGCAAAGTTCGAAACCCCAAAACTTTACATGGAAAATCACATGATCACTTGTAATCAAAATCCAATGAAATGAGTTGAGTTAGTCAAGGGACACCCCCTGCCACACACAATTTTCGTATGGGAGAAAGATGAAAAAAATGTAAAGTTCCTGCTGCCAAAACTAATCAGGAAGTGGCCATGTCTTCCACTTTAAGCTAGAAATCACTCTACAGTCATTTCGTGACCAAAAAGTTGAAAGAAAACAATCCCCACTCTATGTCCTAGGTTCTAGCTGCTTTATAAGGAGATGGTGTGACCACCGGCACTTGCAGTTACAGCAGGCTGGAACCTAACTATGGAGTAAAACGTTTTCACAATCTTGAAGGAAGCATGCAGGAGCATGTGTCTGAAATCTGACACAGACTTTGGCAGAAAATTACGGGGAAGTCTTGGCTGGAATCCCGCTGAGTCCCTAGCAATAGCAAAGCAGTTTTAAAAACTGTCTCACATGGTCAGGGCTGCTGGGTTTTTAAAAGCAGATAACCTGTAACATGAAACCCAGAACACAGTTCTGGTTGCTGGGACAGCATCAGAATTGCAGTAGGGCAGTTGAAGATGCTCAGATAGCTGCTGCCAGTGACACAGAAAGCAATTAAAAATGATCTAAGAAAACCCCAAAGGGAGTGGGTGGGGGTGTCAGTGGGGGGCATGGGAGGATGGGAGAGCGAGGGAGTGGGGGAATTGATATGTTAAGTAAGATTATTTCCAAAATAAAAAGAAAACCCCAAAGGGCAGAGAATAAAAGGGCATCTTCTCATATATAAAAAGCACATGTACATAAGCAATTATTTTAATAGGAGCTTAATAATTTCCACCGAAATGAAGAACATTGATTTTTCAAAGAAGCAACAATTAGAATTATTTGCATATATTCCTACCACTTTTTATTGTTTATACTTTTCCTTTTTAAAATAGTTAAATCTGTTCTTTCACAATTTCATACATGTACATAATGCATTCTGATGACTCACTACAAATCCATATTTTCGTATTAATGTGGAATTCTTTTTTTTTATTTTTGGGTTTTCAAGATAGGATTTCTCTGTGTAGCTCTGGCTATACTGGAACTCAACAGTGGACCAGGCTGACCTTGAACTCAAAGATCTGACTGTCTCTGCCTCCTAACAGCTGGAATTAAAGCGTGTGCCACCACCACTATGCTTAATGTAAAATTCTTTAGAAGAACCAGCTAAGCCAGCTTTGGAAATTGAATATACTGAATGGTCAGTCCATCCAAATGGCAGAATTTCAGCTCTTCATTAGTTTCCAATCTTTGACTTCCAGGTTTTGGCCCCCTCGAAACCATTTTTTGCATTCCTGAAATCAAGAATGGCCTCAGAAATTTCTTCATTGGTATTCATCACAAAGGGACCTAGGGGAGAAAGAGACATTTACAAAGTGCTGGGTGATATATATAACATTTTCTTCTATCACTGGAAGTGGTATGTATTACTATAGCTCCTCATTTGAAACAAACTCTAGGCCTATCTGGACAACAATAGTCTCTTTTCACAGCATTCAATCCTACAGGACTATGATTTGAGTTTTGTGGCTAGGACATTATAATTATAAGTTATCATACAGACCAAACTTAGACAAACACGATTAGGTCTCACTGTTCACTGCAGGTTCCTTGCTAGTGACGACAATCCCTTTATTCACAACATTCATTGCAGTTGTTATTCGTACAACAGGACCTGAACCAACCTGGTATTATGAATCAGCTAGATCCTAGCATAGTTTTGGTGTCTGTCTAAGCAGTGGGTGGGGCTGTGCACTTCTGGGGTGGTTCTAAGGCTGTTTCGAAAACTAGTAGCATTTCCTTGACAACAAACGGGGTTTAATTGCTTTTGAACAGCTTGTACATTAACAGTTCTTTTGCAGTTCCCCAGTAGATACCTCCATGTACTCTACAGCAACCACAGAGAAGGTCAGGTTTTGAAGTTTAACTAGTTTCTCCTTCCTGTCACAATTCACTATTATGTGCTTGCAATGAAAGGTATTTTTATCTTCCTGTAAACTTTTCTGTTTATGCTTCTATTGATTTTTCTTTCATTTTGATCATAATTTCTTATTCACCCACCACCCTGAAAGATACATCATGCTAGTGTGACCATCCTCTTGCCAAGGACTACCAGCACCACATCTTTAATAAATTTTACTAGTAAATTTCATGTCAAGGAGAGCCTTTTAAAAATTATTTATTAGGGCCAACTGATTTTTTTATTCAGCAAGGGGCCAGGGAATGTACACTTTAGATTTTATGGGTCAAAGAGATCAAATACTGGGTCAAAGACAGACTTGATATACAATGATTTTCCTATGGTTTCCCCAAGCAAGCCCCACCACTCATACACCTCATCTCCTTTTCTGTAGTACATTTCTATACTCTATTTTCGAAACCATCCCATGTCTATCAGTTTTATAAACTGTCCTTGGGTTACCAAAGACATTATGGGCAAAGGGGGATGCCTTGAGTGAATGTGTATTATTGACAAGGACCCATGTCTCCAACTCATGGAAACTGGAAGAACCTTCCTTAAGTCAGGCTCAGGAAATTGGCAAGTCTTCCTCTGGTTTGTGTGAGGACCCAGCAGTGTATGCAAAAATTGACAACCAGAGCTTCCTCATCCTGGTTGACCTGAGACTGCTCCCCTACAGAGGCCTCCCAGGGGTGAGCTGACACCTCCTCTGTGCTGTACATAATTACCTTGCTGAAGTTCTGGGTTAGTAGATCTCCATCAGATCAGTACAGGTCACCCAGTTCCCACATTCTGCATGTGATCTATCTTTTCATCATTCCCTTGTCACCCAGGTCAGGTTTTCAGGGTGTTTTGAAGATTAAACAAATTAACAACTTGAAAAACACTCAGACCAATACTTAGTAAATAGTAAATGCTATGAAAATATATGTTAAGAAAATGAAATAGCTGCATTTTCCTCATTTGTAGGAAGGACGTAACTCCACCAGAGTTAATGTTGTTTTCTAATCCAACATGCTGTGACATCTTTCCCTAATGTCATCATTAAGAACACTCAAAGACAAGAGGAGAGGGTCGTTAATAATTTACAAAAACACAACCAGTCCCCAAATACTCTCAAATACTCTGCCTTTGAACAAGAAAAGCTAAAAAACTTTTAAAAATGTAAACTAACCAAACCAAACAAAATGCTTTGTCTCTCAGTAACTGACAGTTCAAGAGGCATATATCTATTTTGTCTGATTAATGTGGGTTTGTGTTTATAAGCAGACCCAGTGTCTCCTCTCCGAGGTACGGAAAGAGGATTTATGAACACTGTGCTTAGCATTTTGCTTGCCATCTTCATTCAAATGGGCTCTTGTTTCTCATTGCTTCTATGGAGGAAAGAGCCTAACATAAAGGGTTTTCATCCCAAAACTCTTTTCCTACGCAAATTCCAGTCTATGACTCAATGATGACACTACTCCATTTGTTTGTAGCTTTCTTTGCCAAAGAACAATTTTATTGAGTCACGACTAAAGGAAGAAGGGATTAGGAACTTTGGGAGTGAAATTTTGAAGTGTGCAAAATTAACGTGAGATGTCGCAATCTAGGGGCATATGATTTAATATTCCCCCCTAAATTACTGCTAGAACAAAAATTGATATTTTCTAAATATTCAGTGTTATTTAAATTTATGACTAGCTGGGGATTATATGAGATCATTGTGTATGCCTGGGAATTCATGCCAAGTAATGGAATACAAAGAGGTCTTAAATCATGTCTAATTTAATAATTAGTGAATTCCATAGTATGTTTTTTCAGACAAAGGTATAAATAACAAGTTGGTTGGATTCTAGGTGATTTTAGGTGTTTCTCATTTAATCAAATGTCAATGGCACAAGGACATCAAGATCCAAAGTGATTGTGTACCTATGCCAGCATTTTCTTCCTTCAACTACAGTACTACCTCTAATATACAATAATTATTTATTTTCCTTTAAAAATTAGTTATATTTTTAAGTGTGTGTGTATGCGCGCATGCACACGAGCATGCATGTGCAGATGCCCAAGGAGGCCAGAAGAGGACATTAGATTTTCTGGAGCTGGGAGCTAAGTTTGAGTCCTCTGCAAGTGCAGCATGTATCGCTGAGCCATCTTTCCAGCCCCCCTTTATTCGTTTTTTAGTTAAATGAAGAAAGGTTTAAACTACTAAAGACATTTTCAGAGAAGTACTATTCCTAAGAGTCTCATATTTTTCACTAAAAATATAATTGATTACAAGGACGGTGTTGGCTATGATTTGAATATTGATTTCCCTCTCCACAACTCATATTGAAATTTGATTGTCCTTGAGCAGTATTGGGAAGTGGGATCATTAAAGGGCAATTAGGTCATGAAGATGAGGTAATAGCTTTTCCAGTGGGTGAGTTCTCTTGTAATTTTTTTGGTGCCGGGAGAAACTGGCTTAATTATCACAGCAACAGATTTTCATGAAGTATATCCACCCCTCAAGTTTTGTCTCTCCAGAATATACCCATTTGCCTTTATACTTTCTGCTAAGAGTTAAAACATCATGAGGCCTTTCACACAGACACACACACACACACAGACACACACACACACACACACACACCTTGTTGTATTTCCAACCCTCCAGCGATGTCTGCCAAAATAAATTCCCTTTCTTTATAAGTTACTCAGTCTCATGTATTCTGTTATAGCAACATAAAACAGTAATTAAACCACTGTTATGTTTACTAAATGATATTCAAGTTCCTAGTGGACAAAGAAGTCCTTTTCCCTTCAAGTTGAAATCCCTTATGACAAAATCAAAAACAGTTTTCATTCTTCCAACAGATCTAAGATCAATGTATTACACATCATAGGTATTTAGAAAATGTCTCCTTTCAAAAAAGAGATGAATGTAGACATAAACACGATGTACATATTTACTTCTGACAATGGGGAAATGAAACTCACTCTGACTTCCTGATAATACTACACAAACACACACACATACAAACATGTCTAAGGAAAAGAATGTCAGCCAGGAAAACCATCATCATTTTGGACTTACCATGTTGGACAACTGGTTCTCTTAATGGCTCCCCAGCAATTAAGACAAAATGGCTTATTTGGGGGTCCTAAAGTAATGAAAGAAAGCATCATACAGTGAACATATTTAGTTTTGAATGTCAAATGGGACACAAGTTATAGTTAACAGAGAAGTTAATTGGATGGTGCTACAGAAATATTTCCTCTGTAGTCCTTGATATTGGAATATCTATTCCTTAGGATGGTTAACATCCTAGCAACTAGAATTCAGCATTAAGTTCAGGCTACCAATGTATTAACATCTGCAAACTAAAGAAGGAAAATTGTAAATTAATGTCCTCTTTGTGTTTGGGTACGTATGTATGGGTATGCAGGACCACATGTGTGTGTATGTGTGTGGAGGCCAGAGATCTTTGTCAAGTGTCTTCCTCAATAACTCTCCACCTTATTTTTGGAAACAGAGTCCTTAATTGAAATCAGAGCTCACCCCTTGCCTAGACTGCCAGCACAGTCCAGGGATCTACCTGTTTTGGCTTACCTCCCGCAGAGAGCTACAGATGTGTGCTATCACACCTAATCTTTTACACGGGTGCTTGGGAAACCACAATCAGGTTGTCATTGTTGTGAATAAGGCAATTCACTCATTGAGCCATCTCCTCAGTTCCAAAGTTATGATCTTCCTTAACAGAAACACTTTCACAACAGACTGTCTTAACGAACTAGCAGCTTTCTCATTAACAAAACCATCTTTTAAAAATTGTATTACCTTTCCTTTTGATTTTAAAAACAATATATTTTGGTCATCTTGTGTTGGCCAACTAATCCTGAGCATTGGAGCCTGGCCTAGAGTGTGGTTGAAATACCCAGTATCACTTCATTGAAGAAAACTGATTTTTCCCCTCTTTCAGTAGCTATCAACTGCAAGTAGGTTCTTGGTTAGTAGTGAGACTTTGTGTCCAATTTCTCCTTCCCATGCTGGGATCTGTCCAGTTAAAACATGTGCAGATTATGTGAGTGCTGTCACAGCCTCTGTGAGTTCATATGCATATCAGTCCTATTGTGTCTGGAAAATACTGTTATCTTGAAGTCCTTCACCAAATCAGGCTCTTACTAGCTTTCCAACTCTTCTGCAACAATATGCTTACATACTTTTAATTAATTTATTAATTAATTAATTGTATAGCTGTTTTACCTACATGTATATCTGTGTCACATGTGTGTCTAGAGCTCAAGGAGGCTAGAAGAGGGTGTCAGATACCCCAGGACTGCTTACAGACAGTTGGGTGCTACAATGTGGGTGCTGGGAATCTAATCTGATTCCCTTTGAAGAGTAGTCAGTGCTCTTAACTGCTGAGGCCAACCAACAATATAATTTTTAAATGGAAATAGTACTTATACAAATCAAAATGCAAGACTTTACTGCCTTGGCATTTATTAAAGTAATATGGAATGTGCCTGAGCACATTTAAAATAAAATAAATATAAATATATAAATATAAAATGTATATGTGTATATATGAATACAATGTTTGGAGAATTGTTTTTATCATCAATGGAGTTTTGGTTTAAAATCATATGATCATTCCATTATAAAAAATTGAATATTTTTGAAATAACTGCCATGCTATGTTCCTGCAATGATAATGGTAGTAAGTAGTGAATGGCAGTCTGCGGTATTGGTAGGTTCCAGATTGTCCTCATTCTGCTCCATGCCATTCCCAGTTCTTCCTGATTCCTAACCCTTATAAGCAAAGTATCCCGAGACCTACTTTCAAACTGCTGGCTACAGAACTCCAGTCTTCTCAATCAGCTTCCCCTTTGTGGCCTCATTTTAGATATGCTTAACTTTCTAGACTTACTGGATTAGTGGCTTCTCTGGTTTCATAAATTTCTGTTTTTATGCCCTCAGTTTCCTAGCACCTCCTACTTGCCAACCCTCCCTCTTGGAAGGAGCTTTCTTGTGAGGGCCACATGGACAGGCATCCTGAGCTAGCCCAGCAAAGAGGCTGCACACAGGAGAACTGTATCCATAAACAACAGCTCCAGTCAAGCCCAGCCTCCAGCCTGTTGGCCACATGGGACACCCTGGAGAAGCCATCATCCATGATGATCAGAAACTGGAAATTTATTTTAATACACTAGTTACTAAAGTGGTTTCTCACCAATAGATAATTGAGCCTTGCATATTTTTTTCTTGAGTTTTCTCTCAGGCCTATCTAAAAACCAAATTACTATATATTATAAAACTAAATTTTCTAAAACTTCACTCATATTCTAACAATATAGCATTTTTCTAAATATGCAATACTATCTTAAATTATACCAAATATTTATACATTTCTACTAATGCAGAGCTCTAGTATCTTATATCAAATATTTATGTACTTCTACTAATGTTAAGTTCTTGAACTTGAGATCATTCCAATGCCTAGTCTCAGAAGATTTACCATGGGATTCAACAAAATTAATAATTGACCCTTTCTTCTTCTGTAAATTTAATAAATAAAACCTGCAATATTTGAGAGGTCTGAAATGTGTTTCTCCTTTTGGCTTCAATTAAAAAATTAATAACTAGGCAATGGGGGTGCATGCCTTTAATTCCTTTGAAGGCAGAGGCAGGTGGATCTCTGTGAGTTTGAGGCCAGAGTAGTCTACAGAGTGAGATCTAGGACAGCCAGGGATACGCAGAGAAACCCTGTTTAGAAAAACCCAATAATGATAATAATAATAATAATTTTTAAAAAGTAAATTAAGTAAGAATGCATGATAGAATGGGTTCTTCAAAAGTTTTCTTTCCTTTTATTTTATTTTTAAATTTAAGTTAGAAACAAGCTTGTTTCACATGTCAATCCCAGCTCCCTCTCCCTCCCCTCCTCCCACAAGTCCCCCTATCCCCTCCCTCCCTTTTTTCAGTGTGATATTTAAATGGCTAAGACCTCAATACTAACAACTCATTATCACAAAGGTTTTATTCTCTGAGGGGTTTGGAGAAAAAGAGACACGGGAAAGAGAATACTACAACAGTATTTTGCTTTGTTTCTATTCGCCATGACGGAGGTGACAAACTTGAGCGGAGGGTCATGAAGTGGAAGAGAAAGGGTTAATGAGCAGAGAAGAAAGACTGGCCTGTATGTCTTGTACACTCTGACAGCTCAGAATGGAAGTTTCCTAATCAGAAGAGAGGTCTCTGGAGAGTAGTAAACATGCCCTGTTTCCACACTGTGGAATGAGAAAGTGCTAAAAGCAAAAGCTTTGCTTTTATATCACTCAAATAAGAGGATGACTTTCCAATTATTATTTGGACAGCCAGATAAAAGAACACGTGCATTTTCTCTAAAACAAGAAGTTATGAACCTTTTAGGTGTTAAAGAGAAGATTCCCATCATTGTAAAACCCTGGCGGTTTCTGCTCCAAACTTCTTTTCGTGACTTTCCTACAGATTTACCATCTGGGTGGCCCTTTCTTTAATCTAAGACAGATCTATTTTCTGCCTCTTGCTTTTAAAAAATTCTTACGTTGTTTATGTATTGTGTGC
Source organism: Mesocricetus auratus (assembly GCF_017639785.1). Lineage (NCBI taxonomy): Eukaryota > Metazoa > Chordata > Mammalia > Rodentia > Cricetidae > Mesocricetus > Mesocricetus auratus. Next base: position 16,622,017 of record NW_024429188.1, read on the forward strand.
ATGGGGGATGCATGCATAGTGTGGTATGTATGTCGAGAACAAAGCACAAAATCTTTTCTTTCTTTTTATATTTTTTGAGCCACGACAACAAAAAATTCAATGTAATTCTGTTTCAGAGGCCAGAAGGTACACCTATATCTCACCACATTGCTTATTGCAGACACGGGGATACACCCTCTACAAAGGGCATTCTGACATTATTTATTTATTTTTACTGAGCTATACATTTTTCCCCACTCCCCTTCCCTCCTCCCTTCTTCCCTTCCACCCTTTCCTCTGCCCCCCATGCTCCCAATTTACTCAGGAGAGTTTGTCTTTTTCCCTTCTCTAGGCAGATCCATGCATGTCTCCCATAACTCTTTCTTACCTAGGCTCTCTGGGGTTGTGACCTGTATGCTGGTGTCCTTTGCCTTATGTCTAATATCCACCTATGAGTGAGTACATATTATATTTGTCTTTCTGGGTCTGGATTACCTTACTTAGGAGAGCCTTTTCTAGTTCTGTCCATTTGCCTGCAAATTTCAAGATGACATTTTTTTGTTTGTGGTTTTTGTTGTTTTTTTTCCACTGAAAAGTACTCCATTGTGTAAATGTATCATATTTTCCTTATCCATTCTCTGGTTGAGAGGCATCTAGGTTGTTCCCAAGTTCTGGCTATTACAAATAACAAAGCACACAGTCTGATAGTTGGTTCTCTTCCTTCACTGGGTATTGAACTCAGGTTAGCAGGCTTGGCAGTAAGAACCTTTCCCACTGACACCCCTCACCCCATCTCCTTGTTTTTCATTTGTTAACTAGCTTTTAGTAAAAACCCAATCACATCTATAGCTACTTAGTAGCATGTTAATGTAGTTCAAAGTCCAGGTAGAAATTGTTCTTCAATAGTGTCAAAGGATGAAAATCGCGCAAAAGCAAAGAGGATGAAAGAACTCTAAGACAGCCAGCCTTGGGTGCCTCTATGCCAATGCCTTCATGAACACTGATTTTAAAAATCCTCATACAGAGTTACTAGAGGCCCATATGACTGTTTCATGTAGGATGACTCCACCTCCAAAGCAGGACCTTTGAGAGTCCAACTCATGTCCTTTGCTTTGGTGTGACTTCTAGAGTTCTTGGTCTCCAGCTAAATCTTTTGCGTCTTAAGTACTAACTTTCAAAATTTGCCCTTGGGTCTAGCAAGATGGTCTGCAGGTAAAGGTACTAGGCACCAAGCCTGACAAGCCAAGTTCTATTCCTGAGACCCACATGGTGGAAGGACAGAGCCAACTCCTAAGAGTTTTCCTTTGACCTCCATACATGTACCATGTCACATGCACGTGTGCTCACCCAGACACACTCACTAATCACTAACTAAATAAAACAAAATAGGCAAGTTGCTTTTGATACTGCGTAACTGTTATTGCCAGGGCACATGTTGCATTGCATGGAGAGCAACAATATATGATCAAAGCCTAAAGGAAAGGCTCAGGGGTCACATAATGTGTTGATAACTTCTAAATTATGAGTTTCTAACTCAGCCAAATTGATTATAAATACGAAGCTTGCAATGAGAGCAGAACTGTGGGAATGAAGATACAGTATGCTTTTATTTTTTTACTACAACAGCATTTACTACTGTGATAAATTACCTGAAAAAAATGCCAGAAAGAAATTGAACTTCAGCATGATTTAATTGCACACAGTTGTTCTTTCTAAATTTCACTGTTTATACTTAGGGTGTCAATGGAAAGATCAAGCAGTGAACTGTTATCAGTTAAAAAGAAATAACAGGTCTTTCACCATGAACTCTTACACAGAATAAAGCAAATCAGTGTCATTAACTTTCACAGAGTGCTTTGTCTCATTTATGTATTTCAATGGTTAATTTAATCAAGTCATTTGAATGACATGTCCATGGACAATTTAAGAGCATCATTGTCCTCAATCAGTGTTTCCCTGTCAGTTAGTGTTCATCTACCTCAGTACACTTACTATTCTTGTGGGACTCTGGTACAACATGGATCTAAAGATTCGATGCATTCATATGCTTCTGACCATGGGTCTATGAGAGTAACCAGCACTCAGAAGAAAAGTCCAGCACACCAGTTGCAGGCCAAACTCAGATGGGGAGCTTTTTGAAATAGAAGAAACTTCAGGGTGACCATAAATAGTTCAGGATTATGTGTCCAGAATACCTTCAGGTCGGTTCCAATCTCCAAAAACTTTGAAATGTTTGAATTCATTATAAAGTCCCTATGCTTTGGAATTTGCCCATGAAGTCAAAGGGTCTGGCCCTAAGTCTTTTTTTTTTTTTTTTTTTTTTTTTTTTTTGGTTTTTCGAGACAGGGTTTCTTTGTGGCTTTGGAGGCTGTCCTGGAACTTGCTTGGTAGTCTAGGCTGGTCTCGAACTCACAGAGATCCACCTGCCTCTGCCTCCTGAGTGCTGGGATTAAAGGCGTGCGCCACCAACGCCCGGCTGGCCCTAAGTCTTTTAAGCTGGTATAAACCAGGGTCACTGCCATTATTAGGTGTTATAGCAGAGTTAAAAAAATAATGTAATGGGACTAGAGAGATTAGATAGCTCAATGGTTAGAACATTTGCCACTCAAACATGACGACTGGAGTTTGTATCCCCAGAACAAAAGAAAAAGGAATAATGGACAACGGCATTATACCCACTGGGGAAGGATGTCTGCGTTCTCATGGGCTATCATTCGTTAGCCTGAGAACCAGCAAATAAATGGTAAGATGGCACAAAGAAAACTGAAGTGTAGCTTTTGTACATCATCTTTTTCTTACCTTCATCTCCTACCCTACAGACTGAGCAGTCTAGAGGAATGGTCCATATTACAGTCACCAAAGGAAATGCGCATGATGGTAGAGGACATGGGGGCAGATGTACTGACAATGCAAGCAGAGAAGAGCTAGAAGGAAGGGGAGGTGCTGTCAGCTCCTCATGCTAGACCACAATGCAGTGCATCTTCCTTCTTGTCAGAGTCTTCAGTAGCAGATAAGGTCCACATGGGACAAATAACCCTACTTCAAAGACTATTGATCAGTGTCCCTCAGGGCCTTTTCTAGAAGTGAAAACTGTTATGTCCTTGAGCCTGTGATTTACATCCTTATTAGATAATGCACATGTGAATCTGTTTAAATTGGGTGCTGTCAGCAGTTTTATTTCCCCTTACCATTATTGGGTATCTACACTGTACCACATCAAGGACTGACAAACTTTCTCTGTAAAGGGCTAGGAAGTTTTAGGCTTTGTGAGTCATGCAATCTCTGTCATAACCAACATCTACCTACACAGTATAATAATCCATGGTCAATACCATGGTGGTGACAGGGGACCAATAAAACACAAACAAGTGCATTTGGACCGGGCATATGTCACCATTTACTGACCTCTGTGCTGGATCTGGAACCAGCTCTGGCATGGGTAATCCCAACTAATTTTAATAACCCTACACAGTTGGCTTCAATCATTTTAATTTTGCAGACAAATAAAACGAAGCCTGGGCCAGTGAGACAGCTCAGTGGATAAAGGTATTTGCTGCCAACTTGGATGAGCCAAGTTGGATACCTAAGAATCAGATGGTATGAGAAAAGAACTAACACCTGAAAGTTATCCTCTGGAACCCACATGCATGCTGTGGCACGTGCGCTCCCACACACATACATACAAATAAGTAATAAATGTAAAAATAATGAATAATACTGAAACACGAAAAACAATACTGAAGCACAAAGAAATTTAGAAGCATGTCCATAGTCTCATACTAACAAGTAGCAAAACCAAGACCCAAATCTTCACAGCCTCTATCCTGTTATAAAGGAGATTTCTGACTTTCCACAATCTATTTAAATGAAAAATTTTTAAATGCCATTTTTCATTCCAAAGTTGTCATGATATCATGCACACATGAAAAATGATGGAAATGCATATAATAGTAACAGAATGGCCTTGTGTCAGGGATGCCACTTTTAAGTGAACTTATATTTACTTTTGTCTAACCCAGCTATTCTCTGACATGCAGGTTCCTCAACCACTTCTTTCAATTTTAGCTTCTAAATCCTTATCTGCAATGTGTTCTCTGTGATGTGATGGGAAGAAGTGAGGTTGCCAAATGAATCCAGATCCTATTAGAAGCTAATACAGCAAGTGCTGGGCTGTGAATAATTTTCATGCCTCTTCTCTGGATTGGGTCGAGATATGTGAAATTGCTTTTTGTGAAGGTCAAACATGGCCATTTAATATGATTTACCACAAAATCAGAGTGCACAGACGCTGAGATAGACATTTTTCTGGTGTTCCTGAGATTGTGTTTTGTTCTGTTTCTCGTTATTAGCGGTGCTGCTGCTGATCAAGGCAGCAGAAGGTGAGGTATCAGTGAACTGGGCTGAGATAGAACATCCCCCCAGTGCACTGCATTCTACGATAGCAGGGTCAGAGGGTGAGAAGTGAGTCAGACAGACTGTCCATTGGTCAGCTGCCACCCACACAGGTCTTCCTGCTTTGCAAAATGTTGACTGTCCAAGAGCTTGTGCACAATTGCCACTTTAATCTTCCTGACTTCAGTGACACAAAGTCATCAGATTGGCTTAATGGGTCCACTGAATGATGAGTCAGTTGCTCAATGGGATGTTAACAGCCATAAGAAAGAACTGAGAAACCTTCCAAGAGCACTCAATGAAACACATCACACACTCATTTTAGCTCCAAGTGGAGAATAATTCTAAAAGGCTCTTTGTGAGCATACAGTATTTATAGTCCCAGAGGACTAGCCCAGTTTTATTTATGCTAAAATAAAAAGCAAAGCAGTTTTGTGACAGAGTAATATTAAAAAGCCATGAAGATGCATAGCCTCTAGATTCAAATGTTTAGGGGGTAAGCAATACAGATGGGAAGCAATACACTTTGTCATGATTGCTGAAGACAAGAAATCAGTATAGACGAAACTTTGAAATATACCAATAGAAACCTCAAAATAGAGCAAAGTAACCAGCAGAGATTAATAAAGAAAAGCAGAAGGCTTTATAAAACAATGGCAGAATTTATTTCCAAAGGAAGAGAAAAGATTTCGAACTTTATGAACGAGTTAAGTATTTTCATGGAAATGAGTAAAATGTACAAGCGAAGAAAAAATAAATGGGGAGGGGAAGATTTTAAGAGTCAGAGGCAGTGCATGTCTGTAGTGAAACTATTTTCTAGACATGATGGACCCTACACATGAATTCAAAGCATCTGTAACTTTGTGCATAAGACCTACACAAGATCAAGCTAGTCAAAATCCCATCATGGTACGAGGACAGGTCATGAAGTCCCACCCCTACTTCAGGGAGCTATTGGGAATTGAAGGCTGCTGAGGGTGGGTAAGTTAGTTTGCTTCAGGAATACAACCACTAAGAGGCTACTCATGTTCCAGAAGATGGTCCTACACCAATGTACATACAGGCAGCACACTAGGTGGAATTGGTGGGTTAAAAACAGAGACAGTACATAAAGGAATATTGGAAAGGAATAGTGAGGGAGAGGAGAGAAACTGAAATTGAAAAAAATGAAATGGATTCAGTCAAAACACGACTTTATAAATGAGTTTATAAACTCTCAAACAATATTTTAAAAAGACAATTAAATGTTTGGGGGGCTGGGGTAATGGTTCAGTTGGTAAAACCACTTGTTATTCAACCATGAGAATCTGAGTTCAAATCCCAGTCACCCACATAAAAATATATATGTGTGATCACTCATACCCATAACTCTCAGGGCGGGAGGTGTGTGCAGAAAGAGTCAGGTACCCTAGATGAAAACAGTGGTTTCAGATTGAGAGACACCCGGTCTCTACTGTCTCAAAGCAACGAGGGGAAAGTGATAGAACTGAATATTCAAGATCCTCCCCTGGCCTCTGCATGTGTGTGCATGGGTATGACACCTACACTTCTCTCTCTCTCTCTCTCTCTCTCTCTCTCTCTCTCTCTCTCTCTCTCTCACACACACACACACACACACACACACAGAGGAAGAAAGCAAAAAATTAAAAGTTTAAAATACCTTATTTTCCACCTGGACATTGTCACCTTCTCCAAGCACTGCTGTGTGATGGGGTTCTATCTTTTGTTGAGCATCATCAGGCCCTACAACAAAAGATGGACCCAGTTACTTCAGTAATTGTCATAGCTATCCAACGGCCACACTTTTGGTCAACTACTTAGGACCATAACATTCGTTTTAGTTTCAGAAATAACAGACTTAGGAAATCTTGAATTTCTGGGTTGTTTACATTTGCTATTACTAAAGGCTAAAATCCACTGGTATTCAATATAGAAAATAGCATGGAAGTGAATCCTGCATCATGTTACACTTAATGCCATCAACAAATGGTTTCACAGACTTTTTTTTGTTTTGTTTGTGTTTTTTGAGACAGAGTTTTTCTGTGTATCCATGGTTGTTCCGGAACTCACTCTGTAGACCAGGCTGGCCTTGAACTCACAGAGATTCACCCACCTCTGCCTCCCGAGTGTTGGGATTAAAAGCGTGTGCCACCATCACCCAGCTTTCATTGACTTTTAAAAGTTGTTGGAATTACATGTTCATGAAAGTGTTCTCTTGTATAAAATATCAACCTCTTAAGAAGTAACCAGACCTAAAAAAATGATCAAATGTCATCAGTAATTCATTTCAACAAGAATTTACTGAGCATCTCCAACTTTCAAGAACTAGAAAAAAAGCAAAGATGTGCAAAGTAGATTCCTTGCATCTAAGTAATTCTAAATGTTCTTGGGATGAACCAAATATAAGCACATGAATTATCAGAGAAGAATTCAACTGAAAACTAAATGAGTCAGATAGTAACTTATCGAATAATGAACAAGGTTTGATTCTAAACCCTCTGGAGGGGGTGCCTTCTAAACTCTCTAGGGGTGGGTACCTTCAGGATAGATAACTTTCCCTCCCTTCTATTCTAAGGCTTGCAGGTGAAATAAAGCTAGTCAACATTTAAAGGAAACAAAAAAGGTCTTTGAGAAATCAGAAGTCTTGGGGACTCATTCAGGTTGAAGTACCCTAAGCATTTGTTCATAGCTGTTCAGTGTGTAAGGATAGATCTTCAAGAAACAAAGCTTGGAAGAAGGTATTGCAGACAAGATGACAGAGTGTCACAGGCAGTGGGTGAAAATTTCTGGGGAAACTGTGAACCTCCTATCATAACTTTAACATTCTATTGGAAAGAAGGATGAAAACGTATCAAAGAAACCTTTCAAAATCATTCTTTTTTATTGACTAGTTAAGAGACTTGATTTTAATAGCTATAATTACAGTGCTTATCGAAATGAAAACTGAAAACAAGTATACAAAACAGTTGATTACTAATTGTGTACTGAAAGCAGTAAGAGGTTCTACAACACCAAATAAACCAGTTCTGAGATTTCCCCAAGATAAATTTAACAGCTCCAGCTTCTTCAGTGTTTATCAAAATACAAAACGAAAAAAGTAGAGGTCATCTTTTGATGGTAAATCGGACCCTTTCAGGCTGAGAGAGAAAGCTACTTCACACATGGAGATGGGGGTGCTCCAGGATATGGGTCTGGAATGGATCGACCCTCCCAGCTTGCACATGCTCCTGCTGGTGAGACCCAGGCCTCCTGCCAGCGCGTCCAAGTGGGCCCAAAAGTAAGCTGGGTATGTAGGATGCCATCTGGCCCGGCCACACACCAAATACAAGCCGGGCCCTGCACCCCACAATGACTCCCCAGCCAACCCCTAGGAGACCATGTGAGCACAAGTACAAGCACAGTGCTATAGAATGCAGGTGACTCAAAGACAGGCGAGTCACGGGGGCTCTACTGTGACCATGCAGTGGATGGTGGTCTGTCACCTTCTCTCCTGTTCCCACAGGGGAACAGGTGATCTGATGGACTAGCGTTCAGATCATTACTGCAAAACCTACACAAGGCATAGTTTCTTCTCTGTGTGTCCAAGTGCTCTTGTACGGTATTTTTAACTATTTTAAAAAATGCACTGAGTTTGGGTTAAAAACCAACTACCAAGTGGATACTCATACCAGTCTACAGCCCAATGGCTCCCAGAGGCCAGGTGCCCCTACACCCAAATCCCTATCTCAGCACTGATAGTGAGTTGATTCTCTTTTTACAATAAAAAAGCTAAGTACCAGAAACTTGCATAGGGGTACCAGAAACTGCTTCAGTGGAAACAGAAACTATCTACGTTAAACAAAAACCTGGCTGCAGGCTGCGTCTGCACATGTACAGCATGGTGAAATGCACACTGTGACCAACCCATGGAGACAGCTTCTGGAACTCAGGTCCACAGAGTCCCACGTTTGCTACATGAGAGGAAAGCAGAGGGCAGAGAAGAGAAAGTTAGGGGGAGGGAGGGGTCTCGTTAACTTATGGTTTCAGAGCTGATTGGACAGCTGGTCTAGTTCTTCATAGAGCCCATTCCCGCTTGTGGCACAGGTGGCCTGAATGTACCAGTTCCTGTGGAGTAGAGAGTGCAGCCCCAGCTTGTCTGTGATTTCGGCCTCATTCATGGCTTTGGGTAGGTCCTGCTTGTTGGCAAACACCAAGAGATCGGCATCACAGACCTCATCTTCAGCTAGCATCCTCACGAGCTTCACGGGCCTCATTCACACGCTCTCTGTCATTACTGTCAACTACGAAGATCAAGCGTTAGGTGTTTTAGAAGTAATGGCACCACAGCGGCCGGATAGTCTCGTGGCTGACCACATCCCACATGGTGCAGCTATTCTTGTACTCAACTGTCTCCACGTTGAAACCAATGGTGGGAATGGTGGTCACAATTTCGCCCAGCTTCAGTTTATATAGAATTATTATCTTCCCTGCAGCATTCAAGACCACCATGAGAATGTGCATTTCTTTTTTGCCAAACAGGCCCTTGAACAGGCTTGCAAAGATATTCCCCATGCTTGTGGACAGGTGGAAGTGGTACTGGCCAGAGACCTCTGCAGCGGCTGCTCCCAGTTAGGCCTTGGTTTTGCTCCCGCCTCAAAATCATTCTTATCCATACAAAGTGAGTGAATGAGCTACAGAGAGACAGAGACAGAGAGACAGAGAGAAGAGATAGAAATGCACAGGACAGGGACACAAAGAGAGACAAGAGAGATAAACACACACACACACACACACACACACACACACACACACACGGGGTGGGGAAATGACCAGATCCGCGTCTTGCAGAAATAACTTAGGCAGGAGAGCATAAAAGGAAGTGAAGGGCAAGTGTGAGCTTATGAAAACCTGTTGGGTGTTCTCTGAATGGGCTAAAGTGAAAATGTACAACAATGTGAACAGAGTGAAGAGAGAAAGAGTGGTTGGAGGAGGGAAGGAGGGCTGGAGGGAGTGGAGAAAGAAGTGAAGTCTGGCGTGCTCCTCAGTAGGAGAACAAGCATGGAGTGACCCAAGGACTGCAGCAGCAGTTCTACAAGAGGGCTCTGGACAACAGAGAGGTCAGAGTGGGCTAGATTAGCTACCCGAAGCTGTAGAGAAGAGCAAGATTTAGGCTGGGGCATTCAGATGGGTGCAAAAGCAACAGCCATGTGAACAGCTAACAGAAGGATGATCCCAGATCTTGTGCACCATTTCCTGCACAAGCGTGAGGACTTGAGTTCAAACCCCTATCATTCACACACAAAGCCAGGCAGTAAATGACCTTGTCTCAAGGGGATAGGGTAGGGAGTGACAGGACAGGTTCTCTTCTGACCCCCACAGACACATAGGTACATGCACAACATGTGCACATCTCTCACACACAAAGCAAGAAAAATCATAAACTTCACAGGAAAACTCAAAAATTACTAAGGAAGTGATTATCTAAATAAAACAATAACTTGGTGAATTATTATAGAAACAGAATCACAATTTGCAAATCTGGGGCATACTAGCATTCAATCAGTTGTATTTTCTAGAGAAGTCATCTTTCGGCCTATATTGTGTAGATAGGGGATCTATTCTATAGAGGGCATATGGCTTATACTGTTGCTGACAAACATGAAATAGGATTCTAAAGGAACAAGAGTTATGGTCCTGGAGTAGTGTTCCACGAAGTCCACAGCTAGAACTGAGTGTGACCTTGGATGGGAGGGAGACAAGTTACATATGCAGGTTCTCTACCAGCTAACTGAAATGCAGTCATAAAAGTAGCAAACAAACCACAGCAGTATTCGCTCTATTGATAGCTCTGTCTCCAAAGTCACAGATATTTTTATATCATTTCACAGTGCGGTGTATAACTCAAAATATAGTTTATGCTAGTTGTCACATATGATTAAAGAGCAGACTTGCTATTAAATCACAGAATTTCACATGCCAGTAGAGAAGTAAAGATGTAGTTGTATCATAAACTGGATCTTTAACCCTTTAATAATGTCACTGAGTTTAAAAACATTGTCTGAGGGATGCTTAACAGATGTAAAAAAAAGTCCACAGCAGAAAAAAATTAAAAATGCGTTTAATCACTGGTTTGGAGGACCATGGTGGCTGGAGAATAAACCCAATTTTGGTGTATAACAACTTCCCTGGTGAAAATCCTTCTAGCTTTGCCAATTCCAAAGATTCAGCAATAACTCAAGCATAATCACCCTCTCTGCACGTTAGCAAGAGCTACTCCCAAACACAACATCCATTCATCAAAGATATATGTCAGCAAATGTCACTGAATGAATAATAGAACTTCATTGACTTTCCACTTACACAGAGATCTGGCAAGAAAGTCTGGGAGTCCAAGAGGAATGTCATTTAGAGCTGGATAATATTTTAAACAGTGACAGGGAATGGCATTTTATTAGGTGTGGTTTACTGACATCCTCTGCAGACAATGAACCATTTTTCTATCTTCAACTAATTCGTATGTAACACCCAGTACCCACGTGATCCACTCCTGGACCCTGATTCTGTCATGTAGTATGTTTTGTGATACTTACTGTTTTAATAGAGTGAGCTGACAAGAGACAGCATTCAAAAATACTGCTGAATTGGTATTTCTCTGCACCCCATATCAGGGTAGTATGCTTGACAGCAGTGTTGATTGGCCTGCGAGGAAATCTTAATTTAGAAGCAGAGCCTAGCATGTCCAAAAGGCCCCTGAACCTGATTTGATGTTCGAGGCCTGTGCTGTCCATGCTCCCTACTGATGTATAAGTGGAATCATGGTGTCTATAAAAAAAGGGGCCATTTGAAATGTTCTACCCCAAGGAATACTTTCCTCATTGACACCAGTCTTTTCCAGACTGATAATTTTCATTCTATCATGAGTTTCTAGCCTCCTACTCAAAGTCTTCAAAACAGTTCCGCAGAAATCAGACCAACTGCATCTTCCTTTCCAGGTCATTTCTACAATATTTCAGCCATCTGACTAACTCCTGAACTTAAAAATAAGTCCCTCCAAAATGTATTCTATTGTTTCTGACTACTTGTAATTATAAAATGAGCCAGATCAGATAATAAAATACTTTCCATTGGCAATCTTTGCCAAGAATGTTAAGTTGAATAATGCAGTTAAGGAAAATTTAACCAAAAATGTAATCGCAGGGTAGTTTTTTGCCTAAACAATCAGAAAAGGGCAAAATATTTTAAAATCTGTTTTTTAATGTTGGAGTCCAGGTCCAGAGTGTGAGCTTCCTCCTTTCATTTTCTTCTCTTTATAAGAATAAGTGTCTCACATTCTGTCCCACACATTCTGGTAACTTTGATAACAGATTTTCACATCAAATATTTCTGTATAGCATAAGCTCTTTCATTAGATACAAGAGAGACCACTAATTAAAAAGAAACTTCCTTCATCACCTTAATTTAAAATGTAAATGTGCAGTAATTTACAAATTTTAATAAATACAGTTGAGCCGGGCGGTGGTGGCGCATGCCTTTAATCCCAGCACTCGGGAGGCAGAGACAGGCGGAACTCTGTGAGTTCGAGGCTAGGCTGGACCGACAGCCTCCAAAACAATACAGAGAAACCCTGTCTCGTAAAAACCAAAATAAATAAATAAATAAAATAAATAAATACAGTTGAAATATTTGAAAGCTAGAATGAAGTATTGTCCTTCACTTTAGTTATTTTTTAGCACATGTTTCTGTGTGTATATAGGTTTATGTATATATCCGTGCATCAGTGCATGCGTGCGTGCATGTGTGTTAGTCTGGCTAGAGGTTGACACTGGGCATCTTCCTCAATTGCTCTCCACCTTATCCTTTGAGACAGGGTCTCTCACTGAACCTGGAGCTCATTGATTGGTTAGAATGGTTTACTACCAAGTCCCAGGGACCCTCCTGTCTTCCCCAACACAGTACTAATTTTACAGGTGTCTTCTACCGCCACCCCCAACTTGCTTTTTTATGGGTGCTAGGGATCTGAACTCAGATCATCATTCTTGAATAGTAAGCACTGTGCCTAGTGATTCAACTCCTCTGCCTCCTGCCTTCTTTTTTATTGACTACCTATAAGGCACCACCTTATAGATTGTTACAGTTCCCCAGTCTCTTACTGTTCTGTCATATGTTTTCTCCAGCAATTAATTAACTTTACAAATCATTTGACTTATAGAATTATCACATTTTTTATTTTATTTTATTAATTTACTCTACAATATTCTCTTGAGAGAGGGTCTCTCACTGAATCTGGAGTTAGGCCGATGGTCAGCAAGCCCCAATGATCCTTTCTGCTCCTTCTCCTAACACTGGAGTCACAAGCATGTAATCCTATGTTCAGCTTTTTACCTGGGTTCTGAGAATTTGAAATACGATGCCCCATCCTATCCACATCACTAATCACTGAGGATGGTGATGAAGAAGAGAAAGCCAGAGGCTGAGAGTGTCAGGAGTTCCCTGACTAGGCAGCATAGCTAAAACTGTGAAGTTCAGGTTTAATGAGAGACTCTGTCAGAAAAAAATAAGGTGTGTGTGTGGTTGGGGGGAAGCAACTTGATGTTGACCTCCATGTGAACCTACACATATGTGCACACACACACTAACATATAATGTATCACAACACACATGCAAGACAACATACACATTTTTAAAGATCTTATCATACTGGGTTACATAAGGCCATTCCAAGAAAGAATACACTGTACTTTGAATTCATTTCCCTCATACTTTACTATCATAACTCTTCTCTTTCCACCCCAAATTAACAGCACTCTTAGATTTTTACTTTATGCAGTCTTCCAAGATTACTTTTGTCATGCAAATTGTGACCTCTTCTGACCCAACACAACTACCTATGTTGATATTTCACTAACTTAACAATGATGTTTGACATTGGGTAAAAGAGAATGGCTTACTACTGGTTCCCATCTTTGGTTGAGGGGGTGCCATTTGTGTGTATGAGCAAAATAAAAATGAAGTACTAACATTGGGAAACATTTCCTGTATTCTCGCTATAAACTTTGTAAGTGAAAATATTTTAACAGCTATTTCTGTTTGGTTATTTCTTTCTTTCTGGTGATCTGTTGTTGCCCTTTTGTTTTTCTCATTAGCAACCTCATGAAGGGGTAGATAGGAGCAAAGCAAGGAGATTGGATTCGAATGATGTCATTTGGCCTGTTGCTCATTGGTTAAAACAGAGTCCTAAGAGGCCAGTTTGGGGAGCTGGATTCTGTCCATGGTCCAGTTTACTTTGGACATACGCAACTTCACTCAGAGGCTAGAGACCATAATTCCATCTTCTGCCAGATGTTTTGTACATGTGGTCTATGGTCATGGGTGTGTGGGAGGGGGAGTGGGGAATAAGCCAGTGAGAAGAAATGACTCAGGACAATTCGACCTCATGTCAGGAAAAACAAGTGGAAGTGTAGGTCCCTCTTAGCCTGGAATTTGTGAACTCATCATTTATTAATTCCTGAGGCTGAAGGTCTGTCTTGTTAAAAAGAGGCTGTAATTACTGGTTAAAAGAGGCTTGGCAGATCACTTGTCAGTCTATCTACCATTGATCTCCTCTTAAATGTCATGTAAGACAAAACCACTTGTGAGCTTTTTCAGAGTCAAGAGGCTAAGAAATGTCTTCACTTAAAAAAAAAACAATTGCAAAGAATTAAAAAGAGTGGTTCAGGATACATGAAGTTCCCAAAAACTTGGATTACAGTATGTACCTCATTTATTTATGTACTGTCCAGAGCTGTTTTTGTACTACACTGGCAGAGCATAGTAGTCGCAGAGATAAAAATATTTTCTCTCAGGAAAAAGAGAGGGGGATAAGAGGAGGGTAGAAGAAGACATGGGGGAGCAGGAAGGTTGAGTCAGGGTAAGAACAAAGGAGACCAGGATGAGAGATACCATAATATTTGGAGTCATTATAGCTTTGAGGAGAGAGCTGACACTAATGAGATTTTCAGAGATATACAAGGATAACACCAACTGGAAAACTAAGTACTAGCAGAGAGACTACATTAATAGCCCCTACCTGATGATAAGGTTGATGACTACCCTATATGACATCCTAGAACCTTCATCCTGTGACTGACAAAAGCAGAGACAGATACTCACAGCTAAACACTGAACTGACCCCCTGGAGCTCAGTAACAGAGATAGAGGAGTGATGAGCAAGGCGGTCAAGACCGTGCTGGCGAAACCCACAAAGACAGCTGACTGGACAAGGGGAAGCTCTTGAACCCCACACTGATGACTAAGAGGCCAACAGGGGACTGATCCAGACTCCATGAATGTAGTGTCAGTAAGGACACCTCAGAAATCTCTGGGGCCTTGGATAGTAGACTAGTGTTCATCATGGCATACTAATGAACTTTAGGAGCCCATTCCCCATGGAGGGATGCTCTCAGCCTGGACACATGGGGAAGGGCTTCGGTCCTGCCCAGGATGAAATGACAGACTCTGGAGATCTCCTCAAAGAGGGCCTCACCCTCCCTGGGGAATGATGTGGTGATTGGGCTGGGGATGGGGGGTGGGGTTGGGCTGGTGGAGGGAGAAGGGGGAGCTTGGATTGACATTTGAAGCATGCATGTTTCTAATTTAAATTTTAAAAAATACTTAAAAAATTAAAAAATATTTGCTCTCTGGCCCTTTCCATAAAGTTTGGTCCTTATTATTTTTTCTTATTCTACATGAACATTTCTAGAACCCATAACACCTTAAAGTTCTTGCCCCCTTTTTACGATATTCCATTTGCGCAAATTATTTTTATCTTAAAATCATAACAAGGTAAGACCTCCAAAACAGATTTTCCCTATTTTTGTAAATTACTGTATGATTCTCAGAATATCAAAAAGTTAATGGTGCTTCATTCCTCCCAGATGGCTAACCCACTTCACTGTGCACACACAGGATCTTGCTGGACTACTGCTGGAGGTTTTTTTGTTAATTTAGTTTTGTTTTATTTTTACAACTTGAATCTTTCCTCTCTTGAATGATAAAATAAGTGAATTTTGTTTGGGGCTTGTAATTAAAATGCTATTCAGTAAAAGAGGTACCAAGTCCAATTATGCCGCATTACGAATACATTCTAATTGCTGTTATTTCCAGAACAGTCAAGTGATTGAACACCATACTTTTGGAGACTATAAATAAATCACTCTGGGTATGGCATCACACCCTGTGCAGATGCCATTAGCAAGCCATCTGTCTGTAAATTGAGAATATATTGCCTAACAAGGATATTCACTATGAATTGAGAATGTATTGCCTAACAAGGATATTCACTATGAATTGAGAATGTATTGCCTAACAAGGATATTCACTATGAATTGAGAATGTATTGCCCAAGGAGGAAGTTGTCTGCTGGCATCCCCCACAGGAGTGTGGTAAAGAGAGCGCCGGTCTCAGAAATGGGAAATCTTGTTCTACATCTTGGGGTGCCACACCAACATCCAAGTTACTCACCACTGTGGATGGAGATGAGTAGGGAGAAGCCAGTGACTCATTCTTTTACTCTAGCTTCTTCCTGAGGCCCAGCTCAAATGAATGTTATTATATAAGGAACTGATTCAAGAGATGATGTGCGAGGGACCAGCAGTCCAGATAGGAGCAGAATTACTCAGGAAAATGACGGAGAGTGGTTACCTTTCTATTGCTGGGACAAAAACATCATGACCAAGGGAACTTATAAAAGAAGTTGTTTGATTGGTTTCAGAAGGTTAAAGTCCAAGATGTTAGAACAAGGGCATGGTGGTAAGAACAGTTGTGAGTTTCCATCATGATCCATAAGCAGAAGGTAGAGAAGATACCCTGGGAATGGCATGAGTCTTTTGAAACATCAAAGCTCACCCACCCCCACCTAATGACAAACCTACTCCAACAAAAGCCATGACTTCTAGGTCCTTCCTGAACAACTCTACCAATCAGGGAGCACGCATTCAAACATAGGATGGGAGCCATTCTCATTGAAGCCACCACAGCAAGGAAGGACAGGCATCTGATCGTGCACTCCCACTGTGAAAGACTTGAAACTTAACTGCCATGGGAGACTCAGCCATGGGCTCTGAGGTAGCCTATCTAAGGGTTCAGCTAACGTCCAGAATGTTAATTCTCCAGAGCTTTTGTCTTTCCTGAGGGGCAGAGCAGTCTTTCCAAGTTCCAGAAAATATGGCATAGATAATGGTAGTTGGAAGTTGGTCACCAGATACTGAAGAATTTAGGTGAGGCATTCATGGCACATGCTATCACTCAGCCATTTGCTGCCATCCCCACAAAGAGCTTTTTCCTGTTGCCAGGAAGATGGGAATGACTGGGGTGGACACAAGCAAAGGCAATCTGCTCTGCATGCGTTTCTCCTACTATTCTGCCTCTTCTAGTAGGCTTGAAAACACAAGCTGGCTTGATCTCGACGTTATAACTGAACAGAGTATACACGGGACATGGAGACTGGAATTGAGAAACACTTATGCATTAGTTACGTTTCTATTGCTGTGATTGAAAAGACATGACAAAGGAAAGTTACAGAAGGAAATGTCTATTTGGCTTACGGATCCTTAGAGATAAGACTCTGTTCTGGTGACAAAATATGGCAGCAGGTAGAGCAAGGGGACTGAAGATGGAAGCTGAGTACTTTAAACTTGAACAGTGAGCAGGAAGCAAGAAGTAAGAACTAGCTATGGCAAGAGTCTTTAAACGCTCAAAGCCTACTTCCAGTGACACAGTTCCTCAACAAGGCCACACCTCCTAAGCATCCCCAAACAGCACCACCAACTGGGGACCAAGAATTAAAATGACAGCCTATGGGGGCCATTCTCTTTCACCATAGCTCAGTTCTTGTCTCAAGTAAACAGGTGTGAAACATTGGCATAACTAACTTCTTTTAGATATCCCACTGCTCATGTATAAAATGACGGTTTGTTCTCAATATGCACTTCTCAACAAACAACAACATATAACCTGTAGAAGGAAAAGAACTTGTGAGGTACCTGGAATATCTGACTCCTTTTATTCTACCTCCAGAGGGATAGGCAGGCTGCTTCTCTCACTGAAGCCCACTGGAGCTCAACCTCTTCATGGGTGTGGAAACTACTAACCCTCAGATTTAACATGGATCACCATGCCTGTGCCTTTTGCCTAGCCCTTTTATTCATGTTGGTCTCTGCACTGAACATTCTGGAAGTTGTGAGGCATGCTGCTCCAGATTGGTGTGAGAAGGAAGGAGACACAGTATTCAGTCATACACAATACTCTCATTTGTTTATCCTTACAGTAGTTTGAATTAAGGTGCAACTGATCCCAAATGACGTACCCCTTACTTACCAATATATATGTCTCCAGAGATGGTATAAATGAAGCTTGTCCACCCTGGAAGAGAAGCAGATACATTACAATATTAATGTGCATAATATCAATTTATATATACATTTATTGCATATGAATTTTGGTTAAATTATGATATAAACATATATAATAGTAACAAAAGAAATGTTGAAGATGAAACATTGTACTTTCTTTTAGACTCATGCTTTAAGATTTTAGTTCTGCAGTATTTAGCTCTAGTGCAGGAATGGACTCTGGGAGCCCACTCCCCATAGAAGGATACTCTCTCAGCCTAGACACATGGGGGAGAGCTTAGGCCCTACTCCAAATAATGTGACATACTTTAAAGATCCCCCATGGAAGGCCTCACCTTCCCTGGGGAGCAGAAGGAGGATGGAATGGGGTGTTGTAAGGGGTATGGGAGGATGGGAGGGAGCTTGGATATGTAAAATAAGATTGTTTATAATTTAAATAAAAATATTTTAGTTGTGAGCTATTTTTTAATACCTATTACATATTTGATATTTTCTTCTCTCTCACACACACACATGCACACAAGCACATACAAACATACTTAAATACCTAAATGACGGCAATATATCTATCTGCCAAAAGTTGTATTAACAAATTATTTTATTTTCATTTGTGTACATGAGTGAGGTACCCACAAAGATCAGAAGTGGACATCAGATCCCCTGGAGCTGG
Source organism: Mesocricetus auratus (assembly GCF_017639785.1). Classification (NCBI taxonomy): domain Eukaryota; kingdom Metazoa; phylum Chordata; class Mammalia; order Rodentia; family Cricetidae; genus Mesocricetus; species Mesocricetus auratus. Next base: position 16,640,425 of record NW_024429188.1, read on the forward strand.
AGTTACAGGCATTCGTGAAGTGACTGCTGGGATCCAAACCATAGTCCTCTGATAGAGCAATATGAACTCTGAATCTCTGAGCCATCCACCAGCCCACAAATTGTTTCTTACAGCACTATCACCGTGCTGTAAGCTATAGCACTCCAGTCTTGCTTCATGTTCAGTTTGCTGTACTTCCAAGTAGAATGTAGTGTGAATATTAATACCAAGGAGCATTTTTTTACTTAGTCAATTACTACTTTCCAGTGAACATATTCTTTTTTCTATCTATCGTAAAAGAGTGCACACATGAGTAACAGGTACCACATCCTGGAGGGCTGCAAAGATTGACCTAACTGAGGCATTGACAGAGTGAAGAAGATACACACACACACACACACACACACACACACACACACACACACACATACACGGGGGGGGCAGAATCTGGTATTGGCTGGGTTTGGTTCTCAGGGAAGCTGCATACTATATATACACACACAAGTCATGAAATATTAGAATGTTGTATACAGCTGAACAGGGAAGCATTGTTATTGCATACAGCTGGACAAGGATTGATGACATATAGCTGAATGAGGTGGATGATCTCATCTCAGGAGGAGCAGTCTGTAGGGAAGCAGTCTTCAGGTTGGTAGCAACCCTGGAGGAAATAGAAGCTATGACGGACATTTCTGCACAAACTCCTAACATTTACACTTGAACCACAGGAAGCCTTTGATATCCCTCTGAGCCTTGCCCAAAGAAGGGTTTGCCACACCCATGCTGAGGCATTGGAGCCCTCATCATGGCTGTGCTCATGTCAGCAGCACACATGCACTCAGAACTTCACTGGCTCCCTACAACAAAGGGGGATCTAAAATCTTTAATGATTAATAGGTTTCAGACGGCCTGTGAGCTCCCTGGAATTGTCCACACACATTTTTATAGAAAAAGATACTGTGACCTGTGAAGCTAAGAGCTCAGAATCAGAAACAGTCCATCCTTCACATGCTCAGCAGGAGACCTGTAGATATTTATGCTCAGAAGAGATGCTGTGTTCCCACTGAAAGAAGTGACCCTGGAAATAGCAAACTCATAATAGATGAGAATATCACTCCATATCTATTCCATGGAAAGATCAAGCAATGGCATTCATGGATGGATGGTGGGCATCAGACGGGAGTTTGTTTGGGAGTTGGTGATACGGTGGCAAAGTCAAGTGAAGCAGGAAACAGGGAGAGCAAATAGACTCTCAGGTGTGGTTATGATGGTAAATGGGCTGAAATACAAGAGTGGCACAAAAGGAAAATGAACAGGAAAACTTCAATATAAATTGAGCCAGTAAGAAAATTTGAATGATGGTCAAATAAACGTATTTAGTCAGGCCTTGAGAGACCTTTTCCTTCTCCTATTCCACAGTTTCATGTTTTTTTGTTTTCTTGTGTGTATGTGTGTGCTTGTGCATGTGCAGATGCATACACCTGTGAAGGTGCACGTGTGTGCACATACACATAGAGGCTGGAGGTCATCCTTAGGTGTCCTTTCTTAGGAACCATCCACCTTGTTGATACTGTGTTTCTCACTGGGACCTGGGGCTCACAGATAAGACCTGGGTGGCTTGCCAGCAATTCCCAGGGATCTGTGTGTCTCTGACACCCAGTGCTAGCAATTCAAACACATGCTTTTCCCGAGATTTTACAAGAGTGAATCTAAGCCATTGAGAGTGATGCTGTCTTGTTTCCTCCCTCATTTAGTCTCCCACCATTTACTTAACCTCTAACATTGGTACATGGTGTGGGTGCAAATACAAGCATCAAAAGGGTACAGTCACTGATGTTCAAGTGGGACAATGTGAGGATGGAAAGTCCCTCGTAGATGCTGAAAACACATGCCGTTAATATAGCCCCATTCTTGTGTGCACAGCCTGGCTCTGCATGGGCCCTTGTTTCTAGTGGGTGATCCGCTTTCCTATTCCTATTTAGCCTAATTTACAATTCTACTCTACAACTAAATCCCTTTCCTCTCAGCATAAAAAAAATTTTGGATTAAAAATGGTTACTATTTCTTCTTCTAAGTGCAAATGGCTTTATTTCTTTTATCTTGAGAAAAAAGTTTAATGGGTTATTTCAAGAATACCAAAGCATGGGCCATCTAAACTGTAAATCTTTCTGTAATTCTCAGAACTACCTCATCATAAACAATGAGCAATTTGATATTTGTACTTTGGGGACTTTTTCCTTTTATGTACTGCATATTATTTACTTCAAAAGTAGAAGAAACTCAACGTTGTCTTTTAAACATCTTTCCATGTCAAAACATGGAGCTGTAACTCATCCTTAGGAAAGACTGCAGGGCGTTCCATTGTCATGAATGTGTTTTTGTTCATATAATCAATCCCCCCTTCATACATTCAAGGAAGTTAAAAGGTGATTATTTCTAGAACTGCCAAAACCTCTCCACTCTCAGTTGCTCAGCTGATGTTTGTATTTTGGATCTTTTAACTTATTCCCACCTCATTTCTCCTTAACTGACTGCTTCACTCTCCAAACAGACACCTAGTCCACAGTAGTCACTTGAGTCTGTTTTCTTTCCTTCGAAAAACCTTTTTATGACAAAACCCAGAAGGACAAAGTGTGTGCTTCAAGGAGCCACCAAGTGAGTGTTCTACATGCATTCAGCTGTCTTTGCTGCTTGTCAAAGTAATCTATTAGGACACACAGTGTAACACAGTTCAGTATAACACAGTTCATTTAGCTCAGTAGAAAGCACAGAGCATTAGATCTAGTGGAACAGGAGCAATGGAGCAATCCCCCTTCAATCTTCTTTGTAGTAAGAGATCCACCTACACATTCTATGAAACTTTGTTTTATTTCTAGGGAGCACTGTTTCTCGGGGCTGCCAAAAGGAAAGTAAGTGTTAAATAGCAGAAATGAATACAATCAATATGTTTAAGAAGAAACATATTTTGATCAAATTCCTCCTTGCTAAAAGCAGGATTGCATCAGCCAAGGGCTCTCCCCTGTGTAATTTTCACATCATTCTTCTTTCCTTCAACTCTCCTCTCACTTTTATGTGATGCATTAGGAGTTGATGCCACCCTCAAGTTTCTGTCATTCTATCAGAAGTCACATAGTCTACATTTTCCTTGTGTTCACAAACATGGTGGCCACCCTACTGTCTTCATGCAGCTAAGAAGATCTTTCCTTCCCTTGGGAAATAACAAATAAAATGTGGTGAGATGAAGATCATGTTTTTCTTCTGGTCCCCTAGGACAGTTAAGTCAGCCACACATAGAAGTCCTTCAGCCAAACACAAAACAAATGTACAACGTGGCTTTTAAATATGTAAATCATTTTCTGTTGCATTTGCTCTATTTCCAGGGAGGTTCCTGATTCTTAAAAATATCCCTAGTGAGAGATTTCCTCAGCCCACATTCCTTCGCTTAAGCCAGACCATTTTTCTCCTGCCTTCATTAAGAGTTCATAATTCTAGTATATTTACAGCTACTCTCATGCATGTATGTGGCAGAAGTAGAAAAACATGGCCTGCCGACACACCAAATTCCTAACAGAAGTCAGTTGAGTAGAAGAGGGAAGGCAAAGGGGTTAAGAAGAGACTATACCCATCCCCAAATTTAGGCTTATGCTGTTTGCCAGACCCCAAAGCAGCCTCGATCCCAAGAGCCTGCATTACCTCAGAACTCTTCTTCCCGCCTCATTTAATTGAAGACATTGCCTCACTAAGTAGCTCAGGCTGGCTCAAATTCACTGTCTAGCCTAGGCTGACTTCACACTCCTCAGGGAATCCTCCTGCCTCTGTCACTTGAATGCTGGAATTAAAGGCATGCACCACCACATTTTTTAAAAATGTAGTTCTACACCCATACACTAAAAACAATTTAATCGAAGGATAGAAAATTTCAGTTCAATGGTACAAGTTCAAGATACTTATTTTTATAATATGATATTAAAATTATTAGCAGTGTGAATTCTCAAAAAATGTCCTCTTTAGGGCTACGAAATGGCTCAGTGGTTAAGAATACTGTTGCTCTTGTGGAGAACCCTGGTTCAGTTCCCAGCATCCACCAAGTGGCTCCAATTCCAGGGGATCCAATGCTTTTTTCTGATATCCACAGATACTAGGTGCACATGTGGTACACATACATACATATGTACAGTCAAAACACTCATGCATGTGAAATAATACGAAAAATTCTATGCTAGGTATGGTAGTGCATGCCTTTAATCCCAGAACTTTGGAGACAAAGGCAGGTGGGCCTCTCTGAGTTTGAGGCTAGCCTGGTGGTCTACATAGTGAATCCCAGAAAAGCCAGGGTTATAATGTAAGATTCTGCCTAAAAGGAAAACAAAACAAAAACAAATGTTCTGTTTAAATCATTAATATAACTGTGTAAGGTATCTAGGTTTAGCGAGTATACCGTGTATCTGTACTTTAAAACACCATGTTGCACATGAAGAAGTAACACTAATTTACTGGCCAATTGAAAATAATTTTAAAAAGAGGGCTGGGGATATGGCTCAGTGGTAGAGCAGACATATGTCTCTGGGGTACAACCATACCACTGCAAAGAAAAAAATTAAAAAGAAAACTAATACCAGAAAAGTAAACACACCAACACAAAAGACAAGCAACAAAACACCTGGTAACTTAGAGAACATTTTCATGACCTTGGGTTTGGGGATGATGATTAAAGAAACCACAAAGTGCACTAACCATTAAGGAGCAGATCTGTAAACTCAAGAAAGTTTTTTATTTATTACAGTACAGTAACAGTACATAAAAATGAGAGGTAGAAAGGAAAAGATATCTATAATGCAAATGATGATGACTAGAACTCAGAGCATACAGAGTTGCTACAAATCAATATGCAAAGGATATACAGCTCACCCAAAGTAAAATAATATACAATTTCTTGCTAAGTTTACAACTGCCTCAGATCCATGTTTATCAATGCTTGGAAGAATAATTGATTTATATCCATAAGTGTTAAATGTATATCATAACTTGAAGGGACACTAAGATCAAGTATTCTAATGCGCTACTACTAACCACTTTGCCAATCTCTCTTCTTAGTAGCAGTGAGTTAGAATACTTAATTTGCTTAATTCATTACAATAACAAACCAAGGCAATCCTTACAGACATGTTACAGGATAAGCTGAGTATCTGATATAGTGAACAAAAAAAATCACACTTCCAATGTACAGTTCTACACGTATTATTCATGTTTGAGGATCCTCCATAACAACAGATACACTGTAAGAAGACAAGCCAAGAACTCTGAGACACACCTCTATCATGTGTTTCTCTAGGCTTTTTTTTAAAGATTTATTTATTTATTACATATACAATGTTCTGTTTACATGCCAGAAGAGGAGACCAGATTGAATTGTAGATGGTTGTGAGCCACCATGTGGTTGCTGGGAATTGAACTCAGGACCTCTGGAAGAGCAAGCAGTGCTCTTAACCTCTGAGCCATCTCTCCAGCCCCTCTAGGCTTTTTCAAATCATTGAAAACATCATAATGAGCTTAGCGTGTGGTTTGGTGGTAAACATTTGTCTATCATTCATGAGGTTCTGGATTCCAGCCTCAGTATGGAAAAAAGACACAAATTAGAGGGAGTAGGAATCACTACACATGGTTCCGTCAACAGCCATATGAAAACTCGGTTACACACAGAAGCAGAACATATAGTATGACTGTTCTAATTTAATTTTTGTTGCTGTGATTAAATATCCTAACCAAAAGCAATTTGGAGAAGAAAAGGTTTACATGGCTTATAATTCCAGGTTATAGTCCATCATTTCAGGGATGTTACAAAGACAAGAACTTAAAACCCTAGTCTCACCACACCCAGTTAAGACCAAAGACAAATGACTACAATTCTGCTGGCCTGCCTGCTTACATGCTTGCTTGCTCTGAGCTAGCTTTTTTTTGTTCTGACAGAGCTCATGGCCCAGCCCTTGAAATGGTGCTGCTCACATTCACTTCAATTAACAATCAAGATAATCCCTCACAGACGTGCCCACAGATCAGCCTGATCTAGAAAATTTGTCACTGAGCTTCTCTTCCCAGGGATCTCAGGTTGTTGTACGTTGATAGTTAAACAAAAGCAACACAGTGGTGAACTATATGATGATCCCATGATTCCTGTTTTCTCCTGTTTTCATATTAATAATAACAAGGCAAACCCATCTTTCTGAGTGTGACCAGCACCTGGTGGCTTACTTCTGGATAGTACAGTAAAAATGACAGGGCATTGCTTCTGGTATTGTTCATTCTCTTTTGCTCTCTCACATGCATGCTTTGATGAAGTCAGAAGTCATGTGAACCATCCTATGATGAGGTCCATGTGACAAAGGACAGAGACTCCTGCCAACAATCACATGAGTGAGTTTGGAAGTGTCTCCTTCCCAATATAGCTAAGGATGACAAAGATATTGAATGACATCTTCGATATAGCATTGTAATAGTGCCTAGGCCGAAGGACACAACCATGATATGAGATAAAACAAATTGTCTTAAAGCATTAAGCTCCAGGTTGGTTTGTTATACAGCTAATAGGTAACTTGTACAATAAGATTCACCTAAAGATAAACTATATAGTCTGGTGTTAATATTTAGTATTTCTACTAAGATTTTCAAAGCACAATCCAAACTATGAAAAATGAAGTGAGTTACTAGAGACTTTGGACAGGAATTATCTGATGTCTTTCCTGAACAACTTATAGTGTATGTTATCATCATTATCATCATCAAACACTACAAAACAAGCAAAATGCTGTGGCCAAATGTTTCTGTGCCACAAAATTTAGTTATCCTTTAAGAAAAAATGGAGTGTTCCATTATGAAATAAAGTAACATATTAGGAAACGCTAAAAGAAAACTTTTAATAACTTAATAACAAAAAAATTTACAACAGTAAAATTTATACTAACATATTAGCTACATTAAAAATAATTACCAAAAGATACCTAATGTGATTTATTATACAAAATATTGAAATTCACTTTTTAAATTGAATGGGAAAGAGTTGGCTCTTTTCCTTTTTCCTTCATTCCAAGGCAAACACAGAAACCAATTTATAGTGACATTGTTTCAGATGATAATCTTAGTTTCCTACAGTTACTGCAAGAATCATACTGACATCAGTCTGCTTCCATGTAATAGCTCCTTTTACTCTGACTTCCCTGATATCTTCTTTTATTTATATAGACTCTGATGACGACAGCATGCCCAGACTAACCTCTCATCATTAGTTGGGCTCCGTTCCTGGAGCAGTACCTAAGGCAATCAGCTGAAAAAGAGGAAAGTTGACTTTGGTTCATGCTGTAGCGGTCTCAGTCCATGACCAGTTGGCCATGTTGCTCCTGGGCTTATATGAGGTAGGGCAACGTGGCAAGCAGAGATAGCTTCTTGATTCATAGCAGCCAAAAAGAAAAAATGAAAGAGGAGAATACAGGGCCTCTGTACTCTCTTTAGGGGCACATCCCAAAGATCTAACCTCCCCCAGCCACAACCTTTCCCTCCAGTAGCAACACAGGCTGAGGATCAAGTTTTCACTACACTGGTTAAAACCACAGAACACTCCATCTCAAGAGCCTTAATTCACTCAAGCCTGCAAAGTTGGCCTCCTTTCTTTTAGGCAGAGTCTCAAGTAGCTCAGACTGGTGTTGCATTTACCATGTAGGTGAGATGCCCTCAAACTTCTGATCCTCCTGCTACTGTGTCTACTTCCTGACTACCATGATTACAGGTCTACATTAACACACACGGCACTTTTTTTCTATCATTTTTACACAGGGTCTCATGTAGCCTATCCTGCCCTCCAATTTTCTATGTAGCCAAAGATGACCTTTAATTTGCCTACACTTCCTGAGATCTGGAATTATAAGCGAGCTCCACCATACATAGCTGTGAAGTCCCCTTTGCCATATCACAGTTTCAGGTCCTGGAAGTTAGTACATCCCGAGGGAGGGAGGGTAGTATTCTGCCTACTAGAGTGGTACTATACATTGTCTGATGATAGTTTTGTTAAAAATTTATCTACACCATAAAGAAAATTATAAAAGAAAGAAAAGGTTCACTGATTGAAAACTTTCCCGCACCCTAACAGCTTTCCATAATTAACACTCCAAACCATGCTTTAAAGTACCCAGAAGCAGAGATGCTATGTAGAAAGACGGAGAAAATAGTCAGTATACAAAGGGGTCCTGAACATCAGAAGGTATATGTTTCTTGGAAAAGATTAATATTTTCCTATAACTTCAAATTTATGTCCTTCATGATGAATGCTAACAATACTGTCGGCACATCAATTTACAGCAATGAAAATCAGATTGCCTTGCAAGAGATGCTAAAAGTCACTAGGCAAAAAAAGAAAATGGACCCTACTTATTCTTGTTCTAGCCAAGAGCTAATCAGAAAAATGTGTGGCCAATGCAAAAGAAATCTAGTACTGTCAGAAAGTGAACGGATTGGATTCTTTGTAAATGATGCATCGTCAGGCTCAATTCCTGATATCAACCATCTTCCAAATCACCACTGCATGAAACATCTGTTTTCTGCGAGACTAGCACAACCCAACTGAAACATGCCTAGCCCAAAGGAAAGAAAGAGATGCTAAAAATTGATTCTAATGCTATTTATGGGAAATCATTCAGATAAAACCTGATAAGGTTCAGGAAGAATGTATCCAGGCTCTCCCTTAACTGTGTTTCCCTTAGGGCACAGGCATTTTCTTGGTATCAGAAGTGGGATGGTAGCAATGTGTGCTTCCATTTCTGTCCAATTAGTCTGGTAATAACACAACCAAGTCAACAGTAAATTAGAGTGGTTATGCCAGAAGCCAAACACAACCCAGACATCCACATCAAATCACTTTACCATGAGTAACAACACCATCAAATATGATAAACTAAACATGTCTGGGACACAGCCAATGGGCCACACATTTCAAGGAATATTTGATGCAATAAAGCATCCAAATAAAATGAATTTAGACAGTTCTTGGAGCTGTAATGGAATTTGACCTAGAAAAAATGGTGACAAAAACCAGAAGAGTTAACCTTGATTTAAGTAACTTCATAATAAAATACAAGCTGCATAAGTCAATACCTAGTATGTCTGAATATAGACAGCCAATGTCATTGAAATACAAATAAATACGTGGTTTTAAATATCCAATTAATTCTATGTTAGACAGCAGTCAGGAAAAGCATCAAACTTTTGGATTTGTCACCTATTCTATGGGAACATTCACAGGCAGTCTTTGCTAATTTGAACATAAAGTTCCTAGAATATCATGTAGAAGTTTGCATTCTCAAGAAAGCTGCTTCTTGTTCTTAGATTCAATTGGTTTTTTTCTGACATGGCTACCAAATTCTAGAACCCATCATACCTTGAGGAATAGGCTGGGAATGCTTTGCTCCTTGGTCCAACTTGAAGTCCAGATATAAGGTGGGTGTGCGTGTGTAAACTTTAGACTGAAAAAGAAAACGATATCATCAACAGTTTTCTAAGAATAAGTTTCTTTAAAAATATTTATTGTGTATGAATGTTCTGTGTGTGTGTGTGTTTGTGTGTGTGTGTGTGTGTGTGTGTGTATGTGTTTTCATGTCTGAGGGCACGTGCTTGTCATAGCATGTGTGAAGAGATCAGAGGACAACCTTGGTAGTGGTCCTCATCTTCCACCTTGCTTAAGGAAGGATCTCTCTTGCTTGCCACTGCTCTGGATCCTCCAGGCTAGCTGGCCCTCAAGCTTCCAGGCCATTCTTGGGTCCACCTCTCATCTTAGCACAAAAATGCTAGGCTGACTGCCATGTGCTACAGTGGCTGGCTTTTGTATGGATTCTGGAGGTCCAAACTCAAGTTGCCAGGTGTGCATGGCAAGCACCTTTATCTGCTAGGTCATTTCCTTGGTCCCAGGGTAAGATTTCTTCCTTCAGCTGAGCCTTTCTATAGTAGGAGTGGGCCTGGACCCATTATATTTACACTTCCTCCTGGCTCTACAATATGATTGGCAAGCTAATTTCAATATTGCATTTATCTCCCTACAGCTCCAAAGGCCCAGCACTGTGGTTCCTATTGGCCTATAACTGTCCCAATTTTGTCACGTTTAGCCTTACAGGTGATATGGAAAGTCATCTCATACCCAACTGCATATTTATTCCACAGGATTTGACAAAACCAATTGCAGTTTGAAATCCAAACAAGGGAAATGTATATTACATTTCCTCATTAGAACCTTTTGCGGGTGGAGATTGGGAGAAACTGGTCAGCCACTGCTGGTTTAACAAAAACTCAACCCCAAAGTAAAGCAAACATCTTCAAGTTTTCTAGTATAAACAGTGGTTTTGATTTCATTAACAGCTCAACAGAGTTGATAATTCAATAGGATGCCAATAGGTACAGATGAAAGTTTAAGGGATTAATACTTGCTATAAACTTTATGATGCGTCATTGCTCACATGAAGTCCTAGTGACTTTGGATTTTAACTTTTTTACTGAAAAATGAACATGAAAATGAAGAATATACTGCTGAGATTGGCAAAAATGTATAGTGACTGGCAGGTTTCATATACAGCTGCTGGGACTATAATTTAGTGCAAACACTTAGGAAAAATACTTGTTGACATGGAGCCCAGATGAATACATGTGTAACTTTTGACCTAACAATCCCACTCAAAAGTGTATTCTCAGTAGAAATGTTCATACAGGAATCTTAATAGCACCAACCAGGAAATACCAACATCAGGACTGCTTTCCACAAATATGTAACAACAAACTAGATAAATGGATTATAATACAATTTAACAGTAGACTAGTAAGGATAATAAATAAACCTAACCATATACAACAACTCAGAGACATCATATAAGCATAAAATTGAGCATATTCCATACCTATGAAATTCAGAACAAGGCAAAATTCGCACCTGATGTCAGAAGGCAGGCAAAGTCTTTGAGAAGGTTAACTGGAAGGCTAAGAAGGGAGGCTAAAAAGGGAAAAATAAGATCCCAGGGGATTGTAACATTCTGCTGTTTCGTCTGGCTGCTTGTTTCACGAATATGTTTACCTGGTAAAAATTCTCCAAGCTGTATTCTTGATTTGTGCACTTTTCTATATATAAAGTGCATGTTCATAAAAACCTCATATTAGAAACATAAATTTGTACATAGACATAAAGGAGAATCTAGAGTCCAGAAATTTTCAGTACTTTTGATAAAGATGTGATTTGGGAGAAACAATTATGGAAAATGCATTTGGACATTTCTGCTTTTTCAACACTGAATCTCCAGGACGAATCCAAAATGTCTGTCATACAGCAAGTGTTTAATAGACCTTGATTGAAAATGTTTCACAATGGAAAAACCCAAGTGTAACCATATATTCATTGACACTATACATAAGATATTCATTAATGTCTTTATCTATATGTAGCCATCTGCCTGTCTTCAGGACAAATGAATTTGGCATGGTCAAAGAATGTCTGCGCATCAAATTATGAATCATGGGAAGAAACAAAGGATTTCTTTTCTCTCCTGTGAATGTTTCCTATAGGAGCCTTAAGCTTTCAGATGTTCTGGTTTTACATGGTGTGGAAGGTCAAACTGCACTCATTCAGCTTCAAAGACTGGAACAACAAATCCCCCTGTACATATTCTAAATGAAACCAGAAAGCTCCTTGACATCAAGTGCAACTTGAAGCTAACGATTTACAAGCAATCTGGAGTTTGAAGTATACATGAAACAAAGGCAGCACAAGGGGACACCAGATCCGGTTGTCTAGGGTCATTAGGTGTGTAAGGCACCATCTGGAAAGAGACAGTTTTCAGCCAAAAAAGACTTCTAAAGTTACCTCTTAAAAGATCAAGGGTGAACTTTACACAGCATCAGATGACCCCTCTGCTCAGGCAGCACTGAACTCTTTGAAAAGTTCCTACTTTGGCTTAAGTATCTTTCCCAACCTCAGCCTCAGTAACAGATTCCATAGGCCTTGGCTTAATTTTCACTAGCATGCTCCCACAACTCGGACATCGTGAGCTGGGAGGCAGGAGTATTGTTTAGTATTGCTCTACTCCAGTCATTAGCAAAGTGTTCATGTTCTTTGGGTTGTATTCACTCATCAGAGAACCTTGTTGGGAAGCTTGGCTGGGGTTTAAGTCTATTCAAGGCTTGAAGTTCACCAACAGAAAATGAATATCCTTCTCCATGCTGCAACTGGTAAATTTCCCTTCTGAATTCAGAGACTAGGGCTGCAGAGAGGAGAGGATGGCTGGGATGCAGAAGGGCAACTAGAGGTATGGGCAGTTAGTGGGGAGCTACTGGCTAACTTGCTCTATCCTCACCCTCAAGTATACTCAGTAGCTTTTCCCTGAGTAAATGACTGTCTCATTTTCTTTCTTCCTTCTTCTAGCATTGCAACATAATCCATTCTGTCCTGGAACTCACTCTGTAGACCAGGCTGGCCTCCAACTCACAGAGATCCACCTGCCTCTGCCTCCAAAGTGCTGGGATTAAAGGCGTGTGCCACCTACACCCGGCTACCAAGTAATCTTGTTTTTCAAATGTCTCATGTCTCTGGGAACTCAGTTAAAATAACAAATGTAAATTGTGTTTATTCAACTTCAAGACAGTAATGTCAATCTCAAATGCACTTTGAGAAAATCTGAATTTACTATTTTTATTACACCAGTAGGCATACTGTGTCCTTATGTTCTGTTTTTGTGTATTTTTATGTGCATTAAGGTATGAGTAGTTACTCAAAGCATAGAGAATTCAACTAGATCATTCTCTCCCCTACCGCTGATTAAAATGGAACTATTTGTCGTGTGTCTTCAGCAGGATTAAGATAAACTGGTCTGCGGAAACCAGAATAAAATCCCTAATGAAACCAGGACAAACACAGCAAAAGAACTAAAATTCCATCAGTGAAATTGTTTTCTTTGACCTTTTTTTCTGTTTTGGTTGCAATTACCAGTGCCCAGTAAGGCACAGAAATCCAAAGCTATGCCTCCTCCTCCTTTCTTTTCATTTCATAGTTCTCAGTTGGAAATGTTAAGCCTTGTAGCACTTAAAATCTTATTGTCCAAGAGTCACACAAGGAAGTTTCTAGAACACAAGCAATATATCTTAAGAGGTTAAAGGTAAATTTTCCTAACTTACAACAGGAGTACTGCCAATTCATGGGGGTCTTCTCTCTATATATAAACATGTCAGAACTAAACCCCTAATGAGTCTCAGGTAACACTCCTATAATGATTCTTAAACAACTAAGACAAAACAAGGCCTATTAAACCACTTCCTTCCAAACCCAACTACCTTCATTTCCCATCCTTCAAAGGCTTCCCATTTACCCTGGCTTTTTGGTATCATACCCTGGTCAGGCTGGCTGACTTCCTTCCTCTACTTTTATTTATAACTCTGATTTTAATTAGGAGATGGAAATTACTCCCATATGGAAGCCATGTGCTGCAAAACACTTTCCCAGGACAGGGAGAGTGCTTCATTTCTCTCTGGGAGTGTGGCAAAGTAAGTATCTTCCATTTACCACCATTCCTTCCACATTTGACGGCTATTCATTCCTGAATGTTGTTTCTTCTCCCACCATGCTGTGCTTCACTGAGCACAAGTGTCAGAGATCTAATGTCACATGAGAAAGCTGTAATAACTGTTTTCACAACTCCGTCAGGGAACTATTTTGTGAGTTTTTTTAAATGCATCAAATTTATCAATTTCACTATAATCACTCAAGTAAGTGAATTATTCTAAGTAGCTGTGTGAGAGACTAGCATTCTCCAATACTATGTAAGAGAAGCAAGCAGAGCAGATTCTGTTCTAGGCTCTCATCATCCTATTGGGCCCTCCTCCTAGTGCTGGCTACCGTGTTTTGTGTTGTTGTTTTCTATGTGTGTGTATGTGTACATTGCTAGCTTATGATGTTATTGTATGCTAATCTCTAAACACACTTATGGATGTTTTCCTTACAGAAATTATGAGTCCCCAGGTCTAGACACCCAGCTTAAATCAAATTTGTCAGCATAATTATCTGGTTAGACATTTTTATTTTCCTTTCTTTCTTTTTTTTTGCTTAAAATATAAACAGCTAGTCAGCATCTTTTCTAGGTTTGATAATTTTGAGACTCTATACTTTTCCCATCTAATCTGCTGTTGGAGTGTTATATATTCCAACAAACTTCCTATTTGGACACTTACATTTATCCCTCATTATAAACAAAAAGGAGAAGAATTACTTGTTGAAGAGGAAAAACATAAAAACAAAATAACCTGCCTGAAAACTTTTGAAGCACGTATGTGTGTGCGTGTGCATGTGCACACGTGTGCAACTTCTAAAAAAAACAAGCTTAAAGGCAATGTCTCTTTACTACAAATATACATTTTTTTGTTGGGGTAAAGCATCATTTTGTTCTTATAGTAACTGGCTTACTTTCAACTAAATTATCATTTGTCAAGTCACTTGGAAAGTACCTGTAAAAAAAACACCCATCTCATTAAAACAATGACCAGCTTACTTTTTCCTTAATTTAAAAGGCAGAAATTGGTATTACCATAGTCTTTCAATTTGACAATTAGTTTGGATGATATTATCGATTTAACAAAGAATACTGAATACTGTTAATATAAGAATAATTAAATATATTGAACATATACTCTCTCTATGTGTGCATACTTTTTTTTCTTTTCATCAGCAGAGTACCAAGCACTAAATAGGGGCTTCATGTGTATGAGTTAGTTCACTTGTACTTCTCTTAAAAACTTTTTGTTGATATATTTATTTCACTTTATGTATATTTTTGGTTTTGCCTCTACCTATTTCCATGCATCTCTTGTGTGCCTTGTGCCCACATAAGTGAGAAAACTGGATCCCCTGGAGCTGGAATTAGACCATGTGAGTGCTGGGAATCAAACCTGGACCTTCTGCAAGAGTGGCCAGTGCTTTCTCTCCAACCTCATATTTCCCTTTTAATAACTGTGTACTCAACATATTGCTCTCTCAAGTTCACCTATTAATTCTTTCAAAAAATAATGACTGAGGACCTATAACATTCTCTCTTGTCTTTTACCTCTCTCTCCTCTCATTGATGCTAAGGATCAAACTCGGAGCCTTGTACACACTGGGCAAGCACTCTAGCTACATCCTGAGGATAATCAACAGTATTTTATGGTTATTAAGTTTCTACATATACTTGGCTCAATCTTGAGTAGGCTCTTTTTCTGCTGGCAACATGGGGACATCTCAGTGGGGAAACCCAGGTGTGAATCAACTAGCTCAGGAGCCCAATTAACAGATCATTTAGAACACATGGAGCTTGCAGAATCATCTAGTACATTGTAGCAAGCTGCAGGTGTGTTCCCAGCTACAGTGCTACCATACTTCACAATGATCCGAGGCTAAGAGCTAAGGATGAAAATAAAAGACAAAGACAGTGGCTCATTCTTACAAGGAGAATGCCCTTTATTTTTTACAAAAGTGGAGCCCTATATACCAAAGGCAGGCATGGTGGAAAAACACCGAGGTCAGAAGCCTGCCTTCCCAGGGACCTCCAGAAAAGGGTGGGCCAAAAACAGTAATTAGTTTTTAGACAATAAACAGGAACTTGCATGCAGGCCTTACTAGGAGGAGGGGGAGAGAAGTGTTTTGCTAAAAGCTCCTAGTAACAAGCAGTCAACAGACTCCATGGGGGAAGGGTGCAACAGTACATCTCTCTTATGACTAGTCAAGCTCCTCAGTTTTCTTTCAACCACTTTCTCTCCCTGCTTCCACATGGAGATCCACACTTCCAAGGCTTGAGGAAATGATAAGTAGATTTTTTCTCCTTATTTAAAACAAAGCCCCAACTCATTGTTTAGAATAGAGTAATGCTCTTTAACAAAATGATGTCTTCTGTCTCCAATCCAAAGCACTCTGATTTCTGAATTCTTGATTAAACAATTCTGGATATGAAGCAGCAGAGATTAGTTTCCATCCTGACTGCCAAAATATTGTGAGATGGACAAAACCCTGTAATCTTAGTTGACATATACAGGACGTGCTACATAAAAAGCAAATAAGGAACTCTTTGACTACGTACCGATGCCTCTGTGCAGGGTGGGAATTGAGGATGGCCAGAAAGCAATCTAAGCTCTGTTGACAATAAGGGATTCTACACAGGTTTAGGCATCAACCTTCTTAGCTGTCTGAGAATGTGGGACACAGACAAATTTTCTTTGTTGCAGTCTCCACAGCATCATCTTCGAAGCTCTTTAATCAA
The DNA here is from genome assembly GCF_017639785.1 of Mesocricetus auratus. NCBI lineage: Eukaryota > Metazoa > Chordata > Mammalia > Rodentia > Cricetidae > Mesocricetus > Mesocricetus auratus. The sequence continues at coordinate 16,656,699 of NW_024429188.1, forward strand.
CAGCAACACTCTATCTCCTCTCCTCACCTTTTATTTATGGGAGAGGAAGTACGGAGAGGACTAAAGGGGACGAAGAAGATGCTGATGAAACTCATAAACATGAAAGTTAACCAGTAACAGGTTCATTGTGAAACTGGAGTTTGATTTCTTCATTCTTTGAGTCAGCATCCTTCCTCCCAAAATGAAGATGTTCCAATGTCATGGAAATTTAATCCCAGACAAAGAGAAAAAGCTTCACCTTCTGAAAAAATAATCATATCCCAATAAAAATAACAGTATAAAGAAACCACAAATTGCTCCTATAGCTGCCAACAAGGAGACTTCCTATTCTTTGTCTCCAGTCCAGAGGCAATAAGTTCCAAAACTGAGTCAGCAAGTCTATTATTCAATGCTAAAATATTCCTTATGGGGCATTATGATATTCCTTTAATCTGTATTAGTTCAATTTGGTATTTACTAAAATATTTTAAGAGTTCTTGCAAGAAAGTGCATCAAGATCTAACATGAGAAACTATTTGGCAAAGGTAAGATTTCATTGAGCTCTGGGAACCGATATCTTTGTGTAGATAAAATCCCTCTTTGTAAGATAAAAAGGAAATGTAGCATGGCACAAGCTTTTCCTCTGGTTGTGGTTGTTTGCAGGACATCCAGACACAGACAGAAGTGGCTGCATGTGCAGGTATCTGGCAAAAGATACCATTTTGATATTGAAGTAGAGAGTTATTCAGTTTTAAGCTTTATTCCATGAAAATTAGTTAAAAGTAGAGTCATGCTCAACAAATCATGCAAAAGGGTTGAGTGATGTGACAGGGAGGCTGATGTTCACATAAAATGAGGCACAATTCAGAAACCTTGATTTGGGGGCAAGCCCTTTTCTTTGCAGTGAGCTGTGTGATCTTGGGGAACACTTTGTGCCTGGCTGGATTACAACTTTGTCATCAACGCAGTAATGAAATTTGTGAACTGATCTCATGGGTTTATTTTTGCCTGGCATTTGGATTCAAATGAAGAGGCCAGGAGATGATTAAACTAGGACTTGGCTGACTTTGAGAAGCATCAAACTAGATCAGGAATTTAGATCTGCTGCCATAAGAAATTCATTCAAATTCTCAAACACTCTATTACTACAATGGGGAAGCAGAATTAATAAAAATGTTCCTATTCGGTTATCACAAATGGGGCAGTGATGGCCCCCTGTACATTAGGCTTAAATGATGTCCCATGTTGTATACCTCTCCACAGCAAGCTAAGACCAATATCCACTTGTGCCAAACTCAAATTCTGAAATGTCAAATAGCTTTAAAAGTGTTCTGAGTAAGCATTCTCAGCTGCCCGAAACCTACCTACTTTATGTGCAGCACAATTATTCCCGGTATCTGTTCTCTAAAGTGTTCCCAACAACTGCTAGCTGGTAGAAAGACCAACCCTTACCTGTAGTTCTAAAAGCCCCCACACTGCTCTAGAACTTCAGATCCAAATGATCCTCCCAACTTGGGAGTGACACCATTTACCCACCTAAGGCCCCCCTTTTGCTTTACATCACTTACCCAGGAAGTCTCTTGTTCTATTTCCCTTCTGGGTAATGGCCTCCTGCCACTGTCCCTGGAAGGTTTTCAGCTGGGAGGGAGTTCCCTACCCATACGACGTGGTCCAAGCACTTTCCAAATAGACCCTCTGTGTTGTTGCCTGTCATGAAGGTGCCTCTTCCTTGATCGATCACAGGATTCCCCAGCCTTACCACACCATCCCATTCAACGTGTAATAAGCATCAAATATAGAGCAGAAATGTTCTGCTATTCAACAACATCTCTCAGAAACTGAAAAACCCTCACCAAATATGCTGAATAGATGGAACCTATGGAAGAGGTCAGTGTATTTCTAGGTCAGGGTAGGGCGCTGTTCATGAATTCTCAGGTAACTAGGAAGTGTTCGGTTACTTAGCACAGATCCACATGGGTCAAGATTTTTCTCTGAGCCCTTCAACATTTACCTCTCCTCTTGGGTTATCTTTAAAGCATCCATAGGAGCTAAGGTGTGCACTTAGCTGAAAATTTGGTTGGTACTGACTGGGATGTGCTGAATGGGTAAGGACCCATTGTAAGCTCAGGGTCAGTGTCTTAAACAAGGCCATCTAGTTAGAATTTCCAGTCTGATATCCACTACATATGCATGCCTGGGCAAGTTGCTAATTTGTCAGTATCCTTCTTTGTCATGTGGACACCTGATGTGCCTCCTTTGGATCTCTCAGCCTCAGTATTTCTGGGTCCTTGGTTGCTGCCACTACAGTGTTGTCCCTGTTGCCATCCACTCCTTCAGTCCCTCCTGACTGACCACTATGTTCTGATAACCTCAATTGCCCCTGCAGTGGTGGAAGCTGTAGGGAAAAAGGACCAGCCAAAGAAACACATCCTGAGCAGAGCCAAAAAACACACTTTGTCCCTGGAATCAAAACCAGTGAAAAAATACACCCTGGCCATAAAACTAGAGCCAAAAGGCTAAAAAGGACCAGAGAAAGAAACACACTTTGTCCCTAAAACCAGAGCCAAATCTGACCATAATCCCATGCAAAAAACTAACCAATCCTTGAGCAGGAGCTCTAGCTAATCTGAGCTCAGAATTGAAATCTGACCAATCCCCACCCTGGAAGCCCTATATTAAACCCTGTGTCTGTTCAGCTTGTGGCTGTTCGTGGATTCTTCCCTCCCAATAAACCCCTTTGATGAGCTTTGGGTGAAGACCTTCTTTTGAGTCAGAGCAGAGACGACCCTGGGCAGAGCAGAGCAAGCAGGGCTGTAACACTTTTGCCAGGGAAAGGTTTCCCTGGCAGAGCAGAGTTGTCACACTCAACCCTCCACTCCTGGGAACAGAGATGAACTGTAGCAACTTCCACAGGGGAAATCTTCTCCTGCCTGTAGCAAAACTGCTACACTGGGCAAACATCCCCAGCGGGAAGACCCTCTTATGCTGGATCAGAGTCGATACACTGGGGAAGCCTTTCCCTGAGGCAGGGCTGTAAGCTGCTATGCTTACTGTGGCTTGTGGTAGTCCTTGGCTCCAAAGCTCCAGGATAATTTCCCGTCTGAGCTGTGTAATACTCAGTATTCTGTGACTTCCGAGTGCCAGAATACCTGTCCCATCTGATCCGTCAAAATGCCTACAGAAGCCACAACAGCTCTTTGACTTGACTAACCTACTAAGGTTCTGGATCCTTTCACACTAAGATTTCAGGAGGTTTTGGATCCTTCCACACTAAGACTTCAGAAGGTTCTCCCAGGAAAAAGAGAGGGAATAAGAGAAGGGTAGAAGAAGACATGGGGGAGCAGGAAGGTTGAGTCGGGGTAAGAATAGAGGAGACCAGGATGAGAGATACCATAATAGTTGGAGTCATTATAACTTTGAGGAGAGAGCTGACACCAGTGAGATTTCCAGAGATCTACAAGGATATCACTAACTGGAAAACTATGTAATAGCGGAGAGACTACATTAATAGCCCCTACCTAATGATAAAGTTGATGACTACCTTATATGACATCCTAGAACCTTCATCCAGTGACTGATGGAAGCAGAGACAGATACTCACAGCTAAACACTGAACTGACCCGCAGGAACCCAGTGACAGAGATGGAGGAGTGATGAGCAAAGGGGTCAAGACCGTGCTGGTGAAAACCATAAAGACAGCTGACTGGACAAGGCGGAGCTCTTGAACCCCACACTGATGGCTAAGAGGCCAACAGGGAACTGATCCAAACTCCATGAATGTAGTGTCAGTGAGGAGGCCGCAGAAATCTCTGGGCCTTGGGTAGTAGATTAGTGTTCACCATGACATATAAATAAACTTTGGGAGCCCATTCCACATGGAAGGATGCTCTCTCAGCCTGGACACATGGGGAAGGGCCTAGGTCCTTCCCTGGATGAAATGACACTCTGGATATCTCCCATGGAGGGCCTCACCCTCCCTGGGGAAAGATGTGGGGATTGGGTTGGGGGTGGAGGGGTGGGGATGGGGCTGAGAGGGAGAAGGGGGGAGCTGGGATTGACATTTGAAGCATGCATGTTTTTAATTTAAATAAAAAAGAAAAGAAAAAAAGAAAAAGCTAAATGGCCAATAGGTAGGCAGGGACTTCTGTACAGAGAGAACTCTGGGAAAAAGAGAGTGGGAGATGCAGATCAAGCAGGATGGGCAGTACAGAGATAAAGAGGTAATAAAGCCATAGGGCAGAAAGTGAATTAACAGAATAATAGAAATGGGTTAATTTAAGTTATAAGAGCCAATTAGAAACTAGCCTAAGCTAAGACCAAGCTTTTATTATTAATATAAGTCTCCATGTTTTCTGTGAATTGAGTATTAAAATGCCCATATCCCTTGAGTTTATGATGGTATTTCTAATAAAATGTCCCAAGTAAAGATTTACAACTCAGAAAAAAAGATTTATTACCGGGTTACTTATTGTGACGGATTTTGAAGACCCCCATGGAAGGCCTCACCCTCCCTGGGGAGCAGAGAGGGGTTGGGATATGGGGGGTCAGGGGAGGAGGAGAGGGTGAGGGAACTAGGATTAACATGTAAAACACCTTGTTTCTAATTTAAAAAGGAAAAAATAAAAGGTTCAAAGAGTAAGGACATGCAATTATTAAATTTGAAGTGACATTTTTAAAAGTGAAGAGGTAGTGATAATTTAACATTATTTGCCAAGTCTTTTTTCTTTAAAAAAAGTTTTTCATACAATTTATTTTGATCATATTCTTTCCCCTCCCCTAACTCCTCCTAGATCCTCGCCAACCTCCCTATCCACCCAACTTCATCATGTTCCTTCTCTCTATATATAAGAAAGAAAAAACAAAAAACCAAAATTGAAACAACAAAAACACCCAGTAAGACAGAAAATACAAAAACAAACAAACAGAAAAGCACACACACACTAATATGGAATCATTTCTTTTGTGTTATCTAACTATCCCTGGACACAAGGCCTGCCAATCAATTGGAGTAAATAGATTTTCCTTTCTCAGCAGCTATTAAATGTAAGTAGCTTCTTGATAAAGGTTTGAAAATGAGGAAACTTTTAAATTGTAGACTACTTTCATTATGAGCTCTGATTTAGACCTTTGTGCTTCATAAGTACATTGAGGCTGCTAGTCATTTTTGTTTCACTTGCCAAGAAGTTCTAGAGCTTTGTTGTCAATAAAATCTGTTATGATGTAACGCCTTGTGATAGGGAATGTGGGAGCAGACAGATATAGATAAGAGGAAAGAGAGCCAATCTTTAGTAAGTACACTCTGTGCTGCTACATTCAAATAACTAAAGGACTATGTAATAGCATTTTCATTTGGCAGATGAAGGAATAAAGGCTGACCATCAATTAAAATAATCTTTCCTGGCTTACAAAGATACTAAAATGGCAGAGTTGAAGTCTGAACACACAGTCCATACTCTTTTGTGTCTACCATACTGTTAGCAGGTTGGCTCTGTAATTCTAGATGCAATTTTGATAATGCAACAATCCAATTTTCCTCCCTAGAATGCTTCCAGTCACCTAAACAAGTGGTCATCTACATCAACCTCATAAAAAGCAGGCAAGGATTCTCATTGTTTCTCCCATTACCTCTTCTCTCTCCCCTTTCCTTTATCCTTCCCTCACTCCTTGATTACATGGGATTGAATTGGTCACAGTCCATAACACCAGGGCACATGATTCCCATCTATCAATGAAAACCTCTTGTGCTATATTATTTTGGTTGTGATCAGTGGAGGAGGGGAGGTAATAAAGCCCCCAAAGTCTTGGATTCATGCCATACAGTCTTATCCACATTTGACTGGAAGAGATGATATTTGCAACCCCATCTGCTCACCTCCACAGTCTGTCTGAACTCATTCTAAACTGGGAAAGGAAAGAAAACAAGTACCTCTTTTGATCTTTCAGCCTTCTCTATTTGATGTCCATCAAATTCTAGGCCCTCTTCAAGGCACGTCTTTTACCTGGCTGACAAAGAATCTGGCAGCTACAACCAAAGCAAATACCTAGTGATGCTCACCAGACACTCTTGCTCAAACTCTCTCTTAGACTGATAAGTACCAGATGGCCTCAAATCAGTATCTCAGCCAAGTTTTGTTAGTTAGTGCAAGACATTCAAAGTCTCCCGTGATAGAAAGTGATGTTGGCAAGTACTGATTTCTGACAAGCAGATATGCCACTGCCATGAAGGAAGGCTATTTGGGGGAAGAAAGCATCCAGAAAGACATAGCTGGCAGGAAACCCATTGGTGAGGATGGACTGAGACAGTCTGTAAGACCCCTAAGGGACTTCAGATGGACCTCAGTTGATGGAGTGCTTGCCTAGCAAGAACAAAACTCCAGCATAGCACAAAACTGGGTGCAGTGGTGGATACTAATAATCCAAACATGCAGAAAGGGGGGGGGGACCAGGAGCTCGAGGTAGTTCTTGGTTGTGTGGGGAGTTCAAGTTCAGTACTTTGCCTCAAAAAGAAGGAAAGAGAGGAGGAGGCTGAGGAGAGGGGAAGGGAAGAAGGGAACAGAAAAGAAAAGAAGAACTGGTAGCAAAATGGTGGAAAGGCAGAAAAATGACTGGTTACTTTTCCTCCTCATCTTCGCAACCCAATTCTTCTTCTTTCTTGTGTAACATTTACTGTAATTAGAGGATCATGGAAAGAGGTCAGGATGATGAAGCCAACATTCATGTCAGAGACTAAAGATGAACTAACCAGACCCAGGTGTTTGAAGGCTGTAGGGAAAGGAGCCTGGCTTTGGACTTCTGATTGTCCTCCTTTAAAAAGAAACGTTGAGATCTATCGAGTTACTATTTATAGTTGGTTCAAGAAAAAAAACCTGAGCATCATGTCAATCCTGACTGTCTATATGGAAAGAGAACAGGGGACTTTTAACATTTCAAGAGAAAGGAAGATTGTCATTGTTCTCTTTCCCGAAGATCATGGACAAGCTACATATCAATCAACTTATGTTGTACCCATGTGGAATAGCTATGCTCTCAACATGAAAGACTCCCAAACACATGAAAGCAAATTGTCAGGAAGTTTTACACACAAAAGATTATAATTTAACCCTTTTTAATGCTTAAGACAACAAATGGGTACTCTGAACATTAGTTTAACATTGCCTCACACCTGGCCCAGAAGCATCCTTCATGGTGCTGTCCCCCATCCTGTATATGAATGCAAATATGCCGTGTGTGTATCTTCTTGTGTTTTGTGTGTGTGTGTGTGTGTGTGTGTGTGTGTGTGTGTGCTTCCAGGTTTGTGAGGGTGTGGATGTCTAAACATGCATATAGAGGCAGAGGTCAACACTGGGTGTCATCATTAACTGCTCCCTAACTTTTTGTGTGTGACTGGGATCTCACTAGACTGGCCGACCAGCAAATCCTATGGAACCTCCTTTCTCCACCTTCTCACTGCTGGGATTACAGGTGCATTTCTTATGAAGGTCCACTTTTATTGGGGGATGGTGTGCAAACCCCACTGGAGCTGGGCTTACAAGTGGTTATGAGCCTCCCAACATGGGTTCTGGGAACTGAACCTCTGCAAGAGGAATATGCACTCTTAACTGCTAGAGCCACCTCTCCAGTCCCATGCCCAGTTTGCTTGTTTTGAGTGCTGGGAGATCAAACTCAGGTCCTCATGCTTGCCCAGTAAGCACTTAACCAACTGAGCCGTCCCCGCCGCCCCTCGAATACTTGTCTGCCAAGTCAGTTCTCTCTTTTAGACTTAGTCCTGTCTTGCTTGATCCTTACACTGGACTGAGCCTCCTACTCTGCCTTCCCATGAACTCACCACATTCACGAATCTGCAAGATCATCATAGTTCACTCATCCCAGCAGTGGATGTGTCTGGCCCTTCTCCAGTTCCTTGGTTTCCCTCTCCCCATACCATCACAAGTCTTATACGTGGCCCATCGTACCTGTTAGCTGAGCTCACGTGAGGTAATCGTGGATTTTTCTGGGGAATCCTTTTTCATTTCCCATGGATGATTTTGGAAGGCCTTCCAGGAATAGCAGGTGTGTTCTTTTTCCTCATCTCATTTTTTTCTAAAACTAAAAGAATGCCCCTGGGTCTGTAGTAGATGCTGAAAACGATTCCCTGTGGTTTTACAAACACAACATGCTCCTTTTCTTAAAAATAGAGTAGCAACTTCAATGCTTTACAGCACATTTGGGTTGGAATTCTAAAATTTGGAACTACTTATTCCCTATCCATAGCAGTAAATTATTTTTAAGCTTTATTAAGGTATAAACAACACAGCATTAAAGTCTAATGCTTCAAGTAACCAGCATTCTGACAAGCAATGAATTTGACTAATCACATATAGTATGTTTGTCAATTAGTTAGCAATGCACTCTGGTCAAAATGAAGTGCTGTGTTTATAGCTTTTCACGTAGCTTTATATAGTAGCATACACATCAGCTTTTAATGACTCATGCAGGAACCTGAAGATACTTTTTCAGAGTTGCCCTGTATTTCTGACTGTAGTGGAAAATATTTAATATGTTCCGGAGGAAAGACTTCTTACATCATAAAAACACAAGTCTTGACAGCCATAGAAATGAGCAGAATGATATGCTAATATAACCACTTATGTTTATAACATTCATTAGGCTTCTAGCCTAAATTTCCTTGGAAATTTATAATCGTAACCAGTAAGGCCAAAGATATATGACTGGTACAGAATGTAGCTCCTGGCTTAAAATGCACCTATCTGTTCTTCTGTTGCTTGCAGAACAGGGCTTGTCAGTGGAATGCACTTCCTAGGTGATTAGGTCAGCAGGGGGATCTTGAAGAAATACGAACATCTGGCACCCTTAATGCACACCAACAGTGGTATTTCTGGGGTGAGTGGGCTGCCCTGGGCAAGAGTAACCTTTTGTACAGCTGATTTGAACAGATCTTGACCATTGTTTATTTGAACATTCCTAACTCCAAATGATGTGCCAACTATGGCTGCCTACCATAGGTCAAGCTCTTTGAAGTTGTTGGGTGCATTTCTTTGATATCCTCTTATTTACTAAAAATGCTAGCAGCCTAATTTTGCCCATTCTCAACACCAAATCAAAGCCAAGTGTTCACCTTTCTGTGGAATGAGGCTGAGCATCAGCAGGGACCACCTGGCCTGTTTTAAGCCACTCCTATAGAAAGAAATAGCTTCCTGGTGTCAGAAATGAAATAGAGATGCTGAAGACCGCATCCACACGAACCTCAAGGCCAGCTATTCAGATAAACTTTGAGTATGATGTATATTGTTTTGGTAAATTGTCATGTAATGTTTGAGGTCACTGAGAAACAGGGAAGTGGGGTTGTCTTCTCCCAACATCAGATCCAGGCATGATATATAAGTGTCCTCCAACCTCCGCCCCTCCCTTGAGTCATTGTGGTCCACTGGTTCTGTGATGGGGAAAGGGAAAAACAGCAAGAAGCTAAAGGTATTAAAATCACTGTGCCCTTGAGAAGAGCTTGGAGTTAAATGATCTCCAACAGAGATTACTATTGTTTATTCCATAACATAAAAGTGTCTACAGTGGGAAAGAGCAACCAAAAATTCAACCATGACAGTCTCATCCTTGGAGAGAATATTCAGTGTAGAACCCAGTCAAGATTTTGTGAGTGTCCAATTCAATGACGTTAGCTCAGTGTTACTATTGGCTCTTTTACACAGAAGCTTCAGGCAAAGGGACACTGCACTGCCTGAGACTCTGGAGAACTCCAGCTGACTGTCTCAGTGGGGCTTTCCACACTCAGTTTCTGCTGGATGTTCTGACTACCCAATCAATCAATTTGATTATATATATATATATATATATATATATATATATATATATATATGGCTGATTTTGTATCAACTTGACACAATAGAGTCATCAGAGAGGGAGGAGCCTCAGTTGAAGAAATGCTTCCATGAGATAGAGCTTAAGTATTTTTTCAATTAGTGATCAATGGGATGGGGCCCAGCCCATTGTGGATGGTAGCATCCCTGAGCTGGTGGTCCTGGGTTCTATAAGAAAGCAGGCTGAACAAGCCAGGGGAAGCAACCAAGTAAGCAGCACCCCTCCATGGCCTCTTCATTGGCTCCTGCTTCCAGGTTCTTCCTGGTTTGAATATCTATCCTGACTTCCTTCAATGGTAAACAATAATGTGTACGTGTAAGCTGAATAAATCCTTTCCTACCAAACTACTTCATGGTCACTGTGTTTCATTGCAGCAATAGAAACCCTAAGTAAGACACAATCGATCTATGTATCTATGTATCTATGTATCTATCTAGGATCGATCTATCCATCCATCCATCTCATATTATTTGTTCTTTTTCTTTAGTTTGCAATATACTTAGTAAACTCACTCATTCAAAACCCAAAGTGGCCATCATAGATCATTCTCCCAACCATGTAGGACACTGGGAGAAAAGGATACAGAACCATATATACAGTTAATATCAGCCTTAGAAACAACACAGTCATAGTCAAACTTGCTTGTGAATTTCCCTTCATTTCAATATTTCAAATCATCTCCTCTTTCAATTTCACAACTCCACCAAAACCCAGTTGCCTATGTAGCCCATATTAAGTTTCCCAAGTAGTTTTCCACTTTACTCTCTTAGGTCCCACTTTTTGTTTTTTGTGTGTTTGCACACATGTGAGAGATGCACATGCAAATGTATGCTTCTGGAGGCCAAAGGTCAATCTCAATGTCATTCCTCCTCGGATATAATTTATCTTATTTCTTGAGACAGAATCCCTAACTGGGACTCAAGGTTTGCCAAATAGACTAGACTGGCTCACCAGTGAGACCCAGGTATCGATTGTCTCCACCTCTTAGTTCTGAGATTACAGGAATGTAGCACCACACCCAGCATTTTTATGTGAGTTTTGGAGATCGAATTGCAAGCACATTACCTATTGAGTTATCTCCCTAGGCTGTATCTAAGCTTTTTATACTAACAACTAGAAGATACAACCCCTATCCCTTCTGTTTCCTTCACGCTCTTCTCTTCCTCTACCCACAGAAGCAGAATTAATCCTCCTGTCTCTGACTAATCATGAAACTATTTTTTGTTTGTTTGGTGTTTTGGGGGTGGGGGTGTTGTCTGCTCGGGAGTTTTTTGAGCCTGTTTCTCTGTGTAGCTTTGACTCTCCTGGAATTGACTCTGTAGACCACGCTGGCCTCAAACTCACAGAGATCAACTTTTATATATGGCCTTTTTATTGTTTTCCCATGTCATATTACACTTCTGATATTGCTGGCTTCTTTCTATACTCTAAACTGTGAGGTTTTTTTTTATTTTTGAGGCTAGTGGTTGTATCTTATTCACATTATATACGTAATATATGGAAACAATGTATTCAAAGCAGGTACCTAATGACTGAATGGATAGAAATTCTAGAGAAATGGGAAACATAAATGAAATGTCCAAAACTTTCCTGAGTTGTGAAGATAGGACAGCTGTGTGGATCAGTACAGAAGGCAGGATGCATCTAGTCTGTGACAGCTGGGAGGACTGCACCAAAGAGAAGGAAGCTGAATTTGCTCTTGGTGAGCAATAGCAAGCTGAGGAAAATATTCAGCTTCTAAACTACATTTTCTATAGCACATTTCAATATTTTTTCTCCCTAGTAACATATTTCCTCACTTCCTTCTTGTCAACAAGGTATCAAGAAGCTCTCTACCCCATTATAAAAATTATTTTCATGACAATACACTCCTTTACATTTTCAGAAGGGAAATTCAACCAGAATTCAATATAGTGATTGTGATTCTTTAAGGTAAAAATTTAAGGTAATTATTATGCCATCTAATTAAGTTAGATCCTAAAAGAAAAAATCATGGTAAATAAAAACTAACAAAAATAAAATTAGCAAAGAGACAAAATTTGCATTACTAAAAGTCTCAGGGAGCTAATAATATTGTAGAGTGCTCCAGAATAAAGTTTCAGTGTAGTGGAGAGGGGTTTGATTGATTCTTTGATTAACTAATTGCTTGATTGATTGATTGATTGATTGATTGACTGAGATTAGTTAAGCCAGGTCAGTCACTCATGGCACTTGAGGACCTGAAGTAGAAGAGTGGAAAGTTCAAAAGAAGCTTGGGCTATATAATGGAACAAAAACATAAAAACAAACAAAGAGAAAACACCAGGGCTGGGGAAAGATGGCTCAGCAGTTTAGAGCAAGTACTGCTCTTGCAAAGGACCCATGTTCAGTTCCCAGCACCCAAGTTGAACAGCTTACAATTTGCTGTAACTCCAGCTCAGGAGGATACAAGCCCTTTCCTGTCCCCCTGGGCCCCTACACTCTTATGCACAGAAAGACATGCAAACACATAATAAAAAAATAAAAGTCTATCTTTAAAATAACAGTCTTGGATTACTAAAATAATTAAATCATATTAGGTTTCCAGAAACTGCTCAAAAGTGGGCATTTACTCTTTAAATGTATATTTGATACTTAATTTGACATTGAATACTATGCTATTTTCTTAGTTTATTTATACTTGTATACGTTTTCTTATACTTAAAATCTTCACTCCTAAGACATTAGCAAATTGACTCATTTGTCTTATTTCATAATACATATATACAATTTTATTGAAATATAATATGAACACAAACAGTAAAGTATACAATGAAATTTAAAGATCTGATACTCAAAATTCTTTCTGCCTTCAAACTGTAAGCACATTAAAAATCTACAGCCAGGGGACTTAAATTTATAAGCCCTTAAAAAGTTGATCCTCGACCCCCCCGAAGGAGGGCCTCACCCTCCCTGGGGAATGATGTAGGGATTGGGTGGGGGGCTAGGAGGGGCTGGTGGGACTAGGGAGGAGGGGTGGGAGAGGGAGCTGGGATTGGCATGTGAAGCATTCATGTTTCTAATTTAAATTAAAAAAATTTTAAAAAGTCAATCCTCTTCTCAGTTTTAGAGTCTTCATTTGTTTCTGTCCCCCAACCCTTTTCCAGCTTAACATGGCATTCTAAATATGCAAACATTTTCATCTTTAAAAACAAAACATAAGGTCTACAGAGCGAGTTCCAGGACAGCCTCCAAAGCCACAGAGAAACCTTGTTTCGAAAAACAAAAAAAAAAATAATAATAATACCATCTAAAGTCCTGCCCACTTGCATTCCAAAAGGAATGTTTGTTCAACGCCTATAGATCTATGTGCTAAAGCTCTCACAGAGCCGTGGTTTATAAAACAAATGAACAGAGTGGCCTTTACGAGGAAGGATTACTTCCTGAGCAAACTTTCTTTTGCTTGCTCTCTAGGCCAGCTGGAGCTTGTTTTCTTGGGCTCACTTTGTCAGAAACCCACTGCCCCACCTAACTCTTGCTATGAAGAGTGTATCTGTCAGGCTTGCCCCATAAACTTGCTGGAATGTTTAACGGCAAAAATCATGGCTATGCATATGCTACCCATCTTCCATGTGTAATTTTTTTAAATGCTACTTGGTAAACTAATTCTTTCAAGTTTGGGATGGAAAGAGCAGCTGTGATAGAGGAATAACACTGCCTATATCACTAAGAGGACAAAAGCAAGCTCAGGTGGGCAAAGTGAAGGGAAAAGCTCCGTGGCAAAGACACAGAATAGAATCCAAGAAGTCAAAGTCACTCTGAAATGGGAACATAGGTAGAATGCAAAATGATTGGAGTGATCTATGTTAGATATATAGCAAAATCCTTTGGGAAGTGGATTTTTAACAGAACTATCCAGATCATGATTATATAAGTTTGCCCATCTAAAAGGAGACAATTATGTTGTATCTTTAGGCCATATGAGCATTATCCATGGCTTTAGAAAGGGCATGAAAATGGCATATGTAGGACTACATAGGACTTCCATACAGGACTTATTCTTTGCCAACACACACACAAGGAGGAAGGTATATAATCAATGCACTGAAGACTCTCTAATGTGGTTACCATGGCCATCTCCATTTCACAGATTAGAAAACTGAGGTTCAGCCAGGTTAAATAAATTCTCCAAAGTGTTTCAAAGTGGAGCTAACCTTGAACCCTAGCCATCTGGCTTCAGATTGTCTATCTCTGACCTCCTCAAGGTTTGTTTCTGACATAACGGAATGTAGAGCAGCAGGAGTCGAATAGAGGCATTGAGGGGGAGCAGCGTTGTGTTCCAAAAAGTGCTGGCAATAAATACAGCAGATTGGCTGACTGATAAGGATGGAATGGAGTTCGGAAAATTGCATACTCTCATGAAGCAAACATGCACTCGTGTCCTTTCAAAAGTGACAGAAACTATTCAAACTATCCCAGTTTTCTTCTCTCCCATTTCAACATTTACTTCAGACTGTGTCGTCTTAGCAGAATCTTGTTCAAAATTGGCTATGGCATTTCAAGGGCTGCATAAATGTTTAGACACATACACCCTGGAAAAATGTGTTACAGTTACCTTTGTGCATACTAAAAATAAAAAGATGGCTTTGCTAATTGTAAGGCTTATTAGCATCTTACATAGGCACTCTTCACCTTTTGCTTTTTGGTTTTTGCAGATATAAGTATTCAAGTCTAGAATGATTTGGTAGAAGTCACTGGATTGGCTTAGCATCATCTCCAAGAGTCAACATAAAGTTCCTAAGGATGAGCATATTCTCCTTGTCTGGGTGCCATGCCCATTACAGAAACTACAGAATGGTTCCTGGGCCACAGCATAGAACTACTCAGAAACCTGTTAGAAGTGTGTAATCTCAAACTTCACTGCAGATCTGCTACACCAAAATCTGAAATTTGTCCAAACCTGACAGGCAATCCATATGAATACTAAAGTCAAACACATTGTAGTGGTCACTAAATCCATTTTCCAGAAAGTTTAGCTATTTCAAGGGAAGTTGCTGATGAGCTTATGTTGGTCATAAGTAGTTAAGTCTTTTTGTAAGGTATATTCTTAGTATCACTTTGTAATCTACCCTAAAATTATCCTCTTTTTAAATTTTATCTCTGTGTTTGTGTGTGTGCGCTTGTGCCCTCAGAGACCAGAAGAGGGCATCCAATCCCCTGGAGCTAGAGATACAGGCAGTTGTGAACCACCTGATGTAGGTATTGGGAATCAAACAGTTCTCTGTAAGAGCAGTTCACATTCTGACCCACTGAGTCATCTCTCCAGTCCCAAATAATCTTCCTGATGCAAAACTACCTTTAGTACACCTTTATGGGACCTCTAGACCATTCAAAACTGAATTATTCCTTGGTGAGAGGATATAATGTGCAAAACTCAGTCCCTTAGCAGACCCACAAAGAAACAGTCAACAGCCCCCATTTCTGCAATGCCTCTCACTGGTGCCCTTACTTCAAAGCAGATAAACTACCTTTTCCAAATTGCAAAGTAAACACTTTAGTATTGACACACATAAATCTCCACAGAATTTCTACCCAAGTAGAAATAAAACAATCAAAATAATATCAACAGCTACCACTTATGTAGTGTTTACAAAACTGAGTCATAGAGAAATCAAGCCATTTCCTTGAGACCACACAGTCCACACAACTAGTGCATGTTGAGGCATCTTGTCTAGTCTGTCTGTCTCCAGAATCATGACAGATAACCAAGGACCCACAGTGCTTCTAGAAACATATTGCTACTCAAGGTTCCAACAGGGCTTCATTAAAATGCTCTCAAAATAAAGATTGATCATTTACTTTGGAAAATATAATTAGCTTCACAAATTTTACTCAACAAAATGAAACAAGTGAGGCCAACAGCTGCCAAGACTTTACTTCACAAAGGTAAAACATTACTTCTGGTCTCTAAGCCTTGGGTGTAATTGCAGCATCACACTGTCTGTTAGTTGTGCTTTAAAATGCCCTTCTACCTATAACTACAACTGACTCCAAACTCAAAACGTCCTTGTGTTTTCTATAAATGAAAAACCTTCGCAAACGAATTTATATTGTAGGCACTGCATATTTATTAAATCACCAGTTTGATTTCTCCTTTATGCTCCAGGTAGACAAATTGTTTTGGGGTAGAAGGTTAGACAGGGTCTCACTATGTATCTCAACCTGGTCTAGAACTCGACATCCTCCTGTGTCAGCCTAACCAATGCTGTGCTTACAGTTGTGTGTCATCACACCTATATTCTAAATGGAATCTCTCAGACAATTCTAATAGACCCAACCAAGGTCTTGTACCTTGGGCTGAAGTGGAGAGGGAGCCTCCTGCCCTTCAACATCCACTTCAGTGTCCCTTGAATGCAAGTCCCTAGAACTTTAGAGTCCTGGAACAAGTAACAGAAAAATACATAATGAGAAAGATTGCAAGGTTCACTTGTGTACTTCTCTGGTGCACCTTAGTGATGTTCTCTGGCCTTTCATCAGAAGAGCTCATAAGGTTTTTAACTCTCCTCCGCAGAATTAATGTGGGAAAACTTCCAAAAAGCTCAAAAGGGAAGGCTCCATGCTTGATGAATAGAAAGAAATCAGTCACAGAAATACAAAGAGAGGCCACTTTCAACCACACTACAAGGGAGTGAACAATTGTCACATATGCTGAACTGGGAGCAAACATTTTTTTATCCTTCAATTATTTCTATGTGCTCCTAAAACACAAATAAAAGCAAACATATACCAATGTGTGTTTTAAATATAGAACTATGGTTACAATGAAAGGTAAACAAAGCATAGTGAGTCACAGGCAATAATCCAAAACCACTTGGTAATTATGCAATGTTTGTCATTGAGTGATTATTCAATAGCCACTGACAAGCCATAAATTTACCAGATGTCAGTTAGCTGTAACCATTAACTTGACATGGCCTAGTGTCCTCCAAGAAGGGAAGCTCCACTGAGGAATTGCCTGGGTCACATTGGTCTGTAGACATGTATGTGAGAGATTGTGTTGTCAATTGACGAAGAATTATCCAGTTCACTGTAGGTAGCACCATCCTCTAGAAAGGTAGTCCTGGGCCGTCTAAAGAACATAGCTAAGCATGACCCTGCGGAAGCCAGAAAACAATGTTCCTCCACAGTTTTCACATTAAGTTCCTGCTTGATTTCCTTCCCTGATTTCCCTCAGTGGTCTGTAAACTGAAATGAACCCTTTCTTCCTCTAGGTTGCCTTTGGTCAATGTGCTTTTACCACAGCAACAGAGATGAAACTAGACCACTTCAGTTACTAGTTAAAATAGTCTCAAGTGCTAGTTGTTCACTGGAGAATAGCAAAGCAGTTGACACTATTCTGATGCTCTCATTGCCAGGTGCCACATCTCCAGACCCCCTAACAGATTCCCTTGGCTACTTCTACCCTCCACTCCAGAGTCAAAGGCCAAATGAATGACTTTTAGTTGAGGGAGCGTGAAAACCCTACTATCTTGCCTAGGGTGGCTCAGAACAACTCTGCAACATGCTGATCCTGAAAAGTACCCAATGGGTTCTGGTTAAAGCTCTCCATTCCAGTCTTTGCCTGAGACAGTGACATTGCTTAGCATCCCTCCTGATTCATCCAGGTTCTTTTTACTGATTCCCTAGGAGCACTTCCTTTAAGAACATGTACACAGGTTCGAGGTAACCCCACCTATTAGCATCTGTGAGCAAGTTCACTATTACCACAGTTGTCTGCTGTATGCATCCTTAGCTTTCCCAAAAAATTGTTCCAGCAGGTAATTGCTACAATATTTATCATACCTATTTCCTAAATTGATTTTTGTTTCATTAAAAAGTAAGACCCTAACCCAAACTGTAAGTAAATAAAACCCAAACCCAAGTCTTGGTTAAGAAACTATACAGAGCATGTCCCATATAAGTTAAATGAACAGCTAATTTTGATTTATTCTTTAAGATTTTTTTATTTATGTGTGTGTGTGCATTTGTGAGTTTATACCCATGAAGGCCAGAAGAAGGGTTCAGAACTTCTGGGGTTGGAGTTATAAGTGGTTATGTTTCGATGTGGGTTCTGGGAATCAAATCCGGGACCTCTCCAAGAGCAGCAAGTACTCTTATCTGCTGAGCTATCTCTCCAGCCCCAACAGTTCATTTTGTCTTAAAACCCTATAATGTTGCCATGTGCTTTCCTTGCTTACTAAGTGGGCATAAAATAATTGCATGAATCTTTATAGAGTGAAATTGATCCTGGCTTTTGTTTCTATCTATTAAGGTGGACTTAAAAATAACAACAATTAGGGTAAATCTGCACATGCATTAAGATATACCTAAAAGACTGCTTTTCAATCAAACTTTTCATTTTGAGCATACTTTCTTGTATGTATTCCAACTCTATGAGTTTGCAATAGCAAAAAAATTTCTGGATCCCCTTAGGTTGCTCTTATCCTGCCATCTATGAAGCAAGTTCATCCACTGGGACACATTCCATTATAAACTGAGAGCTGACAATGAAGCTAGATCCTCCCTAATGTCCCCACACCCCTCATGTTTCAGAGACACACAACAGGCATGACTTACCTTTATTCCCAAGGCTTCTCCTGAAATGACAGCGACTGTCACACCATCCTTGGTGGGTTTTGGGATCTCTTCATTTTTCAGCTCCTGGTACTGAGGCTCCACCATCTTTTCCGAGCTTCTCAAATTCACCCACAGCTGTAAGCCATGGGCTGGCTCCTCTGAGCAGGGCATCTCAGCATGCAGAATGCCCCGGCCTGCAGTCATCCACTGTAAACACCAGAACAAGAAACTCAATGGAGCACAGCCCCTAACAAGTCTACACATGCAACAAGTACAACACTGTGGCAAAGTGACACATCCAACAAATGCTGCTATCACAGTGCCAGGACAGCTCAAGAAATAACAAATGCCTGATGGTTCCTGGGACTCTTCCAAGTTTCCAAAGCCTTACTTGTATTATATTAAAGTATCGGAATTGGAATTCCTACAAGTGAAAGAATTCTCCACGTGATAGCCTTGAGTTTCAGATTGAGCTCCAAATTAAGGAGTTGCAGCCAGATAGCACTGGGGGTATGATTTGACTTAAGAAAATTGCTGGATGGTGGTGGCGCACGCCTTTAATACCAGCGCTCAGGAGGCAGAGGCAGGCAAATCTCTGTGAGTTCAAGGCCACCCTGGGCTACAAAGCGAGTTCAAGGACAGCCTGGGATGATACACAGAGAAACTCTGTTTTGAAAAACCAAAAAAAAAAAAAAGAAGGGCAACAAACAGTCCTGGGCAAGGGAAATAGCAGTCAGCATTACAGGCCTCGCCAAGCCAACAAAGAAATGTATAGTTGGGAAAAGTGTTCAGGATCACCCTGAAATCAGCAAACAGTTATCATAGGGTTATTTCTGAGCAGAAAACACAACCCTGGGAAAGTCAGTTTCCTGCCATGGAGTACAGTTCCCAGGGAGGGAGGGATGTAGCAATGAACCATCAGCAGACAGCATGTCCATCAACTGATGAACAGGTATGTGAGATTAACTACACATGGGAATGTCCTTAGCATCCACTGCCCTGGAAATGGTAAGTTTGTACTTCTGGTTGTACAATTCCAGTAACAGAGCCCTTACGACTGAAACAGTTGTTGCCTCTGGCTATTAGGCATATTTTTCAAGTGTCTGTTTGTATGTTTGAGAGCATACTGGAGGAATGTTCCAGGCACTAGCCTCAGACTCTGAGGATGAAGGAGTAGAATATGATACATACATTTCCTGCCTGTCTTAGCCTGGATTCCCCTATAGAAGAGCCTGAAACGAGGACCTACACACAGGTTGTTTATTTGAAAAGTGATACAGAAAGCAAAATGGAGGAAGTAGGGAAGGGTGAGACGGTCAAAGGGGAAAGCCACAGAGGAGTGTTCATGAGCAAGTCCCAGCGGTGGAGACCCAGGGCTTAGCTCCCTGCAAATCCTGTAAATAGACTGCAGGAATTATTACTGCCCAGAAGACAGCAAACACTGAGACATTTAGATTACATTTGGCATCCCTTGGTGACCAAGAGCCTCTGGGAGAGGCCCAATGCATTCACTTCAGACAGGGTGCTATGTATGAATACATGGGAACTGTCACTATCTAAACTCAGAAGCAGGCCATCAGTATCATCTTCCACCCAGCCCTTGGAGAGAAAAAAAAACCTTAAACACGACTGCTCAAAACAATCATTATCTCGGTGCTTGGTTGGTATTGTGAAGAATGACAGAGTTCTACCAGAGTACATCAGGTGGCTCAAGCTGCCACCCGAGGCTTCTATCACCAAGCTGGAAGCCAGAGTAAGCACGGACTAGTGGAAAGAAACAGGAGAGGGAGTCCATATAAAGGAAACAGCAACATGAGAATAGAGTCTGAGACAATTGTGAGGACCCGAAAGAAACCCACTACAAAGTTTGGAGATTTCTTTACTCCATTAAGTCTAAATACATTTCTCTCTATTCTGTTGGGCAAGGCTTATAGAACCTTCTAATGGGGAGATCCAATTGATTTTTTTCTGTCTGACAATAGCTATTGGTGTTCCTCAAAGACCTCTTCCTATTTTCTTCCTCCACTAAAAATTCCTCTTGGTATTTTTTATTTATTCTTTGATAATTTCTTACATTTATACAATGTATTTTAACAATAGCCAACTCAAATCCCCTCCCAGAGTTTCAATCTCCTGATTAACCTTTATACTTCTCTTTCCATCCTCATCATTTACTAACTCTGAAGCTTTTCAACTAACTCAAAGACCATTTCACTTTTAAATACCTATTAATCACTATTCTCTCATTTAAAGCTGTCATGTAAAATACTAATGATCTCAAAGGGCTCATGCAGATGGAAATGTTGAAGAAGCCGAAAGATGCTATGCCATTATTACCCTAAGCAAATGTGAAGCCTGTTTTGTTATTGTTGTTACTGTGCTTGTTTTGAGATGTAACTCAGGCTGGCCTTAAACTCTTGATCCCCCACCTCCATGTTCTGGGATTACAGACATAAACTGCCATGCCCAGGTCCCAGCTGAGAAATTAAAATGGTCAAAGTGTGGACCAGCATCTACAAGGCAGCCTGATGGGGCAAACAGCAGAAGTCACCAATTCCATGACCATCACATGCCCTGGAGCTTTTGTTGATCTCTTCAAGTAAATTCTGTTTTATGCTCTGCTCTATCATGAGGCTCCCTCTTCTTTCATGATAGCATTTTCCTTTTCCCTTTGTTTTCTATTTCATTTTCATTGAAACACAATGATCCAATATGTATACTTCCCATCCCACAAAGCATGTGGTCTGATATAGAGCTCCTACCTACATAACTGACTAAGAAGATCTAAGCAGTTTCAGGGGATTTAAATTATGTCATCAGAAATATAAGCAATGGCACACTTGAGTTAATTTTTTAAATAGGGTCTTACTATGTAACCTGGCTACCCCGAAACTCACTAAGTAAACCGAGCTGGTGAGCTCACAGAGATCCACTTACCTCTGGTATTGGTAGCCTCCTGAGTACTGGTATTAAAGGTGTGAGCCACCTTGCCTGACCTTGGGTTACTAACTTAAGTGACCACACTGAAGCATGCAAATGAATTGAAACATAAATAATGAATTGTCGAAAGTGCAGAACAGAAGTCTAGAAAGACTGAATTGAAATGTTCCTCAGCTGCTGAATTTGGCAGTAGAGACATCATAAATGATCACTACCCGCACAGCTTCAATACAGGCTGAAGGGGATGATGCAGACAGACCAGCTATGGCTTCAGTGACTTGAGGAAGAAGTGGCATTTGGTACAGTAACTCTTGATTACACTTTGAGAAAAGTAAAAACGAACAAAATAACAACAGCAAAACAAAGACCGGGTAAGCACTAAACAGTGATTGGGGATATACAAAACTGACATGGCTCAGCAGGTAAAGGCACTCGCTGCCAACCTGACAACCTGAGTTCAATCCATGGCATCCACTTGGTAGAAGGAGAGAACCAACTCCCACAAGTTGTCCTTCGAGGACTACACATGTGCCTCTGCATGCACTTGCATGCATACACATATGAATAAATAAATGTAATAAAAGTATCTTCAAAGATGCATTTGATCCCAAGCACCACAAGAAAAAAGAGATTGAGGGGTTAATGAAAACATGAGAATAGAATACAGGAGATCTGTGTTGGTTTCCAGGCAGAATGGAAGAATGCACAGAAAGTGGAGTATGATGGCTAGCTAGTGTTCTCAGCTTGATAGACTCTGTAATAACCTGGGAGACAGGCCTCTGCGCATGCCTGTAGGGGATTATCTTGATGTGTTAGCTGATTAGTAATACCATCCTGCCTGAGGCAGGGCTATTTTTTTTTGCAGGGGATCCTGAACTGTAAGAAATGGAGAGAACTGAACACTAGCATGCACTCATTGCTCTCTGCTTCTGCTTATGGGTGTAATATGAGCAGCTGCTTCAAGCTCCTGGAGCCTTGACTTCCCTGCCATGATGGACTATAGCTTTGTTATGTAGCTAGACTGGTATTAGGACCCTTGGAAAACACTGAAGAGAAACGCTGCCCTCAAGGTCAGCTTTGGCCCCCAAACACCTCTTTCCCTGGTAATACTGTGGAAGGAAAAGTATCCATTTTGCCCTTTCCTAAAATTTAAAGTACTCTATGACGAGGGGAGGTTTCAGAGTTTTGTTGAGGCCCACTAAGGGAAAGCTACTTCCTCTTATCAAAAGAACCGTATCTGAGTTCTACCCCTGGCCTTGGATAGAGACATGGCCTTCTGATCATCCTTAAAGATTGGAACATTGTATTCTTTTTCTCCTCTCTTAAGAATTAATCCAAATGGACCTGTCAGTCACATAGCCACAAGAGCCCCCCCCCCAAGAAATCTAATTCACCAGAAGACAGGCTAAGGAGATAGAAGGGATAACTATCCCCTTAGTGCACTCACACACCACAGAAGCTCCTCCCTCAGATCTTCCCCCACCGAGCCTGCACACTCTCCTTTTCTTTCCTTCTATCTCTTATGTAGATAGTGACCAAAAGCCTAAGCATGCTTTTCCTGATACGCTGGACTTTCTCACGCTTTCCCTCCCCCTCCAACATACAGCTGCATGCCAACATGATGAATTTTGCTCAACATGCTGACTTTCATAGACCCTAACTCAAAAAGACATGACTCTCTCAGCTTCTCCATCTCCATCTTGCTGACAGCTGCTAAGTTTCACAGCTTGCCTGCACTGTTGTCTTTCTCTCAAATACTAATAAATTGTCTCAGGTGCCCATCTGGGTCTTCTTTTTTTAAATTCTTTATCAGTGAGACTAAAAATTAACAAAAGAGACCCCTGTTTTCCCTGGTAACACCAAAAAACTGTGAACTAAAAGCAACTCTTTCTCCTTTAAGGTGTTTTTGTTGGGATACTCTGTCATAGCAACAGAAAAGAAACTAAGACAGGAGAGATCAAGGTATGAGCATGAGAGAAGTGGGAGGAAGGATTAATGTACCAGAAATAGGCGAGATCAAACATATGGCATCTAAGATCGCTAACCAATCAGCGATCCCCTTTCATGGCCATACCTGTAGGTCTCCTGGGTTCATTTTACCAACATGCCCGCAGAAGTCTTCATGGGCCATGCTGCCCCCTTCCAGAAGGTAAGAAACCTTTAAAAAACAGAAGAAAAAGTTGATCCTTTGATTGTAGAATCAGATTGCTTGGGGCCTTCACTATTGACTTGCACCAGTTCCATATTTATTTTAGATATGAAACACTATCTTTGTAAAACATTTTTCCTATTTCAAGTTGCTTTTCCATTAAAATAATGGACAAAGGATATGAATAGACATTTTTCCAAAGAAAACATGCAAATGGCTGGTGGGTATTGGAAGAAATACTCACTATCACTAATCAGAGAAATGCAAATCAAAACCACATGGTACATCACCTCACACCTGTTAGGTACATACTATCAGAGTCAAAACATAGGTAATTGTTGAAAAGAATTCGGGAATGGAAACCACATATATATATTGTTGGTGGAAAGTGGTCCAGACACCAGAGAAAACAGAATGAAGGTTATTTTAAAAATCTAAAAGTATAATTATCACATGATTCCACTCTCTCAATCCTTGGTATATACCAAAACCAAATGAATTCATCATAGGAAACACATACCATCATACTAATGTTTACTGTCGTACTTACTATTCATAATAACCATGATTTGGAATCAGTTCAGGTGTCCAACAACAAATGAATTGATAATGAAATGCAACACACACATGCACACAAAGTGCAGAATGACTCAGAGCCTTACAAGGGGAAGACAGCCTGCTATTGTTTATAGTATGGCTAAAGCCGGAAGATATTACATGAATGAAATCAAACAGACACAAAAAGGCAAGTACTGCATGATCTCACTTATAGAAATTGAGATTAAAGGGTTAGTTACTAAGGATTGAAATGGAAGAAATACAGAAATGTAGGTCAGAGGCCCACAGTTATGTGATAAATAAGTCCTCGGGGCCCAATGCATAGCATGTGATTGAAATCAATAATACTGCATATGATATGATGGGGCTGGAGATATGGCTCAGTGGGTAAAGTGCATTCTATGAAATCCCAAGAACCCGAGTTTGATCCTGAGGACAGCCAGGCATGGTAGATACCCGTAATCCCAGTGCTGGGGAGGTAAAGATAGACAGATCCTTGGGACTCACTGCTCAGTCAACCTGGCCTACTTGGCAAGCTCCAAGCCCATGAGAGGCCATATAGCTTGAAAAGGTAGATAGTTCATAACAACAACACACCCAAGTTTGGCTTCTGGCCTTCACTCACAAACAAAAACATGTACACACATAAATACACACACGATAACCTTGTGAGATGATAATCATTACACAATACATCCAGGCATGCATCAAAACACTGCAATGCATGCATGCATCAAAATATTGCAATATATGGAATTGTAACATTATAGCTTAATAAAGCGTGAAGGAGGAAAGGATTGAGTAGTTGTGACGATCTATTCAACTTGTCCATCAAAGACTTGTTAGAAGAACTAAGACAGGAGAGCAAATGAGAAAATGAATTTGTGACAGGGGGTCAGACTATCCACAACACATAATGCCTTTAAGCGAATTTCACTATGTCCCATCCAGAGCTCATAGCCAATTAAAGCAGCACTCACCCTGAAGGCCCAGTACAGTACATGACATGCCTCCCACAGCAAGGCCTGAAGCTCAGGTTAAAACAAGCCTGTTCTTGGACTAGCAATGTCCCTGCTAGGAGGCCATGTTCACAGAGGTGTATGGAGTGACATCTTAGGTCGCCATGCCTTGCCCTAAAGGCAATTCAGGAAACCCAAAGGAAACATTTCTGACACCAGGTACACAGACCCAGTAGACGCTCAAAATGTTTCTGACATATGTCAAGTAGTTTCAAATTGAAGTCAGTGCTTCCAGATTCATGTGCATACTAAATCTAAAACTGAAAATAAATGCTATGTGTCCCAAAGAGTGGCTACTAGCCACATTCAGCTGCTTACATTTCACTTAAATCAAACTCATAACATTTCAATTCAGCACCTCAGGTGCACCAGCCACACTCTGAGTGCTCAATAGCCTCCTGTAGCTAATGGCTGCCATAATTACAGTGTAGATTATAAAACATTTCTATCTCTGCAGAGTTCTATTTGCCACTCTGATCTAGACAAATGAATTTGAAAATTAGATTTCAGCAACAGTGGGAATTTTGTACAGAGTAGAAAACCTCCCAAACCAGCAGCATTCTAATTGGCCTCTCTTATTTCATTATTTAATCAAAAGGAAAAAATGAACTCTAAAATTCTCCTCTTTAAGGGTCTTGTAATCAAATCAGAGAAAAAAGATTAAAGAGACACCAAATACTTGGAACATCTAATTACTTCAAAGACATGCTCTTACTGTTACAGGAAATATTCAAGTTAGTACCGGAGGCTTCAAGTGTGTGGGGGTCAAGATGCAAGGTTCTCTCGCATGGCTTATTTAAACTAGTTAATCTGCATGCACCTATAACCCCTGAAAGAGTTACTATTAAGCCAGCAGCTGTAAAGGGCATAGGAATGGTTCTCTGAATACTACCCACCTCAGGCTTAACAGTAACAATGATGGACAGTCTCATAACTGGATGCATTTTTCATACTTCAGTTGTCTCTGTGTATTCTCTTTAAACCTTAAAATGATTATCCTTTATCTTGAAAACTTTATTTAAAATTGTCATTAGCAATTATTATTATTATACAAGTGAACCAGAAGAATGAAATATCTGATTAAAATCCCAATATCCACTGTTGGGATTTTAATTTTCACTCAGGTATACCAGACCGAGTAAAAGGTGCTTTTTAATTTAAAAATCATTTTTAAAAATCAGTAATTACAAATTAATTATCCTTTCTACCAACCTCTTAAACTAACAACTTTTACCAACTCTCTAAACCCTAACTTGTAAAACCACAAAAAGAAAAAGAATAACACTATATTTTTCAAAAGAAAGCCAAAACAAATTCCCAAGAATATGTTTTCAGTAGCTATCAAATACTGCATCATCAATCACCGTCATCATTATTATATGTGTAAGGATGTTTTGCCTGCATACGTGTCTTGTGTACCATATGCATGTTTGGGTGCTGTTGGAGGACTCGAGAAGGCATAAGACCCCCTGAAATTGGAGTTGTGGCAGTTGAGAGTCACCAAGTGGGTGCTGGGATAACCTAAAGGTGGTGACAGAATTCTATTGGGTAGGGTTCATGACGAATGCATAGAAGAAATGGATATGAACAAGAGCATTCATCTCTCTCTGCTTCCTGACTTGATGCAGCATAACTGCCACCTCAAGCTCCTGCCATCATGCCTTCCGCACCATGGTGGATTATGACATAAGCTCAAACTATAAGCAAATAAACCCTTCTTTCTTTGGGTTGTTTTTATTGGGTGTTATAGGAAAAGATGGGAATGTGCCAGGGAAAAGGGTACCAGTGACAGTGGGCAAGAAGGTTATTCCATGAAGACATGGAGGCTAATAAATGAGTAAAAAATCAAGAGTGGGGAGAAGTTTCCTTCACTCCTATCCAGATCTCCCTGTTCTATCTCCCTGCTTATATGCAGGGAGTACCCCCACTTCCCCCTTTTCTACCCGCATGCCACATAGTAGTTGGGGAAGGGGAAAAATGAGAACAATGTAAAATGACACATACATTTGAAGATGCCATGATGAGTCTCTTACCTCGTATGTTTACCTAGAAAGTTAATTAAACAAGAAAATGTCTAATATATAAAAATTAAATATAAGTATGGAAGAAGCAGCAGGTTAAATAAGAATTATATTTTACACTTGATCATGGACAAAAGGCCAAGAAGTGGTAATAATTATATGTTAAAGTAGTCAAATACAACAATACATTTAAATTCATCAAATGAAATTTCATCCTGTGATTATTAGTCTACATAGAGATGTCCATACGTATATATATGGACAATGTCAATGCTAGTCATCTGAAGATGATAAATGCATACATGGGTTATTATTTTCTTTCCACTGTTGTGATAATTTGAATTTTCTATAATGAATAATCCCCCAACAGAAACATGCATTCTTATTCTGAAAACAGTAAAAATGAGTGCTATGGATTGGTCATTATAGATTTGCTCCCCAGCTAAATGAGCAGGGCTGGGCGGGAAGGCAACAGCAAGCATGATTCTCTGTGCTTCCATGTGAGGATAACGTAGCACAGACTTTCTCATGGACAGTATTTAATTTTTATGGAGGCACTCATGCCAGAATGGGAATAAAGCATTTGGGATTCGATAAGAACTTTAAGGGGACAGATAGCAAGCTCCCGATTTTCAAAGAAGCAGTGTCTACAATTGCTTTCCTGTTTTTGCTACAGATGGATTTTCAACTAAAATAATTGCAGGAAGAAAGGCAATTTCCCTTTTGCTTGGGCTGAGGCTCTCCTTTGGGCTCTCAAAGAAGACCCTCTTAAATCACAGCCACAGATTATCTTCAATTACTCAAGCATGAAGTCTTTCACTTTGCAAGCCATAACCATTATACAGACACACATATATGTGTGTGTTATATGTTCATACACATATGCACATCTATACATAGAGAGATAACTTGAAAAGTAAATTGTGATATGACTCATTTGCACATGAAAATATATTTAAGAGAAGGTTATTTTCAAGTTTGGTTTCAGGGAGCACTTGCAAACGGTTCTTAGAGCATGGAAAGAAAGTCATACCCCTTTTCCTGATGCTTTCCCCAATGTGCCCTTCCTCTTTTCCCTGGTAATACAAAAGAAAACATCGTTTGTTATAAAATCTGAGTTAGAGACATCTGGCCAGTGACGCTTTACTGGATGTACCACACCTATCTTTCAAAGCTTAAAGCAAAAATTCTCCAGGTTCCAAAGAAAGTGTTGACATTTTATTTAGTATAGTCTTTTGTTTTGTTTATTTATTTATTGCTAGTTGTCATAGATGCTTGACAGCAACTTTGTGTATGAGCTGTTGTCTGTAGAAGAACTTTAAACAAAAAAGAAAAACCTCAAGCAGCTACTTTTGAGAGTTGAGACAAGCCAGATGATCTTTTAGGGCATTATGTAATCACAAACACCTGGAGAATTGCCGCTGGTGGTTGTTGAATTGTGTTATGGTTAAACTCAAGAGTAGCGCGCATCCAATTAAGTAATAAGTTTGTAATCTGAACCAGGTGTTTCCTCTGAGTACTTGATATGCTGCTGGGTCTCCTGCCTTCCTTTCCTCCTAGTCTTTTCCACGGGTCTTCAAGTATTTTGCTGCCTTGTAAGTTCCTAAGTCTTTGGCTGTTTGTGTTTGGAGTGAGAAAGGTACAAACTCACATTGTGATGAAAGAAAAGTGTCATTTACCATGAGAAGTGTGAGAAAGGCGTATCTCAGGGAATTGTCAATTAATTCAGAAGAATTCCCAACAAGAGAAACTACAGTTCCTTGTTTCTTTCTGGCTGGCATGTACAAAGAAGAGCAAGGAGAAGAGGCCCCGTTGTGTGTCTGGTTAAAACACACACACACACACACACACACACACACACACACACACACACACACACACACAAGATTTACCCTGTAAACCAAAAGTTCCGTACATTATAAGGAAGATCATATTTCCTTTTCATTTATTTTTGCCTTAAAATGGTGACTTTTTTCTAGTGGTAGCCGTGTATACAAAAAAAATAAGAAAAGAAAAGAAAGAAAAACAAAACAAAACCACCACGAGTTGAGGTCATGGCTGACAAGAGATGCTAGCAAGGAGCACATTGTGTAATAGAAACTGTGAACTGTCCTCAAGGACAGAAAAACGATGTGTGAATTCCTACACTTAAGGACCCCCAAAATGAAAATGTGAACAATGCCTCTGAAACCTGAAAATTCAGACACAATTAACTACTTGTCCAACACTAATCTCATATACACACCTTCGCAAGTCCCCAAAGGTGGTCATAACAACAATTTTAAAAATAAACAAATAAATAAAAGAAATGGGATGGGCACACAGTTCAGATATCCAGCCAATGGGCAAATACAAGAAGTGTGTAGTTCCTCTGATCCTACCTTGACGTGGCCCTATCAAAAGCCAACACAGGGGCCGAGCCTTCAAGAACTCCTGCCTCACTGCTCCCTAATGGTGAGGCTATCTCTGCATCTAGAAGCTATTCAGGTTTAGGTCTGCTTTGAATCACCAGGTTGCTATCTTCGAGTTGTGAGCTATGGAGTGAAGTCCTTTACTTTCTCTTATTGGATCAGTGAAGTCATATACAACCTGGACCTAAAAGTTATGCACCTCGAGTATGGTCAGAACAAAATGATGACATGTGGCCAGGAGCCCAGCACATGTTCAGTAAGTTCTAGAGTTAGCATATTCATCACGTCTCCTTGGGCAGGGTTCCCATCTGTAAGTCCTCCTTCAGATCCTCCCTCACGCTTCGTAAAGTGTATTTCCCAACATTCTCATGATTCCATTTGTCACTTCATTCAGGCCTCATTTCAAATATCACACACTGAATGAAGCCATCTTGTTCTACTCTATCCTACACTGAATTGTTTCTTCTCAGCTTTTTCACTACAGGACACTACATTGTAAAACTATTCATTTATTGGCTGTCTAAAAGAATATAAGATCCAAGAAGGCTGGGACTTTAAAGCATACTTATTAGTGTAAACAATGGAATTCACTGTGTCTGACTTACATTCTCATCAACAGTGGCTAAGTGTTTCATTTCCTCCTGCATCTTCACCAGCATCTGTTGTTGTTTGTGGTCTTTATGATACCCATCCTGACTAGGGAGAAGCAATCTCAACCCAAGTGTGATTTGCATTTCCATGATAGCTAAGGAGAGTTAGCATGTCTTTCATGTATTTGATGCCCATTTGTACTTCTATTGAAAACTCTTTGTGCAATTGTTTGCTCATTATATTGATCAGATCATTTGTTTTGGTATCCATTTCCTGAATATTTTTTATTTTTGTTTTGTTTTTGTTTTCAAGACAGGGCTTCTATGTATAGCCCTGGCTGTCCAGGAACTCACTTTTTAGACCCAGGCTGGCCTTGAACTCACTGAAATCCGCCTGCCTCTGTCCCACCAAATACATGTACCACCACTGCCCAGCTCTGAATTCTGTCTATATTCTGTACATCAATCCCTCTGACATGGAGATTCATCTGAGGATAAATAATTAGCAAACTTTTCCCCATTCTGTAGCCTGTCTCATCACTCTCTTGATTATTTCTTTGTCGTACAAAAGCATTTTTAATTTGATGCAATCCCATTTGCCAGTTCTTGCTGTTGTCTCCTGAGCCACTTGGTTGTATTCAGAAAGATATTGTGCATGACTACATCTTGAAGCACTTTCAGAAGAGACTTTTTTTTAATCTCTTCACTGTGCCCTGCATCCAGCTGTCACTGAAGATGTATTGAATACATTAATGCATCTTGGATTTGCATAATCTTTCAGCATTTCTTAAGCATCTGGCCCTGGGTATATACCATAATCTACATATTATTATTGTGGTTCAGTGTCATTAAGGTTACACTGTAACAACAGCAGAGCAAGAAACTAAAGCAACATTTTCTGTTTCTGAGAATGAAGCCATTTTTACCAGCCCATGTCGCCTCACAAACACTGATGCCTTCACATAGGTGTTGCAAACACAGTGGCTGCCTCTGAGGAGAGATCTGACAAGAGATGCAACAGCAGCCACAACAGTAGGGATTTCATGAAAGTAACAAGAGGACGTTGCCAGCTCAGGTGCATCAGCCATTCCAGGCAAAGATGAAATCCTAGGAATGTAGGTATGTAAGCCTTATGATTCCTGAGTGAAACGATGGGGTTGACTAAGAGACCCAAAGCTACGGTACCCTAAGGTGAGGTGACATGCAAGAGCTTTACTTGATAACTTCCAGCTACAAATAATGAAGACACTGACTTACTTTCCTCATAGCTTACACTGCTCCTATTCTTGAACATCTTTCAAGTCTACTTATTTTCCTTCCATCCTGATTAAAATGTCTGACATGCATGTCAAGCTTCTGTAACAATCGAATTCATAAACCTAATGACTCAGGCAGGTTGAATCACAGACCCCCTCAGTCCTTCCACCTGCTGCTAGATGTCCGGAGGCAGGGCATCCCTTCCTTTTCAAACTCAGGTGCTCAATCATAGGAGGAACTCTTCAGACAAAACTTCTCATAGGGGCTCACAGAGACTCAACTAACAGCCAGGAGCCTGCGTGGGATCAAACCAGGCTCTTCTGCATATATATGTGACAGTTGTGTATCTTGGTCATCTTGTAGGATTCCTAACAGTGGGAACAGAGGATGTCTCTGACTCTTTTGTTGGCTTTTGGGACCCTACTCATACTGAGTCACCTTGCCCAGCCTTAATACATGGAGAAGTGCTTAGTCTCACTGCAACCTGATATGCCATGTTTTGTTGATACTCGTGAGAGACCTGCCCTTTTCTAAACAGAAAAGGAAAAGTGAGTGGGGCGGGCAGAAGGGAGGTGGCAAGGAGGGACTGGGAGGAGAGGATGGAGGGGAAACTGCAGTCAGCATGTAAAAACTAAATTAATTAAAAAACAACAAAAAACTTTCCCCTGATTCCCCATCTAACCACCAGTCAGCTGCCTACCTGCCATTTCTTGCCTCCTGTAAAAATGTGGGAAAGGGGCTCACTTCTACTGTTTTACCTTCCAGGTTATACTGAAGGTCTCAAGTGAATGATTTCCCACAAGCTATGATTACTCAGACTTTGGGCACACAGCAGCATTCTAGCCCCACCCAGTGGAGAAGTCAGTAGCTACAACGTGTTGCTAAAGAGACCCCTGCCGACTCAAATGATATGTACTGTACATCTACAGCAGTGATTCTCAACCTGTGGGTCAAGACCCCTCGAGTCAGTTTCTCAGGGTTTGCATATCAGATATCCTGAATATCAGATACTTCCATTATGATTCATAGCAGTCACAAAATTATAGTTATGAGGCAACAGTGAAATAACTTTACGGTTGGGGTCACCTCAACATGAAGAACTGTGCTAAAGGGTTGCAGCACTAGGAAGGCAGAGAACCACTGGTCTAGTCAGGCCCTATTAAATTAGATGCAGGCCTTTCTAATAGCTGCATTCATAAGCAAATATGTCTTTCAGCATGAGAATGGTGCCTGTGCTTAAGGACCTAGCATCATGAGACAAGATGGCATCTGGTCATGAAGGGGCCACTCTGTTGTGGACTAGAAGGGAGTTATTCAACTTGGTTCAGCCTATAGTTAAAAACTATCAGAGAGGCTTCTGGAAATGAAGTGAGTTTCCCTTTTACACACAAACTACTGGGAAGGTTTGGAGTTTCTCCTCTTGGCCACTGAGTAGTCTTCCCAGGCAGAAATTATGTTTTAATGATTTCTCTTTATTATAATCCCCCATCTCCCTATTTTCTACCTGAAAATTCCAGGAATATGCCAAGGAATGGTGGTGCAAACCTTTAATCCCAGGACTCAGGAGGCAGAGGCAAGTGGATCTCTGTGAGTTCAAGACCAACCTGGTCTACAGAGCAAATTCCAGGACAGCCAGGACAGTTGTTACACAGAGAAACCCTGTTTTGGAAAAATAACAACAAAAACTCTAGGAACATAATATGTAATACATAATACAGTGGGTGTGGTGGACAGAAAAAAATTCATTGAGAAATTATTCAAACTGTTTTCAACGAATAATTCCATTGAACTGATACTCTTCCCTGTACAACCTATGTTCGCTGTCATAGATCAGGTTTTAATTCTTTTTTGGCACAAGGTTGTTCTGGGCATCGTTGGGTCAGATATGTCTGACAGATCTCCTTTACAGCTTTAGGAAGTAAAATAAATGATTTTAAATATCTGGGTAAAACTAACTTGATCCATTTCCTCAAAATACTGAAAGTTCAGAGAAGCAAGACCATTATTTGGCACTTTCAGGTAAGTAAATTTGGGTCCCTGGTCCCAGACAGAGTCAGTTCCTGTAGTAAGTTTAACAGCAGTCCTGGCTACTACCCACCAGATGGCAGTAGCACTCAGAGCCATAACCAGAAAAGGCTGGACTTTTTGGAAGGACCCTAGTAGACAAAATTACCTGCAACTGAGATCCACTGACACAGACAATACTCTACCAAAAGCTAAATTTCTGGGCTTAAGATGCATCTAGTTTGAACAAATTATGTCATGTTGGGAGTTTCTGGATGTAGCAGTGCTTATTGGTTCAAAACTAGAGACCAACCTGGCTTAACCTTAAATGCTTTCCTTAGCAATGACCCAAACTTTAGAGTACATTCCATCACGTGTCTCAGGCCTCACTAAACCCTTATACACACAGTTTCTAAGTCTGATAGGGCTACTTGCAGTTTCTACTACATGTCCTCTACTTTTACCTTCACTGTCCATAGAATCAATTTTATTCCTTAAGGCCCTACTAAATGGCCAAGTTTATGTTTGTTTAGTTTGGTTTGGTATAGTTTTTGAAGCTTGAGGACAACTTTATTATAGTCTACAAGAAAGACACCCCAGGGCAAGCAAGCTGTAAATCATGGCAACTACCTCCAGGAAAAGAATAGAGAAGAGAAGAAAAAGTAAAATAAAATCATGCTACTTGAGTTAAGCCAACATAAAGGTTAGCCGAGCAGCAGTGGGCAGCCACATGGAATGGAGGGAGGATTTAGAGAAAGAATAAGGGAGACTAAAGTGTTAGGGAAATGCATGCTTAGACAAGAAATACAAAGAAGAAAAGGACAGTTACATCTTCCTGAGTAATTCAGAAAAGCAGGCAGGGTTACAAAGCAACATAGCTATGTTTGGTAAGAGACTGTGTTAGGGGCAGAAACTCTGGGAAGGAAATATACTATCTCATTAAAGGGATAATTATTCTTGCCCTCTAACACAGCTAAAGACCAGTCTTCCTCAGGGCGCTGCTGCATTCCAGAGGAGTGGGCCATTAGCCAGCTCACTGACCTTGCCCAGATGGAATGATAGGTCTCCACTCAGACCAAAGGTTCTATTTTCTTGGTCACATAGTTTCCTTTAATGGTTTTTTATTGCTACTCCAGCATTGTCTCCTCTGAAGGAGTAACCCTAAAGTCATTTAGGAGATGGACTGAAATCGGGGGTTATGCATCTAAAACATTTTCATCACGAAAATCTGGAGATCCTGTTTCTAAGTTACCCACCAGAAGGTCTCAGTGTCTGTACTGGAGGTCTAGTCCCCACCGATACATCCACCTACATGGATAGCCTCTAGGCAGGGTGCTCATTGAGGAGATGAGAAACCAGGGCTCCTTTCTGACATTCCTGGCCAGAGAACCAAGGACATTTCTCCTGCCATGAGCTGACTGTTCAGCTTCTACCTCCTGTTCTCATCATTCCCCCTCTGAAGATGATACCCTCTCTGAGTGGCCAGGGTTTAATTGAAACTTCTCACACTTTTCTGATAGCAATGACAGTTTCTTCCACACTTGGACCATTAAGCATCTTCAACAGGACCTCTTTCATACCTCCTTAAACATTTCTTAAGTTTTGTGTAAACCGAAAGTCTTCTGCCCCCACTCCTAAACTCATATATGCACATGCACACACATACACAACTTTTTTTTTAACTAGGAAACATAGTTATGCTTTTACTTTGGCATTCTTTTCTACTAGTGGGACCCTATGATGATACCCCTATAATATGTTTCCTAGAAGAATCTGCCCATAGGTTAATCTTCCTATTACATACTGCTATATATTAGTAGCTTAGATGATTAACTAGAATAGAACACAAACTAGTCACATTTTATCCAGAAGAGACCCAAGTCACTCAGTAACATTCTTTGGAAGTAATGTTACCAATTTCTTAAGTGTCCTGCTGGAGACGACCCTTGTCTAGGCAAGAACCTCATCTAATTGTTACAATGTATGCTTTTTCTCTATCACCATCATCCAGTTTGGGTACTTTATTTTGATTGCTGTTCTTTATATATTGGTATCAAGGGGCATCTTACAGTGAGGATTGCTTTTGCAACCTTCCTATATAATCCTTTAGCTTCACTACAAGCAATGCCAAATCAACATAGATGGTTTTTTTTTTTTTTTTTGGTTTTACGAGACAGGGTTTCTCTGTTTTGGAGGCTGTCAGTCCAGCCTGGCCTCGAACTCACAAGAGATCCGCCTGCCTCTGCCTCCCGAGTGCTGGGATTAAAGGCGTGCGCCACCAACGCCCGGCTTCAACATATATGTTAAAAATCTACATGTTTGCCTATATTGGCAACTTCAGGACAAGTCCCAACCCTCTGCCCCCTCCAGTCAAATCATTAGCCAAAGGCAGATTTGTCAATTTGGCATTTTCTTTTATTACCATATTATCTCTATATTTCTTCCTCCGTTTCAATATCTACAACTCCCTTTTACCCCAAAGGTCTCAGACTGCATTAAACCATCATTGTTCCTATAGGCAGTCTTGTTTTTTTCTCATATCCATAGGAATAGCAGGATATCACTGTTAAAGGCACTATAAAATAATCATTGAACAATGAACAGTCTCTTTGATCTTGACAAAGTATCATTTCCCAATTTTCTCAAAATATTTTTCTTTGGCTTTTTGGGAGAGTCTCTTTCAGGTCAGGGTGGCCTCTAACTTCCTACTGTAGCAAAGGATGGCTTTGGCTTTGAGCAACTACCTCCTGCCTCCTTCCCCCAAGTGCTGGGATTACAGGTGTGTGACACCATGCCTGGCTCAGAATGTTTTCTATCTTTGCAAACTTTAGTGTTAAATTTAATCAAGCTTTTGTTTTCAACCGGAATCCAGCCATCTTGGAAGGGTTTGTGTTAGAAAATAATTCACAGCAAGCTTTACGAACAAGGCCGTGTGGAGACAGAAGGGCTGAGGTCTGTCACAAGTTGCAAGTGTGAATGACTAGGGCCTTTCCCTTCCTCTCCAGGATATTGTTCAGACATCGCCAGCAATGCTGCTGGCTACTAACCAGGAGTTATGAGCTTGGCTTTTCTGATGGGCACACCCTTGGAAACAGGGTGGTTTTGTCCTAACAAAAACCAAGGAACTTGCTGAGGCTTGTAGTTAAACTTTAAGATATATTTCTCAGCTTAATTGAGAACACAAACAGCATCCTAATATCTCCCCATGAAGCAGACATACTGGCTTAATTCTAACAGTTTTTTTTCTGGCTCCAAAAAATTTTACATAGATAAGTAGGTAGGTAGGTAGGTAGGTAGGTAGAGAGATGATAGAAAGACAGAAAGAAAGAAAGAAAGAAAGAAAGAAAGAAAGAAAGAAAGAAAGAAAGAAAATATTTCTATCAAGTCTGTTCCTTTAGGGAACCCTGATTAATACAATTACTGATGTGAGTGCTAAGAGCCAAATCTGGGTCCTGTCCAAAAGCAGCAGTTCTTACAATTTATGAGACCTATCCATAGTCCCTATAATATACTTTAATTAAACAAGAGTGACACACCACCTTGGTGTGCCCAGGACTGAGGGGTACACAGAAACATAAAACAAGAAAAGTCTTGCTTCTATAATTTGAAGGTGATTTTGAAAGGTACAAACCTCTCTTCTCAACAAGGTAGTTGAAAAACTCATCAGTAGTGTATGAAGTATTGATACCTCTTTTTTTAACTAAACTTTGGAAAGGCTTATCTAATCTTCATATCATCCAGTGTTTCTGACCATTATAGTAATGTCAGGCAAATTTAACATCAACCCTGAACAGAAATGGGCTAACTGCTCTGCCTGCTACTGCTTACCACTCAGGCCCTTTGAAAACATTTCCCGGAAATTTGGATTCCTGGCACGAAATTGTGTTGTGACCACTAGCTGTACTTCTTTCTCCAGGGTATGCCTTTTCTTTTACTTTTTTAGGCAAGTTTTTTGAAATGTTTTTATTCATGTATATTAACTAGGAAACATAACTGAAGCTTCTCACACTTTTCTGATAGCAATGACAGTTTCTTCCACACATAACGAGTTTCATTATGACAACTTCTCATGTGCATATTATTTATTCTGATCCCTCCCTTGCCTTCCTGTCTTCCCAGTTAGCCACACTTCTACTTTCATGGTTGTTTACCTTTTTTAATGATCCAATAAGTTTCATTTATTGGGATTGCTTAAAGAGAAGTGGTCAGGAAATAACAAAATAGAGATCTACATAAATATAAGCGTCTGAAGGCTGATTAGTCATGAACTGGGTAGAATCAAGTTTTTCACTCTTATCTGTCTCATAGAATCCTATCTGTCTTGTAGAATCCTAATAGTTCTGGTGTGGAAAGTCAACTAGACCAGCATTCTTACATTTAATTGCATATGTTGCTCACTCTATGGTGATGTTCTCAAATGACAGATTCAGCTCTAGTAGCCCTGAGGTGGAGTCTCAATATTCCAAGAGATAACATTGCTGACTCATGGACCCCACATGAGGCAGTGAGAATTTTATAAGATAATACTCTGTAGGGAACGTAAGGCAGTCGAAGATGGCGCTGAGGGGAAGTCAGATGGGCGAGTCCTGAGTTGTTTACAAAAAAAGATGATTGGTTGTCTAGATCAAACCAGATGAGGTCACTACATGAGCAGCTTGTATTCACTAGGTAAAGCAAAGGGCGCCTAAGTGTATGATAAGCCGACCTTTAAAACCATTGGCTGGCTGTTCTCCTGCTCTGTGGTTTTTTTCCTTTAAATGATGCTTGCTGTGTGGTAATAAACAAGTTCCTGCTTGACTAGACTCCCTGTTGCATCTGATTGTCTCTGAGATTCTGAGAGGCTGGGAAATAGGCGAACAGTGCATTTACTCTTCCTTGGACCCAGCTCAACCTTCTATGGTTGGGCTAAGACCCTGCAATACTCTAAGGAGTTATTTGGTTATGTGTAGCTATAAATTTTGAAAAGATGAGCTTGTGTTCAAAATATATTCATTATAATTCATACGTATGTGTTAGCATATCATTTTCACTTAAAAAGTAACCATGAGCTCCAAAATAGCACTATCTAAGTACCACTGATGCTGCTAAAACACAGATTGTGTGAATGTTCAGTGCATACTTGTGTTACTTGGGCATAACAAAATCACCTGGATCTGGGAACTTATCCCATCTTGCATAACCAATTGAACTAACTATCAAAAACATCCTTGTTCTGTAGTTTATATCTAGATTGTACCTAAGGGCTTATATTTGGAAGGATGCAAAGCAAGCATCACCCTTCTTATCACTATAGAAAACTCCTATCATTAAAAAGGGTTTGATTTCCTTAATATATAAAGAACTTCTATAAAACAACAATAACAACAAGAGTAGACTCTGTCCTTCCAAAGTTGAATTTAAATTGAATAAGAAATACATATAGTTCACAGGTTATTAATGACTGCACAAAGTGGGGGGCAAAGATATAAGTACCCACAATAAACAAATATCTTTAAGTCAAAATCAACCTTTTTAAAGAAAATCAACCTTGCTCAGAAAAAAATGTAAGTTAAAACTACAATGAGGTAGTTTTATTGTTAAAATGGCAAACACTTAAAAAAGTCAAGTAAATATATTGTATTGGTGGTGCTGATGGAAAGTATCTTCATATATCACCGATTGGTGCAATATGTCATGGCAGACACTTACCAAGATCATTAAAAAAATTTAGAGCAGGTGAGATGGTTCAAAGGGTAAAGGTGCTTGTCACTAAGTCTGGCAACGTGACCTGAGTAGAATCCACATAGTTAAAGGAGAGAACCAATTCTGGAAAGCTATTCTCTGACTTCTGACCTCCACACACAGACACAAACACAAACACACAATAAATAAATAAGTAAAGTAATTATATTTTTTGAAGAATGTTGGAATAACGGTATAATAATGTTACACATTTTTTTAAAAAAAAGGTAGCTTGATACCAGAAAAATCAAACAATAGCAATTACTACTTCTGGGTGGTAATGTAACATAACAGGTGATCCTAATGTTCTTTTTATTTCCAAGTCATTTATTTTTATTTTATATAGTACTCAGAATTTTCAAACTTTTGGCATTTAGATTGAGCTCCAGAGATGAAGTAGTAAGAGCCTAAAGTAGACTTGGCAGGCTTCATTTTCCATTTATAATTTCAAAAGATGTTTTATTTTATTTTGCATATATGGCTGTTTTGTGTGTGGTGTGATGTAACTGTACTGTGTACATGTCCGATGCCAAATGATGTCAGAAGAGGACACCCCTGGAACTAGAGTTTCAGATAGTTGTGAGGAATAGGAATGTGGGTGCTGGGAACTGAACCTAGGTCTTCTACAAGTGCAGCAAGTGTTCTTAACATCTAAGTCATTCCTATGGCCCTAAACTGCAGCTTTAAAAGTTAAATCCTGGCTTACCTACACTTTGGGGGGGTAAAACTGACATAGTAATTTCTCATGATCTGAAGTAATGATATTCTATAAAACTATCATGATCCCTTAATTAACAAGTCCTGGGCCTGGCAGTGATGATGCATGCCTTTAATCTCAGCACTCAGGAGGCAGAGACAGGAGGATCTCAGTGAGTCAGAGGTCAGCCTGGTCTACAAAGCAAGTTCCAGAACAGCCAGAACAGAGAAATCCTGTTTCGAAAAACAAAATAAAACATTGAACAAGTCCTGAACCATTGGGTGCTAATGGTAATCTAAGATTGGTCTCTTTCAAGTTTCTGGCAACAATGACTTTGTCAGCCCATCTATAGTGATGAATTATTTACAATTTATTAAAGATTGCCTGAGAATTCAGAAAGCAAAGTCAGCCACAAGCCATAGAAGCCAGGCACACACCTTTAATCCCAGCAGCCAGAAACTAGGTCTCAGGATTAAGAGATAGACAGATCTCTGTGAGTCCAAGGTCACCCAGATGTACACAAGAGAATCAGTTTAAAATAGAATTATAGCTCACACCTTTAATCCCAGCACTATAGGGGTATAAAAGACATGAGCAATTATTCAGTATGGGGCATTCATTCTCCTGCCACGCTGAGGAGAGGTTACAGTCTGAGACTTAGTGAGAGCTCCTGGAGACAGGGTCAGCCCTTTCAGCCTGAAGTAGGGATTAAGAAGCTTGTGGCCAGCTGCTTTGCTTTTCTGGTATTCAGCTTAAGGTTTAAACCCCACTATCAGTCTCTGGGTCATTTCTTTTCCATGTTACACCCATCTATGTATGCCTCTATTGCAGTGGTTCTCAACCTTTCCATGCTGCAAACCTTTAATGCAACTCCTCATGTTGTGGTGACTCCCAACAGTAAAATTATTTGTGTTGCTACTCCATAACTGTAATTTTGTAACTGTTTTGATCATAATGTAAATAAATATCTGTGTTTTCTGGTGGTCTTAGGAGACCCCTGTGAAATGGTCATTCAACTCTCAAAGGGTCACAACTCACAGGTTGAGAAACACTGCTCTTATTCTATGTGTATTTGTATTTAAAGACACCCATATGTTATATATATTATTCACTGATGTTAATGAACTCTCTCAATCAACAGCACCAAGTCATACCTAAAAGACGTTTACTGAGTACACATATTTTCTCTGTGAACAAGGCACACTAACAGCCTTCTATGAAGGAGAGCTAGGTAGCAATCTGTGCAATGCTCAGGAATCATTTCGAATAGGAAGTGTACCAAAAGCAGGAAAATACAAGAAACGTGCCACTAAGGTTGCTAAAAGGACATCTTCCTACATTATGAGAGTTGTAACAACAAAGAAAGCACCGCCTTGTTACACCTCAGCAGGCAAAAGACTGCACTGGGCAGTTCTAACACCCTGAATTATCACCAAAGCTCTATACGTATTGATTTGGCAATTAGCAATGAATTTTCCAGGCAAGTAAACTCATAAATACAAAATCTACAAACAAGAATAAAATGTAATTACAGTGTAATTGAAGGGAAAATTCTTAATAATGGGAAAAGAACCAAACATC
Source organism: Mesocricetus auratus (assembly GCF_017639785.1). Lineage (NCBI taxonomy): Eukaryota > Metazoa > Chordata > Mammalia > Rodentia > Cricetidae > Mesocricetus > Mesocricetus auratus. The sequence continues at coordinate 16,698,070 of NW_024429188.1, forward strand.
AATATTCTATTGCTAAGCTTCTTCAATAAGTTCTTTAAAGTTGAATATCATATGACTTACAAAGCAGTCCCCTTCCACGACATTTTACATAATGGAAACAAGTGCAATCTGTTCAGTAGTCATTTTGTTTAATATAGTCATTATCTTTAACAAGAGCCAGTTGCTGAGTGAATGCAGAGAAGTGTGGGCTATTCTAAACTGAAACAATTAATAATCCTCTTGAGCATGGTAAGGGGAGGTTGAGGTAATTCTTAACTCTAATGAAAGACAGCTGCTCAAGGCCACCATCAAGGTATACATGTATGTTAAACTGGTACAAACATAATGTCATTGGGACCAAATGGAGAAGCACATCTTCTTGGGATTGTTCAGAAAACATGATGGAGATACTAACAGGGGAAAGAACTTAAAGGATTTGCAAGATGGCAACCAGAGTTATGGAATTCTGGCAAATTGTTAGAATCAAATACAGGTATAGGGAAGATGAAAGCAAGGCTCCCATCATTGATGTAAAGTAGGACAGTGCAGCCAATGTGCTAGCAGAGGGAAGAACTTGAAGGCCAATGGATAAATGAAGCAACACAAATCTAAGTAGCCTTATCTTGCTTCTGGAAGCTTCTTGGTTAAATCTTTCCAAAGTTACATACAGTGATCAAATCTTTCCCTGTTTTTACTTCCTTAACTAGAGTACATACGGAAGTGAGCAAGGCTCAAGCCTCATTCTTTAGCCTCATCTCTGTCTTCTACCAACACTCCCCAACACACAGCACACCCCCGACATATGAAAGATCAGCCTCCACCAACACTTGTATGTTGGTAATATTGCACGGGTAAGTATTTATTCATTCACTAATTGGCTTTACAAATACACTAAGCCTTTAATGAACCCTGCTCTGTTTACCACAAATACAGATGGTTCTCATGAAGAAATGGCTAAACTTTGTAAAGTCTCAAAATGTATGTATGTGTGAAGAATCAAAACCATTGAAAATGCTACAATATTACATCGCACATCTATATTTCCTATCTGACGAAAACAGAAAGAAGTAGTGTCCAACAGAATCTCTAAATTTTGCAATTAAATTTATAAATATGTGAGTATGTCCATAAAATCTGAAATTTTAGACTGCTTCCTAATTCTTATATTTTTTATTGTGAGCCTAGCCTTTAATAGCTGAACCATCTCTCCAGAACTTGGCTCCCTAATTCTAATTCCTTGGAACTTAATATAAAACTCATTGAGTTCTTAGATTATATGTTGGTGTTTATAATATTATGCTACACAATGTTAAACATTTCTGTAAACTCTTGTGGAGAATCAGATTTTCTTTATAAAATGATTTAATCATGCTTTAGTTTCCTCTAGGTCCAGAAAATTATTTTAATTGTATATTTGTAAGAAGCTAATTCTTGCTCTTTAATAACTGCTCATACAGAAATGTCAGTGGAACACAAATTAAATAATAATAAAAACAAGTCAGCAAAGTAAAGACATCACAAGAAAAGTCACAGAATCAACTAACCTTGGCTCATAGGAGTTCAGAGACTGAACCGACAACCAGGGAGTCTGCATGGGACTGACCTAGGTCCCCTGCATATATGTGACAATTGTGTAGCTTGGTCTAAGTGTGGGACTCCTAACAGTAGGAACAGGGTCTGTCTCCAGCTTTTCTGACAGCCTTTGGGTCCCTTTTTCTCACACTGGATTATCTTGCCCAGCCTTAATACAAGGGTCTTACAGCAATGTGGTATCACATGCTTTGATATCCATGGGAAGCCTGCCCTTTTCTGATCAGTGGATGGGGTGTGGAGGCAGAGAGGAGATGGCAGGGAGCAAACTGGAGGAGAGGAGGGAGGGTAAATTTCAATCGGGATGTAAAATAAATACATAAATTTAATTAATAAAAAATTGTTTTAAAAATAGTATTCAAATTTAAGTATATTTCATTTTAAATCACTATAACAGCTACATAGAAGCCTATAGCAAGATACTTATAAACCAATTTTTGTCTCTATTCATTGCCTCTAATTGGATTTTCTATTAGAAATAAAAGTCAAATAAAAGACACATGCTCACAGTCAAATCTTGATACTTACTGTTTCAAAACCTCGGTGTGGGTGATCAGGAAACCCTCCTGGCCTTCCTCCTTTAAACTCATCAAACAGTAAAAATGGATCCAGATTTTTCAACTGGAATAATAAAAATTGACACATTAGATGTGGCTTTTAAGTCATGTACATGGTACAGGGGTACATTCATAGATATAACTTACAAAATTCATTGAATATGCACAGCTAGTGACCAATCTTCTAAAAGGCAAAATACATTGAGAAGGAAACAATGCATACACATAAGGATTTATCAACTACATTGGAATTGTCATTGTAAGAGAAGAGTAAACATTTCATGATTGTCTATGATGTAGTCAAATGTGTCATCAGTATGTAACAGATTGTTAGCTTTGTGAAGCAGGAGTCTATAAAGTCAATCTCTGAAATACTATTATGAGTGCTATCAAGGAAAACAACTTCACATATGGGAATGGGTGACATCAGGGAATCTGCTACCAGGGAAGTGACTTTTGAGCTGAGTCTTGAAGTACATGTTGGAGTTAATCAGAAAGGAGTGGAGAGAGAATGTTCCAGAAAGAAGAGGAGTAAACAAGATTGGTATGCTTGACGAAGTCTCTGTCCATCACTCATTGGAATTCCATGTGCACATAAAATTAAATGTTCCTGAATATTCTTGCACAGAAACAAATTTTCTCCATAATTTTATTTAATAAGCCTTAATTTCTTCTATTAACACGTTAATCTCATGTATCTGCATATATCCAATACTTGCTCTTCATTAAAATAGTTCTAATAGAAATGTCTATGGTGATACAAATCAAAAAGAGTAAATATTTAAATTTGACTATATGGTATTTAAAAATACATACTATGTCTCTATAGTACACATAGAATTATGACAAGAGATAGACAAAGGATTAAAGTTTTTGGTTTCTGAAACAAGTTCTTTGTATCTCAGACTGTCCTTAAACTCTTAATCCTTCTTCCTTCTAAGAGTTGGGATGAAAGATGTGCACCACCATAACTAACTATTTTTTTTAATCTTTTTTTTTTTGGTTTTTCAAAGCAGGATTTCCCTGTGTAGCTTTGGAGGCTGCCTTGCAACTAGCTCTTGTAGACCAGGCTGGTCTCGAACTCACAGAGATCCGCTTGCCCCTGCTTCCCAAGTGCTGGGATTAAAGGTATGTGCCACCACTGCCCAGCTTACAGTTCAAATCTTCAAGGAATTTGAATCTTATCCTGAAGGTAATAGGTTACAATTGGGAATTGAGATAATTAGGTCTAGAAAGATCAATCTACAGAGGACAGTGGATATTCAGTATTCTGAGCAGGAGCTAGGGGCAGAACTAAGATAATAGCAGTAGAGATGGGTAATCATTGAGTGATTAGGTAAAAATTATGAGGCAAGTAGGAAGACTATCAAATAAGTCCCAAATTTCTTGTCATGGTGCCTGGAAATACAGCAAATCCATTCAACAAATCAAGGAATATTAGAGAAGCAGCAGCCTTAAAATAGTTCTGAATTCATTTTAGATCTTGTTGAGTTTGAGATATCTACTATAAATATTATGCATATAAATATTAATATTTATGCAAAGGCTACTGAAAAATAACCTCATGGTAAGTCAATGAGTAGAAACAGCTGTGTTATCATCAAGGCTGTCTTGCTTGTTTTTTTTCTCATTTGTTTAGAAATTGTTATCAGCACCTTTGATTGAAGAAAGAAGTTTTACTGGAATATCCTTGAGTCTATTGATCAATTAATATTGATTTATCTTAATTATAAACATGTTATATCTGTTTTTTGTTTAATTGTGGTTTTTGAGACAGGGTTTCTCTGTGTAGCTTTGGAGCCTGTCCTGGAACTCGCTCTGTAGACCAACTCGGCCTCGAACTCACAGAGATCAGCCTGCCTCTGCCTCATGAGTACTGGGATTAAAGGTATGTGCCATCACTGCCCAGCTATAAACATGCTATATCTATTTAAATCTTTTAAATGTTCTTCAATAAGGAATTATAGTTTTCTTCACAGAGGTTCTCCATATATTTTAATTTTTCTGGCTAACATACTCTAATGGTATCATAAACTGCTCTTAAAATTATATTTTGAACAGTTTGCTGTTGGGAATTACAAATATGAATATATACATGACTTTTGAACACTGCTAAGCACTTACTAATTTTAGTAATTCCCCTGGAGCTTCTTTCGAGTTTTTTCTGAGATATTCATTTTACCGGTGTACTTACCAGTATGTTTCCCCAATAGTTCATAAAAAATAGTTTTAGCCTGACTTTAGTTTAAAACCACAAATTACAATTTTTCTAGGTTTTGCTGAGTTCAGCTGGCCTCTGCATCTTCTTTCTGGAACTTAGTTAAAACAGCGCACTCATGGTCTAACGAAACAAGGAGGACACTTACCCTGGGACTCATGGGTAACACACCTAAACATGGAGATGGGAACACACAGTCCTATTACAGGAAGGGAGCAAATATTTGAGAGCAAAAGTTCAACCAACACCCCTAAGCAAATAACTCGACCTTTTCTCATAAGCAAATAACCCAGCCTTTTCCTATTTTTAAAGCTTGTGCTTTCTATTTTTCCCACAGTGCTGAAGAGGGAAGGTAGGAACTCATGCACACTACAGAAGTGTTGTGGAATATTACTTTAATTGTGTAAAGGTGTGTTACTTTTGTTTATGCTGCATTTGTTTAATTATGTAAAGACATGTTGCTTTTGTTTCGCTTTGCCTACCTAAGGCACCTGATTGGTCTAATAACGAGCTGAATGACCAATATCTACACATGAGAAAGAATAGGCAAGGCTAGCAGGCAGAGAGAATAAATAGAAAAGTAAAAGGTAAAAAGCCCCAAGGCAAAAGGTAGATAAAGAGAAATGGGTTAATTTAAGTTCAAAGAGCTAGACAGAAACAAGCCTAAGCTAAGCTGAACATTCAAAACTAATAAGTCTCTATGTGGTGATCTGGGAGCTGTTTGGTGGCCCAAAAGAAAAAAAAAACCAGCCTGGTACACAGAAGCACTCTACCACCAAGCTTCATCACAAGCCCTAACTTACACCTCTTTTAGCTTCTTGAATTTGTGAGCTAGCACCTCTCCAAGTGTTGAGTAGAAACGATGGTAGTAGATGTCATTGTCTTGTCCCTGATTTCATACAGCTGGCTATTTAAAGTTTTTTTGCCAAGCAGGCCGTTAATCTCGTTTTTCTGTTTTTCATTAGACTCCCTTCTCTAGGGTTAAGGAGCTGCATTTCCGTTTCTAGTTTGTTATGTTTGACATGGATTTTGAATTACCTAGCTCTTGTGTATCAACTGAGCTAATTATGTGTCTTTTTATCCTTTGTCTCTTATTATGGGTGAAGATGAGGACAAATATTTATTACTTCTTGGTGTCAAAGAAATTCATATGGGCAAATAAACTGCTCTCAAACTATGAAACATGAAGTCCCCTCTTTTCAGTCTACCCTTGTCACTATCAGCCACGCATAGATCAGTGAGTCTTCACTGCTACTGAGAAGTGGCACTGTGCTAGAATGAAAATATCAAAATGTGGAAGCAGCTTTTGGGATTGAGTAATGAGTTCAAGGCCAGAAGGCTTTTGAGAGTCATCGCAGAAAAAAAAAATAAAAGTTACATGATGGTCACTGGAATGTGACATTTGGAGGGCTCAAAAGGAAGGGAGGAGAGCCACAGGAAGCATCCCCGTTTTGTGAAGCACTAGCTGAACAACCCTGAACAAGCACACATGATTTCTCAGAAAGAAATGGGGAACATGATGGAAGCTGCAGCAAAGGTGATCCTGGTTGCAAAGCCAAGAACATGGCTGAACTGTATGCTTGTCCTTGTGTTTCATGGATAGCAGAACTCTCGAGTACTAAAGTCAGACATTTAACTTAGCTAAAGGCATTTCTAACAAAGTGTTGGAGGTGTGGCATGGTTCCCTTTGACCAGATCAAAAGAAATATAAATTTGAAAGATTGGGAAAACACAGCCCACTTGGTAAAGAATGAAAAGGTATATTGTCAAGCTTGTGGCCAAGTAACTATTTGATAGAGACATATCTACATAGAACACAAGAACTATTGCCCAAAACAACAGAAGAAATGGGTGTCTGTTGGGGAAGTCCTGTGCATTTGTCAATAAAGCACTGTCTGGCCTATAGGGAATCTAGATAGGAGGGACTAGGAGTCCAGAAGGACTCTGGGAGGAGAAACACAAGAGAGTCAACATGTAATGCCATGGAGGTAGGAAGCCCGGAACTATTCTCCGGTAAGAGAAATACTTAGATTAACAATTATGGGGTAATTACTTAAGTCAGAGCTAGCCAGTAAGAAACAAGCAAGGCCAACAGCTTCATAATTAATATAGCCTCCTGTGTGTTTATTTGGGACTGATGCGGCTCTAGAACCAGGCTGGCGGGAAAGCTTCTCTCAAGGAAAAAGCTTCTTTTAACAAAATAGTGTCAGAAGTGGGATTGAATTTCCACGCAAAATAACAAAAGCTTTAAAGGAATTTTAGAAACAGAAGAACGGGGAGAAGCACAGATTTTTGGTAGCAGCATTTTCTCAGGCGAGCTCTGTTTGTCTAGCGGCAAGCAGAGACTCGAGGCTTGATTAAGGCAGTCATCCTGACTCGGCATAAAAAAAAACAGCAAGGTTCTTTTAAGAGGCTTTGCTAACGATTTAAAAGTTGTACGTACACCTGGAAGTGGCAGCTTTTGCTGGAGGTCAGCATGGACTGAGGCGGTAAGCTGGAGTCTCGCTTACGCCCGCCATCTTGACGGAAAAAAAAACTGGCAGTTTAAAACAGCCGCGGTTTTACAGATAAGACACGTGGCCAGAAAAACATAAAGATTTACAGTAAAGTAAGACTTGGATGAACAAAACCTCTAAAGGTTTACAGTGTGTTGAAAAATATACGTAAGATTGAGAGAGAAAACAAAAAGGCATAGTGGTAAAATAGAGAAACTGGCGTTGGTGGCACACGCCTTTAATCCCAGCACTCGGGAGGCAGAGTAAGATTTGCTGCAGAGGCAGAGGCAGGCAGATTTCCAAAGAGAAACCCTGTCTCAGAGAAAAAGAAATAAAAGTAAAAGAAATAGAATAATAATAGATAAATAAATAAGCCACGTAAAGATGGAAAATACACAGAGAGTCTGGATACTGTACGCTATTATGTTTTTCAGTTTTTTCATTGCTAAGGAAGGAACAACTAAAGTACACTTGATTATAAATGCTGCTGAATTAATTCAACTTCTATCTTTTGAAAATGCCTTGACTTCAAAATTTAAGTGTAAGGATATGTTACTTGGGAAAGGAGATTTTGCTTATGTTTCTACAGGAAATGAAAGGCTGAGGATTCCTTCCAGGCTTCTGTGGTTTGATGAACCAAGACCCCCGGAAGTGGTGGACCAGGTGTTCCAACAATCAAAACAGCTAAGATGATGGAGCTTCACAGACCCTGAAAATAAGGACTTATACAAATTTCTGAGTTTTGTCATGATCCCCATGGTATGAACAGTGCCCCCTTCCAGCATGAAGCAGTTTGGAATGAGCGACATCCTAATTCCCATCTTGTTTTTAAACCTTTGTTTTCATTTATATGGGATTGTTTATAATTGATTAATGAACACAGCCAGTCTTTTTTAATGGTAAAAAAGGGAATTATGGTATGGGTATTGTTTTTCATTTATTGATACAAATTCAAGGTCAATTTTGTGATGCTTATATTTCTCCTCTTGATTAAGTATTGTGCTTATACTGATCTTTTAAAACATAATGCATAATTGAATACAGACTATAGATATTTACTTATAATAGTCAGAACTTATAGTTAGGTAAGTTAGGTTTTCTAGATATATAGAGATGTATTTGAGACAGATAGATAGTCTTAAAACCTCTCAAAGACCTTCAGAAAATGGTATTTAAAATAGTTTAGGGTTTTTCTTGACAATGAGAAATGTCTGCTCCTGGCAGCACCAGTTATGTCTGAGAGGAAAATGAGCATCGAAGAAACTCATTATGGAGTTTGCTTTCAACATGGCAAGATTAGCCATTTGGGCAAGAAACTGCTCTTGCCTATACTGCTTGACTGTTGTTGTATAGTCTGGACATGCAGGACCCACAGGAAAGTGACTGCTGAACTCAGTCTTACAGGGTTCCTGCTTCATGGAAGAGAATTTCTGCAGGACACAGAGAAATGACTGACAGACTGCCAATGCAGATGGACAGTTTTGAAATTTCCTGCTTTGCTGAGAAATCTTCTGGACACATTGTGGCCTATGGGCTGAAGATGGATGCCCCAACGTTACAGAGGAACTTCGGGTGACTGTCCAGGCAGTAAGATATCTCTGTCAATCCTAGTGTTTATATATTATCCTTCTGTGGTCTTTGATGGAGTTGAAGATAGATAGTTATAATTATAGTTTTCCTTAGTTATGATAAAAGATAAGCTACATATAGAACTTTAGACTCACAAGGATGGGATGGATGATATTTTCTTTAAATCTTGCTAAATGTTGATAGATAAAATATTGTAACTGTATTCTTACTTGATAACTGTTCTGTTATATATGATTTGACTATGTTAAAGTTAAGACCTTTATTTTTGTTTAAACAGAAAAGAGGAGATGGTGGGGAAGTCCTGTGCATTTGTCAATAAAGCACTGTCTGGCCTATAGGGAATCTAGATAGGAGGGACTAGGAGTCCAGAAGGACTCTGGGAGGAGAAACACAAGAGAGTCAACATGTAATGCCATGGAGGTAGGAAGCCCGGAACTATTCTCCGGTAAGAGAAATACTTAGATTAACAATTATGGGGTAATTACTTAAGTCAGAGCTAGCCAGTAAGAAACAAGCAAGGCCAACAGCTTCATAATTAATATAGCCTCCTGTGTGTTTATTTGGGACTGATGCGGCTCTAGAACCAGGCTGGCGGGAAAGCTTCTCTCAAGGAAAAAGCTTCTTTTAACAGGTGTCATCTTTTGTCTTAATCAATTCAAGGTGCTACCACAAAATATCATAAAGTAATTAACTTCAAAGTAATTAAAGTGTATTTCTTTTGGTGGTAGAAGCTCAAAAGTCCAAGATCAAGGCAGCCCCAGCTTTAGCATCTAGCTAAAAATACATTTTATGATTCATAGGCAATACATTCTGTTTCCTTACATGATGGCAGGGTTCCACTCTCTGTGATCTTCCTCATAAGGACATTAATTCCAGATATGCACATCTCATCCTCATGACATAATTGCCTTCCAAAGACCCTCCTGCTAATACCATCAGCTTGAAAGGTAGGCTCGCAAACTTTGATGTGGGGAAGGACACAGACAATTAAACCATATCAGTATTATTTTTATTCGTTGCACATTGGCTTCCTCCAGTCACCAATATATGCCATGTGAACACACTCACAAGAAGAAAGTCAGTATAAGTAAAGGGCTATAGACAAGTGTCAGAGTGATGACCTTGTTCAACTGGCTGGAAGACGAGAGAGAGGCATGTATAAGAGACACTCCAATAAAAGAGTATGTTTGCATTAAACTGCTGTACTGAAGTGCTACTTGCAGGCCTGAAAACTAGGCCTCAGTAATCTCTAAGCATTTACCATAGCTTGAGCAACATGTTCAATAAACATGTGCCATCTGTCCACAAGAACAGACTTCTGTGAGAACCCTAATTTTCAACGATGTTTTAATTAGGTCCCCAATTCAGTCACATCTCTTTTTCAACATGTTTCTTTTCCTGCAAATGCATCCAAATCCTTTAGCTGCCAAATTTAAATAGCAGCTTCCAAGGTTGTTCTTTGGAACTCCAAATGAAACCTGTGGCCACCAGCCCTCGGGCCTGTAGCAACCCCATAATAAAGCTCCAACAGTCCAGTAGGTTTTGGAAATCCAGAAGTGGTGGAAGGGCCTATGAGAAATGGCAGGCCTTTGTAGATAGGACAGATGCTGTGCTTTTCAAATGACATTCTACTGAGTCTAAAATACTCCTAAATACTCAGAGTGCACCCCAAACTCTGGGTGGTGCTTTTGCTAGATTCTTTAGCCTCCTGTAGCCAGGTCCTATGATTGAATCTGGCTAGCACACAGAAATCCAGGATAGGACTTTTAGGGTCATTCCTTAGATAGAACTTTCAGGGTCATTCCTTTAAAAATGTGGATGGACAGTTGATATATGTCCTTTTGCTTTTGTCCTCTTCCTCCTTTCTGTGTCAGAGTACAAGTGGTTGCTATTGTCTCAGCAAATAGCTACTTGATAATATTAAGGAATTCTTTCAATGTTCCAATATGATAACGTGACTACAATTATATTTTTATCATCGTACCTTCCTGTGCCATCCCCCTTCATGTCTTTTCATTAATTTGTTAGCTGGCATACAAAGTGATGATTTTCATTGTGTTATTTTCATATATCATTATACCGTGTATCTATTCATGTCCGCATTCTCCCTCTTGCTGATACCCTCCTACCCCTGAGATAGTTCACCACTTCAGCTTTTGTGTCACATAGATGCCATTGTCCTCTCTTATTCTTGTGTTTCAGAGATGGAAATTGAAACAATTGTGAACAAAATGACATCTGGGTTTCTGTTCAAAATACTTTGAGGGGAGAAATGGAACAGGACATTCATTATGCGATGTCCTCTAGTTTTGTTTCAAATTATGCCTTTAAGTAATTAAATAACCCACAGAGAATGTCATTCTATTGAATAGTATCTGGTGGAATTGGGCAAAATGAAGACAAGTGCCAATGATGATGGGTTTCTCTCCTGGGAGCACAAAGGAACCACCTGCTAACAACATGCTAGTCAGTCTTTCAAAGTCCAGGACTGTCTAGCCTGGTCCATGGATAATTATAGTGATGATGTGAGCCAGCCCCAGCCCATCTTTTCTTTATTGCTAACTATAGGAAGGCTCACTGTCAGTTTCTCTTCAGTTTCTACATGTGTAGTGGTAGGAAGAAAAAGAAACACTTGTGGCGGCTACTAAAATGGAGCAGTTTTGCAGCTTTAATGTGAAAATAGCTTTGAAGTCCAAAGTTTCCAATTTCTTTAAGACATTAGCCTTTGTGCATAGACTTCGAAGAGTAACCTTAATGTTGACAAATGCCTTCATTTCTGCTAGTTGGGGTGGGGGTAAGGGCTCTTCCTTTATGTAGAATGTGGAAATATGTTAGCAACATCAAAAGTCAAAACCAGGGTCTTGAACAAGAGAATGATAGTAGGGTTTATGCAGTAAAAGGAGGCATATTTTTAAATGATGTTTATGAAGAAGTTATAGTAACACGGAACGCTCTTGTGTCACCATGTTAAGTGAAAAACTTCAAGACACAAAACTGTCTTTTATATAATCCTCAATAATGTAAAACATAACTGTTTGGAAACACTTTCATTCTCAATTGTGATTAAGCAAAGCTGAATTATTCTTCTCTCTTCCATTAGGGTTACAGAATACCTGTGACACAAGAGACCTGAATTTAAATAGCATATTAGAGTCTTGGAAAATCTAGGTTTTTCAATGAAGGTTTCTTATATGGCATAAAGCATAAAATTCAAGGATGTAAAATTATATTGAGGGGAATTACATCTTTATTTTCACTACCCTCAGATTTTTCTGAATATTTTTATTTATAGTAAAATGGACATAAAATGAAATTTAGCATTTAAAAAATTTTATTATTACTATTATTATTATCTGCAGATTGCTGTTTCTGTGTGAGGGTATGTGCATATGAATGCAGGTGCCCTCAGAGGTTGTAAGCAAAAGGCCACCCTTGAGCTGGATTACAGATAGTTATAAATCACCAGACAAGGGTGCTAGGAATCACACTAGGGTCCCCCACATACGCACTATACACTCTTAATCACTAAGCCATCTCCCTAAGTCAAAAATTTAGCATTTAAGTATCTTTAAGAACACAGTTTAGTAACCTTAAGCATATTCACATTGCTGTACAACTATCATTGTCTTGTGACCAGATTAAAATCCAGTCTCTTCTTCAATTGTGAGTAAGCTCAGTAAATTATAATAAATTACCAGTAACTGTGATTCTGAGACCAATCGAAACTAAAGCTATTTCATAACATATTACATCTGTGATTAGGTATTTGAAAAAAATTGTTCACATTTGAAATTAGGATGTGACTAGATGCACCACTCAAAACTTTTATTTAATATAAAAATACAAGATGACTAAATCATCTCTAAAAAGCTCAACCATGTTATAATATCAAACAACTTTTTTTGGAAATTATCTATTCTGTTTTGTGCACTTCAAAAGACTATTTTACAAAGGAATTGATAGGTTTTGACAGACCACTAAAGAGGTTCACAGGATTTTTAAAAAGTGCTAAGACATTGTCTCCAGATAACATTCTTGACAGATGGACTAATCAAAGTAATAGCTACACTCAGTACATAGTAATGGCTTACTAACAGGCGTCTGTAGGTCTCAGAACTCTTTCCAGTTTTCCCGTGATGATAATAGCTAATCGAATGACACCACCTCCATCTGGCCCTATGCATTTAGCCACCAAGATAAACTTATTTGTGTATTTTCTTTGGCAAATGGTACATTTTGGCTTTCAAGAGATATATATGAGTGAGTTAATGTTGGGAAGAAAAATGGCAGAGGCACAAGATAGAAGAAAGACTGATGGGGTGACAAGGGAGAAGTGCTTTCCACCCACTGTAATAACTGATCAGCATTGTGCTGGGTGGAATGAGCCAGGCACAGAACAACAAACAAGGCACACCCTTACTTGTACGTGGAATCTAAAATGGTGGCTTACAGAAGCTGAGGTGAGAAAGTAGAGCGATGTTCCTCAGATAGGAAGAATAAGTTCAAGAAGCCAATAGCACTGTAAAATGACAGTGTATTTTACAGTTAAAATTTGCTTAAGAGTAGATTTTAAAATTATTGTGTGAAGTAATACAGATGTTGATGAGCTAGTTTTTGAACTTTCCTTTGGCATGTACAAATATAAAAATATCCTGCTGTACACCATTTTTAAAACTGAAAATATCAAACCCATCAACAATGTAGGGCACCACTCACTGAAGAAAGGCAAAACCTTCAAACCCTATAAGCAAAGGTGAGCCTGGCAATTCAAGAGGCTGAGCAGGTGGATTTAAGTTCAAGGTCAGCCTAGGAAACTTAGTGAGACTCTTGTCTCAAAATAAAATATAAAAGGAGAACTGTGGATACAGTTCAATGATAGATTGTTTGCCTAGCATATGCAAGGGTCAACCCTATGTTCAGTCCCCAATACTGAAACAAAAACTGATGAAAAAACAACTCCATGAACGTTTTTTCAGACACATTTTTTATCAAAAAATGACAAAAGAGCCCATATGCAATGAGAGGTATAAAGCTTAGCAACAAGGCAGTATGAAAATCCTACAGTGGAGTGTAAGAAATCAGTCCTACTTCCCCAAACCCAATCTACCGCTACAATGCATTTCTTCTCTTATTCACATGTATAATGTGGGATAGCTCTGGGGCCTATAGCCCTTGGTTATGATCACTGCTTGATACTTCTCTGTGCAGCTAAGGCACCTCCCTAAATTTCACATATTCCCTAGTATTCAAATTTTAAGAAAGTCTCCAATGTTAAAAAGCATCTAGAGTCACAATCTCTGAGTTCCCTTGTGCTCCTTACCCCACATCAGAGGTCTACAGAGCTGGATCTCAATGCACAAATATAAATCCTTTATTATGTGCCATTAGCCAGAAGACGGGACCCATGCAGAGCCAATCAAACTGTCTTCCCCAGGAGGAATCTGAAAGTGAGATCCACATTTACTTGTGCTTTGAAGTATGAGCACATAAGCAATGGTGGAGAGGCTACAGGTTGGGCACAGTTGAGGATAAGGGTGCTGAGGCTTACAGCTCAAGGCAGAACATGGGCATGCAGAGAAAACCAAATGCATCTCCTATAGTGAAGCTGCATCTGCTACCTAGAAACTCACTATCCACATTCCAGAAACCTCCTTTAGGCTGGGTTTGTTCCACATGGGGTCCCAGTTGTGGAGTTTCATTTTTTCCCTCTGGCACTGTGGTGGCTTGAAAGAAAATGATCCCCAAAGGGATTGGCACTACTAGGAGGTGTGGCCTTGCTGGAGCAAGTGTGTCACTGTGGGGGGCAGGCTTTGATGTCTCTTTTGCTCAAGCTTCCCTCGGTGTGACTATCACTCATGCAAGATGTAGAAGTCTCAGTTGTTTCTGCAGCACCTGGTCTGCACCACCATGTTCCCCATCATGTTGATAATGGACTGAAACTCTGAAAACTGTAAGCGAGACACCCGATTAAATGTTTTCCATATAAGAGCTGCCATGGTCATGGTGCCTCTTCACAGCAATAGAAACCCAAAAAAAGGCACCACACATGGAAGCTCATGACCATCTTGGCCTTTACTTCCCAAATCCCCTTCAGTATCCCGCCAGTCCCTTCAGAAAGGAAAGCACAAAGTAGTCATCCAGGCAGCATACCTCAGGTCTGCCAATGCTTCTGCGGACCCGAGCTCCAACCCCCTCCGACTGCTCCCGGCTGAGCACTGAGAGAGTAACCTTCTTAGATGATCCCATTTTGAAGTGTATAAAGAATGTTCTGGTGTTGAGCTGTAGAGAATAGAGGGCAAACTGAAAGACAACAAAAGAAATCACAATGGAGGAAATATCTACAGACTCTAAACTAAAGATATTAACATTAAACTTGCCCCCAAATTCTAACAGTTGTAATTTATTAAGTACTTACTATGAATAGGACATAGATTAGATGATTGTTAAAACACAGTGATGGTGAACATGTATTAGTATTTACCAGGTACCTGAGCCCCATTATTCGAAGTTTCCTCATGTAACCCTGCAGTCAACCTGTACAATAGTTAGCAATTACAACTCTTTGGAAGAACTGGATAGAAACATCTAAGGATCATCTTATATGCTTTGTTTCAGTGCCATCTCTTGACCCCTCCACACCATGCACCACTCTTCAGTGGTTATCCCATGAGTTATCATGGAAGATGGAAGTGGGGGGTTCTTTTGATGACACTGGAAGCAAAGAGAAAAAACCTAGAGGTGTTTGAATCTCACCAGAATATGATGGTGCTGGCACTGGAAGAGATCTTCAAGGGTGATTGAATTCAATTACTGATCTATCTCTAAAGTCCAAGGCCATTAAAAATCATTCCTTAGTAGTTTCAAGAATGTATACAATATGTTTTTAACCATTATCAACCCCTCATTCCCCTCCAGTTCCTTTCTGACCCCTGTCACATCTCACTCCCAGCTTCATGCTGTTTTTTCCATCACCTACATAGCCTACTGAGTCCAAGTGGTGCTGTCCTTGTTGTGCACAAGGGTGTTGAGGCATCTGCTGAAGCATGGGCATCCTAAAAGGGGCTATTTTCCTGAGGAATACTGATACTCCCTATCCCTCCCCAACTGCCCAAGTTCCTCAGTTAGGGGTGGGACTTCACAAACCCTTCTCCATGTGTGTTGGAATTTTGATAGACTTGATCTTATATAGGTCTTGTGCAGGCAATTTTTTTAGGTAAAAAAAAATCTTTGCACTTCCTAATAAAGCCCTCTGAAGCACAGACAAATTACGTATGAACTGCCCCTTGCAGGGGAAACTCATGGTTCAGGAACAACCTATATGCCACATTTATTATTCAAGAGTGTTTCATTATTTATTGAAGAAGTCTAAGTTATTACCTAGGAAATATCTCAGAACAGATACAATCAACCCCCTTTCTAACTTCAGGTGTTTGCAGACAAGTAATCCTAAATCCTCAGATCTGTTCACCAAGTGAATGCTAACCAATCCTTCAAAGATTCCTACTGCAACCAGGAGAAGTGTTTTAACAAGATTCTTGGGGCAGACACCTCAGGTTTATATCTCAGCTTTGTCACATTCCAGCCTGTTTTCACTTGGGACTTTCTGTGCCTCAGCTTTTTCATCTACAAAATGGGATTAAGAAATATCTAGCTCAGCTGGGCAGTGGCGGAAAATGCCTTTAATCCCAGCACTTAGGAGGCACAGGCAGGAGGATGTCTGTGAGTTTGAGGCCAACCTGGTCTACAGAGCAAGTTCCAGGACAGCCAAGAACAGCTAAGGCTACACAGAGAAGCCCTGTTTCCAGAAAGGAAGGAAGGAAGGGAGGGAGAGAGGTAGGGAGAGAGGGAGGGAGGAAAGAAAGAAAGAAAGAAAGAAAGAAAGAAAGAAAGAAAGAAAGAAAGAAAGAAAGAAAGAAAGAAAGAAAGAAAGAAAGGAAAGAAAAAGATCTACCTCAAAGGTTTCGAATAGTGCTATGGGAAAGTGAGCTGCTGTTATTCGTAGGGACTCTACACAGTAGTACCCTCCAGTTAGTGAAGGCAGATCCTAAAATGGATCCTCTCTAGCAGACAATCAATAAACACCTATTGGGCCATGAAATGTGGGGCACAGAAACGAACTACTGAATACAGGCCTGTCAACATCCAGATATATGCAACTAGTAAGTAGTTTTGCCTCCACCTAGATTTTCTGGGTCCTCCCAGACTCTCACAGTTAGATACTACACACATAAACAAGGATGAGGCAGTTAGCTAATTATAGTGTTTTGTCTGGAGAAAAGCCAAGCTGTGGTCCCTTTCACCAAATCTCGGTGCTATTTAAGCATCTCCCTCCCACAGCTACCCTAGGAGCCAGTAGTAGGCTTGGAAAGGAAGCATCATGAAAACTGGTTGGGGCATCTCCTGCTCCAAAACACACGCGCGCGCACACACACACACACACACACACACACACACACACACCACCCGCATCTCCTCCCCCACCAACACAAGCACAGAGAAATACACATACATCACCCTGGAGGGGGATGGGGGGAGAGCGCCCAGGCCACTCACTCTTGCGGTAGCGCAGGCCCAGGAGGGAAGCCACAGCCGGCTGGCAGAGCCTAGAGCCTCTGCAGAGTCGGGGCCTCAGCGTCAGGGACACAGGGTACAGAAGAAGGGTTTGCAGAGCGCAGGTCGTCAGTCAGCGTGACTCAGCACTTCGTTGTTGTCGGCCCGGGGGAGGCGGGAGTCTCTAGGTCTCAGGGGCCTTGGACAGGGTGACACTCCCTTTATTTACCCTAGGTTTGGATTCTCTGACTCCGCCTCTCTGGGTCTGCCTTTGAGCTTCTACCCAAGGAGTGATGTGCACCCTGGCCTCTTGAGGGCGCGCTGTCCACCCCCCATGTGAGGGATGCTCCAGGTCTCTGTGTACCCCGAGATTCACCTAGAAAACCTGTTTTCACTCCAGTCAATTTGTCACCCCACCCGTTGGCTCAACGGACAAGAATGTTTCCTAACCACTTGCCCTTTTTTGGGCATGTGACTCAGCCTCTCTGCGCATCAGGTTCCCAGTGAAGTAAGAGTGGTGAAGATGATAGTACCAACGTCGTAGGGTTGTAAAGAGAACAAAATGAGCCTGCCTCCTCCTAGGTGCTACACTGTTGTTTAGCATAAATATGCTTCTTGCTGTTTGCCAGTGAGAATGGGGCCAGGGGCGGAGCAGGAGCCAAAACATCTCTGCTCCTGCCAAAAGAGAGGGCACACTCTAATAGGTAGGCATGTGATTAAGGGCTTGGATTTTATTATGACGTAGGGAGAAGGCATTGGAGAGTTGCTCTCAAGAGGGTGAGGATGTGTATCCAGCCAGGAAGCAATCCAGTTTCCCTAGGACTTTTAATCAGGGGGCAGGCGAGACTGCCGTTCTGAATGTTCTTCAAACACCAGAAAGTTCATTGTCTTGTCCTGGAAAAAGACTCTAAAATAAATCTGGAAACTGTCTGAAAAGGAATAGAATATACACACACATACATACATACATACATACATACATACATACATACATACATACATATATATATATATATATATATATATATAGAGAGAGAGAGAGAGAGAGAGAGAGAGAGAGAGAGAGAGCATTTCGTTCGACGGATCGGATGGATGGACAGGGATGGATTTTGGCACTCGGGAGCCAAAGAATACTGGTTGTTACAGCTTGGATGGAAAGATATTCTGACACTCAGCAGCCAAGGAATACCACAGGTCAGAGTAAGCATAGCAGCTCACGACCCTACTTCAGGGAAAGGCTTCCCTAGGGTATCAGCTCTGTCCCTGCAGAAGAGGAGGGTTTCCCAGCTGGGGATATTTTCTGCAGTTTTGCTCTGCAGGAGAGTTTTGCAGGCGAAGTTGCTACAATTCAGCTCTGCTTCAGGGAGAGTGGAGAAGGGAGTTTAACAACTCAGCTCTGCCAGGGGAAGGTTGCTTTGGCAAAAGTGTTACAACCCTGCTCACTGTGCTCTGCCCAGGGTAGTCTCTGCTCTGCTGCAAAAGAAGTGGCAGAGGACAGCCAGGTAGCACAAGAAGCCACAAGCTGAATGGACACAGGGTTTATATAGGGCTTCCAGTGTGGGGATTGGTCAGATTTTAATCTCTTGCTCAGGGATTGACTATTTTTCTGCACAGGGTTAGGGTCAGATTTGGCTCTGGTTTTAGGACCAAAGTATGTTTCTTTCACTGGTCCTTTTTAGTCTTTTGGCTCTAGTTTTAGGGCCAAGGTGTATTTCTTTGGCTCTGATTCCAGGGACAAAGTATGTTTCTTTGACACTGGTTTCAGGGTCAGGGTACATTTCTTTGGTTTTGGTTGCAGGGCCAAAGTGTGTTTCTTTGGCTCTGCTCAAGGTGTGTTTCTTTGACCGGACCTTTTTACATACATACATACACACATACATACATACATACACATACACACACACACACACACACACACACACACACACACACACATCTTCCATGGAGACTGCTCCAGTTTGCTTTTGTAGCCAGAAAGCAGTCATAGACAGCACTTACTGAGTATAGCTAGGTTTCAATAAAAATTTTATTACAGATAGTAAAATTTGAATTGATAAGTTTATGTTTTGAATTCATGTACTTTTCACTTGTCATGAAATAATTCTTTTGACTTTTATATTTTTCCTGGGCTCTTCTATCAGTGGGGCTCAAACTGATGCTGCCAACCTCATGTGAAAGGCCAAATGATTAATGCCAAATTAATCCCACCATGGATCAATAAAGTATTGGTAATTGTCATCATTATAATTATTTCTGAAACTATTTCCATGTAAAATAAAAGTGTGAACACTCTGTCTGGCACATTGCAGAACCTATAAATAAATTTTCTTCCATTCCCTCGATCAACTCAACATGCAACCAGTACCTAGGCTTGGAGTGCAAGCTTCTGCCTCACACTCTTTCGGCTCAAAAGGCCAAGGATTCAGATTTCTAACATCTCATAGTGCATCCAAACCTCCCCATTTTGAAAGCCACTATCCATCTTCCCCAATCACCACCCACTCCTCCTGCCTTCAGGCCAAACCTTTTTCCAAGTGTCAGGCAAATAGAAAACCAATGTCTGAAACATTTAGTGGCTTCTCACTAAATTTAGTAGAAAGTTCTTTGATGTCTTTGAACTGACCTCATCCTTTAATCCACTTGTGCAGGGACTGGGGAGGAACTACACATATATCTCTTGTTAGTTTGCTGGGGCTGTCTAGAACTTTCTTTCCTTCGCTTTCACTTCATCTTTTAGCTCTTAACTTCTATGTCATGCTCCGCAGACAACCTTTGATAGTTGTTTCCTGGAGTCTGGGAGAGACTTTCAACCTGAAAAACACCTATATATTGTTTCCTAAAGTCATTGTGTATCAACTTTTGGAAGATCTCATTTTCCTACAAAGACCTGAACAGTAGTTTCTATCTCATAGGTTTGTTCTGAAATGTGACCCAAAACTTTACTGAATGTGCCATTTACTCCTCTTGCTCTTGGGTCTATGCAGAACCTGTGGCTGCCTTGACCAATTCAATGTGCCATTTCTGAGTGAGGCTTTGAAATGACCTGGGAGTTACCACATCTATTTCATGAAAACCAACTACTCTTTAAGAGCGATGACCTTGCTGAGTGGGGCTGGTGCATGCCTTTGATCCCAGCACTTGGGAGGCAGAGGCTGGTGGATCTCAGTGAATTGAGTCTAGCCTGGCCTACAGAGCTAGTTCCAAATAGCCAAGGCTGCACAAAGAAACACTCAAAACAAAACAAACAAAAAAAGTGATGACCTCGAGGTCACCATTTTGGAAGAAGCCCAGGTTCCATAGAAAAGAGGCCTTGGAGGCAGACACACCATGGGAAGGAACGAAGCACAGGACACAAATCACCTTGAAGGTGGGTCTCCCAGCCCCAGCTGCACCAGCCAGTGCCACATGGACACAATTTGAACACCCAACATTGTTCTTCCAACTTCCTGATCCACAAAGTCAAGAGTTTTCAAGCTGAACAGTTGCAAGGGTAGTTTGTTTTACAATAATAGGTACCTGGAAAAATGTTTTCAGGTCATAGGAGAAAAGAAATTGATTTTCAAAATTCTCCAGGGTAGTGACAAACCTTGCAGAAGGTAGCTATGTCCATTTAATTCATCATGAAGACAACCAGCCATTAAGGGAGACAAACAATGCTTAAACTGGAATTTAAAGAGTAAAGTTTTGCATCCCTCCTACTAGCCATAATCCATGGCTCCAAAGTACAGATGTGCCAAGGGAAAGGCTCCTCGGTTACAAATATCATTTAATGATACAATAACTTCAGGTAGAACAGTGATATTTCAGTGGACACCTTTTTTTGGAAATTTCTCTGGAATTCAGAATCTACTCCACTTCTGCATCCAGAGAAGGTAGTGACATTTCTCAAAGCAGAAGACAAATTCAGGAGCATATATAGTCACAGCAGAGCACAGAAATTCCATTTGTAGATCTTTCAGGAAGAGGGGGAGGGAGAGATTGAGAAAGGGAGAGAGAAAGGGAGGGAGGGAGACCTTCGGAAAAGCTAGGTTAGAAGGGAAAAACAAAGATGGAAAGGGGAGAATTTTTGCAAATGGAGTAGAAGCCATACAATGCTTCACAATGAACAGAGTTCACCTTAGAGGTGAGAAGTGTAACCATGTCCATTTTAACTCTGAGCCTTCTTCACCTGGTCATTTGAAATCAAATGAGGATGTGGAGCAGGCAGCTGGATATGTGACAACCAACCTTTGGAATCTTGAGCAACATAGAAGAAAACTTTATGCTGATACGGCAAAGAGCAAAGCATCCCTAAATAACTCCAAATACACTATTATAATCTTTAAAGACACCAATATTATCAGCACATGTTCATTCATATCTCCCCCCCTCACTTTGTTTTGGCTTTGTAACAGGATTATATGACCTCAAACTCACTATGCAGCCAAGGATGACTTTGAATTCTGACCCACCTGCCTCTACCTCCTGAGTGTTGGGTTCACAGGCTTATAACAGCATGCCTGATTGATGCAGTTCTCAGGATCAAGCTCTAGGCTTTGTATATCCTAGACAAGCACTCTCCCAAATAAGCTACAGCCCCAGCCCAACCTTTCATCTTTTGTTCAACATACTGACTTCCATCTTTATAACACTAAAATATCTTTCCAATGGTATTATTTCATACAAGTGTATGGTCATCTTAAACACTCCATCATTTGCAGTCATTTTTCTGTTTTAAGATATAAATGCAAATGCTCCTGCTTGTGGATTTGGTAAATTGCTTTCCAGGGCAACAAAGCTTCTATTCATTAAAGGACCAGTATTTCTGGAATATTCCATATTAGAAATTCAGTCATTAACCCAGAAAATAGTTGGCTTTAAGTCAAGAACTAATTATTTCACATGCACCAGTGTATGGAGGCCAGCACTTTGTTGGGAAGTTCAAGACATTCATTTATATCCAGAGAAGGTGGTACATAAGGCTTCCACCTCCGCCTAGCTGAGAACAACTTTAACAGATATGGCAAGCTCTGACCCAGAAGCTGCATTGGTGTTCCTCCCTGCCTTCTCTCTGGGGTTCTGGCAAAAATGTCAGAAAAAGAAACTTAGGACCCTCTCTTTGGAGCCACAGAACATTCCTAGACTCCACCACAGGCAAAACACTGTAGGCCCTGAAAGGCTAATTCATCTCTGAACTAGAAAAGCAGGGAAATGGAGGTGACTGATTCCCCTGATACTTACTTTAATTACCCTGATAACCTTTCTCAGCTTTCAACTTTTGTAAACTTGTGTCTTCTGACCAAAAGAGGACATCTTTGTGAACCACAGATTTAATTGAAGGTCAAATCTAATTTTAAGAACTTCTACTTAATATTTTACTTGCTGGGCTATTTACAAATGACATACGCTGGTGTCTACAACTTACTTTCAATGCGCCAGTAATGATAACACCAACAATAATATCATGGTTGATGGGTGGATAAAATCATGGCAAAGCCAATGTTAAGAGAATGTTAGTTATGGAATATATGTGGTGAATGTTTTGATTTCTTTTAACCTTTCTCTATGTTATTTTTCATGATAAAATTTTGTTTAAAAAATCAAATAGGAAGCAAAACTGGAAAACATACATAAAGTTACTCCTCTTTGCCTACTCTCTTTGCTTCCAACTCTAGTACATGCTACTGTATCTGAGCAATAGAGCTGCCAAATGCAATTCCAGGCTTCTAGGGCATTCCTACAGCTAGCAGCATTTTCTATGGCATGAAGTAGCAAAAATTTGTTTCTTAGAAAGTCAGATAGTGAACAATTCAGATTTCATAGGGACAAGTCTGTCATAATTGCTCAGCTCTGTTATTTCATAAGAGATAATCAAACACAATAATGCATACAAACATGACTGCTCTGTCCCAGTTGACTTTGTTTTGGGAAAGCAGGTGTGGCTAACTCACTTTTCTGATGGTTTCTAGACTTCAAATGCTTACCTTCAACCAAGGAACTGGGGTAAACATGACTGAATGACAACAGTTTATGTAAAGGTTTCATGGGTATCTATAAAAGCTATAAAAAGTGAGATAACAGTTCTGTA
This sequence comes from Mesocricetus auratus, assembly GCF_017639785.1. Taxonomy (NCBI): domain Eukaryota; kingdom Metazoa; phylum Chordata; class Mammalia; order Rodentia; family Cricetidae; genus Mesocricetus; species Mesocricetus auratus. The sequence continues at coordinate 16,721,116 of NW_024429188.1, forward strand.
CACATTCTACACACTCATCTCCTTTCACCAATGAACCCAAGATTTTATACACAAGCAACTTTGGGAGAGGTAATATGTTCATTTTAATTTCCAATGAGTGTGAGCACTCCATGTCAGTTCTAAACTTCTAAGCAAGTTGTTTTAATACTAGAAGAAATACATGCAACAACTGATGGAGTTGTACTCCCAAATGAACACCGGCCCATACCAAAAAGCTTGAGCTACAAGAAAGCTGTTGGAGCCCTTGTAGTCTTATACGTTAGTAAAGATAGACAACAGTAGAAATTAAGCCTTGTATCATAACAGGATGAGTACTACCGGGGAGGGAAGGAAGCAGAAAAAGAGTAAGAGGGACAGGGCATACTAGATCAAGGTGGAGTTGTAGTATTGAGCTGGGTAGTCAAGATAAATTTCATCTGTAAAAGGCTATGTTGGAGAAAGTCTAGGGTGAGGCAATGACGTAGACAGATCTCTGAGACAGTTGATCATCAGAGGATACAGTCAATGCAAAGGTTAGGGGGCAGATGGTTCTCAAATGAATAGCAAGTAGGCCAATTTTAGGAGTTAGCAAGATGAAATAAAGTACTGAGATGTTGTAAGAGATAATCTTAGGGGACCAGAAAATTGGCAAGCATTGAGGGAATCAAACAGGCTAAGTGATGAGATTTTTTTTTGGTTTTATGAGACAGGGTTTCTCTGTATTGTTTTGGAGGCTGTCGGTCCAGCCCGGCCTCGAACTCACAGAGATCCGCCTGCCTCTGCCTCCCGAGTGCTGGGATTAAAGGCATGCACCACCGCCTCCTGGCAGTGATGAGATTTGATTTATGTTTTGTTCATTAATTCATCCAGTGGTTCCTAGGGTATAACCTAAGACCTTCTGCATACCAGACAAGCACTCTACCACCAAGCTGCATCCCATATCAGCCTTGGATTTTTGTAACAGATTCTTACAGACTAGTATGGCCTAGAACACTCAATGTAGCCCAAGCTGATGTTGAACTTGTGAGAGATAACTCCAGTTTAGACCAATAAGTGGCAGCAGAGGTACTGAAAAGTGATGTGGGATAATGTTCTTGTTCACTGTAAAAATTTGCCACTTATATTGGTTTAATAAAATGCTGATTGGCCAGTAGCCAGCAAGAAGTATAGGTGGGGCTACCAGACTAGTAGGATTCTGGGAAGAGGAAAAGCAGAGATGCAGTCGCCAGCCAGATGCAGAGAAAGCAAGATGAAAATGCCTTACTGAGAAAAGGTGCCAAGCCATGTGGCTAATCATAGATAAGAATTATGGGTAAATTTAAGTTAAGTTGTAAGAGCTTGTTAGTAATAAGCCTGAGCAATTAGGCCAACAGTTTATAATTAATATAAGCCTCTGGGTGTTTATTTGGGACTAAATAGCTGCAGGATAGGGCAGGCCAGAAACATCCATCTGCAGAGATGGGGTCAAATTTTTGACACATTTAGAAGCTAGTGCTAGACATGGTTCATGAAGGATGGAGCAATGAGTTTGTAAGGAAGAGTAATAAACAAGTAGCCCAGCTTGGTTGGTCTGTTATTAACTGAGGAGGGGAAGACTATAGGAGGAGATAGTTGGAGGGATTAACCAGGAAGTCTGCTTTCAACATATTAAAACTGACATTCTATTAGATGTCCCAAATAGAGGTGGACACATTAACAAAAGAAAATGAGTCTCTGGAATCCAGGGGGGTCTTGTCTAAAACCTGAAATAATCATATTTAAAATAATAAGTTAGAGCCAGATGATTCTTCCTGGTAGCTAGCATTCGTAGTGATGGAAGATGCTATGTAGGCTGCTGCAGGAGAAAGCCATCTGCAGTCTTACCCAGATGTGGATCCATATTCTTATAATACGAACCTTCTATGCAGCATATGCCCACTGGTACAAGAATGACAAGACTGTGAGGTCACCAACTACTCATCTTGCTTTGAGGCCCAACTCCATGGGAAGAAATACATGCCTGCAAATATAAACCTGGGGAGATCACTAGTGGAGAGTCTACTATTGTTTTGCTAAATGGGCAGGTAGCTAAACTGTGCTCTAAATATTTGTGTTTATACCCATAAATTAATGCTTCTCTTAGTCAGGGTCAGAGAAGCTTCTTATTGTAGTGTGAGACGGTTAATGTAGAGATTCATCATAATTGCTCAAAGTGCTGAGAATAAATAACTCAGCTCTGAATGGGACAGGTATGGTCTGACTACCCTTTCCAAGAACCAAAGAACAGCCCAAAAGAGGAGCCAAAAAGATTATGAGAGTTGGAGGATGGAGAGGAGTACTATGAAACCCTGTCTTTTGGATGTGGCATAGCTGCTGCAATCATGAACGCACAGCAGCTGTGACCCCCTACACATAAAGAAAAGTAGAGGGGGACCTAGTTGGAATGAAGATGGGGCAGCAAGAGTTGGGGAAGAGAGGGAAGTGGGTGTGATTAAATACATTGCGTATAAAAGTATCAAAAAGTTTAAAAATAAAACAGATGTCTAACAGATTTGTTTGAGACAGGGTCTCACTATGTAGCCCTGTAGCTCTGGCTGGCCTGGAACTGCTATGTAGACCAAGCTGTCCTTAAAACCTCACTGAGATCCACCTTTCTCCTGCCTCCTATGTGCTGAACATAGCAAACAATAGAGGCCAGACACTAACCTGAAAGATACTCTCTCTCTCTCTCTCTCTCTCTCTCTCTCTCTCTCTCTCTCTCTCTCTCTCTCTCTCTCTCTCTCTCTCTCTCTCTCCTCTCCCTCTCCCTCTCCCTCTCCCTCTCCCTCTCCCTCTCCCTCTCCCTCCCCTTCCCCCTCTCTCCCTCTCTTCTCCCTACTCTCTCTTCTCCCTCTTTCCCCTCTCCCTGTCCCTTTGTCTACTTCAATTGTAGCAGGTTTGATACCATAAGTGTAAGAGAACAAGATTCTTCATGTCACAAAGTCAAATCCCATGCTGTGTCCCTTGAGCTGTTGCTTGCTAAGGGCTTGCACCAACAAGCTTTCCAGAAAGAAATGCCAAGGATCTCAACCGCCAAAGGAGATAATAAAGACTATAATTTGAGTAAATTAAATCATGCAACTGGAATCAAAAGTTAGCAGTTAACTGAAGCCATGGAAAATACAGAGCCAAAGAAAGTTTCAGGAGACTTACCAAGGGAAGAGAATTAAAAGAAGAAGGAAATAAATCTGACTGTGGCATTTTAACCTAGAGGAAACCACTCCTCCCTGCTGTCTTTGAGTTTTAAGCCCCAAGGGGGTTTTGAAATCCCAGAAGATTGTAGCCAGGTTTTTCCATGGTTTTACCACCCTTTCCTTCTCCTCCTTTAAACTATTCTTACTCAAATCTATCTACCGTGTTGCCATATATAAGCCATGAAGGAAGCATGGAAAGATGTACAGAATTAAATCACTTTACCAGGTCATTAGTTTTATGCTGTGTTTTCTGTCATGTCTACAGCCCCTACCAGAATGATCAGCACATAGCAGACTCTCCATGTGATTTGATCCACTCAAAGAACAACAGTGATATTAATCCTACCTCTGCTTAAAAGAATTCTCACTGGAAAGTAAGGGACTTTAGTCTCCATTGCCCAAATAAGGCATCATCATATGACGATATCATGCACATTCACAGACACATTAACATGCCCACCAAATCATTAACTAATACAGCACATCAATGCATAATGAAAGGATAATTTTCTTGCACCCTGCAGCTGAGTCTAAAATATGCCATCAGAGGGGCTGGAGATACAGCTCACTGACTGCTCCAGCTCACTGGAGGGCCCAGGCTTGATTCCCAGTACCCTCATGCTGACTCTCGACTGTCTGTAGCTCTAGTCCCTTTTCTGACCTCTGAAGGTACTGTATGTGCTGCACAGATACACACTCAGGCAAAAACACACAAACACATAAACTAATAAGTAATATATTCTTAAATACTGTTAGATTTATTATACATGGACAGCCCTTATGCACCAGAGAAAATAGTGGAATGGAAAAAGCTAAAATACCAAGATGTAGTCATTACCAATAAAAACTTTTTCTTTGTGATATTGATGCAGCATACATTAGCAAAAGCAATCTTATTCCCATTTTTAGACTAATTTCTTTGTCATAAATTAACTCATTTTTCCATGGGCAAAGGCATGTCCCACTAGAACTTCTGTTGGTCTTTGAATTCCTTCAGTCTTCTGATAGCAGGCTTGACTACGGCAGTGGAAGACGTATTGTAGGTGCAGGTCCCACCAGCCACTGTTTTCATGCAGGAACCACAGAACCAGGCACCCACCATTTGTTTATTTCTTTAGCTAAGTTTGGCTTCAAAAGAGGCAAGTGGGCTTGGCCTGTTGACTGATTGCAATTTTTAACTATTTTCAGAGGGAGGCATCATATTGGGTCCCATTTTTACTGACAATTCCAAACTTCTTTCTGGTCTTAACAAAACGTGGCTATGTGCACCTTTGGGGTTGTATTTTTTTTTTCTCGGGCCTCCCTTTGTCCAAGCATCGGGCTGAAGTTTTCATTGCTAATTTTCTGTACTCTTGGAATTACCTAATGATTTCCTGATTCTGGCTCCTGTGAGAGAAGTCAGCGTCAGAAGTAGGGTTTCACCAAGATATTTTCTTGTCCTTTCCAGCACAAAGCTCTAGAAACAAAGGCAGGGTTATCACATGTCCCCAAGAGCTGCCTGGGAAAAGCCAGAGCTGAAGTTATCGGTGTTGGAGCCTGTCTGAAATATGCTTTTGTCTCCGTGTCCATTGCATTCAATCACATCAACAAGTGTTGGCTAAGTGTTGAGCGTGGTTTCCTGTGGGATTGTGTAAGGCCCTGCAGGACAATAAGTGCTTTGGGGGCACTGCGTCGTGTAGCCGTTTCTGACCCAACAGCCAGAAAAAATGTGAGACAATCCGCTGCCGCTGGAGAGAGGACAGCTGAGGCTGAGTTCTTGCAGGAGCAGCTTTGCTTCACCGAGGTGGACCCCAGAGGGACGAAGAAGCCTAAAATGGTGCGTTGAAGTAGCTGCCAGTTATGCAGTGTCATAGCCTCCAGAAGGATAGGTTCAGGCCTAGGTGTTGTGTGGCTGGCGTTTTTAAATTTTGGAAAACCTGTCACAGTAAAAATAGTAATAATAATAACTACAAAATTATTAAAACAGAGTTAGTGGGCTTCCCCTGGGACCTGAAAGTAAGCTTGTAATTTGGGGACCAGAAGCTTAAACTACTATTGTTTCTCTGTGTATTTTTCACCTTTTTCAAAATCTCACTCAGAGAGTCTCCTGATTGGGTACATCACTAGTTGGATGTAGCTTTGAGCTGTTTCCTCTACTGATTTTTTTCCACACTTTTCTTTCTGCGCTGCTCTTGTGTGGCTTTTCACAGTCTTTATAACTACTCGGGAAAAGACAGGCCTTTTTTTAAAAAAAAAACTATACCTTCTTTTCTTTATATTTCCCTCATGTTCTTTCAGCTAAATCCGGCATCAAGAATGCTAATTGTGGAAATAGATATGTGGGAGGTAAATTGTCCATTTTGTCCCACAAGCATAGAATTTAAAGGTTCTCGTTAGCTGCCACGATTTCAGTGGACTTCAAAACAGTACGAATAAACGGTGGCTGTGTCGGTGCACCTTACACTCTGCTGTGCTAATGAATCATCAGTGCGGATTGTGTTTTAGGTCTGGGGTGGAAACAGAACCAGCTGTGCCTTTTACATTTGTGATTCACTCTTTGGTAATTTTATACACGTATGCAAAGTATTTTGATCAAGTATTTATTTAGTTCAGCCCCCACTACCCTCTCTTAGTCCCCTCTCACTCCCTCTGAAGCCTTTCTTCTGAACAAGAATTCTTCCTGTGTTCATGCCATTTTATTGGGACCCATTGGGTTCCATCTTAGCTGGCATGAGTGTGAACATGGGGGTATTTACTACAGCAGCTACTTGCCAGTGAAGAGCCTGCTTTCTAAGCAGTTCCAGGAGGTATCATTGCTCATGTACCAATGGACCACCCTTAGAGTCACTCAAATACGCATTTCGGTGTTTACGGTAGTGCAAATGTATCACCCATTGGGGCCGATTGAACCTGATTTGAAGGTAACTAGTCCCTCTATAGAGCCTGTAGCAAACCTAAGGAAATGCTGCTTGTTGACTTGAGAATATATAAGGATCTAGGGATGGGGCATAAGAAAGGAAAATTTTTCCTTGAGGAACATATCATTGTCTTCAGTCTTTCTGACATTGCACTGCCATATTCTCATGACTTCTCAAAACCTTTCAAGGCAGTTAGTGTTTTTACTACTTTTACAGATGGGGAAGCTGAGGTTTAGCAGGGTTAGGTAATATGTCAGGTTGCACAGAGACACATCAAGGATTTGAACCCATCTACATGTGATGATTTTGCCTGTGCCACTGCATATCTAGACAGTAACAAATGCTAAACCAATGCTAACTGATAGTTTTACCACTTTTGACTTTTCTCCTGATGAAGATGCCCAGAGGGAGTTCCCCTGAGCAGGGGAGGAGGGGAATAAAAAGAAGAGGTTGCTCAAAATAAAAAAGGCAGCTAAGAAATGTTCTACAAGGCACAGAAGATGAATCTCACACGCAAAGCAAATGATCTCCAACAGAAATAGCACTGGAAATTCTCTCTTCATGAGAATAAAATCTGCCTTAGATGCCTTGTTTTCATAAGCTTATCTCAGAGCAGTTAAAGCATGGTTTTTCAAAATGCTGAGGTTGTGAGTGTTGACATTACTGTTTCTGTCTATCTCGAGCCAAGATCAACTGTAACTCTCTGACCTACACAGTACCATGTGAAATAGGGACTTGAGTTCTGTGGAGCTGAGAGCCAGCCCCACAAGCTGTTTGACCACTCTCCCTGATTCGGGATTATACTTCTTGATCTTGCTTCAACTTGCCATTGGATTGCATTCAGTCGTTTAGCAGAAAAATAAGCAGGACCTTCGGCAAATATTTGACTATTAAAGGTGTCACAGGGGTGTCGAGTTTCTCTTTCAAAGCGCTGCCCAATTTTTATTTGTAGTGCCTTCCTCCTCCTGCCTACTCCCCTTTCCCAGCTGCCTATCCAATACATTTATCACTTTACTATCTTAGCACCAACCAATCAATCAAAATTAATAGCTAAATTACATGTAGAAGAAGACAAGGAACCATGTAAAGGGTAAGGAACTGCTGCCTTGGGCCTCTATTGTAAGGAACAAAGCCTTAAAAACACCATCTTGAACCACTCAGGAAATAGTTTTCCTTCAACAGAGATGTTTGCAGGGCCCATTTAAATGCATCTCATCTTTTCAGGTCCTCTCCTCCTCTCCTTCACTACTTGCCATTTACTCACACTTTTAAGGCTGCATGGTTTTACCAGCATTCAAAATGTGGGTTATAATTCTTCTGTAGATTCTGTGTTTCTGGAGCTGAGGATGAAAACCAGGGCTTGTACATGATGGACAAGTGTTCTTTCCATCCATACTGTACACTGGTCTAGAGTTTTACTATGCAACACTGCTCCGAGGGGTCCTGCTGAACAATTATTTCCATTACATCTTTCTGAGAGTTCTCTGGAAAGGTCCCTTGCACCACCAATTTCATTAGACCAATATTTATGTCTATTTCCCTCAACAGTGTGCCTTATTAAGGTTGCAATAGCTATGGTTAAATTAACCCCTCTCCTCTCGTGTGTGTGTGTGTGTGTGTGTGTGTGTGTGTGTGTGTCTGGGTCTGGGTCTGGGTCTTGGGTCTCTGTGTCTGTCTGTCTCAGTCTATCCCTCTGTTCCCCACTCTCTGAGACAGTATCTCACTGTGTAGCCTTTGCTGACCTGGGGCTCAGTATGTAGACCAGGCTGGCCTGGAATTCACAGAGATCCTCCTGTCTCTCCTTCCTGAATACTGGAATTAAGACATGTGCCACCGTGCCCAATTATTTCAGAATATGTCCACTGCCATGGTATGAACATGTCTAAGACAGGACAGCAGAATCTAGCTCCCTGGCTGTCGGATCACTGGGTTATAGTTTGAGCAAAGTTGCTTAGGATGTTACAGCTCAGTATTTCATTAGTAAAAATGATTCTGAGGGCTATTCTAAGCTTTCACACCCTGTAGCTGCTTTCTTGTGTTTAAGTTAGCATCCTCTCAGGTATACATCACACAATGACTGTGTTCTTTTCTGTCACTGATAGCCTCATCAAGAATGTGGACTGTGGAGCTAAGTAACAAGAAATCAAATCCCATGTCCAATACATTAGCAGTGGGAGTTGGTGTTCCATGTAGTTCAGAGAATGATTTCCAATAGCTGCATTTTCAATTTCAAATGAGTGTGTTTATTAAGAATTTAGCAAACAGAAGTAAAAAAAGAAATAGACAGTAGGAGATAGACAGAAGCAAAGCATAGATAACTAACAAAACATCAGCAAGCCAGGGTTTTATAACAACCAACAGGGACAAATGGAGTAGCCCAGTTGAGAGAGCAAACAAAGGTGACACTATCAAAGACTTAACAACATCTAGCAAAGATCGGTTGGAGTTTCCGATTGGGAGTCTTTCCATCAGTGAACTTCTGGCTTCCCATTCCCACTGCAGGCATTTTTAAACCTTAGGATAAACAGTAGTAACCTCTTTTGGAAATGGTTTATCTTTTAGCTATTCTCTAGGTCACAAGGTTTTTTGTTTGTTTGTTTGGTTGGTTGGTTGGTTTGTTTGGTATTTTAGAGACAGGGTTTCTCCATATAGCCCTATCTGTCCTGGAACTCACTCTGTAGACCAGGCTGGTCTTGAACTCAGAGATCCACCTGCCTCTGCCTCTCGAAGGCTGGGATTAAAGGCTTATGTCAATACCCTTTGTTCCCTCTTTCTGTTGCAAAGTCAGGGAGCCAGCCTGACCTAGGACATGGAGTTTGGAGGACAATTAACAAAACATGCTTGAATAGAAGACAGAGGGGAGTCAACTGACTCCCAGAATCTACTTTTAATAAGCTTAAACAGCACCTGACAATTTACCAATACAATGTAAATTACAACTGGGCAATTCATTTTTCTATTGCAGTTTCATCACCTGTGAGTAGGGACTAAAGTTACAATATACTCTACAGTGTGACTGTTACAGGACAGAAATTTCATAAACTACCCTGGCACAGGACTAGTTGTGCCAGGAAATGCTTAATAGGATGGAGGTATAAGAGCCTACTTCTAAGGTGCGCATGCGTGTGTGTCACACCCCATCACCCAGGGTGACTATAACCAATAAATAAACATTTCTGAAATGATAAATTATTCCTGGTATAGAGTGAACCCTCCCTAAAAGTTGGCAAGGGTCACTATTACTGAAATGTTTTTGTGTACTCCAGGACTCATTATTAATGACCTCCATCAGGTAATAACTTTCATGATTTAATTTGGGGCTAGAGAGATGGTTCAGCAGCTCAGAGTGTATACTATACTGGTCTTACAGATGACCAGAGCTGGGTTTCCAGAATCCACATCGGATGGCTCACAACTACCTCGAACTCCAGCTCCAGGGGGATCCTACAAAGGCACTATACTCACATGTGCATATCTGTGTATGCACGTGCGCGTGCACACACACACACACACAGGGAGAGGGAGAGAGAAAGAGAGAGAGAAAGAGAGAGGAGAGAGAGAGAGAATATTTTTTAAATAAAATAATCTTTTTCTTTCATTTGTTCTTCTTCTTCAGGCTGTTGTGCCCATATCATGCCAGGTATTTCAATTAATTGGCTTCATGCAAGAGGACTATAACAGATCTCATTTTATGAATCAGGCCAGTAAAACTTAGAAGAGAGAAGGAGCCTAGTCCAGGTGCTACAGCTGGCAAATGACAATTGTACACTGTTTGAACCTTTGGAGTCTACTGCTGCATCAATTAGTCATGAAACCGATCTCACATATATTTGTTGTTACTTGAGGTCATGGAAAAGTGACTTTTATTTCTGGAACCAGTCACTCAGTGTCAGACACCCTTCGGGCTGTAGGTCAAGCATGCCAATTAGAACTGCCACATTGCATTTACTCCCATAAGATCATTCCCTTGTGAATCTTAAATAACCATGTGATTATGAGCCATACTAATTCATCATGTAGCTTTTATGTATGTAATTAATAGTGTGATAGTTGCTGGTTTCACTGTATTTATTTCTGTAAGCTTTTGGTTTCACCTCCCCTCTGTGTAGTTTGATATGTTTATGGAAATAGGCAGCATGGATGATTTGGTAAGCAAATTGATGTTTGTATTCTTTGTGGATGGTATTATGACAGTCCAGCCAAATCCCACCCACTCCTGTATGGAAATAGATTTCTGTTTAATGCTAACTAGGTTTCATGTGACAATGTATTGTGAAAGGGTCTTCTTTTACTCTTGCCTTCCCACTTGAACTTCCTTTCAATGATGGGGCACAGCAAAGGTTTCAGGTCACTGAGTGGGCATTTGAATCAGCAGGAGTATCTGGGCCTTCTTCAACTGCTATCCTACTAAGAAGGAGGGTGCCTTGCATTTCTAAATATTAATCAAGTGTCACTTCCTGTAGAAAATGGGGCCACATAAATTCCTTCAGTTTGGACCTCTAGTTAGCTGTAAAGAAGAATGATATTATGACATCTGCAGAAAAAAATGGTGAAACTGAAGATCATCAGTTTGAAAGAAATAAGAAACACTCAGAAGACAAATAGCACATTTCTCTTACATGCAAAATCTCGACTTAAATTTCTATGTACATGCATGTATATATACACATGTGTAGGACATGGGATTAGAAAGGAGACTGTGCGAGAAGAGAAAGAGGTCTAAATGGAGGGGAAAACAAAGGAGAACACTGCAGTATGTGTACAGGAAAGCAGGGAGATAGCATTGGAAGAGGGTAGCTGGAGGTGTGAAAATGCCACAATAAAGCTCTTTACTTTGAAAAGATTTATTTTATTTTTATTGTGAGAATGTACATCAGATGCCCCTGTAGCTAGAGAAGTCCACAGAGGGGAAGGAAGTGACTAGAGGGAGAAGGGAGGGCCTAATACTGGGCAGAAACCATACTAGTTTGCTAGAAGAAACTAATCTGGTGATGACAAAATTGGGACTCATCAAATCAGGGCTCTTCGGGTCTGTAAAAGGACCTGAGAGTCCACCTTAGGAACCATAACCTTGAAGGCCTGGCCCTCGTGAATTGGATTTCAGAGACACATGACTCTAAATGCCTGGTACCCAAGAACTGCACATGACAGACCCCCAGGAACAGAATGAGAGCCCATCTTAATGGCAGTAAGTATGCATGCCTATATATCTGAAAGGAAAAGAATCTAGAGATACATTTGTCTTTTTATTTGGCCTGCTCGAGTTTTCAGGTTTGTAGAATAAGCCATATCATGTGATTTTTTAAGTGGAAAAAACCCAACCAAACATTTACAAAGGGCAGGTTTAAATGAAGCATGATGTTGAAATTTGACAAGTTATACCTTGTCTGGTGCAGAAGGTTTGAAAACTCTTAGAAATTTCTTGTAGAATGTAATTGAAGGCCCCATAGCCTCCCTTTCTACTTCCTCCTCTTCTTCCCTCTAGAAGATTTTGTGATTCCTTTTCTTAATCCTCTCCATAAAGTTTCCCCCAGCCCCATCTTTAATGTGAAGTGCATGAGAGCTTGAGAAACACCACAGTATGTAAATCATCGTGCAAGACTGGGAAAAACTACATCTTGGCCCAGACATGAAGCCCCACTTGTTTAAACTCATTCTCTGATCAGATCTGCTGAGTTAGAAGATGGCTTTGAGAAAGACTGTTTCAGCTGCACATGTATAAGAAAATTGGGCAGAGCTTTTAGTGTTTTTTAATGTAGAATACAAATATAATAGAAAGTACCCTGTAACTATGCCTAGTGTTTGGTTACCCTACAAAGGGTCTATAACATGAAACTACCACTTCATAATTTCCATGCAATTTCAAGAACATTTTCCTGTTGGCATAGACTTTGGATATAGGAAATAATCTTATTAGGGAAGGAAATTTGAATGGCAGCAGAGGTGGAAAGGAGCTGTGACACCTCCTTCCTCAAGTCCTGACACCAGAGTCTCACCCTCACCTCCGCCCTGTCGTCCAACCTCAAGCAAAGAAACCAGTGTCCACACTGTTCAAAATAAACCAACCTTACTTTCCTTCTTTAAAAAAATTGAACCGGCTGGTGGTGGCGCATGCCTTTAATCCCAGCACTCAGAAGGCAGAGGCAGGTGAATCCCTGTGAGTTTGAGGCCAGCCTGGTCTACAGAATGAGTTCCAGGATAGCCAGGGCTACATAGTGAGATACTGTCTCATAAACAAAACAACAACAAATATAAACAAAATCAAAGAAAGAAAGAAATTGAAGACAGAGTCTCATTACATTGCCCTGGCTCCTTTGAACTCACTGTATAGACCAGGCTGCCCCCAAACTCATAGAGACTCTGCCTCCCAAGTGCTGGAATTAAAGTACTAGGATTAAAGGTATGTACAACTATGCCTGGTATTTTTTTAATTTAACTTAATGTTTTTCATATTTTGGTCATATTCTTTCCCCTGCCCCAACCCCTCCTAGGTCTTAACCAACTCCCTACCTACCCAACTTCATTTTTTAATTTAAAACATTGTTGTGTGGTGTGTGTGTGTGTGTGTGTGTGTGTGTGTGTGTGTGTGTACGCTTGTGCATGGTGTTGGACAGAAGACAAATTTGTGGAATCAATTCTCTCCTTCTACCTTTATGTGAGTTTCAGGGCAAAACTCAGGTCATCAAGTTTGCGTGGCAAATGCCTTTACCCGCTGAATTGTCTCATCACCACGTCCCATGTTATGTTCACAAAAGAATTATCCCCTTTATTTTAAATCCATAAAACAATATCCAGGGCCACATGTGTGCAATATTTTCTTCTATTTAATGAATAGGAATTCGTGAAGTCTGTCCATAAGTCAGGCAATGACCTTAGGACTGTTTTCGATAGTCACAGTCTCCGGACCTATGTACATAGATTTAAAGACCTGTTTTTCTAAATTCCCACTTTCAGAGTTGTGTGGGCTGTATCAGTAGGACCGACTGGTGGTGATTGAACCCTAGCTTGTGTTTCTTAGTCTCCCTTTCTGTCTACTACCTGCTGTGGCGTACTCCCGGGCTAGTGGCTGGCTGGGTTTGCTTCTGTGTCTGCACATGCCTCCATCCTGAGGGAACAATGTCTGTGCTGCTGCTTCCTGATCAAGAGTGTTAATAGGATGCAAATATTTTCTCTTTTAATGCATGGCCCTGGCATCGTCAGGGAGAACATGAGAGATGGTGCCTCAGAGCAGTAACTTTTTGCTTACAGCTTGAGAGTTAAAGTTAAGACCCATTCATAGACTTCAGCTCCAAGGTAAGTAAACTTAATTATCTTTAGAGCATCAGAGATAGATCTTATCTACTGAGCACCTAATTGTAAATGGTGGTGCAGTCTCCCAAAGCAAAGAAGAACTTGAAGGTTATCTGTGTGGCCCACGGCTTAACATCAGTAATTTTCTTATCAGACCTGATATCACAGAGAGGGCTAAAACTGTTGTCCCTTAGTAGAAAGAGAGAATTGATTCACTTCTTTTTCTCTATAAATACTTTAAGTTCTAAATGTTTCACATAGTTTGGGAGTGAAAAGTTTTTCCTTTGGAAATGTACTCATTCTGCTGCTCTTTTGAGTCTCTTTTGTCAGCATTTTTGTTGCTTTTCACTCATCTTCTTCCTTTGATTTAACCTTGATAATGTTAACCATACCCACATCCTTTATGTCATGTTCGGGGTGGTGAATGTTCTTCACAATGATAGCAGTGTTTTGTGGTGATTTGGATAATATGGAAAAACCACTGGCCACAGACACGGAGGGAAGTTTTAGTTGGTTTGTTACTTAATTCATGGTGGGCTTCCTGAAATGCAGCTTAAAAGATTTTACTATCTCCTATTCAATTCAATAGATGTGTCTAGAATGTTTAGATGGTAGGAACCACTTTGATGAGGTAGCCAGGAGGAAGGTGCAAAGATGGTGACCTGATGATACAGAGTGAGACAAGTGTTAGGGAAGGCATAAAATGCTACAGAGGAGCCACATGCTGCCAAACTCAGAACAAAAGCCACAGAAAACTATGAGGGGTACGTGGTCTAGTCTATAATCCTAAATCAGTCTCATTTTTAGAAGTTGGCATCTTTATTCTCCCTGAACCTAGCTAGATATGGCAATCATTTTGATTCTTTCTTTAGGACAACAATATGGATAGCAAATCCATTCTAGAAGAACTGCTTCTCAAAAGGTCACAGCAAAAGAAGAAAATGTCACCCAATAATTACAAGGAGCGGCTTTTTGTTTTAACCAAAACAAGCCTTTCCTACTACGAATATGACAAAATGGTAAGGCTTTCCTTCCTTGTTTTGTGCTATTTATCATTCCCCCCCCCACAGTACTTTATTATAATGAAAGAATGCCAGGTTTCTTAGCTAAGAGTAACTATCAGCTTGTGTCAGCGTGCTACACTGCCTCTCTTTAACCAAAGTATGATGAAGCAAGGAAAAGGCTTTGGAAAATACTTATTTGTTTTATTAAGACAAAACATAATAAGTCCTTAAGACAGTAGTTCTGAGCTGAAGTAATGTTTGTTTCCTGAGAGACATTGGACAATGCCTAGAGATACCTCAGTTGTCACAACTAGTTCTGGGGGTGGGAGGGTAAGCACTGCTGGCATCCAATGGATAGAGACTGGGGATGCTGCTAAAATACCCTACAGCAAAGAGTTCTCCATCCTCATATGTTAGTGTGGAGGATGAGGAACACTGCCTTAAATCAGTAGTGGAAATCACAATAGCTCTGTGCCACTGAGAACTTGATCAGGGGAGAAAAACAAAACACCATTAAAAAACTGAAACAAAGTTAAGCTGCTTCCTGTCATTAAACATTGATTTCTCTATTAACCACTTGGCGGGTGGTTTGAAAAAAATTACACAATTCTCAAATAAGGTTGTTAACTGTCACTCGGATACTTGCTTTTGGAGAAGCAAGTGTTCCTGTGTTCATAATTTAGAAACATGATTGTGACAGCCATGGAGCAACAGGACATGTGTCTCCATTGGCTTCCACACCCCTTAGTCTCTCTCCAGACATTAACTTGCTTGTACACTTTTAGCTGCTCACCGTGACACACCAACATGATACAGTTTCTGGTTTGCTTTTGAATTCAGAAACGAGGAAGCAGAAAAGGATACATAGAAATTAAGAAAATCAGATGTGTGGAAAAAGTCAACCTCGAGGAGCAGACACCTGTGGAGAGACAGTACCCTTTTCAGGTAAAAAAGGAAAACAGTTTCTTTCATATTTTCTAGTGTTAGCTCACCATGCACAGGAAAATAACCATATTACAAAACAATCCCTTGAGACAATGATAATGTCTGGAATATTCCCAAGTGGCTGTTGAAAGTTTTATCAGAATCCTGCTGGCTAATCTGCTTCCCTCAGAGGGAGGGGAAGCAAGATGAGTGTAAACCACTGTGGTCTGACCTGCTTCAGCTCTACCCATCTCCATTATGGACTTCTGTGGGGTGTCTCTCTTGGGTAACAACAAGTAGGAAGCTATGCAGGATTAAGTACCAACCCCACCCTGGCTTGTCTCCACTATCATAATATGGTGAGAGTGAGTGTGATGGAGGTTGGATACAGTACATTCCTTGTGCTTTGGTCCTCACTACAAGATGTCAGGAAAATGTTCTGTTGGAGGTGACAAACAGATCCTAACTAGCAAAGTCTGAGGTGGCAGCAGAACTAAATAGCAAGTGTGGAGGCACTGGAGGAGGAAATAAGGGAATGAAAGAGACCACCGCCGAGAAACAGGTGGTGTTGCACTGGCAATTTACACAAAAGATTTCTTCTTTTCTTCCTTCCTCCTTCCCTCCCTCCTTCCTTCCCTTTCTTCCTTTGTTTTCTTTATTTTTATTTTATGTGTATGAGCATTTTGCCGGCATGTAGAGCATGTTAGGTCCCCTTGGAACTAGAGTTAGAGACAATTGTTAGCTCCAATATGAGTGCTGGGGATTGAACCCAGGTCCCCTGGAAGAGTAGTCAATGTGCTTAAACCACTTAGCTATTTTAACAGCCCCTAGAATTCTTTCTTTTTAACACTAAATAAACAAATGTGTGTGTGTGTGTGTGTGTGTGTGTGTGTGTGTGTGTGTGTGTGTACATACTCCCACATGCAGCAACATGAATGCGGAATCAGAAGACAACTTGTTGGACTCAATTCTCTCCTTCCACCACGTGGGTTCGGGGGATTGAAATCAGGCCATCAGGTTTGGTGGCAAGTATCCTTACTTCTGAGCCATCTCACTGGCCCATTTCCATGCTACAAAGAATGTCTTTGTGAAGGGGTTGAAGCTGAATTATACCCGCTATCAGCCAGATGGAGAACACTGAGAGAGAGGGTGCCCATGGAGATGACCTCAAACACAGCAGGAACATATAGGTTATCCAAAACCACAAAAGTTTCAGGCCCTACAGAATCCCTAGCCCACTATGTGCGTTTGTATAACCATAACAATATATCACAACTTATCTCTGAGTATAGTTGCTCATTTTGCTAGAAAAAGCATATTCATATATATCATATATAAATAAAAGTAAAAATATTAAGGTAGTATGAGCCCAGCTTCTAGAAGATTTTTCATGAGTGGTATGTGTTGTTTTCCAGTTGTAAAATAAGCCTGATCTGGAGGGGGCATTGTAATTTTCAAACTGGGACAGATATATACATATGCTTGTGGTTGCAAGAGGACATGGTGCTGTTAATTATGGAACTAGGACCGTCATGATGGATGGAGTACAAGTCATGGAGAGCATATTAATCATAGTTTATTACACGAGACCAAGAGGGGGGGGAGACAAGAATGTAAGTGGGCAGGGGTCTATCCTTTAAAGGGGTCCTTTGCACCTGTGTGTAGACTGGTTCTCATGGAACTCTGGGCTGGCCAGAGTGCTGCCTGAGTGAATCCTGTCAGGTAGTAGGGCAGGCCAGAGTAATGCCTGAACCTTTCACATGGGGTGTCCTGAGTGTGGAGCCAAGAGGTCACCTTATTCCAGGATCTTTTACTGATCCTGGAGCCCCAGTAATCATCCTCCGTGTGATCTCAAGAGCAATGGGCTTATAGGCTTGAATGGGAGCACACCCCGATTTTCTTACCGCTTGAGTCATCATCCTTCTAGCCCCTCAAACAAGCGTTGTCATAGGGATAAGAAAATACATAGTGTGGAGTGTCTGAGATGCTCCATAATGTGACAGACTGACATAACAAGGAGACACAGTTTTCCTGAATATAAGCACGAAGTGTAAACTGACCAGAATGTGGGAAAACTACCTAATATGGCATAGCAAAAAGGAGGGCTATCCTGTTCTGGTGAAAGCTTTACCCCAGCCCCTGGTGTCCATATACCCCGAGAGTCTGGGATGTTATGGCTGAAGTTCCACCCAAGCCCCCTCCCCTATCTTTCTTTCCCACCCCCAAACCCTGCTTCATCTCAGAAAGCCTGCCAAACACAGCTCCTCCCTCAGAGATGCTCAAGACCACTTCCACGGAGTATTTAAACTGCACTCCCCCCCCCAGAAAACAGACATGTGGGTTTTCGGTCTCTCTTCCCTGTCTCCTCTGGAAGTGGGGCGTCAGAAAATCACCCAGGAGCACTGTATTCATTAAACGTGGGTTTTTTTTTCTAATTCGATTTGATTTGGTCTGATTTGGATTGCTGCATTGACAGAGAGGCTTATCAGAGTGCAAAACTTTTCATATTCCATCCCTGGAAATATTTCTTAAGGATACAGAAGATAAAGGGTTTCTAATTGTGAGAGGAACTGCCTACTGGTTAGAAAGATGAACCACAGAGCTCCTATGAAATATGTAATTTACCATATTATAATACTCCCTCGTCCAGGGCACCCCAAATGAGGCTTTAGTGTCCATCACTGCTCCATGCTTTGTTGCTGGGATTTTTCCCAAGTGCTCATGTGTCTGACACAAAACATATTGAGATATAGAAGACATAAAAACCTGTAGTTGTTTTCACGTAATTCCAAAGCTAGTACATGTTATATGAAAAAAAAGGTTTATTTCCGATAACATAAAAATTTACAGGTACACCAGATTGAACCATGAAACACTTGTATCAAAATTCACTGCTTTCGTTTTCCCTTCCAGGTTGTGTATAAAGATGGGCTTCTCTATGTCTACGCATCAAACGAAGAGAGCCGAAGTCAGTGGCTGAAAGCACTGCAAAAAGGTAACAGAATGCCATGGTGAAGGCTTGAATTGTTTTCCTATCAAGCTCAGGCAACGGGCTGTATTCATGCCCGCTTTTGTGTTCTCAGTGTTACAGACAGGAAGCCTGGGGATCGCCTTTGCTTTCACAACTAGCACAGAGCTAGCTATTGTGTCTTCCCTAGCAGGAGGTGGTGGGGGATGGGGAGCCAAACCAGCTGTGCTTCCTGCTGCGCCTCAAGTCCTGTGGGGACTATATTTCCAGTACTCATAGACAGTGCTAACAGTACTGAGCACTTAGCACCTGCCAGCTACTCTATCAAGCACATGTTGCATCTTGTTGCATAATCCCCTTGACAACTATGGACAGGGGTATTACTAGTCTTCATTTTTCACACAAGTTTAAAAGAAAACAGATATATGCCATAAACCTAGTTAATGGGAAGTCTCAAAATTTAATCACCAGAACCCAACTTTGAAAATCACAACATTTCAAGCTATTATATTTGTGACCCAAACTGAGGATTTAATGAAGATTTTATTTGTGATTTTTTTCAGCTGCTATGGTAACAAGGGAGAGAATTGCTGTTATTAATTTAGCACCATGATATTTCCCTCTCAAATATTTCTTGTTTTCAAAAGGGTCATGTTGTAAGGGTAGTGTTTAACTCAAATCAATGATTCTATCGGTGCGGCTTCGGGTTTTAACGTCCTAGACAGAAGAAGATTTTCATTTCATGTTTATGTTTTAGATTACAGCACTATCTCAGTACACCTCAGATTGCCCACACCCACTCCACATCAATGCATGTACATCCCTCCCCACACGTAGTTCCCTTCATTTTCCCTTTATGTGAAAGGACTTAGCAATCTCTTTTGTGGAGTAGTGAAGTGGTCATTAGCGAGAGAAGCATCCCTCATTACCTACAATCATCTCAAAGAATTGAGACAGGTACCTCTGCCAGAGCCAGGCAGACGTGGTTGCCTTGTCATCTACCTTATATAACACATCTGGTCCTTTCCTGACCTGCAAAGTAAGGAGCATATTTCTTTTCTCCTATGGCAATTACATGTATGAGTGACTCTAAAACATATTAAAATATCCTCTCACATATAAGGCGTGTGGTTCTAATGGGGCTTCCAGGAGGAGCCCTAAGATTTTGCTTCCCAGCAAACCATCTTTGGGGGAAACCCTGAGGACTTGCTTGTCACATAGATACTCTTTATATTTAGCTCTTGTTTAGCCCCCAAGTCTCCATTTGTGGGTCTTTCTGGAACTATACATGTTGTCCAGGCCTTGGAGTAACATATGTGATTGTTAATGGATGGAAAAGGTGAACCAAGAGACAAGCAACAACACATCTCTTGGTCCCTCATGAAATTCTAGCGTCTCCATTCCTAGTGCTGCTGTATGCACAGCAGAAAGTGTGTGCCTGTTAGCAGTGCTTTGTACTGGAGGAAAAAAGACATCAAACAATCACTGGAACAAATCTATTTGTGCCTTCTCTCCCACGGGAATGGGAGGCAGGCAGTCTTGGGATTGGGCAGCCATTCAAGGATGTCAGGGACACAGGTTCCCTCTAACTTTCTGTTTTAGCATTCTTACAAGAAGGTTCTAAATTGTCTTAGAATCCTCCTGCTGAAAACTTTTGTTCATACTACATTTCTCAGAAGTAGGGCTCATATCTATCTCTATGTACAATAGACATTGAAAAACAGTATCTGTTAGTTTTTTCCAGTGTCTGTGATGGAGGATAGACAAGGTGGGTGAGATTGTCATCAAGTTAGCAAAAACGAACTTGCTATGGGGACACAAAGATTCTCATTTAAATATTTCCCCTTATGAGTCCTCGCCAATTTAAATTACCGCAGTCTATTTAGCTCTGTAAGAATCATCATAGCAAGAACAGCCAACCCTCAGGGGTACTATGTAGACTAAGAAATGCATGTGAGGAAAAATACATAAAGTCACATACACTTTTTAATGCCATCATTAAGCAATGTGGATTTTGTGACTTAGTTGGAGGATTAGTTACTCAGAAAACTAAATCCTTTTAGTTGGAAACATTGGGAATCTTGACACATTAAAGAGGAAGCACTTAGACAGAAAGAAAGCATGCAATATGCCTGGGGAATATTTGGGCCTAAACTGAGAAATTAACATTTTATAATCTTAATTCATTCTGTAATAATTTACTTTTAATGCTTGCAAGTATAGTTTTTCCTTGGTGCTGGCATTTTCAGCTAACATGAATTGAGTCGTACTAAATGAATGTCATTACTAAAACCCACTTTTCACTGAACTATATGAGGCCAAAGATTTATGTATAGTGTCCTGTACCCTCTCAATGACCAAGCACAATATTAATTATTATTCCTTAAGTGGAGTTAATAAAGGAAGACTAGGACTCTCTGGGTTTGCAGTTAGGAATTTTCTAGATGAACATAAAATCAAGAAGGAAGCGTTGAAGTGACACACAGAACCAGCCCTCCCCACCTAAAGATGTTTCTTGAGCTCTTGTCTGCTAAATCATTAGACATCTTTTAGCTGTATTGAAAAAGATGCTAATTTCTTGTAGGTACAGGACTATATTCAAAGATTAGAATTTTATTTGTTTTGATTGACATTGCCTTATTCTCATGTTTTGTTTTTCCAGTACTGGAGATGGAGCCCAGGACTTGGTGCATACTAGGCAGGAGCTTTACTACAAAGTTGCACCCTTAACTCCTCTTTTCTAATACACACTGTCACACTACAGTTGGTGGAGTTTTTTTTTCTTTTAACTCTTTAGCTCTTTGGGAGCTCACCACCCAGCTCCCAAGTAAATCACAAGGAGTCTTATTGTTACTATAATGCTCAGCCTTAGCTTAGCTTGTTTTTAGGCAGCTTTTCTTTTTCCTTTCTAGACAGCTTTTCTTAAATTAACCTATTTCCCTTTTACCTCTGGACTTTTACCTTTCTCTTACTTCTGTAATCTTACTTTCACTCTTACTCCATATCTGGCTGTGTGGCTGGATAGCTGGTCCCTTGACTCTTCTCTGATCTTGCTCCCAGATTTCTCCTCCTATTTATTCTTTCAGCCTGCTAGGCCTGCCTCTCCTTTCTCCTGACTTGTGACTGGCTGTTCAGCTCTTTATTAGACCAATCAGTTGTTTTAGACAGGCAAAGTAGCACAGCTTCACAGAGTTAAACAAATGCAACATAAAAGAATGTAACACAACTTTGCATCATTAAGACAATTGTTCCACAGCATAAACAAATGTAATACATCTTAAAATAATATTCTACAACAACACACAAATCCTAGAAAAGTAGCCCCTGGCTAGATGTGGTGACTGAGACCTGTAGTCCCAGTATTTGGGAAGCAGAGGCAGGAGAGTCAAGAGTTCAATGTTAGCTTTGGCTACATGGTGAAGCAAAACTAGATGTGTATACACAAGACCTTGTCTCAGAAAAAAAGCCTCCCAGCTCCTTCAAATTATTTATTCCTTAAAGTAAGGATGTCAAAATCATGAAAGACAAGGAAAAGATGAGAAACTACTACAGGTCAAAGACAACTAAACAACTAAATTTCATACATAATACTGGATAGGAACTTTGATCAGAAAGAATAAGTCATTTAAAGAACATTATTGGAACAATTGGAGAAAATAAAATATGAATTATTATATCGTACTAAATATATTAAATAAAATTATATTTTATTTTCTGAATTTCAGATTTTGCTTTCTAGTTAGATAAGAGAATAAATGCCCTTGGTAATAAGAACTATGTGGGGAAATATTTATGGGTGACATCATTCAAGTCATATATCTGCCATTCACTCTAAATAATTATGTGACTAATGATGGCAAATTTTAGAACAATAATGATGTGTATAATTAAGAGAAAGAATCAGGAAAAAAATCTAGTTAACATTGGCGGAACTAAGGAAACGGTGGAAGGAGGAGATACTGCAAAATTCTTTGAAAAAATTCCAAATGAAAACATATAGTGAGTACAATATGTCAGAAATTCTTTTTCCTAAGATCTACGCCCAGCCTACTTCTGCCACCAAAGAACATCAGGTGCTATAACCCATTTAGAACTTTTACAGATCTATTTATAAAATCTTAATGGCAAGCTGGCCAGTGTATGCATTTTTCCTAACTTTTCCATATCAGAATAATACATTATTGTGCTGGGGTTAGATTGTGGATCATACTGTGCTTTCTGTTTATTCTTTGGGTTTATTAACTTCTGAATGAAACCCAACTGCTGTGGTAGACACTGGGTCTTACCTCAGTTGCTGGTAAATGAGATTGTCATTGTTCTGAGATTATGGTTTTACTTACTTCTCTTGGGCCAATGTCTGCTTATATCTTGTGTCCTTCCTACTTGCCCTCCAGAGATACGGGGCAACCCCCACCTGCTGATCAAGTACCACAGTGGCTTCTTTGTGGATGGGAAGTTCCTGTGCTGCCAGCAGAGCTGCAAAGCAGCCCCAGGATGCACTCTCTGGGAAGCATGTATGTGTGACTCCCTATTGCACTGGACCACGGGTGGGTGGGGGCTCCACTAGGTCAAACCTGCTGAGTGCTAGATCGGTTTTCAGAAATAAAATATACCATAGTGATGACATCATAGTAATGTGGCTTTGTGCATGCTATGCTGAAACTGAAGTATAATTTTAGTGTAAATTGAATCATACTCCCTCAATATTAATACATCCCTTTTTCATTTCATGAAAAATGTATTTAAAATTGAAACCACAACAGGCAAACAGAGAGAAAATGACCATGAATATGGATGGGTAGGGAGGTGGAGAGAATCTAGGAGGAGTTGGCAAAGGATATTGTCAAAATATACTTTCTCAAAACAGTTCAACAACAAAAAAATAAAACATGGACCAAGTAATGACCCATTAATACTTCTCATAACTCTTCTAGTTTAAAGAAAACTCCTTAGAACTAAAATGTGGTGAGGATATCACCATGGATCAAATAGCTAGTTTTCCCACTTGGTAAGAAAATGAGGGACTGGAGAGATAGACGACTCAGTGGTTAAGGGCATCTGCTGCTCTTCCAGAGAAGGCCTGGGTTTGATTCCCAGCACCCACATGTTGCTTCACATCAGTCTGTAACTCCAGTCCCAGCAAGTCTGGTGCCTTCGGATCTCCTTCTGCACTATCTGCATGTGGTACACAGATACATCCAAGCAAAACACCCGTATAGAAAATAAAAATAAAAGAAAGGAAAGCGGGTTTTTTGTGTGTGTTTTATTTTGTTTTTAATCAAAGGCAGGCATGGTGGCATATACTCAGGAGGCTGAGGCAAGAATATTATAGTTTGAGATTGGCCTGAGCTACATAGCTAGCTTAAGATTAAGCCTCATCCTAAGACCCCATCTCAAGCATTCGCTTACGCACATGCACAAGAGATAGCTCAGTTCTTTCTTCTTATAAATAACAAAATATGAAGCAACCCTGCTTTTCAAATATAGAGCAAAAGATACAATTTAAATAATAGTTTTAATTACCACATATGTCAACATGATAATGGCTATCATTATAAGATTTACTTAAAGTTATTGGCCATTCTGTATGGGTGTGTTGATTTCTTAATAACTTGTGGAAATGAAGCATAAATTGCTTATAAGATTTAGAGGAACTTGAACCTTCAATTCAGACAATGTAATGTATCAGTTGCTGGTGTTGACAAAATGCTATGTGAGTTGAGCATTACACGAGAAAGCTCCAGAACTGCTTCAAACATTGCCTGAATTCAGTTGCTCTGGTGTATTGTTCCTGTGAACTGGTTTGTTGTTTCGATTCCCAGTGTTTGGTGTTTTCCTTTGTTCTGTTTACTCTTACTTTTCAGATGCTGACCTGCACATTGCAATTAATGAGGAGAAACACAGAGCCCCCACTTTCCCAGAGAGACTAGTAAGTCTATTGTTCAATTATTTTTTAAGTTAACATACAAAGTCTGGAATATTTGTATATGTGTGCCTTTCTGTTTTGTTCTAATTCATCCTGTCTCTTCTCTGCCACTAGTTTCCTTTCACATTCTGCATGTATGTCCCAAATATTCCACTACCCTCTTATTTTCCCCTTAAGTTCTCTTCATCATTCTTTGTTATCCTTGTTCTAGTTTTATGATCTACACACACACACACACACACACACACACACTTCTAAATTTAGGTTCTGCATATGAAAAAATGATGCAGCATTGGTCTTTCTGGGTCTGGCTTGTTTGACTTAACATAGTGCTTTCCAGTTCCCATCCATTTCTCCTCCAAATATCATGTTTCTGTTTTTCTTTACACCTAAATAAAATTCCATCGTGTATATAGATCACATTTTTATCTATTCATCTGATGATAGAAACCTATGCTTGTCCCACTTCCTAGCTATTGTGAATACTACATATGGGTGTGTGTTACCACTCTAGTTGGTGGGATGAACCTGTGAAGTGGGGCTCTTAAAACGGGGCAGACTAACGTCTCGTGCTTATTCAAAACATCAGACAATTTATACTCTGAGGGTATTCTGACAGTTAAACAAGGTCAAATGAGCAAAGGTAACATGAGATTAAGCTGTATACAGTCACTAGGACAACACATGCTTGGAAACTTCTTTGAATAAGAAAAGTAAGATACTGAGTAATCTGAAATAAACCCACTCCTAACTAGTATACCTGGGAGGGACAGGAACACATTCCAAGAACAACCATGTTATAAGAAACAGGTTACACAACTCCTGCTTCGTTTCCTTGGAGTTATCTAACAAGCTTTCAGAAATCTCCTCACACAGCTGCATTCATGGACCATGTTCCAACAGGTGTGCAATTATCTCTGTGCCAAGTCAATAGTCTGAAAAGTGTTTTGGCAAACAGGATATAGTAAATAAACTAACTGTTGTCAGATTCAAGACTAAAAATGTGTAGTTCATACTAACTTCTCAGCAGAGAGAGAAAAAACTATGAGCTACCACATATCTATAGTTAGTATTAAATAATGTAGTCAAACATAGAACCGTTGCAACATTTTATTATTTATTAACTACTACATTTTCCTAACCAGCAAGCCTACAAGTAGCCACCAAAATTGCATTCATGTGAGACAAATCTTTATGGAGGCATCACTCATAACAGACAATGCTTTTTTTCTTACAAACATGGACAAAACTACCCTGTGAAAATATCCTGGTGATGGAAAGGAGTCTGTGGAACACAGCATTAAATAACATAATTCATTCTCTCTGTTATTCTCTCCAACCATTTAATGCAACTTGCCGGCCTCCAGATAAATTCTTTGACAGACTCCATAGTTTTCCAGTCACTGTCATATGATAAAAGTCTCCCCAGTTACCGGTCATTAGAACAACCTCCAAAGAGAACGGGCATAGCGGCTCACGCCTTTAATCCTAGTCCTCGGGATGTAGAAGCAGGTGGTTCTCTGTGAGTTCAAGGTCGGTGAGTTCCAGGGTAGCCAAAGCTATGTAGTGAGACCCTGACCAAAAAAAAAAGCAACAATCAAAAAAACAAAACAAAACCAGTCTCCAGAATATGTATGTCCCTATCTGTTGTTATAGCTACCTTATTCTATGCTACACCTCTTCCCTTTACCTCACTCTGGTCTTTATTAACTGGCAGCCTGCATTGGAGCAGGGATCATGGAACCCTGGGCCTTGTGACCCTTTCAGAGTTGAGTCAACTAATGAGAGTATAACTATACATGGTCCTATTATGATTTGGTAGTGATGGCAGCTGCATGAGTTTCCTAAATGTCGATTTTCTGCTGAGGGGGGCAGATAAAAATGGAACTTTATGACAGGAAAGATGTTTTATACTCAGCCCTTGCATTTGCCAATCCCCAAGCCTTACATTGGGTTACTCCACCTATTTTAGACAGAGTCCCTTCAAGATTGTTTCTAGGCAACTTTTTCCCGGGTGTGGAGTCTTTCAATAGGAAAACAAACAAAACTTTGACAGCTCTACATCATTAAAATATATGCAACTTGCTCCCCCTTCTGTTGATAACCATAGCCTTCTACTTTTAGGATTCCCAGTCAGGTGGCAGCTTCTCCACATGCTAGAAGATGTTTTAAGTGGCCTCCAGGTTCCCTAGAACATCATCTTAATTGGACCTCTCAGGTTTATGGTGTGTTTTAAGTTCTGATTATTTCTCCTTCTGAGAAAAACCTATACCATTTTCCTGAACCAACATAACTAAAATAAAATAACTCATTTAAATAAAATAACTCATTTAAAAAATCATTCAGTAGCATTCCCCAAACTCATGTCCATACAGAACTTCAAAATGAGACATTTGCAAGCAAGATATTTGCAGACATAATTTATAAAGGTCAAGATGAGAATATGCAGGGCAAGAATGGGTCATAAGGCTGAAGACTGGTGCTTTTGTAAGATCGGGGACACAGGGAGATGTATACATGAATGAGATGGCAGTGTGAAGACATACGTAAACACTGGAGTTATAACACCATAATCCAAGGAACATTTGTTACCCACCAAAAGCAAGGTCAGCAAAGGCATGCTGACCTTTGGAGAGAATACAGCCAGGGTGGAACTTTGAATTGGGACTTTTTACCTCTAGAGCTGCAAGAAGAATTTCCATAGTCTTAGTCCACCAAACAGGTGGCAATGTGTTATAGCAGTCCTAGGGAATAGGTAGTACTATTTGAACTTTTATTTTGTATTAGAAACATTGTTGTTTGTGCTTGCTGCAGGCCCGCTGCTTGAAACTCACAAATCTTGGGCTGAAGCAGTAGCTCAGTAGTAGAGCACTTGCCTAGCAAGCACCAGGCCCTGCTGGGTTCAACTCTAGCATTCAAAGCGAGAACAACTGTGATCCTAACAACAATATCTAGAATGGACAAAGTTACAAAGACAGATGTCCAGGTAATATTGCCTGTGATCAGCACAGAAATGGAAACTGACTGCTAAAGGACAGGGGGAATTTTATAGGAATAATGGAAATATTCCTATAAAGGACAGATTGTAATGATGACCATAGAACTAGACACATTTACTAAGTCACTAATTCTACACTTAAAAAGCATTATTCCCACAGAAGTTTATTTCAAACAAATCTAAGCACAGAGGGCAAATTAGGAGCTAGAAACCAACAAATCTTATCTCTTGCAATGGATTTTTTGGGAAATCTGTGGAAAATCAGCAGACAACTCAATGGTCTAAGGGTTCCAAGTCTATTTATAAAAATATTTTATTTATTCTTTAACAATTCCATACACATGCAACATAATTTGATTATATCTACCCTCTACTCTCTCCCATACCCCAGCTGCACATCCTGTCTTCAACTTCAGGATCCCTTCTTATTTTTTATAACATACAAAGTTCAATTTGTGCTGCCCACATACTCATGAGTGTGGGGTCATCCTCTGGAGTGTGCTCCACTTACCAGGGCACATCCCTAAAGAAAACTGACCCTCTGTCTTCCAGTAGCCGTCAATTGCCAACAGCTCCTCTGCTAGGGGTGAGAGCTTGTGAGTCCTCCTCCATGGTGGAATGGTGACTGCCTTGTCTTAAACGGGTATTCTGCAGGCAACCCCAGTTGCTGTGAGATCATGAGTGCAGCAGTCACGTCGTGTCCAGAAGACAGTGTTTGGCAGCGGTCCTCCATAAACTCTCTGTTATTTTGTTTGTTAGTTTGGTTGGTTTGGTTTTTCGAGACAGGGTTTCTCTGTGGCTTTGGAGGCTGTCCTGGAACTAGCTCTTATAGACGAGGCTGGTCTCCAACTCACAGTGATCCCCCTGCCTCTGCCTCCCGAGTGCTGGGATTAAAGGTGTGTACCACCACCGCCCAGCAACTCTCTGGTTTTTTCAATCTCTCTACACACTATTCTTCAGTGTTCACAGAGTCCGAAGCTGGTTTTGAGTATAAGTTGTTTAAATTAACCAAAGATCAAAGAGAGAGTGTGTCATCAAAGGAATAGGAACACTCCCTTTCTCCTCCCTCTCCCCCTCCCCTGCCCTGTGTGTGTGTGTGTGCGTGTGTGTGTGTGTGCGCGCGCGCGCGTGTGTTTGACCACAGTACTCAGTAGAGAGTTTGTTTTCTCAATTGGATGCGGGGATTTGGAATGAATAAACAGTCCTTTAGAGATTCTGCTCAGAATGCATTTGAGAAATTTTTACAAATGTGTTTATCTTTGGAGAGAACCCAGCTTTGAATTTATCAGTAAGTAGTTCTAGGATAGCAAATCTTCAACTCCAAATAAATGATAACCCTGAAACAAAAAAAGAGGAAAATATAATGCAAACAAAATAAAAAATCAATTTTAGAGTTCATACACAGAAAAGGTTTTTCATGACATACAATGTACACTAAGAAAAGCACACAGATATGCTCATCTTATTAATTTTCAGAATCTGAACCAATCTTTGTAAACCATTCAGATCATTCAGATTAAGAAAGAGAACATCAGGAAATGTCAGGGGTACTTAAGTTACATTTCAGTTAGTACATCAGCCCAAGAGCAATTGCTAGCCAGATGTTCAACCTCATTGATTGATTGCTTGATTTACATACACATACACACACACACATATATATATACATATATATAAAGAGAGAGAGAGAGAGAGAGAGAGAGAGATTACATAGTCACTAGCCTGTCTTTTTTGGTTCAGTTTATGAGAGTCATACTTCTTAATTTTTTTATTTAAATTAGAAACAAGCTTGTTTTACATGTCAATCCCAGGTCCCTCTCCCTCCCCTCATCCCCTGCCCCCACCTATCCCATCCCCTTTCTGCTCCCCAGGGAGGGTGATGCCTTCCATGGGAGATCTTCAGGTCTGTCATATCATTTGGAGCAGGGCCTAGAATCTCCCCAATGTGTCTAGGCTGAGAGAGTATCCCTCTATGTGGAACGGACTCTGAAAGTTCATTCATATACTAAGGATAAATACTGATCCACTACCAGAGTCCCCATAGATTGCCCAGATCTCCTAACTGAGACCCACTTTCAGGGGTCTAGATTGGTCCTATGCTCATTTCTCAGCTATCAGTCTAGGGTGCATGAGCTCCCCCTTGTTCAGGTCAGCTCTTTCTGTGAGTTTCACAAGCCTGGTGTTGACCCCTTTGCCCATCACTCCTCCCTCTCTGCAACTGGATTCCAAGAGTTCCACTCGGTGTTTAGCTGTGGGTGTCTGCTTTTGCTTCCATCAGCTACTGGATGAAGGCTCTAAGATGGCATATAAGGTAGTCATCAATTTCATTATCAGAGAAGGGCATTTAAGATAGCCTCTCCACTATTGCTTAGATTGTTACTTGGGGTCATCCTTGTAGATCTCTAGAAATCTAGTACCAGATTTCTCTTTGAACTTATAATGGCTCCCTCTACTATGTATCTCTTTTCTTGTTATCTATTCTTCCCCAGAGTCAACCTTCCTGCTCCCTCATGTCCTCCTCTCCCCTCCTCCCCTTCTCTTTCTCCTAGCTCCCTCTTCCCTCCTCCCATGCTCCCAATTTGCTCAGGAGATCTTGTACCTTTCCCTTTCTCTGGGGTATCCTGTAGAAAGTCATACATTTTAATAAGTGGTTATATTTTATTATTATTGCTTATAGAATTCTATTATATGATTATACTAATGAATTATTTTCTTAATGTTGCTCCAAAAGATTACCACAAACTAAGTGGATTAAAGCAATGTGATTAATTGAGTTGTTGCCTCATAGTTCTGAAGGTCAAATGCCTAAAAAGGTCTAGTCAGTTGTTTCTTCTGAAGGCTTTATGAAGGGGTGGGGATGTTTCCTTGCCTTGCCTAGCTTCTGAAGGCCACTATTTTCAGTGGTTTCAGGTGCCTTCCTTTGTCCTCAGCACCAAAAGGGCAGCAGCTTCCCTGCTTGCATGCCTCTGCTAGCATGTTCTAGCTCATCCCTGACACTTCTGATTAGATCAGGCTCATCTCTATCTCCAAGAATAATCTCCCCATCTCAAACACCTTAACTTAGTCACAGTCACCAGAGTCCCATTCACCATGGAAAATATTCACAGTTTCTGTGAGTTAGGACATGAATATCTGGGGAAGCCATTTCTTAATCTACTGCAGCAGCAATATATTTTCTATTTTATCATCTTGATAAGTATTTTGGTAGTTTCCAATTTTATCAAATTCTAACAATTTTGCTGTGACCATTATTTTGCACATCTTTTATTTCACTGCTGGATATATAGCATATAATTGCTGGGCTATAGGATATTAGACACCCAGCCTTACAACATTCTGCAAATGAGTTTCCAACTAGCAAAAGTGTGAGCTAACAGTTGTTCTGCATTCTTGCCAATGCTTAACATTGTCTCCATTCCTTTCTCCTTTCCTTTCTTCCATCCTTCCTCTTCTGTGTAGGAACTGATATATTCTGTTCATGGACCTGTGCCTCTTTTGTAATATAATTAAATCTCTTGTCCTCCAAAGCTGAAGATTCCTCGGGCAGTTCCTGTTCTCAAAATGGATGCATCATCCTCAAGCACCACTCCATCCCAATATGACAGCCACTCTAAAAGAAGTTATGGCTCCCAGCCAACCATCAACATACGCTATATTCCAAGGGAAGACTGCCCTGACTGGTGGCAAGTAAGAAAACTGAAAAGGTAAAGCTAAGCTTTTAAGCTTGCTTTCCAGAGTATAGAATAAACATTGCCCCATAGCCTAGAACTGCAGTCTCAAACTTCTTCAAAAATATTCAGTACTTCAACTAGAAGAGTGGGGAAGCTGAGGGTTGGAGAGATGATTCGGGGCTTAAAAGCACTGACTGTTCTTCTAAAGGTCCTAACAGCAATTCCCAGCAACCACATGGTGGCTCACAATCATCTGTAATGGGATCTATTGCCTTCTTCTGGTGTAAAGTCATGCATGCAAATAGAGAACTCGCACAATAAATACATAAATGAATGAATAAATAACCTTTAAAAAGAGTGGAGAAGCACACGGTCACTCTGGACCTGAAAGCATATATTTCAATTATCCCATCTAAGGTTCCTTGTGATAGCTTCAACGTTTTAGTCCTTCCTCTCCTTGCTCCCACTTCCCCAAAATAACTGTACAATCCTAAACACAGAATCTATAAAATGTGTCTCTTACCCCCTGAATGAGGATGTCAGTTTGGAGGTCTGGTTAATCTATAGGGCCTCTGGTAATGGATCAGTATTTATCCCTAGTATATGAATGGACTTTGGGAGCCCATTCCACATAGAGGGATACTCTCTCAGCCTAGACACATAGGGGAGACTCTAGGCCCTACTCCAAATGATATGACAGACTTTGAAGATCCCCCATGGAAGGCCTCACCCTCCCTGGGGAGCAGAAAAGGGATGGGATAGGGAGTCTGTGGGGGCCAGGGGATGAGGGGAGGGACAGGGAACTGGGATTGACATGTAAAATAAGCTTGTTTCTAATTTAAATTTTAAAAGGGGGGAAATGTATCTCTTATATAAAAGAATGAGTTTCAGGTGGATTTACTTAGTTCCTTCAAGTTTTCAACCCAATGATGCTATCCAAACTTAGAATTCAAAACACATTGAAGGTGATATATAACGTGAATATATCTTTGTGATCTGTGCCATACTTGATGATCAATAAATGTTTAACTGAATGGCAACGGAATCATGTAGGAAAGGTCCAGTGTTATCCTTTCCTTCTTTGCTGGCCATTGCCTATCATTCTCACAGAGTTTTCAGTTTCCCTGCAGTGTGCTGCTGATGTCTGTCTCTACACAGAGTAAATACAGAGCATCTCTGACTCATCATCTATCTCCTCTTATGCTCTTATTCCTTGACTCACCCTCATTATTTTTACTTAAAGCAAATGCCTCACTGTACCAATGATGCAGCCACAGGATCATGTGGAATCTGAAAGAACGTAAGTATTTCCGTTGGATTTAAATGTCTTTAAATATAATAACGCACAGTCCTTTTCACTCTAGGGCACAACTAGTTTCCAAGTATAGTGTCTATACATGATTGCTGAGGAAAGGGCTGCATTTGTTTGTCTGCTGCCCAGTGCTCTTATAGATCCGGGCTGGCAAGATGGCTCAGTGCCATCAGTTCAATCATGTCATCTCTGATGCTCCCAGTTCAACCCCAGATCTCACATGGTAGAAGTAGAGAACTGGCTCCTTCAAATTGTTGCAAGTTGTACACACACACACACACACACACACACACACACACACACACACACGCACGCACGCACGCACGCACGCACAGATGATTAAAACCGAAAAACGGGGGTAAATAAATAAATTGCTTTGCCTTTTTCAGTGAGAGTTTCTTATGGAGGAGGAAGGCAAAAGGCTCTCTTCAGGGGCAATGCTGGTTGAAAAGATGGGGAGAAAGCATTTTAGAATTTGAGGACATTTAGAATTCTCTAGGCATTTCTTGAAACAAGGCCAGGGGAGTGTTTCCTTGCTAACGCAGCTTGTCCCTGTGAATTGTAATTTAGAAAAAAAGGCTGGGCTGTGAAGGCAAACAGGAAATGGGTTCTAAATTCCAGACAAAGCAACCCTTGGACTTTAGGAGGAGTTACACACTTCCTTGTGCGTGCTTTTAACACTCAGAACAAAAAATATAAAATGATGGGTGGCAAAGGACTATGCAAATCTTGCTGCTCCATCTGTGTCCAGATGAGTCACAAGTTCAAGATTTTTAGCTGTAATCACACCAACAGAGAGGAAAATAATATACTTAAAGATATATAAAGGACAGAATGTTTATGCACAAGAAAAGCAGAGCAAAGCTAGGCAGGTTGTCTCCCGATTTGGCTTTCCTGCTGTGTGGAGCCATGAAGGTCATTATTAGCAGTTCTCATTTGTTCAAGAATATTGCCTTTCTGAAAGAAGCAAAATGTCAAATGAAGTCAAATTGTTAAGGTCTATCTGAAACAAATTAGTCTGTCACTTAACATTCAGTAATCGCACATTTATAGATGCACTGTCAATAAAAAAGAAATCACAACTGTCACTTCAAAAAAGAAAAGGAAGAGTTTATTTTGGAGCCATATATGAGTGTCCATGGCCCAGTAACACAAATTGAGGTCACTCAAAATTCCATGTTCTAATGACATAGCACTTTCATGATGATTGGGGGGGATTCGCTTGTTTGTTTTGTTTTTGAGATAGGATTTCTCTGTTTAACAACCCTGGCTGTCCTGGAACTCACTCTGTAGACCAGGCTGGTCTTGAACTCACAGAATCAGCCTGCCTCTGCCTCCCAAGAGCTGGGATTAAAAGCATGCATCACTACAGCTGGCTCATAAGATTTTTTAGAAACAGAACAAAAAAAGTCATAAAGAAAAACATTTTTCAAATACACAGGTGGAAACATCAGAGAAGAGGGACTACAGCAAAGGGGGGAGCAACTGTGTTGAAGTTAAAACAGGATATGCCCTCAGCTGCTGCCACTAAGAGCCTATTCACTATGTTCCCTTTTAAAGGGGCCCTACCCACTTTCCATCGCTTTCCCTCTCTCTCTCTCTCTCTCTCTCTCTCTCTCTCTCTCTCTCTCTCTCTCTCTCTCTCTCTCTCTCTCTCTCTCTCTCTCTCTGCTTCCTCTTTCTCTCTGCCCCTCTTTCCTCTCTCCTGTTACTCCTGTCCCCAGAGGCTGGTCTCTCCCATCCCCGTTACCATTTACAATCATTTTCCCTTAATAAAAACCCCTCTGCTTGAACTCTGTCGCATGGTGTCTTTCTCTCGAGCTGCTTTTTTTAAAAAAGTACAACAAGCACAGTTTAAAGCCAAATTTGAAGCAAGTTTTAATTAAATATTGGTCAAGTTCAGACTATGGACACCCCCATGGAGGGCCTCACCCTCCCTGGGGAAATGAGGGGATAATGGGGGGGAGGGCACGGGAGGAGGGGAGGGAAAGGGAGAGGGACCTGGAAATGACTTGTGAAGCAACCTTGTTTCTTATCTAAATTTAAACTGAAAAATAAATAAATAAATATTGGCCAAGTTGATGGACTCTCTGAGTTCCCAGAAAATGGCCATGACTCATGCCTTGTAGGGGTTTAAAAGGGCAACCCACCAGGCCACCGTATTTCCCCCCATCAGATCCAATCAGGGGAAAGCATATATCCTGACATATTTCCTGCCTACTCCCCTCCTCCTGCCTTCTACCTACATCCAATCAGAAGCAAGCATACATTCTGATGGATTTTCTGCCCACATACCTCCCGCCCACAAGTGATCAAGCACATCCAGTGCAGGTGTATATGGGTCAAACCAAGTTGTTTAGAGAAGTGAAAACATGAATAGTCTCCAGCATTTAACTTTGACAATTTGGCTTTGGGGTTTATGGAAGTGAGTGCTCATTAGGTCTCAAAGAAACCCAGGACAAATGGCTAACTGAGGTGCCTATTAACATATCAAAGCAGACAGCAGCTGCTGGCTATCTCTTCTAGTATCACTCAATACCTGCAGCTCCAACCAATACTTCTCACCCTGGCCCTCTATCCCAAATCTTTCTCTCCCAGGAAGCAGCTTCTGCTTCCCTTCCCTCAGCTTCTCTTGCCTATATAATGCAGCCAGCAGTCATTTTGGGTACCTCTCTCTTGGTTGGCTGCTTATCTTTTGCTCTCCCTCCCCCTCGCTCCTCTTATGGTCCAGTTTAGTCTGCCACCATATTCAGCCTGGACTCTTCCCTTTCCCTGCTTTCTCCCTTCTATCTAAAATAAAAATTTTCTCCATATTTTAGTAGTAGTCACGTCCTCCTCCTTTTATTTCATTTTTTTCTAGTGGTCTGTTAAGCAAATACATTGCAAAACGTTTGACTGTCAGTTACAAGGATGTTAGGTCATACACAGAGGTGGACAAGGAATGGCTAAATTTTTAAGAGAGCTAAAGAGAACCGAGATAGATAAATCAAAATTAGGTTCTGGATCCCCAGCATTCCAACTTCTCCATTATTACTGATATTCTAGTCTGTTAATGAGCCTTGCAGAAAAATGAGTAGAAGATATAGCTGCTTACCAGGAACTTTTACATTCACCCCATTAACCATATATTTTTATTTGCAGTGAGGAAGATGTTGCCAGCAATAACCAAGTGGAAAGAAATACTGTATATCACAACACCTCAAAGATGTCATGGTAAGTCCAGTCTAAATGCTACTTTATACTCAAAATTTACTTGTGTTTACAGGAAAACTAACCAAATTTGAAATAAGTTTGCGATAAGACTTTACATGCTAGGTAAATATAATCCAAAAATGCCCATGGAGTTTGCATCTGAACATATAGGTGGGTCTCATTGAGGGTTTTTGGTTAAATTTTCCTCACATTGATTATTCCTACTCTTCACTCATTATGCACTCTGATATTAGGACATACTGGCTCAGGCATATCTAATAAGAGAAAAAGCAATGCAGGATAAATAATCTTCCCTAAGAATAGCTCAATGCATATCACCAATATTTTAAAATATCATTCAATTTTATTTTTTATTTATGTATATGAGTATTTTGACTGCATGCAAGTGCACCATTTATGTGTAGTGTCCACAAAGGCCAGAAATGGGCATCAGATCTCTTAGAATTGGAGTTATAGATGGTTGTGAGCTGTCATGTGGGTGCTGAAAACTGAATCAAAGCCTTCTGCAAGAGCAGAAAGTGCTCTTAACCATTGAGCCATCTCTCCAGGCATAGCACTAACCTTTACATTTTATGCTGTAGCCATTTTTGAAGGAATCTTCATGTGTTTCATAATGTTACTCTTCTGAAAGAATCAAAACGGCCTGACTGAGTTCCTAGAAGCCCTTTGTTAAAGAGCCATTCTCTTATTGCACTAGGTATAAACTCAGCTTGTGAGTGATTTATTTGCCGTTTCGTTTTGCCAATAT
This sequence comes from Mesocricetus auratus, assembly GCF_017639785.1. Classification (NCBI taxonomy): domain Eukaryota; kingdom Metazoa; phylum Chordata; class Mammalia; order Rodentia; family Cricetidae; genus Mesocricetus; species Mesocricetus auratus. The sequence continues at coordinate 16,757,258 of NW_024429188.1, forward strand.
CTTTCCCAGGTGCAAAGAGGAAATTTAGCAGAAACTTAATTTTGTATATATTGATAAAATAAGTAAGAGTTTTGCTATTGCTGTGCTGGGCACTTGGAATGTTTCTCGATTGACTTGTTTGTTTGGTATTAACATTGTTTCTGGACTCTTAAGGGGATTCCCTGAGTCAAGTTCATCTGAAGAAGAGGAAAATTTGGATGATTACGAGTGAGTGTTGAAAGTCTTATTTCTTCTAAAAGTAGAATTAGATGTATTTGTTTGATTCCTTGAAGTCAATAAAACATTGCTCAGACTTTCATAGCAGGCTATACTCACATGTGTAAATTCATGTGAGGCTCTGAGCCATTTTTCTAAATGGCAAGTGGCAATGAACTTTATTATCAGTTATCAGTGAAGATGTTTTCCCCAGTCTGAACTATCTAAATCTGCTGCATATATTCACTGGATTTATCACATGGTCAGTGTTTTCACTTCATAAATAAAGAATATAATGTTTCTACTCATTATTTGTTGGTGCCCTCTAATCATGTTAATGTTAGGAAGCTCTTACTGAGGCATTTGGTATGATGTACTAACAATAGTACGCTGAACTACTCAGCATTACAGCCTTTATGTTTATAGGAATGGCCTTATTATTTGGCATTCAAATTGAGATCCCTGACAGAAAGACAGATCCCATAGACATGTGTCGTAAATTGTTGATCTGTTCTGGGAAAATAAGAATGAGTGGTCACCCTATTTATGTCCTTGGGTAGGCCTAAGGGCCATTAAAGTTCTTTCCAAATCTCAAGGTTTTCTGTCATTCTATAAGTGTTGATATTATTGTCTCCTAGACTTAAATATTTGTGTTGAAGAAAGATGAGAATAATATAGAATATTGTATTTTGCAGACACTCAATAGTCAAAGAACTATAGAAGGTTTAGAATTCATATGGACACTAGCATACTTACGTTCTCTTTTGAGTGAGTGCTGTTACTGATTTATTAGTTACATGTAAAGTGTGAGGTTTTACAATGAACCTATATGTTTCCTCTTCTCCTTTAACCTGTAATCTACCCTTGTTCTAAGCATATCTCTCACATTAGGGAACATGTGATATATCCTCCATTCTTTTGTGATACTATTTCCCACATTCTAGCCTTCTGTTAACAGTTAACTCTAGCTATCAACTTAATGGAAACCAAGAGTTCACTGGGAAGAGAGAATGTCAATTGAAGAATTGCCTCCTTCAGAGTGGCCCGTGGGCATGTCGGTGGGACATTTTCTTGATTGATGATTGATAAGTGGAAGGGTCCACTACAGCCCACTGTAGACAATGCCACCCCTGGGCAAGCCGTTCTGAATGCTATAAGAAGGCAGAAAGCCATGGAAATCAAGCCAGTAAGCAGTGTTCCTCTGTGATTTCTGCTCTCCAAGAGGAGAGCAAATATTTAAATTGTCAAGGCTTAGGCTTTCACCCATATGTGAACTGAAGCTCTACAACATTGTTTCTACTAGATAAAAATCCCATCTTCTATAAAAATCAAAGATCTCTGAAAAGGAACTTAAGATTTACAGGGCTATATGATCCCACATCTTACTTGACACCCCCTACTTCCTATACTGTCACTGGATCACTTGTCTTATAGTCATGATGTCTTGAGCAATTCTTGATGTCTTGAGCAAGTCTAATTCATTCAAATAAAGACAGAAGCACTGAGATTTAGATGGAAAATCATGTTGGGACTAGAGCTGGGCTTTTTGACATTTTATACGAAATTAAAAAAAAAAACAGAGACAGAGTTCAGCAAAAAATAATGGCACAGGTAACAAGTCTATTCACGTGAAGGTTTAGGAAGATGTGTGTCCTAGATTGCTTCCTGAGGTTGTGATGAAACACTGACCAAAAGCAACTTCAGGGAGGAAGGGATTTAATTGGCTTATGCCTACAGGTAACATTCTGTCACTGCAAGAAATCAGGGCAGGAACTTGAGCAGGAATTTGAAGGCAGAACTGCTTGCTAGTCCATATAGCATCACCCCCAACCAGGGAACTCTCTCACAGCCAAGAAGGCACAGCAGAAACCATGGGTGGCTTGGTGGCTTGCTCAGAGCCTTGCTTGTTCAGTTTTTGGATTTTTGTTTTGTTTTGTTTTTTGGTTATTTGGGGGGGTGTTGAAACAAGGTCTCTCTGTGTAACAGCTCTGGATGTCCAGGTACTCACTCTGTAGACCAGGCTGGCAGAAATCCACCTGCCTTTGCTTCCCTAGTGCTGGGATTACAGGCTGGGCCACCACTGCTCAGATCACAGAATCTTGCTTAGGTAGCTTTCTTATACAGCCCAGTACCACTTGACCAGGAAATGGGGCTATTCTCAGAGGGCTCGGTTTTCCTGTATCAACTAGCAACTAGGACAATTCCCACATATATGTCCACAGACCAGTCTTATCTGAGCAATCATTCAATTGACACTCCCTTATCAGGTGACTCTAGGCTGTGCTAAGGCTAACTAGGACAATGCCATATATATATATATATATATATATATATATATATATATATATATGTATGTATGTATGTATGTATGTATATACATATATATATAATCTCACCTTACATGTCCAAGTACTTGTCTTTATTCATGATCCTTTCTTTTTTTCTAGCTATCCATCCACCGGTATATAGCCCAGATCAGGGCTTTTAAACTTTTCTGCTCACAGACTTTTTTTTTAACCAGAAAAGGGTTTGTGACCCTCCCAGGTATATAGGATTATAAAATAAGTATAGGAACCAATAATAATAAGTCATAAGGAATTTTGTTTTAAAACCATTCTTTGATATATCTATAACTTGGTCATTTATTAAATATGAAAGCAAAGTTGCTTGTTTACATTACAGAAAGAAATAGACCTTAGTTAAATATCCGATAGTAAAGGAAGAACATCTTCAAAATTTTACAGAATTGATTTTTTAAAAAAAATGTTTTTATATTATTTTATGTGTATGGGTATTTTACCTGTATATATGTGCAACACTTATATGCCTACTGCCTATGGAAGAGGAAAGTCTGTTCTAATGCTAAACCAAAATTCATTGAATAATATATTAAATGAAACTCCAGTAAGCAGCTCAAACAGCAATCATTAGAATGAAACAATCCAATAAAATGCAATGCAAAGATATACCAATTTGGGCTGGAGAGATAGCTCAGTGGTTAAGAGCACTGACTGTTCTTCCAGAGGATCGGGGTTCAATTCCCAGAAACCACATGGTGGCTCACAACCATTTATAATGAGATCTGGTGCCCTCTTGTGGCTCGCAGAAATACATGACAAACACTCATATATAAAATATAAATAAAAACATTTAAATATATACCAACTTGATACTTATATGTTAAGAAATGATGGTAGGAAAAGATTAAATCTTTGTTTTCAGTAATTAAACCATTATGTTTCCATGAGAACAGAAAACTTTGTATGTGTACTACAAATACTGTGATACATAAAACACAATGACCTTGACTCTGGCCTGTGCTGTTTCAGACAGCATTTATTGGTGTTGTGCACCATATTGTGTGTTCAGAACAAGGCTGCAGTTAAGTTGTGTGATGCAACACAGTTGAGCACTACCAGAAATACCAGATCCATTTCATGTTTAGTTTTAAGGCAATTTTTGACTGCTACACTTTCAGGAACCTTTTGCTATCACCATTTTTGTGTCTTACATCATATTTTCTAAATGGCCTTTAGATTGACTGTTATGACATTGAAATATGAGTTAAAAAGGAAACTATCGTTAATTCCTCAAGTGTTACTTATACAACATGCAGCATTTTTACAAAAGGCTGCTCAAGATGAGCCCTGTGATAGCTAATCTCGGTTGTCAGTTTGACACACCTGGGAAAAGAGAGTCTGCCTGAGAAATTGTCTTCCGGCCGGCATTTTCTTCATCGCTAATTGAGATGGAGGGCCGGTCCACTGTGAACTGTAACTAGGCAAGTAGTCCTAAGTCAGATAAGAAAGCTAGCTGAGCATGCCAGCAGAAGCTAGCCAGAAAACACTGCTCCTCCACTGGTTTTTGCTCCAAGCTTCTGCCTGAGTTCCTGCATTGGTTTCCCTCAATGAAGGAAATACACAAATAAACCATTTCCTCCCATCTTGCTTTTGACCATCATGTTTCACAGGATACCCTCCTTCCTAATTTTACAGATAGAAAAGTCTGTGGTCAAAAAGGCTAAGAGACTTGTTCAGAGTAAACTACACAAATCTCCAAACTGTCTGGTCTAAGAACCTTTCCACTTTATTGAACTGTCCAGCTGCTGTTATCCCTCTCTCCGTTAATATAGATGTCATACAAAATACCAGTTCCCACTCATTGGGAAGACACCTTCCGCACTGCTTTTTTCCCACAAGCCTTCATGCCCACCTTCACTCTTCTGTACTTGTTTTTTCTTCAGGTGTTATCTTTAGCCACTTCCTCCTGATTCACCAAACCCATGCTCCGTTGTACCTCATACCCTGCTTATTCCCATATGTGACATTTTAGCCCAAACCAGATGGCCATAGACATAGATAGCTAACCTCACATGACACACAATTTTTTAATTGAGCTTCACATACAAAGTAAGACATGATGTTCTTGGCTCATTAATTCAAAGAGCAAAGGTTATTTTTCTTTTTAAAGAAAAGGAATTCTAATTGACTTTCCCACATATCTCTGCATCCTGTCTGGATATCATCTTAGATGACTATCTTCCTGCTCAGAAGAAAAAAAATAAAGCATTTACTTTGAAAATAGTTTATATAAAATGTTCTTCTATCGGGTTATTAAAATAAAATGTGCTGGGGTAGAAAGACAAGAGTGTTTGTCTTAGCCTTCCTGACTTTCCCACTGGCTCATCATCGGTCTAATCTCTGATCCTTATTCAAAATAGTGAAATGGAGGCTAACTTAGAAGTCACCTAAAAGGACTGTAGCAGCCTATTCACAGCTTGATATTATGCAGACCTCATCCCAGAAGTAGATTGGCCAATGGAGACTAAGAAACTGGGTTTTGAAAATATCCTCGGGTAATTCTGTCCAATGGAGACTAAGAAGCTGGGTTTTGAAAATATCCTCAAGTAATTCTGTCCAATAATTAGGTTTGAAAATCCATGATATAGGCCAATGCCTCATTTTGCAGACGAAAAAGTTGATAGACAAGTCATATAATTGAAAAGTTATTGATTCTGAAATCCAGAATTCTTTTGCAGCTGGTTTGCTGGGAATATCTCCAGGTCACAATCTGAGCAGTTACTGAGACAAAAGGTAAATAGTCTTCTTTTCCTCACCTTAAAGAATCTCTCTCTCTTTCTCCCCCCCTCCCCCCTCCCTTCCTTTCTCCCTCCCTCCCTCCGTGTGTGTGTGTGTGTGTGTGTGTGTGTGTGTGTGTGTGTGTGTGTATGTGTGTTATTATGTTAAGGGTGCATTCCTACCACTAGGCTACACCTTCAGTCCAAGAATATCTGTCTCTGGCTGGCTGGACCCAGTGGTGAATGTTTTTCTCTGAGAAACATTATAGTTAATGTTTCAACTTGCCATGACATTGGCTGTCCATCCTTTGAGTTACTATGGTCTCCTTTTGCCTTATCTATTGCTATATAATAAACCACCTCAAGCTGTAGGTGACACTCCAGTTACTGAGTGGCTTTCTGTCCCTTTGCCATGTACTCAATAACCTTTTCTTTAAAAATAAACCACTGCAAAACTTAGTGGCTTGAAACAAGATTTTGGATTTCTCACAATTCTGTGCGTCAGCTGACCCACTTCAACGTTTTGCTGATGAATGGTTGAAGGTGGGCAGCTGAGATTGTCAACTGGGGTGCCACAGTCCTTCCTTATGTAGCTTCTCCAAGCACCTGGTCTGGGCCATTCTCACAGAATAGAAAACCTTCCAAGAAGCGATTCTCTGCTTTATCAGCATTGACTAGTTTCCTGTTGGCTACAGGAAGTCACATGACCCATCCCAAAGTCAAGGTGGGAGGAGATATCACAGAATCACCAATAGGAAAGATGATTCCATTTTTCAGGACTGGAGATGGAACCTATATGCTAGCACATGCTAGGCATGCTGTTAAGAGACACCATGTCCAAGGCAACTAATATAAAAAATAGTTTATTGGGGTTTTGCTTACTGTTTCAGAGGATTAATCCATGACCATCTTGGTGGAGAACATGGCAGCAGGCAGGCATGATGCTGGAGCAGTAGCTGAGAGCTTACGTGTTAAGAAAGCAACCACGAGACAGAGCACCAACTGGAATGGTGTGGACTTTTGAAACCCCAAGCCCCCCACCCACAGTGACACACCTCCTCCAAAAAGGCCACACCTCCAAATCCTTTCCAAACAGTTCCACCAACTGGGGACTAATAATTCAAATATGAGCCTATGGGGGCCATTCTCATTTAAAAAAAACACACACATGTGCTCTACTACTGAGCTATGTATCCTAAGTCCAAGAAAAATGATGCAATGTGGAGTATCAATATAATTACTTTCCTCAGCTGATTTTCACTGTTCATTAGCACCTAAACCACAACATAGCAGATGTGATATGGAATTGATTTATTTGATTTTGTTGCTAATTGGCATTAACTTGCCTATACTAAATTCTTTTGATCTATGAAATTGATACTTTGGGACAATTGAGTCTAATAAAACACTAAATACACAAATTACATTTTGAGATGTGCTCAATACAATGTGATAGGTTACACGGCAAGTTGTTATATTCACAGTTTATTATGGTCTTTTTTGAACCTGGCACTGGTTAAAGTTGGAATAAATCCTTCAAAAGACAAATAGAGGACACAACTTAAGCAAAGTATTTATTGTTCATTGCTAATTTTCTCAGCTATTTCCAGAATATGATTATAGTGGTGTGTGTGTGTGTGTGTGTGTGTGTATGTGTGTGTGTGCGCGCGCGCGTGCACGCGCGCGGGCACCTAAATTTTATTTCTCAAACAGGGAAACATTAAAATTCCATAAGTATAAAATAAAACAAAAATGTTAGAGAGTTTCCAGTTATCTAGAGAAGAGTTTGCCTAGGATGGGTCTATAAAGATACCGACTTGGTTGAGGATAAAACTCAATGGTAGAACACTTGCTTAGCAAAGGTAGGGCCCTGGGTTCCATCCCCAGTACCAAAAAAGAAAAATGGAAAAAGGAAGTAAGGGATGGGAAGGAAGGAGGAAGAGGTGGAGGGAATTGAGCGACAAAAGGAAGAAAGCTAAGCTGTAGAACAAACCTTCTGTGCCAACTGTTGGGTAACCTGTCCCTTTGATGGCGTTTAAAGTGAATCTAAAAATATTTTTTACTTACTGCCTACATAAAAATCATTTTCAAAGTAATGAAAATCATTTCTTGTTTTCAGGGAAAAGAAGGAGCATTTATGGTTAGAAATTCCAGCCAGATAGGCATGTACACGGTGTCCTTATTTAGTAAGGCTGTGAAGTAAGTACAATGTAGATTCATGTCTTTTATCCTCTTGTGACTGTTTGAAAACAATGACCACTTAGTCATAGTCTGAGATATGAGTGAACTCTGGAGTTTGGGATTAAAGTATTTGTGTTGAATCTAGCCATTAACAATTGTCTTCTTACCCTCTACTTTCAAAAGCATGTGCTCTGAGTGACCCTCACCTGTCCTCTGCAGATAATGGCAGACTGCTGTGAACACAACACACCTCCATAAACATTTACGGAAACAGCAGCATGAGCCCCTTGGAGTCAGGCCCGAGCAGAAAGAACACTAGAAACTAGCAATAGCACTTCTAAATAAAAGATAAACCTGCCTGCTGAGCTGTGAAGCTTGTTCCAGTGCCCAGTTCTCAGTGAGCCTTTCCTGGGGGGTTGAACCAAGGGAGCTGTATCCTGAGTAGCTTCCACCTGCCTGCTGCCCTTTGCAGGAAAGAGTTCAAGTTCAAAGTCAACTTCTCTTCCCAGTTCAGGCTTTTACTATGTTGAGCAAGTTTCTTAACTGTTCTGGACCTGAACTTCCTCATTTGAAAGGGATTCATAATAATGATCTTTAATGCAGTCAACGCAACAAGATGTTGTTAAATAAAACAGCAATGGTTACTGGGAATTAGGCCCATGACCAATTACACATGATTAAAATTTTTCCCACATTCACATCCGTAGTCCTCGTCCAAAGATTGTGTGTCCATCCAACAGGAAGTCACAGTATTTAAATTCACCAACCTAACTTTGAAGTGGCAAAATGTAAACTAAAAGCCTTAATTAAGGTGGTACAATTTTGTATAGCTTATTGTCCACAGTTTAATGAATTTGGATTGCTGTGCAAGGACTGGCATTATAATACTACCTACTTGAATGCCCTTTTTAAAATGTCTTTTATGTAATGTTTTAACAGTGCTAGTAAAAAATACGGGTTTGCCTTTTTTAAAAAATTATTTTTTATGTTCTATGAATGAAATAATTTAATACTCATATTAGATTAGGCTACTGTCTGGCACATGGTGACACCTAATTAAGGACTAGTCACTGTTCATGGTGTTGCTGAAAGAGCAGGCTTGCATGCCTGACACTTCAGTGTGTAAGGCTTCTGAGAGTCATCTGTCAAAGTCATCATCATCATAAGCCCCTCCAGAAGATAGTTTTCTTGAGGCAGAGACTCACTATGTAGCCTCCAACTCTTGAGTCTCCCACCTCTGTCTCCCCAGGGCTGGAATTACAGGCATGTACCTTCCAGAGCTTTATAAATCACTTTCCCGCGGGCTAGTACCTTTTTTATTCCTTGTAAAGCCCCTCCAGAGTAAATAGGAATACTGTTCTTATTTGTCCCCTTTTCAGGTGAGGAAACTGGGGTTCAAAGGGAGCTTAAAGACCAGTCTGTGAAACTGAATAAGTGACCAATCCAAAGCTAGGCCACCAACAAACAAATTACCAAGCTATATTTATTTATAATATGTCTGTGAAACCATCAGTGCTTGGGAGCTCGGGGGTCAGACCAATACTTAATTGATTTGGACCATTTGAAAGAAATAGTTCTTAATAGCTAGACTGAATGACTTGTGGAGATGTGTGTCCCCTCCCACAGAGGATGCATATGTATTTGCAATAATTACATGATGAAGGTAATTTATTTTGATATTTGTGTTACAGAATGCCTACTTCCAACTTGAAATAATAGGGTATATCTTGAATGGTCATACAGCATTTGCCAATACAGGAATCCATGTATCTAATAAGCACATATACTAGATTTTACATGGGTCCTGCATGGAACAAATTCAATAACTAGAGAACAGTCTGCTCACTGAGTGTCAAAACAGCTGTGGCCCTCTGCACAGAGTCAAATGCATTGTTAGGTGTCTTCCTTTTTTGGGCCTCATCATCCCTACTGGGAGCTGATCCAGTAGAAAAATGTAAAATAGATAAGCAATTAAATGAAAGGAGTAGCCTTTTTCAAAAACTTTGAGGTAATAATTTAATTACATTTCTTCCTTGGTCCCTGATCGCCTTCAAATTCATGACCTGTTTTTTTCATCAATTGTTATTGCATGTACTTATACTTATATACTTATATATTCATAAATAGAACCTGTTGAGTCCATGTGATGCTGCTTGTATATGTGTTTCCAGGGCTGATCATTTGTCACTGGAAAACCAATGATTGTGCTCTTCCCTGAGGACTGCCTCTCCTGCTCCCAGATCTCCTCAGTTGCCTGGAGTTCTTTGTATAGGATTGAGGGCTCATGGCATTTTTCCCATCCAGTATGACATGTTCACTGGTGTCATTCTTGTTCAACTCACGCTTGTGAGAATTTTTGGGGGTAGCTCCTGGCTTTCCTAGGAGACACAATCTCACAGCAAACTCCCTGATCCTCTGGCTCTTACAATCTTTTAAATCCCCTCTTCCACAGTTTTCCCTGAGCCTTGTCTTAGGTACAGTAGTTTTTATAGGTACATCCATTTGGACTGGGAAAGAAAAACTCTTTTATGAAATGTCATTGACTTATACTGACACCAAAAGCAGATCAGCCATTTACAACACACCTGCGTACGTACACACACACACACACCAGTCTCAGCCAATCTTTATAAAATCCAGAGGAAATAGCAAGTGAGTGTTAGAACTGGACTCTAAAACCTAAGACAGGCATATTATTCCTGATTGGTCTGAATTAGTATGTATGAACTCATCCCAATATTCTAGAAATGGAGGAAAAGAAGAAAACGTTTTATGTGGAATGTATGTGTAATATAGTTATTGGATCATAGCATGTCCTGGAACATAGCAAACACCTGATAAACTGATGGTAACAATAGTATTGTTGCTGCTGGTAAAAAGGAGTCCTAGGTTAAGAATTTAAGTATATCCCTGTGTTTTTCTTCCTGCATGCCCTACTCCCAAAGGAACTCTAGGGTGAATATACGCATAACCTAATCACCTTTGTACACACAGTTTTCTCCCCATTATCTTAAAAGAGAATGTATCTTCTCACATGATCCTAATGAACATCAAGGCTCTTATCCATCAAAAACAAATTCTGTATATTCTACTTTTATGATTGCTAAGGGAGAAACAGTGCAAGAAATTGTTTTCCAATAATAATAATTATTGTTATAATTATTAAAATAATAATAATTATTATTATTAAACTGTCCTGGTGGATGCTCATGTGTGAAAGTTAGAGGAAAATTTGTAAAAGTCAGTTCTCTCTTTCCACCATGTAGAATTAAACTCAGTTGTCCTGGTTGGCTACAGGTACCTTTATTGGCTGAACCGTGTTCCTAGAACCTAAAATTTAAATTTTATTGAGCATGAATTTTGTGTATGCACAATGGACACACTGAATTCAGATAGGATCCCTCTTCCATCATTACTAATTGTCATGGATGCTTGCAGAGAAACACCAGATGTCAAGTCTGAGTAATTACCCCTGTCTTCCTACTCCAACATTTGCAAATAGATTCAAAATAATTATTCACCGATTATTTCATCAAAATCTTATTGTTTAAAGCATAAAGCATTCTAACATTGTCTTTCTTCCTTACTAGTGATAAAAAAGGAACTGTCAAACATTACCACGTGCATACTAATGCTGAAAATAAATTATACCTGGCAGAAAACTACTGCTTTGACTCCATTCCAAAGCTCATTCACTATCACCAACACAATTCAGCAGGTAACTTATTTAAGGTTTTCCTTTATGGGACCTCACATATAAATGTCATTTTTTTGGATACCACTGATCCTCTTAATATTCTTGATTAATAGGATACCAAGAAATGAGGGGGAAATGCTATCAATCTGTTATGATTTGTAGCTCATACCTCCTCAGATATAACACAGTACACTCCATAAGAAACCAAAAAGGAATAAAGTTGAATAAGTGACTTAAAAGAAAAATTCTTTTTTTTGCAGTTTATCTATTTTTAGTTATGTTTGTATTATGCATATGAATGCAGTGCCCACAGAGGCCAGAAGAGGGCATCAGATCCCCTAGAGCTACAGTTACAGATGGTTGTGAACCACCCTAATGTGGGTTCTGGGAATCAAACTCAGGTCCCCTGGAAGAGCAGCACAATGCTCTTAACCACTGAAGCATCTCTCCAGCTCCAAAAGGAAAATTGTTCTAATGAAACTTTATTTCTAGGTTTTTCCTTGCTCATAAAAGCAAGCTGATTATAAAATTCAAATATTAGAGAAATGTTCATCATTGGATGGGTAGCCTCTCAGAACAGGGCGATGTCAATAATGTTTTATAAGGATACTAATATTTCTTATACAAGAATTACATATCCATAAAAATTATACTTTATAGAGATAAGATCATTATCCACATACTGCTCAATTTGTTTTCCTTACTAACACTAAGGACTTTCCATACAAATATTCATGGCTCACCTTGATCTCTTTAACAGCTGTGTAGAATTCCGTTACATTTTGCAGTAGCCTTCTGGTATTAGCAGTGGATAATGTGTGATATTTTTACATTTTAATGGATATTTTATTGTATAGCACTGCACACACAGCTCTGTACATTCACTTGAATGATTCTATTGCTAGTTTCTGAGACAAAGACTATGAAATTGTCAAACGGTTTGCAGAAGGGCACAATCCTACTAATAACCTTTTTCATATTTAACAACACAAGATACTGCTTTTCTCTTAAAATTTTGCCTAATTAATGAGTATATCTGTTTTCTGTAATAGTACCTCTATGAGGGGCTATAGTATATGTCATGTACATGTATGTGTATGCATATATGTGTATGTATATGCATATGTGCGCATGTGTGTAAAAGCATGAAGTATGTGGTAGTTTGAATAAGAATGATGGCCACAGGCTCATATATTTGAATGCTTATTCACAAGGAATGGCAATATTTGAAAAAATTATAAGGAGTAGGAGGTGTGGCCTTGTTGGAGTAGGTGTGGCCTAGTTGGAGGAAGTGTATCACTGAGAGAGTGGGCCTTGAGGTTTCAAAAGCCCTTGCCAGGCCTATGTTCTCTCTCTCTGCCTATGGATCAGGGTGTAGCTCTCAGCTATTGCACCAGTGTCTGCCTGCATGTCATCATGAGCCTCACCATGATAACAATGGACTAAGCCTCTGAAATGGCAAGCAAGCCACCAATTAAGTGTTTTCTTTTATAAGAGCAACCTTAGTCATGGTGTCTCTTCATAGCAGTAGAACACTAAGACAAGGTCAATATTGCATACCTCTCTCATTACTCTCCACCTAATTTTTTGAGACAGGATCTCTCACTGATTAGCTAGACTGACTGGCCAGCAATCTCCAGGCATCTGCCTGTCTTTGTCTTCCCAGTGCTAGAATTAAAGATATGCACTCTGATGCAAGATTTCTACATGGATACTAGGGATCTGAACTCAGGTCCTTGTGCTTGTAAGGCACTCCTGTAACTGAGGCATCTCCCAGGTCTGTAACAGTATCTGTTACAGGAAGTGACTTGGTGAATTTCCAACAGTGAGTGAAAATAAACCACGGGCTTGGCATCTAAGCACAGATGCCACTTTATTGCAATTCCTTTTGGTTCTTGTTTGTATTTTTCTTTTTCTCAAATTTCTTCAGTTGTTTATCTTAACCAATAGCATCTTTTGGCAAAGTTATTCTACTAACAGTTATCTCTAAATGAACAATTGAACCATAGAGGATACACAGGGTATAAAAAAGATATTAAAATGTTGATTTAGCATTGTGTTTTCTAAATATCATTTCATTAAATCTTCAGTTTGTTACTGTATTTTATGGTTACACAATGGTTATTACAACAGTAATTGTACATATACATATTTCAAAATAAGGTGTTAATTTCTAATTTATTTATTTTTAATTAAAATATTTTATCACAAAGACAACACATTTCTAATAGAAATAATAAAATGCAAAGTACTTTAAAAATAATCATAATTTGTCTTACCCAGAAGTCATATCTATGTTTATTTTTATATATGTACAAACATATAACATATATTTCTATATGCTTTTGCAAAATAAAAACTTATGCTATGCATGCTGGCATTTATTTCTCCTGATTAAATGGATGGTATTGAAAACATTTGGTGAACGCTCCTAAAAAGAAAACAAATACCTAAATAAAAGGAAGGGAAAACACATGTGTGGTAGTTCTGATCAGGAAACCATCCTATGCCTAAAGCAATAATAATTTACTCTTTTGAGTGGTTTCTTTAAAAACACTGTAAGCATGATGTTTTTAACCCAACTTCCCCAAAGGTATGTGTTGATGAACATGGCTTGAGCATTTAAGAATTTAGAAATAGATTTAATATTAAGACTAATTGTTTTATATGTAAATATATGTCTACTATTTGAGCTCTGTGAGGTTTCTTGCTATTTATATGCATATGTAAATGTAGAACTGGAGAAAGACAGTTAAATATGAAAGAGAAAAATCTTTATGTAAAATATTCCACCTAGCAACCAATCCCTATGGAATTTCACACAAAGTAACTGACTCTTTTAGATTTTGTTTATGCATGCAGTGCATCTGTTGAGTCAAATAACTGAATACAAGGATTAGATGAAAATACTCAGCATCGATTCTCTTTCTGCATCATGACCCCCCACCAAGCCCCACATTTTCAGTTTACTGGAAGAGTGTGAAGTAATTCTATCTAACATGATATGATGATAATGTGACATTATACTGTTGATTCCATTGCAGGCATGATCACACGGCTCCGACACCCAGTGTCAACCAAGGCCAACAAGGTCCCCATGTCTGTGGCTCTGGGAAGTGGTATGGACACACCCTTAGGCCCTTAAACTCCATTTCCCATCATTTGGAGTTCAAGTACATGTGATTCAAACCTAACTGACACATAATGGATGACAGGAAACAAGTCCCCTCTCAGACTGCACCAGGGAGAAATTTAGTCTAATTTATTTCATTCATTTATTTTTTTAAACAAACTATTCACACCTAACTCTGTAATCTCCCCCGCTGTCTCCCCAACTGTCAAGCATTTGTTCTTACCAGATATTGCCTCCAGCATCTCTTACCTGTCCTTTCTTTTTAACTGCTCCTATTTGGAGCTAGTTCTCAGGCTGGTACTTTTAGGATAATAACATCCACCTTGAACACAGTTTAATCTGTTTTATATGAAAAAAATCTAACAATGGTTTACCAACCTGAGAGCATTAAACACAATTTGACGTTGACTCTCACTAAGGATTTTTTAAAGTTATTAACTCCAAATGATGTCTTATTGGCTTTTGTTTTGTGGATACAAAAAGCTCATTGCAGAAGAAATCACTTTGGGAGTTGATGACACGACTTCTAAAATGTATGCCTCCTTAGGAATTTGGGAACTGAAACGAGAAGAGATTGCCTTGTTGAAGGAGCTGGGGAGTGGCCAGTTTGGAGTGGTCCAGCTGGGCAAGTGGAAGGGGCAGTATGATGTGGCTGTAAAGATGATCAAGGAGGGTGCCATGTCAGAAGACGAATTCTTTCAGGAGGCCCAAACCATGATGTAAGTCTCTCCTTAGGAGTGGCAATGTTGAATCTCCATAGGAGATTGGCAGTAGCTGTTCCTAACATTTGCAAAGTCTGGCCAGTGCTGTAAATATAAACATTTAAGAGTACTAATTTGGCTCAACAAGCAGTTAAATCAAATTAATGCTATGCCCCTAATTTGACAAATAGGCCTGCATAACACCTTGAATGACCATGTTTGAAGTCAGAATATTTCTGACTGTATTGAGAAAAACAGCCTTTAGCCTCTGTGCCTTTGAATTCTCTACTCTTTTTTTGTTTTGTTTTGTTTTTGGAATTCTCTACCCTTGATCTTTCTCCTGCTTATAACATTGTCCTGTGCTATAAAGGGTCTTAGTAGTTACATGTAGGGACAGCACTCAGTATATCTAAATTCCCTTTACATCTCCCACAAACAACTATGTGGTTCACCCTTGAAGAAACAGACTCAAGTACGGTCTCCAGCAAGTCCTTCATCCTTAGAAACACTTTTTTTTTAACTTTTTTATTTAAATTAGAAACAATCTTATTTTACATGTCAACCCCAGTTACCTCTCCCTCCCATCCTACCCATGCCCCCCACCGCCCCTCTTTCCCACTCCCCAGTGAAAGTGAGGCCTTCCATGGGGGATCATCAAAGTCTGTCAAATCATTTGGGGCAGGGCCTAGGCCCTCCCCCATGTGTCCAGGCTGAGAGAGCATCTCTGTGTGTGGAATGGGCTCCTAAAGTCCATTCGTATACTAGGGATAAATACTGATCCACTGCTGGTAGCCCCATAGATTGACTAGGCCTCTTAACTGACACCCACTATCAGGGGGTCTGGGTCGGTCCTACACTAGTTTCCCAGCTGTCTGATTGGTGTCCATTAGTTCCCACTTGCTCAGGTCAGCTGTTCTTAGAAACACTTCTAACCCAAGTAAAACAGCATGGCTGGTCACTCTTTTAGAAAACTAATCAGAGAAGATCAAAAAGTGTTACATCAAGGTCTTGGTCAGATGGCTCAGTCAATAAAGTGCTGACATTGCAACGTGAGTTCATTCCTTTGAGCCTACATAAAAACAGCTGTGCACACTGATACATGCTTGTGATCCCTGAACTGGGGAGGAGACAGATGGATCTCTGTAGTTCACTGTCTAGCCAGCCTTGTCTAATGGAGAAATCTAAGGTTGCAATGAAAGACCTTGTCTCAAAAACAAGGATTTACCCAAGGTTGACCGCTCTCCTCCATCACACACAAAACAGTTGAACTTTGCAGATCCCAACCAATGTCTGTTATTGTGACAAAGACCGTAACCAAAAGCCAATTGGGGAAGAAAGTGTATATTTGACTTACATACCCATATCTAGTGAAAGAACTATTCAACAGTTTACCGAGACTTCTTATTGGCAAATAAATACTCCACTGCCCAGGGAGTTACAGCACTCACTTCACCATAACTGAAGAATTGATCAAAAGTAAAGATGCAACATGAATACAAGCCTTTGACCAGGACTGTCAGCAAGGTCCTTCAGTACTTGCTTTAATGCTCTGCTTTCACTGTTGCAAAATGATACTTTTTTGTTTGGTTTGTGTTTTTGAAACACAGTTTCACTTTGTAGCCCAGGGTAGACTATAAGTTACTGTATAGCCCAACTTAGCCTTAAAATCACAGCAAGGCCCTGACTCATAGCCCTAAGTACAGGGAAATACAGGTGTGAGTTATTACATGTAGCTCAAATTAAGTGGTAAACAATTACTTTTTCCCTATTCGTATTTTTCCTGGAACCTGCAAATTATGTGGCTGATTCTGTCCTTTGTATTGAAACTGTTACAAAAAGCTAAAGAAAGTTCCTTGTCATCTGCCTTTCATAAAACATAAAATTCTTTAAAATTTTTTTCTTGGGTACATGGTACAGCTGGTGTCTCCTGGTAAAATATTAAAGTGCATTTTTGTCACTAAAGAGTATTATAATCTGTAAAACTGATTCAAGGTCTTGGGAGGTAGAAACAGAAGCCTCCCTGGGGCTTACTGGCTAGTCAGCCTGCTTCGAGAGCTTCAGGACAGTGAATGACCCTATCTCAAAGGAGATTGGTGGCCTTTCTGAAGAAGACATCTGACGTCCTTCGGCCTCCACACACAAACATACATGCATTTGTTCTCTCTCTCTCTCTCTCTCTCTCTCTCTCTCTCTCTCTCTCTCTCTCTCTCTCTCTCTCTCTCTCTCTCTCTCTCTCTGCATGCACACTCACACACACACACATTTTTTTCTTTTATCATTTTTTATTTTAATTTTAAATAGCTTGTTTTACATGTCAATCCCAGTTCCCTCTCCTTCCCCTCCTCCCGCACTCCCCTTCCCCCCAGCCTCCCACCCTATTGCCAATTCCTTCCACATAGGGGATATCTAGAGTCTGTCATTTCACTCTGGGTAGGGTCCAGGCACTCCCCTAAGAGTCCAGGCTGAGAGAGCATCCCTCTTTGTGCTATGGGCACACGATGACTGTTTGTATTCCAGGAATAGACACTGATCCACTGCTCAGGGCCCCATAGGTTGCCCAGGCCTTCTCGCTGACACTCACATTTGGGGGGTCCAGATCAGTCCCATGCTGGCCTCCCCGCTGTCGCTCTGGGGTCCAAGAGCTCTCCCTTGTTCAGATCAGCTGTCTCTGCTGGTTTTGCCAGCCCATTCTTTGCCAATTTGCTCATCACTCCTCTCTCTCTGTCACTGGGTTCCTTGGGTTCAGTTCAGTGCTTAATTGTGTGTTTGCCTCTGCTTCCATTAATCACTGGATGAAGGCTCCCGGATGGTTATAGACATCAAGTTCATTATCAGGAATGGGCATTTGAGGTGGTCTCTCCACTATTGCTTAGCTTGCCAATTGGTGTTATCCCTTTAGATCACTAGAGGTCACTCTGGTGCCTGATCTGTCTTCTAACCTATGATTCCCTCTTCCCCCTATTCTACCCCCACCCACTCAACTTCCTGTTCCCCCATGACCTACTCTCTCTTCCTCTTCTCCCCTCTCTTCTTCCCAGCTCCCACTCCCCCCAACCCCTCACCGTGTTCCCCATCCATTCAGAAGATCTTGTCTCAATCCTCTTCTCTTGGGTACTATGCATATATGCATATCTTTTAGGTTCTTTCCTGTTTCCCAGACTCTCTATCAGTGGAAGTGCAGACTGGCACTATCCTGATCCATGTCTAAAATCCATATATGAGTGAGTACATACCATGTTTGTCTTTTTGCGACTGGGTTACCTCACTCAGGATGGTTTCTTCCAGTGCTGGATAACACACACACATTTTTAAAAATCAGAAAAAGGAAGTGAAAACAAAAGAAGATATAAAAAAGAGAGATTATGTGCGGTCTCACTTCCCCAAACAGCAGCCATTTTTATGCTATGTACACCCTTCAAATTAGAATACTTCTTCTACACATGACACTATCCTAATTCTCAAGAGAAAGAGCGAATGAAGCATGTCCAGACTAAGAGCACTGCTGAGTGGCTACCAGACTCACTAGTATCGGACGTGAGGCAAGAGCACTGTTTCCTTTTGTGCCTCCAAAGATTATCCTAGTCCCAAAACAACATCCAAAGTTCCCAGGTCTCTTTCTCTGTTCAGGTGGAAGGAATTAGAATCTATTCACCCTTGTTCAGGCCATCTCAAAAATGAACTTTTCAAATCGATTCTTTTTCAGGAAACTCAGCCATCCTAAGCTGGTTAAATTCTATGGAGTGTGTTCAAAGAAATACCCCATCTACATAGTAACTGAGTATATAACCAACGGGTGCTTGCTTAATTACCTGAAGAGTAATGGGAAAGGACTGGAAACCTCCCAGCTCTTAGAAATGTGCTACGATGTCTGTGAAGGCATGGCCTTCTTGGAGAGCCACCAGTTCATACATCGGGATTTGGTAAGGCAAGCTGTTGGAAGGTCACTGATGAATGAGAGAACAAAGCCAACAGTTCCCTCCTCTAGGGGTAGGGCTGCTGAGACGGCTGACTTCACTTTTACTTTGCACACTTGTGACTGGTGTGGGCATGTAATCGTTTTGCAATCCAAATATCACAATCATAGAGTAAAACATTTGAAACTCGGAAAGGTCAGAGTAAAATGAGTCATGAGGATCTCCATTGCTACCTGTGCTGTGGTATGAAGAGCAGATGGAAAGACTTGGGCCAATTTTGTGTTCCTCAAGACCATTAAACTGAAGTTGACCTTTACTCTGAAAAGAGCAGGTTGATTGATAGAAAAACTAAAAATACAAATAAAAGTTAGATGGAAATGAAAGTGTGTGTTTGGGTTATGGTAGGAGTTCCAAGTACTGTTTGCTATTCGCTGATCTTAACTTCAGGGATTTGCTTGTGTTGAATAGCAAGCGTACTGCACATACCAGGCCAATGCATCTCATAAGTCCTGAGTGTAGCATGCACGACTCCTGAGCATCTGTGAATGCACAGGATCTAGTGGAAGGTATTTTGGCTCTCTCCTTGCTAAGATGAGATTCTGTGTTTAAGTATATTTCCAATAGGTTCATATGGTTGGGTAAACAGACTTATGCAAACATGTTTTCATTTAGAAAAATTGAAAGTTACAAGGGATTTCAAAAAACATTTCAGAACAGTTGGGATTGTGATAGGCTGTGTTGGATTTTGCTGAAAATGAAGCCAAGGAGAAGCAAAAGTCTGGGTCTTATATCAGGAGATTCTTGGTTGCTTTTACTACTTAAAGACTTTGCTTTCCCTCCCAAGGCTGCTCGGAACTGTTTGGTGGACAGTGATCTCTCTGTGAAAGTCTCAGACTTTGGAATGACAAGGTAAGCCAGTAATGTCCCCAAACAGCTTTTCTTTCTGATGTTCCCAACTCTAGACCAATGATTTCTAACACATTGTGGGGTACAGCATTCCCATCAGTTGTAGTCAAGGCTCTGATTTCAAGCCAGGTAATCAACTCAACTGGCATAGTGCTCACAGTACAAGTATGAGCTTGGTCTTGAATTCCCAGAGCCCACATCAAATCCAGGCCCTGTAGCATGCACATAACCCCAGCAACTACAGGCAGAGATAGAAGGACCAGCCAGTCTAGCCAATCAGCAAGCTCCAGATTCAGTGGAAGACTATTTCAAAGAATACGTTGGAGAATGGAGAGATGGCACAGGAGTTAAGGACACTTGCTGCTTTTTCAGAGGACTGGAGTTTGATTCCCAGCATCCAGGTCACATGGCTCCCAACTATTTGTAACTCCAGCTCCAGGAGATGCAACATCCTTGTCTGGCTTTGTTGGACAACTGCATGAACACACACACACACACACACACACACACACACACATACACACACACACACACATTGTTTTAAAAGCGAATTTTAGAGTGACTGAGAAAGATATCCAACATTGACCTCTGGCTTCTACATGTACACCTATGAGCACACATATGCATACACTACACACAAACACACACACATACACACAAATTTTGACTGTACTAATTTCTCTAGGTGAGCTTTGTTGTTTTTATTTTATGGCAATTCTGTTGGCAGATATATAGTATACCCTAATATTAGTTACACAAAAGCAGTAAGCAACTGCTGTAAAAGATACTCTTAATTATGTGTATGTGTGTCTGTGTAGGTATGTGAACATGAACACAGATGCCCACAGAGGCCAGAGGAGTGGGAACCTCTTAGAGTTTAAGTTATGTGGGAGTGTGAGCCACCTGATATGGATGCTGGAAATAAAACTCAAGTCCTCTGGAAGAGTAGTACACGCTCTCAATGGCTAAGCCATCTCTCCAATCCAGGCTTTATTTTTGAGTATAGTTAATCATACCCATGAATATATACATTTACTGTTTGATCCCCTCAAAATAGAATTAAATCAGATGTACATGCTTTTGCACATAACCATACACTGTGAACAGATTTTCTTTCTGGGTTTTCAAGATAGGGTTTCTCTTTGTAGTCCTGGCTGTCCTGGAACTTACTATGTAGACCAGGCTGGCCTTGAGCTCAGAGATCTACCTACCTCTGCCTCCTGAGTGCTGTGATTAAAGGCATGCGCCACTACCTCCTGGCCCGTGAGCATATTTTTATTTGGTGAAGTATAGAACTACATCATTTTAGTGATTTCATAGTATTTCTATGTAAAATGTAATTTACATATTCTTCAATATGAGTACACTGAGGTTGTTTCCATTTTATAATCATAATAAAGCATAGGTTTAGTGGAAATCTTTTAATTTTTATTTTTGTTGTTTTTGATTTTTCTATCAAATAGTTTCATCGCTTTTTGTGTTTGAAAATTAAGAACAATTGATACAAACCAATACATTTATTACTCCATTAGAGTGGATGCTGTTCAATCACCAAACATGATGCTGGAGAAGAAAATGTATCCATTGAGGGAAATCCTCCCAACTTGATGCTTAAGAAAAAAAGAAAAGCAAATCTCAAAATAATAGAAACCCAGTTATGTTTAAATTACAAATAGAGAAAAGATACAATCAGGAAGTACAAGGAAAAATGTATCTTGAGTAATAGAATTACCAGGCATCACTGAGGTATAATTCTGAATGATTGTATTTTCACATTTTTGTGGGTTTTAATAGTTACCAAACATTTCACACCCAAGTTCTGCTATGTTTCCTGATTGCTTACATTCACTAAAAGCTAATATGTCACAATGAAAAGAAGTCAAAGAACCAGATATAGAGGCATATATCTACAATCCTAGCATTTGGGAGGTAGAGGCAGAAGATCAGGAATTCATGAAACCTTGCCTCAGGAAGAAAAGAGAGATGGGGAGACTTAAAAAGAAATTAGCTAGAAAACTGAAGTATTCAGCTGACTATGGACACTATATGTGCTTCATCAGCCTGACTGATAGTGGACCATGGAGGAAACAATGGTCAATAGAAGCCTTCCTAGTTTGTCTTAATGTCTGTGGTGATGTTTTCCCTACAGATATGTTCTTGATGACCAGTATGTCAGTTCAGTAGGAACCAAGTTTCCAGTCAAGTGGTCGGCCCCAGAGGTGTTTCACTACTTCAAATACAGCAGCAAATCAGACGTATGGGCATTCGGTAAGGAAGTAACTACATGGCACTGGGCCCCATTACATAAGTCAGCTTCCCCACCAGGAAACCACAAGAACAGCAACGTCCATTTGAAAAAGAACCCTGAATCTTTAAAAAATTATACACTTACTTTGAGACAAGCAGGTGGTTGAAGAAGCCAATTTCCTTCCGTGGGTTCAGGGTTAGGAAGTCTTATGCACTTCCATAGTTTACATCATGCTAGCATCTACTCAAAGAATCAAAGGATTTGGGGAATTTTCCAATGAAACTTTCCAACAGTTTTTGTTTTGCTGTGTTTTTAAACATGATTTTTCTATGTAACCCAGGCTGGTCTCAAACTTATGATCCTCCTAATTGCTTAGCCTCTCAAAATCTAGGATCACAGGTGCACATCCCTTCTTCTAGCCTCAAAGAGCTTCATGAAGGCATCGTTCAAATTTAAATCTCAGTTTATTTGAACCCTCAAAGGTTGGAGTACTTAAATATAAATCACTGTTTATGGGCATGAGTGTAACTATGGTAACTATTCTAATGGGTCCCTTCAGAATGGGCAGAACCTTTGGGCATCCCTAATGTAAACAGCACACTTGACTGTGTGCTTTCTTTGACTTTGTGTAAGTTCTCTTTCCATTAGCGTAAGTAATACCTGGAAGAATCAACTTAGAAAAAGAAATCATTTGTTTTGGCTCATGGTGTTGAAGGTTGAAGGTTCCAGATTGCAATCTGACCCACTGGTTGGTGTCTGTGGTGAGGTGGACAGGGACAGAGCACAGATTGTGGCAGGAGCAAAGCTGCTCCCCTTGTGACCAAGAGGAAGAAGAGAGACTAGAGGAGATGTTGCAGTTTCACTCTCCCCTTCAGGGCATTCTCTGTATGACTGTAAGGCCTCTCAAATTTTCCATGCCTCCCAAAGGCACGAAGCTGAGAATCAAGCCTCCAAACCACAGCAAACGCCTTGTTTCAAGTCATCTCCCCCCTTGCTAAAATTAGCATTTTAGATCCGAGTTTGGGAAACAACAGTCCTGGACCAAACTAGGTGCCCTGTTTCTGTAAATAAAGTTTTATTGGCCACAGACATGCCCATTCATTTCCATGATGTCTGTGGCTGATTTTGTGCTACAATGGAGTAGCAAATGGCACAGATACTAATTGACTCACAGTCTAAGATACTTATCATTGCATATTTATGTAGAAGTTTAATAACCACTATTAAACTCTTTAGAGTTTACTATCTCAAGCTACATGACAAGATACACCTGTAATCTTGGACCTCAGGTGCTGAGGCAGAAGGATTACGAGTTCTAGGCCAGGCTGAGAAACTTAACAAGACCTGTCCCAGAACAACAAAAGGTTGAGTAATTGAGTTGGCAGTTTGGCTCAGAGGCAAAGTATTTCCCTCGAGTGATCAAGGCCCTGAGTTTGATCCCTAGCATTGCAAAAACAGACAAACCAACCAAAACCAAAAGAAGAGAAGCCAAATTCAGCAGAGGTGAAAAAAATTCTTAAGCTGTGATTCTGTCAATTGTCAGAGTTTGGGGTTTTAAAACATGTGTTGATAGAATCATGACTGTTTTCAACAACTGTCTGATGGGGCCAGGATAAGTAAATCAAATTATCACCAAGCGACAAAATACATTAAATATGACCAAGAACCATTTCATGCTTGTTTTACTCCATGAGTGCAATTTGATTTACCACTTAACACATGCTAGACAACTTGGGAGAAGGAAATTTTAGTTAGCAGTTATTTTTCTGTCCCAAATAAATATTAAAAATAAACAATCCCTTTTGAAAAGTATAAAGATCATCAGATGGGCACACAAAAAGGCAAAGGTACATAGATAGTGCTTTTTTGTTAAGTTTGGCTCTTATTGACCAAACCAGTTTCATATCTATGCCTGCTGAATATTATTCTTGAAATCTGTACCGTCATTTAATAGTTACAGCTTGTTTTGAACCAAAAAAGGCATTACCCAACCTGATTATCCACCTCATAAACAACCTAGTTATAGTTGTTTTCTGGCTGTTGACAGACAATAAATATATTCTTAAGTAATTTACTCCTGCTATGGATATTCAAAAGGAATCAGGACATCTGAAAGTCCACCTCAAAGAAGCCTCTCCTTCCCCCAGTTATTTTATGTAGTGGGATAGTGAGCAGCCTTGCCAAAAGAGAGTTGTGAGGGAGTCTCCCTCTCTTGTAGACTGGTTTAGAAGGAAGAGACACCACAATATGGAAGACAGCTTTATTATATTTTACATAAAATCTGTAGCCTACAAGTGAAAGTTTGAGGTTTGACAATTGTCTTCTTTCTGTATATGTGGGTTGTCCAGGGTTGGTTTTGAACTTGTCTGAGTGTTTAAAGCAGTGGTTCTCAACCTGTGGGTTGCACCCCTTGAGGTTGAATGACCCTTTCACTGGGGTCGCATATCAGATATTCTGTATATCAGATATTTACATAATGGTTCATAACAGTAGCAAAATTGAAGCTATGAAGTATCAAAGAAAATACTCTTATGGTTGGGGTCACCACAACACAAGGAACTGTATTAAAGGGTCACAACATTAAGAAGTTTGTGAAGCACTGTTGTAGCACCTTTGTCCTTGGAGAGAATGTCACCATTTAGGTAGCATTTTCAATACCCTGACACTCTTTCAAAATCACTCAGCGTCATATCCTATTTAATCCCCTTGGCAACTCCAGAAGGTGCTGTCTGGTGGGAGAACTGAGGACAGATGTGTTAAGAAATTGACCTGGTTGGCAAGTGGGAAAACTTGCCTTCCAAAGGCCACATTTGAATGATCTCAAATGTCACTCTCTAGCTCATCTTAAACACCCCAATTTGGTGTCATTTCCTGAAGTCAGTAATGTCCTGTATGAGCTGGAGGGCTGTGAACATTCTGAAAGTGGACAGATGGACCATGAGTTCATGTTCCCGAGGCAATAACCTGTAGCTTTTATCAGATTCCCAAATGGTACCTAACTCATGAAAGATAATGACAGACCAACAGCAACAGCAGACTGTGGAATAAGCATCCACTGGTTTTAACTTTATATTTCTACCAAAACATAGCTCAGGTATGCAATGAACTTGTGCACAGCTGCAAAAGCAGAAAGAAAGTAAGGCAAGGACCTCATCACTCAGAAGTGTTGGGTAGTGGCTTAGCACCCAGTTGTCAGTGTGAGGGCTGCATGAGCCCCCAAGTGCTTTTCCAAAGCATCCCATGAACCATGGCCCCAAGCAGCTCCCACTGACTGCTTTTGCCATTCTCTGGTTTTCTAACAAGGCCATGGGGGTGTCTGAAGATATACAGGAACACCTAGACTGTAGAAGTGATAACCAAAGCTCACATTCCCTGCCCTCCTCCTTTCACTAGGCCTTGTTTCCCAGAAATCCTTTGCTCTGGCTCGTGGCCTTCTGATCCTTTAATATGAAGTTCCTTCCACAAGCCCTGGACCTTCTGACACTGGCTCTCTTTCTGTTCTGTCTGCTGGGGCTGCCCCCGGATGCAATACAGGGATCCTGATGTGGGAGGTGTTTAGTCTGGGGAAGCAGCCCTATGACTTGTATGACAACTCCGAAGTGGTTGTGAAGGTCTCCCAGGGCCACAGACTCTACCGGCCCCAGCTGGCATCAGACACCATCTACCAGATCATGTACAGCTGCTGGCATGAGGCAAGTATACCCCCTAAGAAGGCTGGGATAGGAGCGGGTTATTAGGGATGAGAAAAAGTACCTGCTACAGAGAAGTTGAGAATGGTTCTGGATCATGGCACACAGTTATTAAAGAGGCAGGCTGGCTGGTGCCAGTATTCTCACTCTTTTTAAAAAATATGTGGTTGGTTGGTTGGTTGGTTGGTTGGTTTGGTTTGGTTTTTCTAGACAAGGTTTCTCTTTGCAACCCTGGGCTGTCCTGGAACTTACTCTGTAGAGCAGGATATCTTCGAATTCAGGAATCCACCTGCCTCTACTTCCCATGGTGCTGGGATTAAAGGTGTACACCACTATTGCCCAGCTATCTATTTTATTTTTGAGATTATAATATAATTACATTTCCTCTTCCCTTTCTTCCACTCCAAATCTTCCCATATACCCCTTCCTGTTCTCCTTCAAATTCATGGCCTCTTATTTTATTACTGTTATTACATGCATATATGTATACGTATATAATATATAGTCCTAAATATAACCTGTTTAGACATGTAATGTTACTTTACTTATGTTGGAGCTGACTGTTCGGCACTGGGTAACTAATTGGTGTGCTCTTCCCTGGGGAAGGCCACCCCTCCTGCTCCTAGCTTTCCTTGGTTGCCTATAGTTCTTTTTGAAGGTTTGAGGCCTCATTCTTAACAAAACTATAAAATCTCAACTCAAAAAATGCATGACAGTCTGGGCAGTGCTGGTGGACACCTTTAATCCCAGCACTCAGGAGGCAGAGGCAGGCAGATCTCTGTGAGTTCAAGACCAGCCTGATCTACAAGAGCTAGTTCCAGGACAGCCTCCAAAGTCACAGGGAAACCCTGTCTAGAAAAAAAAATGCATGACAGAAACATCTAAGCACATACAGACATCAAATGAAAAGCTGTTTCTTCTTCCTCCTCTTCCTCCTCCTCTTCTTCTCTCCTCCTCCTCCTCCTCCTCCTCCTCCTCCTCCTCCTCCTCCTCCTCCTCCTCCTTGTTCATTGCCCACCCCACCTTCGACTTCCCAAAACACCAAATAACATGAAACTGATGTGGCCTAAAATGGAGGAAATTCCATCGCAAAACTCTTTGATGTTTAAACAACTAGTTGGGTGCTGTGAAGTCTGAGGTTCCACTACTTCCTTCACTGAACCCACAATCTTTTCCACACGTACTGAAAGCATCAACCAGTTTATAATTGTATACCCAAATTAAAAAGATAGAAAGGAGCACAGAGCTCAGAGGAAGGACAGCAGCTTCCTGAATGCATTGGTGTCTGAGCCAAATCAGGAACTGTCTTCAAAATTCTCTTGGTTTGTGAGTAAAGACAGTGCCAAAGCCTGTGCAAATGAGAACAGCGGGAGCCTCCACAGGTGTGGAAAAAGGCAGCGGGCAGCAGACCCGCTGTTCTCAGCTAGAGCTGTTGTTGGGACGGCTGAAAATCAATGTGGAAGTTGAAATCTGGTCGAGTTTCTATACCCCGAAGACAAGGAAGGGGAGAAGGAGAGGGAGGAAGAAGAAAAGAGAGTCTAGTTTTATATTCATTGTGAAGCCATTGAAAAATTTTGAGCAGTATGAAAATGAAGCTTTAAAAAATACTTTTATTTTGTTGTGTTTCTCATATCTAGTATAAACTATAGTCCAAACACACAGTTTTTATGATGTTTATCCAGTTGTTGGAAGCACTGTTTGCTAAAAGACCACCAAGAGATAAGGAGCCACCTTAATGGCATTGAGAGGTCACACTAATATTATTCTAGATTTCCATGCAGAAAAAATATTGATTTATTTGGGGACTTCCTCTTCTGTGGTCTGGTCTTTCTATGCCAGCACGCTATTTTAATTTCATGCTGTTGTACAACAAGTAAAGTATTATGTGATGTTTTAGCATTATGGAGGCTAGAACCCATAAGGTTTATTGTTCTTTATAGCTTCCTAGTCATTTTGTCAAAAATCTCTGAAATAAATTCATCTAGCTTAAAAGAAACCAATTCACATCTTTAAGATTGTATTTCCTTTTTATTTTAACTGGAGACATTCTGCATCTCCATGACACTGACATGTCCTACTGTAGGACAAAGGAAATTTTTTTCTTAACATATGTTCCAATCGACATGTGTATCTTTTTAACTTTCTCCTTATTTGTGTGGGGTGGTGGTGGTCATTTTTAAGGATTTGATCTTGGTATTGTTGCTATTATAAATGATGTCTTCCCTTCCATCATATTTTCTGACTGGTTACTATTAGCTATTTGATTTCATTTGCTGAATTTTTTCTCTGCCCACCTAGCAAAATCCTTTATTGTTCAGGGAGATTTTCCAACATATAATTATGTCCTAGGCAAATAAAGCTAGCTTTCCTTTTCTCATTCTTGGGGCTGGTTTTTGCTTTCTGGGTGCAATTATTAGTAACAATTGTGAGTATAGAAAGCACCCTTGCCTAATGGATGGCACTAGAAGAAACCATCCTGAGTGAGGTAACCCAGTCACAAAAAAACAAACATGGTATCAGTGGAATGTCAGCCTATAATCCCACTGCCAGAGAGTCTGGGAAACAGGGGGGAACCCTAAGAGAGATATCCATGGTACCCCAGAGAAGGATAATGAGGCAAGATCTCCTAAGAAAATTGGGAGCATGGAGGGAGGGGAGAGGGAGCCAGGAAAAAGAGAGGGGAAGAAGAGGAGGGGAGAGGAGGACATGGAGGAACAGGAAAGTTGAGTCGGGGGAAGAATAGAGGAGAGCAAGATGACAGATACCATAATAGAGGGAGTCATGATAGGTTTGAGGAGAGATCTGGCACTAGTGAGATTTCTAGAGATCTACAAGGATGACACCAACTGGCAAACTAAGCAATAGTGGAGAGACTAGCTTAAATGCCCCTCCCTAATAATGAGTTCAACTACTTCCTTATATGCCATCCTAGAACCTTCAACCAATGACTGATGAAAGCAGAGGCAGATACCCACAGCTAAACACTGAACTGAATTTCTGAAACCCAGTGACAGAGAGGGAGGACTGATGAGCAAAGGGGTCAAGACTGGGCTTGTTTAACCCACAGAAACAGCTGACCTGAACAAGGGGAAGCTCTTGGACCCCAGACTGATTGCTGGGAGGCCAGCATGGGACTGATTCAGACCCCCTGAATGTGGGTGTCAGTGAGGAGGCCTAGGCAATCTTTGAGTCCTTGGGTGGTAGGTCAGTATTTATCCCTGGTATACAAATGAGGGATGCACTCTCACCCTGGACTCTTGTGGGAGGGCCTAGGTCCTGCCCTGAATGAAATGACAGACTCTGGAGATCCCCCCCATGGAGGGCCTCACCCTCCATGGAGAACGGAGTGGAAATTGGGGAGAGGGACTAGGGGGTTATTGGGGGGGGCGTGGGGGGAGGGAGAGGGAGCTGGGGTTGACATGTGAAGCGACCTTTTTTCTAATTTAAATAAAAAAATCTTAAAAAAATGAGAAAAAAAACACCAAAAAGGGGCCATAAATTTGAGAGGGGGAAACATCAATAATTGGAGGGAAGAGGATGAAAATGATGTAAATGAAGTAGTAAATATATGATGGTCTCAAAAAAATTAATAGGTCCAAAACAAAAACCTCCTTGAATGATAAAGCAGGATTTGATTTTGTTTTCCACTGCCTTTGCTTGTTTGTTTATTTTAATCAAGGATGTTTGAGATGCTATATATTTATGTTGTGTTTTCCATAGTGAAAAATAAATCAAGTGTAACATAGATACCAAAAACAAACAAACAACAAAAAAGAAAGCACCCTTGCCTTATTGCAAATCTCAGTAGAAAGGTCTATGGTGTTCCCACATTTCTGAAGTCACTCTCAGTGAGTGTGGTACACATGCCTTGGATCCTAGCAATTAAGAGGAAGAGGCAGAGCAAATCTCTGTGAGTTTGAGGTCAGCCTAGTCTACAAAGCAAGTTCCAGGCCATATAGGGCTACTTCATGAGACCCTCTCTCAAATGAAATAGAGTGTCACTCATATTTGGACTGCTTTATGATGTTTGTGTGTGTGTGTGTGTGTGTGTGTGTGTGTGTGTGTGTGTGTGTGGTGTGTAGTGTGTTTGTGTTTGGGAGTGTAGGAATACTGGTGCCATGGTGAGTTTGTGTCTGGTGTCAGTCCTTACCTTCCCCATTGCTTGATACAGAATCTCTTGTTTGCTGTTGTGTATACCAAGCTAGTTGACCTGTGATTTTTCCAGGCATTCTCCTGTCTTCACCTCCCACACAAGGGTTGGGATGGGCTCATGTCACACATCTGGGTTTTATGTGGTTCTAAAGACTGGAACTTGCAGGGCAAATGCTTTTACCCACCGATTTATCCCTCAGCCCTACGGTGTTGTTTTTCCTTTAAATTTTTGAGTCATGGCCTCATGTAGCCCAGGCTGGCCTCAAACTTGCTGTATAGATGAGGAAGACTTTGACCATTTGGTCTTCCTGCCTCTTCCTCCTAAATCCTGGGTTTACACAGGCGTGCCACCACACCTGATTAACGTGGTGCAGGGAACTGAAGCCAGGGTATTGAGAATTCTAGGCAAGCACTTTACCAACTGAGTCACACCCCCAGCCTCTATACTGTCCTTTTGAATTACAGCTTTCATCATCTAACACATTGGGGTTTTCTTTTATTTAGCTTCCAGAAAAACGCCCCACATTTCAGCAACTCCTATCTGCCATAGAACCACTTCGGGAACAAGATAAGCCATGAAGAAAAAAAAAACTTGGAATATTGATGGGGAATGAATCTAAACATTGACCAACACTCTCATTATTTTAAAGGGAAGTAGAAAGACACAATGTAATTTAGCTAGTTTTTAATAATGTCTTACATGTTGTTTACCTGTTATATTATCTGCAAAACAACAAGGTAGGAAACAAGACATTTCTTTAAAATTTAGGTCAAATTGTTAATTTTGTTTGTGCTGCTCTTAGTGTACTACTTCCCAGCCTATGGCAGAAATTCATTTTTAGATTGCAATTTATGAAGGGTGTGTACTGTCTGTAAAGATGGAGCAGAACTGAAAAGATGATTTGTTGAGAATTCACTTTTTTCTGTTGGCACTAGTGTGATAATTAAATATCCTTTCCAGAAGAGAAATGTGTGTATGTTTGCCTCTGTATGAGAAATGTCTTGGGCATTTGAATACTTGGTTCCCAGTTTGTGGCATTGTTTGGGGGAAGTTTAGGATGAGTGGCCTTGATGGGGAATTATGTCAGTGGGTGCAGCTTTACTTGTAGTTTACTCTCTCTGCTTCTTGCTTACAGTTCAAGATATGAGCTCTAAAAAGCTGAAGAGATTGCTCAGTGGTTAAGAGCACTGGCTGTTCTTCTAGAGGAACTGGGTTCAATTCCCAGCAACCACATGGTGGCTTACAGCCATCTGTAACTCCAGTTCTAGGGTATCTGATACCCTCTCCTGGCCTTCATGGGTACCAGGTACACATGTGACACACCAACGTGTATGCAGGCAAAACACCTATACACATTTAAAAAACATCAAGGATATGAGTTCTCAGCATCCTGCTCTACCTACTGTCCTGTAAGCTGTCTCTGTCCTGCCATTAGAATTGTAAGCCAAAATAAAGTTTTTCTTCTCTAAGTTACCTTGGTCATAGTCTTTTATTACAGAACAGAAAAGCAACTAATTCAATATATAAATGATCTCAACATTAAACATGAGAGTCAAATGGAGAGTTGATCAAAACACAGATTCCTAGGAACCACCTTAGAAATTTCAATAAAGCAGGTCTGAGTGCAACCTGTGAGTTGATATTTTTCCCAAGCTTCCATGCATGCTGAACTTCCCTGGGGTACCTCAGTATGTGGCAGGGCACTGATATAGGATCTATAACTCCATCTAACCGATACAATTTCTCCTCAAGACTAAAACAATGGTACTTCATGTCATCACGTACAGTGATATATAATACTACTATTGAACAATGTGTTCCATGTGTCACCCTGAGTACAGTTTATTATGAACAATGCTCTGGTAAAAATTTAATGCCTTCTTTTTCTCACATTAACCTCCACTATTACCCATCACCACTCAATGAGACAGTGGTCTTACTAGAATTAAGACTTTCTAATGATGTTGTATATTTAAGTTGGGGGCTTTGGGGATTTTGGCTCATTTGAAAGATAATTGAAGTTTCTACTTCTATCTTACATCTTAACACAGATACAAAATAGTGTTTTAAATTTTTATTTTCTGAGTATGTATGTGCACCATATGTGTGTAGTACCAATGGAGGCCAGAAGAGGGAGTTCAGTTATCTAGAATCACAGTTACAGATGGTTGTGAGCCACCATAGGAGTGCTGTGAATCAAATCTCAGTCCTCTAGATGAGCAGCCAGTGCTCTTAACCACTGATATTCTTACTTTTATTCGTATCACCCATTTTTTCCTATAAGTGAGCTCAAATGTCTCTCATGTTTATTTGTTTCTTGACATTTACTTAATGATTTTGTTATTTCCGCAGAGAATTGACAGGATAATGGTATTCTATTTTTAATGGAGGCATACAAATTTCAATGCATAATCAATGGATAATGAAATGTCGCTTTTAAAATAACCACTAGGACATTTATACATTCATTCCCTTTTACTGTTTTCTGAGTGCCAGGTTCCTTCCTACTCAAGGGATAAAATACGATCAAGTGATAGAACCTTCCTTCTCAACCTGCCCAGGCAGTGGTTCCTGGTCTCTGGGGTTTTGTCCAGCAGGAACCTGTACCACAGGCTCTTTTTTAAAATGTAAGATTATTTTATTTTATGTGTATGTGTACCATGTGCATGTCTGGTGCCCATGGAGGCCAGAAGAGGGTACTGGATCCCCTGGAACCAGTGTTACAAATAGTTAGAATCTGCCATTGGGATGGTGATAACTGAACTCAGGTCTTCTTCAAGAGCTTCAAATGCACTTAACCACTAAGCCATCGCTCCAGCTCCTGTTCCACAGATTCTTAATCTTTATTTCTGCCTCTCTCAAGATTATCTCATTGTTGCCTTTAGTTTTACATGTGTGATTTTTCTAAAAGTCATCTGTTTGTAAACAGTAACACACTGTTAAAGATGCAGACAATACAGATACAGAATTATGTGCTATGAAGTGAAACCAAAGCCATGCTTAGAAGCTTGATTTCAAAACTCATGTCAAGAATTTAAGTCACTGCTAGAGATCTGTGAGAAAATCAGTACACTTATGACAGCCAGAGCCAGAGGAAGAATATTTGTGCTATTTTAAAACATGCATAATGTTTTTAAAATGCTGCTTACGTGTCTTTTGCAGCAATTACTTTTATACTCTTCTACCTGCAGTCTAAGTACACTCTCTGAGAAGCAACAAAAAGGAAGATTATGTGATAGGAAACATTCCCAAATGGCAAGTTGGAGAGGAATTCCAATACAGTCTTTGCTAGGTGGGCTCCAGTAGCCTCGCTAAGCTGTTTCTGATATGTCAAAAGTAAGACACAAGTCTAAGGGTCTAGAAAATTTGTATTATATGTGCTGGAGCTAATAAAGAAAGATTCCAATATGGTAGTTTCCCAGGTTCACTTCTGACTTGGGAGTGAGTATACAAGGAAGACAGGCTGAACCTAAGACCTTACCTTTTGAAAAATAT
Organism: Mesocricetus auratus; assembly: GCF_017639785.1. Lineage (NCBI taxonomy): Eukaryota > Metazoa > Chordata > Mammalia > Rodentia > Cricetidae > Mesocricetus > Mesocricetus auratus. The sequence goes on from NW_024429188.1 coordinate 16,790,647, forward strand.
TTTGAGATTATAATTGCATCATTTTGCCTTCCCTTTCTTCCCTTCAGACCCTCCCATGTACCTCCCTTGCTTCATAGCAATTTTTCTTTGTTGTTGTGGTTGTGTTCCTAAATATACAAATACAACCTACTCAGTCTGTATAATTTGGCTTGTATATATGTTCTCCAGGTTGACCATTTGGTATTGGATAACTAGATGGTGTGGTCATCTGTGGGGAAGACTATTTCTTCTGCTCTCAGAGTTCCTCGGTCATTTATAGCTCCTTTTCTAGGGCTGAAGCTTCACAAGCTTTCTCCCTTCCGTGTTAGCAGTGGTGGTGCCCTTGTTCAGGTCATGTTTGGGCAGCCATGTTGGTGAGACTTTATGAGTTTATCTTCTGACCTTTCTCACAGACCTACACACAGTCTCACAGAAAACTCTCTGTTCCTCTGGCCCTTCCAAGTTTTTGTCCCCCTCTTCTGCAACTATCCCTAAGTCCAAGACCCTGTCTTTGCCTAAATAGGAACAAGTGGATTTCAAATGAGGGAGAGTAAGTCATCGAGAAACACCAGGCAAGAGCAAACTGGCAGCTGCTCTTTCTGACCCAATTACTCTTTTATCAACTCCACTGCCTATTAAATAATTAAATTCCCAGGAAAGAAACACATAAGATTCCATAAACAAATGTCCTTTGGATCTCTGAACTCCAATTGCTCTTTTACATATCCATCCTTGCTTCCTTATAGCCCATGGGTCAGCAATGTTTGCCTGCAAAAACCTTTATGGGCCAGAGCATCTCTAAGTCAACTCCTCAGTTCAGCTTTGTAGCACAAAAGCAGCCCTACATAATATGAAAATTGATGGGCATGGCTGTGTACCAATAAAGCTTCATTTATGGGCAATGAAATTTGAATTTCATATCATCTTTGTGTGCCATTAAATATTATTCAACTTTTCTCTCAACAACTAAAATATGTAATACTCAGGGGGATGGACATAGCAGTTTGTCAACCCTTATCTTATGTCCCAGTACAGGACCACCTTTGTACAGCCTCTATCCTCTCAGAGGATGCTACTGTATAGGAGAAGGACCACAAGATTTACCTGGAGGGCAAAATGAGGACTGGCCTGGGGAAAATTCAGTTGGGGTGAGAGCAGTTTTTCTAATTTCCATGTTACAACTGGAGATTGTGTCATGTGCCCATGGATCCTTTACTATGAATGGAGAGACTTTTGAATGTGTTGGGTGATGGAATTGGTTCTTATCAAGGTTATTTTTGCACAGTGTTCCACTAAGAGACAGACTGAGAACTTCATAAAGTAAATGTGGCAATTACAGAGGATGTTTAGATAATAGCTTGCAGAAGATCTTCTTGTATTAGAGAAGACAGGACATAGACAAGATAAAAGGGTGTCAATGAAATGAGAATGTAAATGAAGGGGAAATGCGATTCTTGGTTGCCCCAGAAGCAAGACAGTAAGGCAGATGATGATATGGCAGCTTCACTGGAGGGGTCATGGCTGTCATACAAAGACACTCTGTCTTTGCCACCTGTGTATTATATAAATGCAAAGATACTAAATAGTTTTAAGTGACTCAGCCTGATTTTGATGAATTGGTGGCCCACCATTACCTTGATCACATCAAGTTTATTAAGTACAAAGTCACTCTTAACATTATGCTGGTCTCCATATAGTATGTTGGACATGTTAATTTATTTAATATAATTTTAATCAAAGTTCAGGTACATGGTATTGTTATATTAAAAATGGTAGGTTTTTGGTTCCCAACCTGATAATGTATACAATCTGACCACAAATCTTTTGAACTGATTTTATAAATTCTTGGTCCAAGATGACAACTCTGTCCATAAAATGAAAGCCAGAAATAACAGACACATAACACAGAAGAGCAGAGGAGTGTACAATTCTAGCAAGTATTTATTGAGGTCTGCTTTGTGCTCATCATTGCTCAGACCCTGTGAGAAAATACAAAATATTTTAGAGACAGGGCACCCACTTCACAGGTGAGCATTCAGCCGGAATTTTCCTTTACTGCACAGTTAGAGAGCAATGGAAACAAGTTTCTATCTGTATGCTCTGGGCTCATGGAGTTCCCTGTACTAGATGTGTATTGCTAGGGAGATGTTGATCAAGCAGTTTGAGAGAGAAAAGGTGTTCTCTACCTGAAGTTTGGCTTCTGTTTCCTTTGAAGCTGAACCACCAAAGAAAGAACAGTCCATTTCAAGTATTACTGTGAACAAATTACTACAGTACTTGAAGTAAGTTAATGCAAAGCCATAGAGCATGACACCAGGTCACATCAAAGATTCCATACCAAACCCAACACTTGCTCCCAAGATACATCATTTCATCTTCCAACTCCAGTTACCCAACAGTGTCTCCATTTGCAGTATCTCTGGGCAGACTGGGAGGCCAAAGACATGTTTCCCTCTTTTACCCTAATATAAACATCTCTATTAATAAACAGAAGAGATGTCAAGTCCTAAGGCAGAAATAAATACTGAAAGCAATGTCAGTGAAGATGCCCACTCAAGTCAGATGCTCTTTGGACAACTTTTACTGAACAGATCATAGTTTTGATATCTAATGCCATGTATATAATCTCATATTTTGTGTACTATAACACTAACAATTACATATAGTAAAATGACTCTAAAATGAAGTCTGAGCATCATCATTGCTTAGGAAACCTGCGTTACTTTCTCCTTTACCAATGTCCACAGAGTCATAAGGATTTTCTTCTCTTTTTGTTTCATTTTTCCTGTTAAGTAAGAAAACAAAGTCACCATTAAAAAGTTATCTTAGAAAGACACTTATACTGACCAAATGGGTGAATAATCAAAAAATTTTATGGCACCCTATGCTAAGGATACTGATTTGGAGAAAAAGGAGCTCTCATAAACTGGTGCTATGTGTATACATGATTTCTTCATCTATGAGGGCAGTTCAGATGTACTGATTAAAATTAGAAGTTCCTGTTGATTTTTAAGTCAGCCTTTCACCTGCAAGGATTTGTCTTGCAGCCATATTAGCATGCACAGGAAATTGCCTGTATTTTTATAGAAACAAACATTTAGTAACCATGGAAGAGTACATTACTACAAAATGGAAAACCATATTATCAGGGGAAAAGGAACATACTAAAACATATGGGGTGGGGAATAAAAATATGTAGTACATACGTCACATATACTAAAAACCGATAACTTTGGATGAAACGAATCTCAGAAGCAAAGAATGGCAAAGGAACTTTGTGACTCCTTTGTGTTTCGGAATTTTTATCCATGTGAATGCACCACCTAGAAAATGTTTTGTGTGCATGTGTATACGTGTGTTCATGTTCATGTGTGCAAGTGTGGATTCATGTACGCTATAGTGTAAATGTGGAGGACAGACAACCCCAGAAAGTTGATTCTTCACACTCATCATGACTGAGATGGGGTCTCTGTTATATCTACAGAGCATACCAGGATAACTGGCATCGAACTTGTAGGGATTCTCCCACCTCTGCCCCCCCATATAAGAGAGCTGGGATTACAGATTACTGCATTGCTGCACCTGACTTTCATATGAGCTATGTGGATTCAAACTCAGGTCTCCATACTTGTGTGCTAAGTGATTTTACCCATCTCCACAGCCTCAATTTTTCAAGTGACATTATTTAGTAGAATTGCAAAATCTCTATATTGAAGAAAATTAAAGAGACTCATCCATGTAAAGATTCAACTGAGGGTGTTTAAAAACTCAAAACATGGACAGAATTTTGTCAGGTGATACAAAATACCAACTTAGTTAACAAGTCCAACGAAGGTCGTGGTATGGCTGTAGACAAAAGTTAATTCTGTCTCAAGGCAGGGGTAAAAATCTAATCGTAAAACAAAGCTAGCAATCAGGTCTTTGGTGATTAAAACCCTCAATCAACTTGCAGTTCTAGAAGAAATTAGAGGGTGCCTGACTATGAACTAAAATGATAAGGAGTTTGATTTACCCAAAGAGGAATGAAAGTAACTAAAGATTAGCAGTTTGTAGCATATCCTAGGGCTTGTTCTTAGGGGGCATCACAGTCCAAAGCCCGCCTCAGTCCATCCCTTGTGGATGAAGCAAGGTTCATCGAGTGAGGGCAATCCCTTACTGAGTACAGTACTGCATGCCAGTCAACCCCAGGCTAGACATCTAGTATGTGAGCTTACTAGGAAGAGAAAGTGCTCACAACATCTGCCAACTTTCTAAAGGACATATCAGCGTAGTTAGGTAGAAAATTGTCCAAATAAGTCATTGGCCCATGTATGTATTGTGCTATTTGTTGCAAATTTTCCAATTCACGTTTCCTAAAAAATAGATAAGTCTAGGAAAGGATACTTACTTCTTTCGACCTTTGATCCCAGTGAAGATTAGGATAATGATGCCAACCACTACAATTCCCATCACAACGCCAAAAATAATCAGCCATATGGTGACAGGAGGCTGGTAAGGTGGGGAAAGTGTTGGGTTAATCCCCAAAAACTCCAGGCTGTTATCATCCAGGCCAAAAACATCATTGATACGGCCCCTAGACAACCTATTTGCAAAAGCAAAATATAATTAGGGAGATGCTTAGACCAAATAAAATTCAGCCTAGTTATTTCCTCTTTATATCATGTTTCCCAAAAGGATTAAATAAGACTTATCATGAGAATGTACAACTAGAATTTGTGTAGTGGTACATGCATGTAAATCTGGTGCTCTAGAGGCAAAGGGGTGAAGGGTGCACAAATAGTTCTGTATAGCAAGATCCAGCATAGCAGAGGGGAACATAACAAGATACTGTCTTAAAGGAAAAACGTCACACAAAATATGTACTCAAAATAACAGTAAAATCGAAGTAGATAGGGCCAATAGAAAAAATGTACTTTTGACAGTCACTTATCTTTCATATCTGGTAACCTGAATTAGGTCTGTCAATAACCTCATTTGAAATTTGAGTTGGAAATTTAGAAGTGACAGGGCTGGAGAGCTTGTGTAAGAACTTGTGTTGCTCTTCCAGAGGACCAGGGCTTGCTTGCCAGAATCTACACTGAACAGCTCACAAGTGCCTATAACTCCAGTCCCAAGAACTCTGATGCCTTCTTGATTTCATGGGCACTGCACACACGTGGTACACATACAAATATGTAGGCACATCCACTAAAATGTTAAAAGAATAATATTATCATACACATTAATAGGTTTTGCCAGGTGGTAGTGACACACGCCTTTAATCCCAGCACTCAAGAAACAGGATCAGGCAGATCTCTGTGGGTTTGAGGCCAGCCTAGTCTACAGAGTGAGTTCCTGTGTTGAAAAACCAATAATAATAATAATAATAATAATAATAATAATAATAATAGGTTTCATTATACAAAAGAATTTTAGAAAAGAACAAGTGACCAGTATTTGTTCATGTGTTAAGTACTGCATTTTAAAGGCTAAGTTAGCATATATAACATGAATTTCTCAACTTTCAGAGTGCATCTAAAATTATTTTACAGCAAACAACAGACACACATAATTGGATGTGCCTCTTTTATAAATGAATCACATCCTATACTCAAATCTCTGTAAGAGTTTTCCAAACAAAAGGCACTGACATTTGGAAGCAGCATCAAAGAGTACCACGGCAAAGAGGCCTCTTCATCTCTCAAGCATTGGGATAAGTGACTGAAGTTGATGGAGGCAGAAAGATGAAGGATATTTAAAGCAAAAACAGTGTAAAGGGGAAACATTCTGGTTTGTAGACTAAAATGTCTGGCATCACAGCATCCTATCTATGGGTGTAGCTCAGGTGAGAAGGTCAAATTTCATCAGAGAGGACAGGCAGCTAGCATAGAATTAGCCATCACCCCTGGTAACCTCAAGAGTTTCTCAAGACATTCTGGAAGAGTCAGTTCTAGAAAAGAAAGTTTGAGGGTCCCTGTAGCTCATAGCTGGGAATCCAGGAAATGCAGGCGTTTCCACACTCTCAGCCAGCATTTTGTCTAAGGCAGATACTTGCATTTTTGGAGGAGGAGAATGAATCCCTGGGCATGATTCAGTCGCACACAACAACCAGGCTAAATTTTCTAGGCACACCCTATCCAGCAGGTCTTAGATCTGGTCTCAAAGGTATATAGGGTATCTGGTGTGGCTCAAGAGCACCACCTAGTGAGAGGCCAGGTACAGGAAGTTTTATTAAGCCTTTTCGGGGATGGGGGTTGGTTTGGTTTTTTTTGGAGATAAGGATTCTCTGTAACAGAGTCTTGGCTGTCCTGGAATTAGTTCTGTAGACCAGGCTGGCCTTGAAATCATAGAGATCTGCCTGCCTCTGCCTCTCTAGTGAAGGAATTGCAGGTGTGCGCCACCACACCCAGCATGTTTTAATAGTTTTTTTCCACTTTTATTATTTAAATTAGAAACAAGCTTGCTTCACACATCAGTCCCAGCTCCCTTTCCCTCCCCTCCTCCCCCGCACTCCCCCACCAGACCTCCGGCGCCCAGCATTTTAATTATCATTTTTAATAACAAAGAAAATCATCCATCTTCCACTCCTGCCCTCTTATTTAAAAGAGCTGAGGCAAACTGGACAAGTCATTTCTTATGTATAATCACTGCTCCACAGTAAATTCCTCTCAGTGTGGGAGACAATTAATGTGAAAGGAACTTGGTATTTGCCTGCCTTGTTTCCTGCTTTGGGCAGGTCAGTAAATCTTTCACAACGTCCCTAACAAATGGTGGCAGTCTGTGCCCATTTCCCCTCTGCACTTTCCAAACACGCTAGCCGAGCTTCCTTTAGCCAGAAATGACTTCCCTTTGCCTGAGACCATTGTCGAGCTAGAAAGGCTAGGGAACGAATGTCACCCCGAATCGGTTCTCAGCCAATGACTAGTGAGAAGTAAATATCCAGCGCCCTCAGCCTTCTCGGGAGACAGTTGCCATGTACAATTGACTGTTTCCCAGAGCTGCCTGGCAGGAAGCAGCTCTTGTTTCTGACAACAGAAACTTGATACCTTGAAATGCCACCTTTCCTCTCTTTCCTGTCTCATGTCCACAGCTTCCAGAGGTGCTTCTCGGGACAACCTCCAAAACAAATGGCTTGTGCCGAAATCTTTATCTAAGGACCAGCACCTGGGGCGGTCCCCAATCAAAACAAGGCTCTTGCTATTGGGTTTTGACACAACTAAAACCCAAGTTTGTGCAGCCAAAGTGATGGTTCTGCCTGCGCAAGAATGAGGGCCTGAGTTTTGATTCTTAGCACCCACATAAAAGAGCTGGGGTGGTGGTACCCAGCACCTGTCCACTCCAGTGTCGGGGGGCAGGGGAGACAGGCAGATCCCCGAAGCTTACTTGGCAGTCTAGCTCGGTTGATTAACATCAGATTTAATGAGACAGCCTGTCTTAAACACAAAGCGGAACCAGGTGAGAAAAGATACCTAATGTTAACCTCTGGCTTCTTCTTGTGGTCTTATGTCATGTGTACACACCCATACACAAACCTATACGTATGCCACACACACAAACAACAACAACCCAAGTTTTGAGATGAGGCCAAACACATCAATGGCTTAGAATAATGTCCAGCACACAAAAGAGGTGCACTAAATGTAAACTATTGTTGGATTAGCTAACCCCTTATCCCTTATATGTTTTGTTTGAAAGTAAAACATCACCTGACAGCCTCTTCAACTTCATTTCTAGGAATGATGTCAGACACATTTTGGGGTGAAGTGACAAAGAAGTTGAAGGAGACTCTTGGTTTCAAATCACTCACCCGTATATCTTCCACCCTGTGACAAAAAAGAAAAAAAGACATTTTTTTCTTCTTTCCTGATGAGAGAGCACAGTAAAGAAAGGAAGTCCTCCCCCTGTTGGTGGAAAGGAGGCGAGAGGAGACACAGGACAGGACAAAACAGTGGGAAGGTATAGCCAAAAACAACTTTCCACTTCCCAACGCACATGAAATCCACTGTATAAAAACTGCAAAACACTGCCCTGCCTTGGGACATGGTAGTACACGCCTTTAACCCCAGCTCTCACTTGGAAGGCGGAGGCAGGCTGATCTCTGTGAGCTCAAGGCCGGCCTGGTCTACAGAGCCGATTTCCAAGATAGCCAGAGCTACACAGAAAAACCCTATCTCGGAAAAACTAAACAAACAAAAAGTTGTACTACCAACTTTTGTTGCTGTGTTTTCCCTCAACGACCACACAAAACCCACACCTGCTCAATTCTTTTTAATGTCAACTGAAAGCATCAAGAAAATCAAGAATGAATCATAGAGCTCCTAGGAGTGTGAAAAGCAGTGTGGCAGATAGTGATATCTCAGTGTCCCAGACAGATAGAGAGTGTTAGCATTTTCTAGCCTGGCTCCTAGCAAAGCATTGGGTGGCATCACAGGATGAAGGTAAAAAGTAGGGATCACTATACAATGTGACAAGGTCGTGCTCTCAAAGCTGCCACAGCCGTGCTAGGAAAAGAAAAAACTAAGGCAGAGCATGTGACTATCTATAGCCCTTGACCTTCTCAAAAGAAAAGCCAAAGGCCATGGAACGGCCTTGAGACCCAAATGAACTTTCTTTGCTCACTTTTACCCGCCTACCCTGCTCAAACACTACCCTGACAACATGATCTATTTGCCTCTAGCAAATGCTTCCCCATGCACAATGGCCTTCTTGCTGTTGGCAGGCAATGGATATTACCCCTTAGACTTTCTGCCTGTTGTTTCCCTGGCTGAACACTTTCTCCCATTGTCTGCACACTCTTTTCTGCTTTTCTGCTTCTCTCCCTTCTTCTTAAGGTCAGTGATGTCCTCTCTAATCAACTCCGTAAAAGCTGAACATTTCCCAGTCCCTTAACCCATCCTGTCCCCCCTCCTTAGATCTTTTAGATCTCTCTCCTATAGAAGCTCAAGGAAGGCAGAAATTTCTTTTTCCTCTTCTTTTTACTTCTAAGGGTGGGATGAGAGTGTATGGAGAGAGAAAGAGGGGTTAATAACAACAATGTTCATGCCATCTACAAGTTAAACCACAAGCATCCTAAAAGGAAGTGACCCAAATTCCAGATGCCAAATAAATTCTTGGACTATGCTTATGCAAGCAACTCTAGTTAAAATCAGTGAGCCCCAAATAAACAAAACAACAATAAAAAAAGAGGTACAAGAGTAGGAGGAAGAAGAAAGAATTCAGTGGGAGTCAGATGAGAGAACTACAAAACACAGTATTCACATATATAAAATTGTCAAAGAATTTAACAAATATAGGAGCTGGGCAGTGCTGATGCACGCCTTTAATCCCAGCACTCAAAATACAGCGGCATCTGGATCTCTGTGAGTTCAAGGCTAGCCTGGTCTACAAAGTTGAGTTCCAGACAGCCAGGACTGTTACACAGAGAAACCCTGTCTCAAAAAAACCGCAAAAAAGTTAAGCATCTCTCCTCAGACTCTAGAATAGGGGGATTTTTGTCTACAGACCCTAGCAGATCAACTCACCCAAAAGGAACTGTCTGGGTTTTGTTCTTTGCAAAATATACTCTCATGGCATATGCAACAGAAGCTCGGAACAGGTACATTTCGTTGTCATCCCATTCATACTGCAAATTCAGAAGAAAGACACCATTCAGTGGGGGGAGGTGGGAGAGGGGAAACTGGAGAGTCCTCATCACTATTCAAAGGACTCATGCCATCAAGTCTGTGCCCTCCAATGTGAGCACAGATCAGCATTTGGTGGTGGGATGCTTAAAACTGACTACTGACAGTACTTGAAGACTTTCTGATCAGACCATCAAGGATGAGACTCAAGAATTTGTATATCTATTAACCCCGTCCCCAGTTCTCATCCCAACCCCAAGCCCTGGTGCTAATGCTGCTGGCCAGGAAACCATCCCTGCTTCAGGAGCCATGATGCCCACCGCTCCAATCGATTTGGTTTAATATGAATTGAAATAAGAATCCCAAGTATAGGTTTCTAAATGAAAGACAGCCAAAAAACTGTTGGGGGAGAGGGTTCGTGGATTGTCTGTATGTTGTAAGCAACTAAATCTAACTTTTACTGTTTTGATAGTAAGTTCTCAGCTATTTGAACCATGCATGGTAGTGTGCACTGTTATCCCAGCATTAGAGCAGCAGAGGCAAGATAATCAGTAATCAGGACTTCCAAACGTTGGCTACATAGCAACTTCAAGGCCAGTTTGGGCTACGTAGGATCTCAGAAACACAAAAACAAAAACAAACAAAAAAGATCCCAGCTCCTGTTGTTAGCAAAGCCTGGTAGAGGTGTTTGCGTTCACTATTTTCTCCAGTAGCTGGCAGTAGAGATCAATAAATGACATGAGAATTTAATTTCTCCTTTTCCTTTTAGAAAGATGCAACACAAAGGTTCACAAAAGAATTGTTTTCACTTAAGCTTGGTTTTTCCCAGATATGTGAAGGATGAGGTTTAATCTTAATAGTAATAATGGTATATTAATGTTATTCTTAGTAATTTTCTGGCCAGTTCTTCCACAGTTTAAAACATTTAAAAAGTAAATTCTTAAGATGATGCCTTAGCTCCAGTGAATATCCACCACTAAATGACTTGAACTTGGCAGATATACTGGTCCTACTGCGCATGGATACTGAAAGGGCATCTCTTTCAGGGATGGGCTTCAGAATGTCACACCATCAGCTTTGCATGGAAAGGAAACATGGTCTCAAATGTCCAGACAAGAGAAAAGAGAAGTTTCCTGATCTGCCAGCAGTAATTTCAGTTTATTAGGCCAAGGAAGTGCTAATAGAAGTATGGTGAAGATAAATACTCTTGCGTACCCACGATGCACATAAAAAAATAGAAGTGAGAACTCAAAGTTGAGAAGCAATGGACTTGTGCTTCTGTATTCCCTTTCTCATAGCCTGCTCTTCTAAGACAGAAAGGGAGGGAGGCGTGGGAAGGAACCAGAGGAGGAAAGGGAGGGGGAAACTGTAATCAGTATATATTGTATGAGAAAAGAATCTATTTTCAATAAAAGAGAAAAAACAGTTGCTTTCTTACATTTCTATTATTTAATGTTTGTATTTTTATATTTTGGTATCTTATTTATCTATAAAATTTTTATCAGAGTTGTTTTTCAAGTCTTAGGAAATATTTAACTTCTCAGGAAATGGGGAAGTAGAAACTGAATCTTTGGAGCTACAGAATGACACAACAATTTTCTGTAGCACCTTGGACTGTTTTATCTGATTGTCCCAGGTTGACTTCTAAACCTGCAAGGCTTTCAGGTTTCCAGGACACACCCAGGCTTTTGATCCCATCTACCTGAGACAACATGTCCTCTCCTCTTTCCTAATCAAAGCTATTACTGAAAAGGAGACTATTTGGAAAGAGAAGGCAACAAGTGGCGGTGGGGTAGGCAAGATAGTAAATAAAGGGGCGATTTACCACCAATGTAAATTATGTAAATGTATGAAATCTCACAATGAAACTCATTTTGTACAATAATTATATACTAATAAAATTATCTTTTTTTAAGCTTGCTGCATCAAGTGTGATGGGTGTTCAGGGGAGAGCAACAACTAACGGTATAAACAATAAGAGTTTCTATAAAATATTTTGTTACCCTAGAGTTCATCTCTATGCCAATGGTTCTCAACGTGGCTATACTTAGAACTTCCAGGAGCTTTTAACATTCTTTACGTTTTAAAAATGTGTATGAGCGTTTTGCCTGTACAATAAATGTTTGTGCCTGGTGCCTGCGGAGATCAAAATAGGGAACACAAGAATCCCTGTAACTGGGCTTACAAATGGTTGTGAGCCACCATGTGGGTACAGGGAACCAAGTCTGGGTCGTCTGCACAAGCCTTAAGTGCTCTTAACCGCTAAGCTATCACCCCAGCTCCAGATTTAAAAACTCTTAATGAGGTTGGGTGTGATGGTGCATACCTTTAACCTCAGTACTCCAGATGCTTTGTGGGAGTGCAAAGCCAACTTTGTCTACACAGTGAGTTCCAGGCCAGCTGTAACTGCACTAAGACCCAGTTTGAAACAGAAGAAAAGTCCTAATCCCAAAATCTTGGTGTCACTTGGTGTCACACCAGAACAATTAAACCAGTTTCTCCAGAGGTGTAATCCACACACTCATAGTTTGAAGACTTTCCTTACTGTTCCAATGCTGAGCCAAGTTTGAGAATAGAGTTTTCCGGTTATTACTATGTATATAAACCAAATGGAGAATTTACAAAACTGTGGGTCCAGATTAAGCAGGTTCAGGGCTGGGGCCTGAGATGCTACACTTTTACCAAGCTTCCAGATTTGAATTTTTTTTGCCCATGAACCAACCATAATGTTAATAAAACTAGAAGGTAGATGATTAAGAAAATAAACCAACCCAAAACCTAAGAAAAGAAACAAGCCCTCAATATGTACCCATGACCTCATCCTTGAACACAAGTCACAGTGAGAAGAGTCAAGTCCTCAATGTATAACCATGGCCTTGTTCTTGAATACAAGCCACATTTGGAAGAGTCAGTTGGGAAGGAGAGTGCTTGAAAATTAAGGATCAGAGCAGATGTTTCTGCTCAGATCTTCCTAACACCTTCAAGGTAACAAGTGAACATCAGACACCATCTGGGTTGGATTACAAGGAAAAAGAAGGAAGGGAGGAAGGAAGGAAGGAAGGAAGGAAGGAAGGAAGGAAGGAAGGAAGGAAGGAAGGAAGGGGAGGGAGGGAAGGAAAGAAAGAGGTAAGGAAGGAAAGGAAAGAAAGAAGTAAGGAAGGAAAGAAGAGAAGGAAGGAAGAAGGGAGTGGGAGGGAGGGAGGGGGAGAGATGAAAGGAGAAAGGAAAGAAGGAAGGAAGGAAGGAAGGAAGGAAGGAAGGAAGGAAGCTGAAGGCCAGACTTGGGGCTTATAGTTTTAAGAGAACCATGTGGCCTCTCTTCGTTTAGACCACGCTGGAATGGGATTTCAAGGGAAGAGAATGTTCCAAAGAAATAGGAATCACCATTTAGAATACTCACTGCATTTTCCCCAAGAGCTGATTTCAGGCTTATTCTCACTTTAATGCTTTGGTCGGCATCTGATTAAAGAGAAATTTCAGAGAGCTGGTTTAGATGACAGACTAACTACACATTTATTTTTTCCCTTCCCAAGATTGAACTAAGGTGACAGCACTAGGATTTTTTTAAGGTACAGACACAGTTTTTACAGAATGAGAAACTGCTTTCTGAGAGGACCATAAGTCACTACCCGATGTTTACAGAAGGGATTACAGGAGATATATATATATATATATATATATATATATATATATATATATATGTAGAGAGAGAGAGAGAGAGAGAGAGAGAGAGAGGAGAGTCAACCCAGAGGAACCAGGAAATGATTCTGAAGGATAATTATGGTCCATATTAAGATAGGAGTATGTAAGACTACAAGGGGAACTTTCTAGGGAGGAAAATGGAGGCTGAAAAGAATAGATAAATCAGACTAGTTGGCAATAAATAAATGCTCTGTTTGATGGGGAATTATGCATGCCAAAACTGAGATGAGTTGAAACTCTGATACAAACAAGCCCCTTAAGAAAGAGTACAGCATAGTATATTATTTGACTGCACAGGTGACCAGACATAAACATTGATAACTGCTTCACTAAAACCCACATTAAATTTTTTTGAGACAATGAAAAAAATGCCAGTGGGAGAGTAGGCAGGAGAGGGATTCTATGACTGATAGTGAGATGCCAATATAAACAGAGTTTTAGAGATAGGAAAATAACTGTCAGAAACACAGGAACTACAGGGACTAACCATGATGCAGATGACTGTCTTAGAAGAGTGTCCTGATTAGGTTTGTTTGTTTGTTTGTTTGTTTTGTCAACTTGACAGAGCTATAGTTATCTGGGAAGAAGAACCTTAACTGAAAAAAGATGTCTTCATCCTATTGGCCTATGGGGCATTTTTGTGACTAATAATTGATGTGTGAAGTCCCAGCACACTGTGGGCAACGCCACCTCTGGGCAGGTGGTCCTAGGAAAATCAAGCTGAGCAAGCCATGGAGAGCATGCTGTAAGGTCCCTCTTCAGCTCCAGCCTCCACACTACTATCTTGAGTTTCTATAACTGTAAGCTGTAAGGTGAAATAAACCCTTTCCTCTCCAACTGGCTTTTGGTCACTGTCCTTATCATAGCAACAGAAAGCAAACTAGGACAAAGAACAACATTCAAGAGCAGTAGGAGAGTATTTTAACACTTATTGTGAACATGAGAGTAATAAGAATGCTTGACAGAGTTTGTGACACATATTCAGCTGTGTCACAGCCCCCACAAGGCTGCAGCTAAAGGACACTAGGAGAAGCAAACAAGGAACAATGGACAATGTATGTGCAGTCGGTGAACTCACATGGACTCCAGTCAGTGTTCCACCCCACAAAAGAATTCTTGTTCTGCTCTTTCAGCCAGACAGACAATGGCTCAAAGTAATTTAGCAATGGTCTTACATCCATATTCCGTGCTCCTACCACATTTTCCAATGCTAAGGTCCAAGGTTCTGATTTTCCAAGACGCAGCATATTGCTACATAGAAAAGACAGAGTGTGGGTCATTTTGAGAGGTTCCAAATGGAGATACCTTTGCATCTACACTCTATACTTCTTTTCTTGGAATTGGCTTAATTTTTTTTGGTGGATTAGAAAAAGAAAGTATATATTCAGATGGATTCAAGGCTCAGTCTCTCCTTCCAGTTGCTCAAAAGAGAGCCCTGTAGTTATCACACAGACACAAGAAGTGGCCTATCCTGGCATCTCCTGATATAGGTTCCTGTATTGTTCCAAATTAAGCATTTATTTCATGGCTGGTTGGTTGAAGAAATTCTGAAGTTCCAGTTTTTCTTTTTGTGGGGAGAGAGGTTTGAGGAGGCAAATAATTTCAATTAAATCAAAGGCATAAAAATTAATAGTATGGGGTGTTAAGAGATGTTCAACATTTTGAGGCATTTCTTACAGCAACTTCTGCCCAGCTTCAGTGGAATTTGAGATGTCACATTTGTGCAGTGGGCCATCATGTTTAGCTGCTTGACAAAGGGCTTCTTGAAACTGGAATTGATAAATGGTCCTTGTGTAATATCTGTACAAGTGACAAAGAAACAAACAAAAAGAAGGCTTATGTTTTATTGCTGTAGTGTAGTCACAGATCTGAGAGGATATTTAAATCCCTGGCCCAAGTAGTCCCAGAGGTATTGCCTAAAAGTCTTTCTGTAGCAGGAGTCCAACATGAACTCTTCAGATGCACCACAAGCTATCTGCATTGCATATATTTAATGATAAATCAGCATTGTTACTCTATCATGGGTTAATCACATTTGAATTGCTGTCACTGACTTATAGCCCTTTCCTATAAAATGGTGTCAAGCTAGTCCTTATGCCCAGGAAGTAAAATTCCCAGTTTTACAAATACACACGCCTGCATCCCAGCATTCAGAAAGGAGGATCATAAGTTCAAGGCCAGCCTGGGATATGTAGTTAAGTCTCTGTCTCAAATGAAGGCCAAAATAAGCAACAACAATAATAAAATACTTTTTTTTCAATGCACAGTAATCCCTACTAGCTATAAGATGAACTAAAAGTATTTCTCTGTTTCACCAAATGATCCTGCTGTGCTTGGTTAGTCTTTTGTCAACTTGACATAAGCTGGAGTCACCTAAAAAGAAGGAACCTCAATGGAGAAAATGTTTCCATCAGACTGGCCTGTAAGCAAGTCTGTGGAGCATTTTCTGGAGGTGGTATCACCCACAGGTAGGTAGTCCTGTGAGGTACTTGAAAGGAAGCTAATCCAACCATGAAGAGCAAACCAGGAAGCAGTGTTCTCCACAGTCTGTGCTTCAGTTCCTGCCTCCAGATTCCCACCCTACTTCAGTTCCGGCCTCTAGGTTCCCACCCTACTTCAGTTCCGGCCCTGGCTTCTCTTAATGATGGATTGTGATTGGAAGAAAGCCAAATCAACCCTTTCCTCTCCAAGTTACTTTTGGTCATAGTGTTTATCCCAGCAACACAAAGCAAAATAGGACAATCCTTAACAATGGGGACAAGGATTCTAATAAGTCCATTCAACACAATAAAACATATTGCATTAAGTTGAATTGAAACTGAATATCTACATTAAGTTTGCAATAGGAGGTAGATAGAAAAGGCTTGTAATTATCACTTCACTGAGCCCTATTTGTGTTTATGTTATTAACCACAGCTATCCTTTAAACCCTAGATGATAAACAGAGAGAAGAAAACTGCCATTTACCGGATGAATGAGTAATCATTAGAAACATGGAACAGAGCTGCAGGGTCACAGTATGTTTCATCATGAGGCAGGGGCTCCACCACACCAACGATCTCTCGCCTTAGGAAGAAAAGGGAAGAATACATTACTTGGGGGTAGGCCATCGTGAGAAGGGAGCTTCAAGGTCAACTACAGCAGTTTCACCTGGCAATAGTATTTATATTGGAACTGGTTGTCTGTTGAAATAAAAAAAAATTGCAAAAACCAGAAAGGAAAGCCTCTTGGGTGTTTTCCTCAATTGACTTAATTCAACCAAAACACACACTGAGTTTTAAAAGTCCATAAAGTACATTGTATGGCTATAAATATGCAGTGACAATGCTACCAATTTCTCTCAGTCATCACACTTTGTGTGCTCCTGTCAGAATTTTGTAAAATTGAATCTTTTTCTTCAAAGCTAATTCAAATGTGTCCTCTACTACGAAGCTTGCCACCCACATTGCAATGCTGATAACCCCTTAAGCTCCCTCAGCGTCTGTGTCTTCTTTTAGTACTGCTTTATTCTTTTGCCTTTCACTAGTATTTATTCACTATATAAAATAATGGTTCTCACGACATCTCATGCATGTATGTAATATACTTTGATCATCTTTAATTCCCTGTTTTCATACCCTGCTCCCTTTCTCACTGTTCCCTTTTCATTAGCCCTGAACCCTCCTTCTACTTTCATGCATTACCTGTACTATTTCCTTTAATTCTTTGACATTTCTCTCACTGTGTTGTGGTTTTTTACATGCAAATTACTTGCCATTGAGACATGAGCTCTGAGAGAATGAGGTTGTGTCTCAGTTATCTTTGTAGTTCTCGTGCTAAATAGTACACCAGAATGCTACAGAGAAACTTCATTTCTGATTGGCAAATGACCAAATGACCAGTCAATACATTGAAAGATTACTTTGAAGGTGTGATACCATGTTGATTTAAAAGAAATTAACAGGAATCCAAAAGTTAGCCCAGTTAGAAAAAAGGTACAGAAAGGCTTTATTTTTAGAAATTATTTAGAAGGAATATAGTTTTGTCCTTTATTATTGCAATTTTTGTGTGCTATAATGTGAGTTGATTCCCCCGTAAGGAAGTCTGGGATTCTGTGGACACTCCTTACCACAAGAGCCATTCCACAGGAAAGCTGGAGAGCTAAGGGATTTATCCACCAACCAGCCCATCTCTCATTGGTTGAGGACTGATAGGGATGGCATTACACTCTTTGCCCTCCTGCCATTGGTGGGTTCAGGTGACCACAGAAAGCCTCACTCAGACAATTGAAATAGAGATAGCAGTGTGTGTGTGTGTGTGTGTGTGTGTGTGTGTGTGTGTGTACACGCGCTCACGTTCAAGGGGGTGCTCACATGTAAGCCCATGAGGAAATATTTTGTTGATTGCAAATTCATCGACTTACTTCATCTCCCACCACTTTTCCATCCACTGTTCTTTGGGAATGTCACCCTTAAAGACCATCCACCTCCACTTCTCTAACATGTAAGTGAATGGTAGCGTCCCAACAATTGTCAGTGCTTGCTTGAGTAGGAAGTTTATTTCTGTTTCTGAAAGGAAAATGGAAAAGAGCAACCATTAAGATGGGAAATGAAAGCAGAAATTTTGTAAGAGAACTTTACTAATCTCAAGCTATCATTCCTTCTCAAGATAACCTTACTCCAGGGTTATTACATGAGAAATATTGGCAGTAGACATTAATAATGCATGTATATATCTTTCTTCTCAGGGGATGGGTTTAGAATAGGATAAAGTCCTGGAATAGAACAAGTAAGTAAAAATCCACATGTTAACTAATCCTTACTTTTTTACTACTGTCAATTGACTTCTTTAAATATCCCCTCACCAGAGTTAATTAGGGCAATTTCATCGATTTCCTCAGTCACACTGTTTATTTTTGAGAGCTCCTTGTAGTCAGTGACTGTTAATGTCTCATTCAAGACTGTGTACCCAGTCCAGTGTCTGCTCTGTAATGCTCTCTGTGAGCCCTCAGTAAATAAGCAAACATTAAACAGATGTGGTGAAACCATGTAAACTAGGGAGGGGAAATGTTTTTTGAAAATGTTGCTCTTTTTCACAACAGGTTAGCTATATAAATGACAATAATGTCTTATACATTTCAGAAAGAGGCCTATCAGCGATAGAGTACTTGCCTAACACTGAAAAAGAAAAAAGAGAAAGAAGCTAGGAGAAAGGATTCCCAAAAGTTTCACTATCAGTTAATGATGATTATAGAGACAGATATATTTGCTGTAGTGTCAACATGATATATACATGTATCTTAACATGATGTTACTCCATTAACATGTACAAGTTATATTTTTATATATTAGCTAAAAATAAATGTACGCCAAAAATTAAAAGGACATCTCTAGAGAGTATCTTCCACTGGATAATCAAAAGTACAATGTACTTTAAGTGGACTGATTTCTTACTTTGCAAGAATACTTGCAAAGTTCTGCAAGTTCATTGCCCTAAAGAGGAAGTAGGGCTGACCTCCAGCACACCACAGAAGGTCACTCAAATGTAAGTGCAGGGGATATTATCTACTCTGTGCATCACTATCCGTTTAGGAAAAAATGCCTCGCACGTGGTAGGTGCTCAATAAATTTGTTTAGAAAAATAAAGAGGCAGGCACAGTGATTCATGCCTAGAATCTACGAACTTAAGAAGCTGAGGAAGAAGGGCTGTTGTGAGTTCCACGACAACCTTGCCTACAGAGTAAGGCCCCAACTCCAAACAACAAAACATACATACCCCAGAAAAGAAAAGAAGGTCAAGCTGCAGGAAAGGAGAGAAAGAATGAAGGAATCTCTTGGTTTAACATCATTCACAAATCACGGCCAGAGCCAAGGAAAGGAGGACTTTTCAAGCTAGTGCTTTCATTGTGTGACGTCATAAGAAACATACTGATTTTATTATCTTTGCCTATTCTCAAGGCAAAGGTAAAAGACTGTAAAACAAAGCATTGCTCATTCGCATGAATTAATCGTATTCTTAAATTGAGAAGCAGGGATGGTTACCATAAACTGCCTTTTGCATGCTGCTTTCTTCATCGAAAAGCACCATTACTGGTCTATAAACTATTGTATCTGGGTTAACAGTGACTATTTCAGAAATGACGATGGCCTCCCACAGGCCTACTATCAAGCCTTTGTGAGATCACTAAGAGCCAGGGATCAAGGTCAAGTGAAGTGTGCATACCAGGATGGAAGTCATGCTCTTGACTTCCCTGACTACACGTTTCACACAGAAGAACCAGTGCTCAAGTCAAACCCTCATTAAATGCAGTGGGCTACAAACAAGCAGACATGAAAGTAGGCGGGAAATTTGTTAGAAAATGTGGGTTCAGAGGGAGGGGAAAGGAATAAGAAAGGAAGGTGATGGAGGACAGCAGCAAAGTGCACTTATACATATGAATATACGTGATTTGAAAAGACAAAATTAAATAAATTACAGAACCTAAAAACTAGTGAAAAGAAAGGTGAGAAATTCATTAAAGAAGTAAGGGTTATTAGACTCCGGTGTTCTTTTGCAAGAGCCATGGCAAAATCACTGAAAAATCTGGCTCTCCTGAATGTTTGTTTGTTTTTAACCTAAAATGACAGCCAGCTGATTAGAAGCCAGACACTGATTAGCTTTGTGACCTTGGACAAGCCATTTAAGTTCTTGGGGCTATTTCAGCATCTTCAAAAAGTCCACCAAGCTTCTATTAGATCATTCTTAGAGTCCCAAGTTGATTCGTTCCTTGTTTAAATATATAAAGCCACAGGTTGGCATACTCTAAAAAACGTTTTACCAGTATCAAGCCCCATAAACATGTTTTCAACTAGGTGGAATAAAGCAAAACAAGCATTTTCCTATTGGTGATAATAGATACCTCTCCCCATATCAGATTACCCCTGAAACAGGCCAAAGGAAAAATGTACCATTATCTTCTTGAAAATCGGATGGCAGAAGACCAATGGACTTCAGATGCTCAGGTGTAGCTGCAGAAAGTGACATGATTTCCCCAACAGCTTCATGGAATCCTTCATTGGCTCCATTTCTTAGTAGGAAAGGTTGTGTGGCATATGCCATGTCGTATTGGATGTGTCCCATCTCGTGGTGGGCTGTCAGGAAGTTGTCCATTGTAACCTTTGTACACATCTTGATTCTACATAAAAATGAGCAAAATTAAAATGAATCTTACTTAATTTCCTTTAATCACTATAACAGAGTTTTATGGAGGTTGGGCGACATGCAGAGTTATTCATCGCTGAATTTTTACTGTTTGTCCCTTATGACCCAGTTACTCAATATAAAGTGAGGGGCAAGGCTAAATTCTATTATTGTGCTTACGCACTAATAGAAAGGATGGTAAACAGAATTCTCTGCTATATAATTCTGAAGTGAACAGTGGGTAAGTGATCAATAAAAGTGACCTAGTGTACAACAATAAGTGAATACAGGCACAGTCTTCTAGAAGCACCATGTATCGCCAGGACAGAGAAAGGGCTAGACATTTAGACTTGGATATCATTATAATGTAAATTATGAAAATAGACATGATCAAAAAAACAAAAACAAAAACAAAAAAAGAAAGTAAACATGATGACCCAAGAAGCAGGAGCAGGTTAGCAAGTAAGAGGACCAAAGACAAAGATGTAGAAGGTCGGAGTACCTAAGATTTCGGAAGCATAGACTGGGGGTCCATAGAGAAAGTGCTATTAGAGACATTTGAGAAATCTAGAGGACCTTCACCACACAGAATTCAATGAGAAATGATGTTTAAAGACAATAGGTAAATGTTGTCTAACTGTGCTGTGATCCATTGAGAATGGAACTGCATTTGGCAAATATGTGGTTGTCCTTCTCGGTTTGACATGCATATGCTTATTCAGATATGAGTGGGTGTTATATTGCAAAAGCTTTTCAAATGGATTTTCTTGTCATTCTCCTTGTGTAACTCTTGGATACTGATAAATATTCTTTAGGGACTCCCCACTGTTTAGAATAAGGCCAACCTCCTATATTCACCGCAATATGACTACAACTTGCTTTCAACTTGCTTTCTTACCTTATTTCTCTCTATTCTTTTTTCCAATAGTTATAATAGCTATTATATATTTATTGTCTATATTATGAACTAGAAAACTTATGAATATGTTACTATTTTATAGCCTCACTGGAGGATTTGGACTGATCACCTACAGTCTGATGCTTGTTTTTATAAAGCTTAATTGGCACATGTCCCCACTCATCTGTTTATGGATTATCTATGGCTTTTTTCATGTTACAAGTGCAGAGTTGTCTAATTGAAACAGGGAGGAGGTTCTTTTAGGGGATTAGGGGGGTCAAGGCAGAGTTTCTCTGTGTAACAGCTCTGGCTGTCCTGGAACTCACTCTGTAGACCAGGCTGGCCTTGAACTCACAGAGATCCACCTGCTTCTGCCTCTGCCTCTCAAGTGCTGAGATTAAAGGCTTAAAGGTGTATGCCCTCAAACCCAGCCACAGCAAAGGTATTTAAAGCCCCCTTTCCTAGTATCTTTACAGAAAAGACTATTGGCCTCCACTCTAATGGGTGTTTATGGAGCCAGATCTCATCCTCCAAGTAGATCTACTATCCCTCAGATGCCTAAGTGATATCTATCAAAAACTGATTTCACTGCTTTGGCCAAGTGTGAGGTGCTTCAAGGAGAGAGGCTTTCTTAATACTTTGGGACAATCTACAGCCCGTGGCTGACTAACATGGGGATAGATATAAAGGTCAGATCCTTGACTCAAGGTGTGGCCAATCATGATTCAAATCAGGCTTCACAGTGATTCATGAGATCATGGTGGAGCCAAGTCTCTACCACAGATTGCATCCTTATCTGCTTTGCCTATCCTGACCTATTCCATCACTTGCCTTTTCCTGAGAGATGTCCCCTTGTACAAATAGCCAGTTCAAGCCAGGGAATGAACCCATGACACAAACTTGCAACCTGGGCATTAGTGTTCTGCTTTATAGATAAAGAAGCTGAAACCCAAGACGACTTTGCTCAAGGTTGCCTGATCATTATGTGACACACCTTGGATTCCAAAGCCTATGCTCATCCTGCCACATCACAGTCTCACAGACTATCCTGAACATCGTTTTCCTGTTCCAGTTTAAGCTTGCTGACTTCAGCATTGACGCCAGGTCCTGCCTCTCTGAACCTGATCCCTCTGTTCTTCCAACCTGCTGTCCTCCCAGGTGTCTATCCAACCTCCTCTTGCACTTCAAGCTCAATTCCTAAGCCACCCACAAAAGCCCTAGTCCAGGAATGGCCCATTCCCCTATCCCAATTCCTAATAAACCATTCTCCATGTCTCTTATGGCATGCACCATTTTCTCCCCTTTATTCCAATTTGGTATTCACTTGTCCTGTCTCACAAGAGTGAGGGACAGAGGGGAAGATCAACGTGTGAGTCATATGTTCATCTGTCACAGTTCTTAGCACCAAATCTTTCCTAGAAGGGGTGCCACCAACCCTGTGACTAGGAGACTCTAATGAACATGAAGATTTCCAAGTAAGGTACATTGTCTAGAAGTGCCATTGAGGACATGTGGATCTTCTTCTTTTCTTGAGTGAGACAAATGGATTCATGTGGACTACCAGCTTTAGTTTGCACATCCTTAAATCATAACCCCAAAGAAGAATCCTGCCTTCATTGTTTCCCGTTTAATATCTATCTGCACTGCAAGCATCAGTCCAAATACCTGAAGTCTCCTTTCCCCAGGTCCCAAGCTGTGGGGTGGCAGACCACTTTCCGATCATCTCCTGGGTCAGTCAGCATGGAGTTTTCCCAGAATCCTTGAGTCATATAAGGAAGGCCAACAGAAACAAAGAACTTCTCTGCCTCTTTAAATATCCTTTCTGCATTCCAGCCCTGGGGGAGGAAAAAAAGAACAATATTGAATCTCTGTACTATATTAGAAATTCTTCCTGTTGGACATATACATATACGTTGGCATAACTTTTCCAAGAGACAGCCGGGCTTTTGAATGTCTGTCATCTGCCTCCATAGTGCTGCCTCTAGGGAATTCACCTAGGAAATGATCAAAACTTGTGTCAAAGAGTGACACTGAGTAGGATTTTGTATAAGCCAAGAGGAAGGAGTTGTCAGAATGACTGAGCAATGAGACTTTGTAGGATGGAAAGTGTGCAGCCACTCAAACTATATACAAAGAAATCACATGGATATTATTAAATAGAATGAGAAAATAAGTGAAAAAATAAAATATTTAGTTGATATCAATCTTAATGAAGAAGATATACGAAAATAGTAACAACAGATTGAATTATATGTGGGATGATTGTTTGTTTTCTTTTGTTTTGTCCTTATTCTTGAGCTTTTGGTTTTGTGGACCCCATCCCACCCCCAGCCACCCCCTCCCACCCAGTGCTATGGATCCGGGGGCTTTACATATGTTAGACACTCTACCTTTAAGCTACATTCCCTGATCATTTTTCTTTATATTCCAACAAACAAAAATATAATAATTCACTTGCTGAAGACGATTAACTCAAGGTAGTAGTCATTGACTGAATTCCTTTGGAATCAAGACACATGTTAGGTTCGGTGAAAGAATGGAAAATATAGTAGGCATGAAGGCATAGGCCTTTGGAATCAAAAAACCAGATGTGGCCTAGAAGCCAACGAGTGTTTGAGCTTCACTATAGCATCTGAACTCTCAAAATGCTTTGAAACTATACAGAGACAGCCATAGGCATGTACTACCTGGCAAATTCTTTCATATCAATGTCTCAGGAGACAACTAAGCCTGCTGAGGCAATGAAGACCATATCAGGCAAACAAAAGTTGAGTATTTAATACATGGTGCCAAGAATCATTTTTAGTAACAGAAAATTTATTCTGATCTTGAGTACCAGTCATGTTTAGTGTTTCTCTTATGTCAACCCAAGCAATAAGAAACAGATTATGAACATATATTATTATTATTATCATCGTCATTATTAATATTATTGACTCTTAGAGGCTTAATGTCTAAAAATAGTTACAAAACAGTATGCAGTCTTTGAATTTGAATTCATATTTTACTGATACACAAGCACAGAAATGTAATACATGTTTCTAGGGTATAATGTGTGTTTTCATATACATGTATATTGTCTAATGTTTAAATTAGGATACATGTATCCGTTTTCTTATTTACCATTCTTTTATGGAGAAAATATTTAATTTCTTTCTTCAGGCTTATCAAAACTACAGTATGTCATCATTATCTACAGTCACTGTATTGTGCAATAGGACACCTAAATTATTATGGTTAACTGATGATAACTTAGTCTCACTCCTTCCTCTCTTTCCGGCTCCCCCTTTTCTCCCCTTCTCTTTTTCCCTCTTCCCCTTCTTCCCTCCCTGCCCACATTCCCCCACTTCCCTTCCTTGTCTTTCTTCCCACCCTTCCCCCTCCTTACATGTTTCAGCCTCTGGTGACCTCCCTTCAACCTTCAACTTCCATAGGACTAACTTTTGTACTCCCACGTATGAGTGAGGTCATGTGTACTTGTCTTTGTATGTCTGGCTTATTTCACTTAACATAACGCCCTCCAGTTCCATCTGTGCTCTCATGAATGACAGGAATTCATTCTTTTATGGCTGAAAAGCATTCCACTGGGCACAGGTGTCACATTTTCTTTATCTATTCATCCCCATATAGACACTGACTTTGTTTCCATTTCTTGAGCATCATGAATAGAATTCCAATAAACATAGGAATACAGTTGGCACTTGAACATACTCATTTCATTTCTTTTGGATATATACCCAGGAATGAGGTTGCTGGATTATATGGCAGTTGCATTTTCAATTTCCCAAAGAAGTAGCTGACTGCTTTTTCTAATGGCTGTACTAAGGTGCAATTCCAAGTCAGTGTGGTAGTGTTCTCTTTACTTCATCCTCACCAGCACTCAGTGGGTTGTTTTGGGGAGGGTTGTTGTTCGTTTGTTTGTTTTTTGTCTTTTTAAATAGCCACTTTTACTAGAGTGAAGTTATCTTACATTTTGGCTTTAAATTGCATTCATGATCATTAATAGCATTGAGCATTTTAATAGAATGATTAACCATTTATATGCCTTCTTTCAAGAAATGTCTATTGAGGAACAATGCTCATGTCTTAGGTTATATGGAATTGTGCTATTGTATTTCTTATACATTCTAGACACCAACTCTCATCACGTGTACATGTTTTAACTATTTTCTTGTCTTCTATATATTGTTTTTTCCTGTTGTTTCCTTTGCTGTGCAAAAGCTCTTTACTTTCCTATTTGTCTACTTTAGCTTTTGATCCCTGTGTTTTGGGGGGTCTTATTAAAAATTCCTTACCTATTCCAGTGTCTGGAATAATTTCCCCTGTTACATGGTCTTGGGTCTTACAACTAGATCTTTTGCCCATTTGAGTTGAGTTTTAGAACTGGTAAGGGACAAAGTTCCTATTTGGTTCTTCTACATGAGGGCATCTAATTTTCACAGCAATGAATAATTATGGGATATACTGTCCTTGCTCTAATGTATGGTCTTAGCACCTTTGTTGAAAGTTTGTTGGCTATGAATGTGTGAGTCTCTTCCTAGACTTTCTATTCTGCTCTAGTGGTCAGTGTGTCTATTTTTTAATGGTTCTGCTTTGTAGCGTGCTTTGAAGTGAGAGACTGTAATGTCTCTTGCTTTATTCTTTGGGTTCCACTTTATTGCTTGAATAAAAAAAACAAGTAATCTCAATTTTGATTGCCTATCAACAAGATAAATAAAGGCCCTGTTGTTGAAGGTGCTTGAGATCATTGACATTAAACTACTTTTTCATGAAAATACTTAGGAAATAAATTTAAGTTATCTTGGAACTTTACCAACATGATTTCACATACAGGATCAGAACAGAAAGATACATAAGTGAAAAATACAGTTGAAACGTCATGTTTTAAAACTTCTTTCTCCTACCTGATTCACCATTGCATCAGTAACATCTATGTTTGGTTTCTGTCCAAAGGGAACTGTCAAAGGGTACAGATTTGTCCAAAATCTACCCCACATGTCACCTATTTACAAAAAATACATTAATATTTGACAAAAGTAACAGATATACAGATCCAATCTTACATAGTATGTGAGGTTGACTGGGCAAGGTAGCCACTCAGTATTTATTTATTTATTTATTTATTTATTTATTTATTTTTGGTTTTCCCAAGACAGTGTTTCTCTGTATTGTTTTGGAGGCTGTCCTGGAACTCACTCTGTAGACCAGGCTGGCCTCGAACTCACAGAAATCCGCCTGCCTCTGCCTCCCGAGTGCTGGGATTAAAGGCGTGTGCCACCAACACCCAGCATCCACTCAGTATTTCTAAACAGTCTAGATTCTGCATTCCCTTTTCACCACTCCCATTTCTCCTTTTGGTCCTTCTCTTATATTAACTTTGCAACATTTTCTTTATCACCTGTAAAAGACTAAGTGGGCAAGAGATTATGTAAAGCTTGTTAGGGAATCTTCACAGCTCCTATTATGAATTACTACTGGAAGGCACAATTAAAACTGGACATGGTGGTGCATGCTAGTAAGCTCAGGACTTGGGAGGTTAAGTGAGGAGGTTCTCAAGTTCAAGGCCAGCCTGAGTTGCACAGTAACTTCCAGTCCAGTCAGGACTACAAGGTGAGACCCTTTCTCTAGCAAAGCAGAACAAAGTAAAACATTTGGAACATTATATCTACTACACATTAGGTTTGCAAAAAACCACCATGAACTCAACAAAATACCACTTGTGAAACTGTTAGTAATGCCTAGTACAAATTCAAAAAAGATCATGTAGAATCATGACTCAAGAGTTTCTATTAACTGACAACTAAGTTTTACTTTTAATACCATAATAGCACACTTAACTAGGTAACTGAGAATCTCCAACAGTGTGAAGTTGGATTCAGGGTCATAAATACGAAAAGGGAAAATTGATCCAGAACCCTGGAACTGAAATTATGGGACAACACAATTATATGAAGAGTACTCCAGTGAACTCATTAACTAATAATAATAATAGTGTGTGTGTGCTTTGTGTGTGATGAGCATGGGAGTTCATGTGTCACAGCACATTTGGTGACAACCGTCAGTAGAGATTATCTCCTTTCATCATGGATTCCACAGGTCAAACGTAGATCACTAGGTTGACATGGTAAGCACTTTTACCTGCCATGCCATCTTGCCAGCCCTGGTGGATTTATTTTTTTTAAGATTGAATTTAATAGAGATAAAAGTGAAGTCTTGAGCCAGGCGTTGGCGGTGCATGCCTTTAATCCCAGCACTTGGAAGGCAGAGGCAGGCGGATCTCTGTGACTTCCAGGCCAGTCTGTTCTACAGAGCGAGTTCCAGGACAGCCTCCAAAACAATACAGAGAAACCCTGTCTCAAAAAGAGTAAAGTCCTGTAGTTAAATTTATAAGTATTTATCACAAAATAAAGTCTAGTACATAGTAAAAGACCAAAAGTGGCCTAAGAAGCAGCATGTCATGACTTCTAAACCAAGTAAGACTTTCAGTTGCTGGTAAAATGATAGTGTCTAGACCCCTTTGCGGTTGCACATCAGATATTGACATTACAATTCATAATTAGCAAAATTACAGTTATGGAATAGCAATTTTATGGTTGGGGTCACCACAACATGAGGAACTGTATTAAAGGGTGGCACCATTAGGAAGATTGAGAACCAGCATCATAGAGGAAAGCCATGCAAACCTCATTTGGAATATCTGTTCAGTTCTGAGTATGGTGGTTAAAGAGGGTCACAGATAAAGCACAACCAAAGGAAAAGAACTAGAGTACTGGGATCTTAAGGAGTGATTAAATATCTATGTAACACATTGAACTTGGAGAACGAAAAACAATTCATTCATGATAATATCCATAATAGTCACTAAACTGTGATGAAGATAGAATTATGTGCCAGGTAGTACTGTGTCTTATATGATAGTTGTTCACATATGTCTAGAAGGTCTTGTAAAATAAGAATTGACATATTTTGAGTAATGTTATACATGGAAATAAGAGTAATGAGTTGAAGGCACTAGAGAAGTGCTGGTTCAGTTCCATATAAAACAGAATGTTTATATAATTGGTACCAAGCAACATCTGCTTAAAAGGAAGAATGAACCTACCTTGGTAGGAAGAAAAAGCTCAGTACACCAGACAGGCTTAAGCAAACACAAAATTACTGAATAACGCCTTCCAGGGATATCATAGAGAAGATTTCTATGTTGCATTAAAGTTAAAGATTCCCAAAGTTCTTTTATTAACATTCTCTCTATGGAGAATACTAAGTGTGCATGGCAAGAAATTGTCAGGTATTTCTATTTTACTTGGCCTTGGAAGCTGGAGTAGGAGAGGATGATCATTCTATTCTCCTTGATTAATTACTCATGTGTGATTCCAAATAGAGTATTTCCAGCGAGATTTATTGGCACAGTCTAGCATGAACTTGTGAAGCTTTCCCTCAGGTAGTATCTTTATCCTAGAAATATTTCTCTCCTGCCACCTTCAGCCCACTGAGCTGCTTCACTCTGACCATATAATACTGAAATCCCAAGCTTAGTCAACTGACTTAAATAAACACATTTCCACCTACAATTCTGTCTCTACTCATCTTAAATAGAGAAGAGATTTTAAAGACTAGAATCATTTTAAATAAAATAGATTAGATAGAGAATGATTTTAAATGGACTCTGCTGAAAATCTGCTTTTTCAAATTTCTGTAATGATAGTAACATTATTTACAAACACTTTCATATGTATTAGATTGAGCCTCCCTCCAAAAGACACCTTTAGTCACAGACAAAGGGCACAAAGAGCCCCTGTAGTTCCTTACCAAGCAAATGAGCAGGGAGGCATCCAGTAGGACTGATGTAGGAAGGGTAGGTATTCATCAACTTTGTTCTCACATAGGCATGAAGTTGTTCATATAATGGTTTAATCTGAAAAGTCCAGGAAGAAAGTTTAACACCAAAAATACCCAACTTCAGTTTCCAATGCTCAACTCTAGAAATAAGAGTTTCTTCACACAGGACAACTTCTCCTTTCAGATACTCTGGAGAGCTTGAGAGCATTCCTTCTTCACAGATATTGACTCTGAATAGGCCCACTGAATAAATCAACATGAGCACTTGGAGGATTGCAAGGCCCCAGAAAAAAGCTGATGCCAAAAAAGTCATTTTTAAGATGCTATTGACTTCTTTTGTCCTATGACTCTTTCTAGAAAGAAGGACAGAGGGGGAGGGAGGGAGAGAGAGAGAGAGAGAGAGAGAGAGAGAGAGAGAGAGAGAGAGAGAGAGAGAGAGAGAGAGAGAGAGAGAGAGAGAGAGCATGAGAGGAAGGAACGAAAAAATAAAGAAAAAAGAAAAGAAAAACTTCCTTGGTCAAAGACTGATGAAATAATAGCTTCAAGAGTTCTGAAGAAAGAAGAAAAAGCTATGGTCTTTCTGCTAAAAATAAATAAAGGAAGGAAGGAAGGAAGGAAGGAAGGAAGGAAGGAAGGAAGGAAGGAAGGAAGGAAGGAAGACTAGGCTGCCTTCAGGAAGCTCGTGATCGATCGGAATGACCTTTCCTTCTTACAGTCTTCCTTCCTATTGGTAATCACAGGTCAGTGAGTGAAAGAGAGGAAAGCGGTGCAGTTCTGTTTGTCTGGAGGAGCTGCTCAGAGTTTTCTCAAAAAATACTTTCCAAGGACTGAAGATGTAGCTCAGTTAGTAGAGTGCTTGCCAAGAATGCACCAAAGCTCTGAGTTCAATCCCCAGCCCTGCAGAAACCTGGCATGGTGATACACAGCTGTCATCCTAACTCAGGAGGTGAAAGAAGAAGGGATCAGGAGCTCATGATCATGCTTAACTTCACTGCAACTAAGAGGCCAGCCTGGGATTCGTGAAACCATGTTTTAAAAAAGAAATCTTTACAAACTCTGATACTCTAGAATTCTGTGAGAGCTGGGAACAGCCAATCTGCATGTCAAAAATAATAGCTCTTGCTTAGCACGATGGCACATGCCTTTAAACCCAGCATTTCGGAGGCAGAAGCAGGTAGATCTCTGTGAGTTCGAGGCCAGCCTGATCCACATAGTGAGTTCAAGGACAGCCAGAACTATGCAGTGAGTTTCTGGACAGCCAGGGCTATCCAGAAAACACAAAACAAAAGAAAAGAAGACTTAAAAACAACAGTCCTTTGGCTATTGGTGATTGTGGCCCCTTCTTGTTTATTGCCCTGCTGTTCATCTGTTACCTCTTTGAAGGTACGTTCCACATCTTCAATCAACTGGTTGCCATTATAGTTGTAGCCATCTGCTCCCTCTGCTTCATAATCCCCTCGCCAGTAATCCCCATAGTCTTCATAATCTGTTGTGTTTTTTAAAGGAAAAGAGGGGAGCGTTAAGGAAATAAAAAGAGGGAAATACAGTTTACCTAGATTAGTCTTGATGGGAGAGTAATAAAAAAAGATATTAAGGATTATGACATTTTTGTTGCTCTTCTAGATGTCAACTCAAAAGCATGCAAATGGAAGACAAGACTTGCTAATTCCATTAAGCAGTTGTTCCTCGGGAGTTTAAATAGATTGACTGGTTTAATAAGCTCAGAAACCATGTGATATTGTGACCACTCTAAATGGTGCTTTTTAAATATAGTCGATTAATTCCTTGAAAATTTCACACAACCTATTTCATCATATCCATCCCCCACTCCTTTCTCTAACTGGTCCCAGATCCAAGGCTCAGAAACCACTTCCGAAGAGTAGGCTGAAATACATTTTAAGAGGCAGAGGTCAGATAGGACTGGAGTGAAACCATGATTTCTGGACATGACAGTACTGTTCTCATGCATTCACAGCCACTATGGTTGTCTGCAAAAGACCCGTATAACCTCTGGTTTTTATAAATAAAACTTAGTGTGTATCTTTTAGGTCACACAGCATGATGTTATGTTACATATGTGGCAAATTGTTTATAGGGACACAAGTTAACATTTCACATAGCTACCCTTTATTTTTTTTTTTTTTGCCTTGACAAGAGCAATGATAATGTGTTCATTTTGTAAAAGTCATAAATGCTTTAGGTTATTTTTCACTGTAGTCCTCTTATTGTACATGTGATCTTTAACCTTGTTAATCCGAAGTGTTAGGTCTAAAGCTCCCCCCACCCATGGCAGTGCTGGTGACACTGTCCTAAACAGAAGGACTTTAGCCAGGTAAACAGAAGGACTGTTACCAAGTAAACAAGACTGAAAACAGTTTCTGTTTACCAGAAAATCAGATCTCCTTAGATACCACTGAGGGTCTTAGACCTCTATGAATAATTAATAATTCCTAAGCCCTAGATAATTCATTTGAGATCACATAGTTGAATCTCATCCAAAAGCTCTTTAAACGATAGAGTTTCAGTGCACCTTTTTAAATGTCCCAGTGGCTCCTTGAGACCAATAACCTGAACCTTTAAGTAAATGATTGTTAATTTAGGGGCATCCAAACATTACAGGGCAAGCTCAGTGCTAAATGAGAAATACTACTATAACACCCTCCCCCATGGAAAGCAGAAGGACTTAGGCAAAGCAGGGAACTTACTGTTTGCTCTTGCCATCTCATTTTTCAGGACCACATACTCTTCATATAATGGCCTCAGCTGCTTGCCGACCTCAGCTCTCCAGCCTTCCCAAGCCCAGAGCCTCTCATTGTAGTCTGTACTTGTAGCCATTATGTCATCCAAACCTGTCGTCCCAAAGGAAAATAAACATGAATGCAAAGTGTTTGTATTTATAATACAAATAACTTGTGTTTACATATATAGAGACTTTAAGGAATTAAAAGGTTGGCAGACATCCAGGTCATTAAACAAAATGTCATGGTTAGTATCTTTGTACTTATTATTAGATCCAAATGCATATCTGCAGAGGGGGGGAAATGCAATTTCATTTTTTTAAGTTAAAAGTGTGTCTCTGACGGGCTGTAGATACGTCTCAGAGAACAAGAGTGATGGCTCACAAACAGGAGGACCTGAGTCTAAATCCCCAGAACTGAGTAAAAAAGCTGAGTGTTGAAGGAGGTTGGCGAGGGTCTGTGGAAGGTATAAAGGGAGGAAAGAAAAAAGAAATGTTGTAATTGAACTACAATCTCAAAAATAAACACACAACCCCAGTGCTGCGAGGGACAGAGGCAGAAGGATTGCTGGGACTTGCTGGCTGCCAGTTTGGCTCCAGGCTCAGTGAGAGCTTGTCTCATGGGAATAAAGCAGAAAATAATAGAGCAAGACACCCAACATCTTCCTCTGACCTCTAAAAGTACATGGGCATACATATCTGCACACACACCTACACTATGTATAATACATGCATTCACACATACATAAAATTAAAATAAGTACACATCTTTTTAAAAGGAGAATCTGTGAACTGAAACACTTTAGAATGGTATCAACTTTTGATTATCCATCTGAAGAACACTGTGTCATTGTCAAAGATCTATCTCAGACTGAAGAAATGACTCAGCCCAGAAAACGTTTTTGTACAAGCATGAGGGCCTGAGTTCGATTCCAAGAATTCACATTAAAAGTCAGGTGTGGTGGTATACACTTCTAATTCCAGCCCTGAGGAAACACAGACCTAAAGATCCCTTGGGCTTGCTGACAAACCACACTATCCACTTGGTGAGTTCCAATCCAGGGAGAGACGCTGTCTCAAAGAAAACTGTTAATGGTTACTGAGGAATGACACTTGAGGTTGTCCTCTGACCTCTACAACCATGTGCACTTGTGCATACATGCATACCTGCACACACATGAATATATATCACACATTAAAAACTCTATCTCATTCTTATAATTTGGAAGAAAATATAAATTTTATAACTACTACTGTAAACAAATAACCTACCTGGTTCAAGTAATAAGCATTCTTGTGGATTCTTTGGGTTGCAAACTTTTCCAGTACTGTAAATGGTGCTCATGGTGTTCAGAATTGTGTTCAACTGCAAATCAAACATAATAAATAGTGATATGCGCCGGGTGGTGGTGGCGCATGCCTTTAATCCCAGCACTCGGGAGGCAGAGACAGGCGGATCTCTGTGAGTTCGAGGCCGGGCTGAACCTACAGCCTCCAAAACAATACAGAGAAACCCTGTCTCATAAAACCAAAAAAAATAGTGATATGCATAGAAATGTACTATAATGGATGATAGCATAAAGATATCAATTTGGTCATGGACTTTTTTCACTTTTACTTAAAATAGATTATTTTCTCATACAATCTATCCTCATTATAGTTTCCTGTCCCTCTACTCCTTCCAGTTTCTCCCCACTTCTCTAGATTCACTCCCTTTCTGTCTCTCACTATAAAAGAACAGGCTTCTGAGCAACAACAAGCAAAGAAGACAGAATAAAATATAATATGATGAAGCAGAAACTATTGTATCAAAGTTGGACATGGCAACCCAACAAGAGGAAAAGAGTCCCAAGTGCAGGCACATGAATCAGAGATCCATTCGTTCTCACACCCAGAAGTCCCATAAAAATACTAAGCTAAAAGCTGATATATACACAGAGGACCTGCTGCAGACCCATGTTGACCCTGTTTTTGCTGCTTTAATTTCTGTGCTCATGAGTTCACATGGTCAAAGGATTTTTAAATACCTCAAAAATATAGCAACTCAAGTCTTCTTTGCCAAGCATGCTCCTATGTATAGAGAACAAATAGCTTATGTAATTGTCTGTGCTGTCAACTAGCACAGAATCTTGAGAACTTGAGATAAATACTTATAGATTAACTAAAATAAAAATGTCTTCCAAAACTCCCAGGCACATTTCTCACGCACGCATAAAGATTGTGCTTCTGTTTCCTTTTAGCATTCCACTATTACGATTCCACTACGTCTTGTGTTCTGATAATTCTGAACCAAGCAAGTTCCTGACCTTCAAAGTCCCCCAAGTCATGGAATAAGATGGTCATGAAATGGGTCTCAACATAAGGGAGTGGCAGGAACTGGAACTGTCACCAGAAAGTGATGTGGCAGTGTGAGCTAAGGAGTTAGGCAGGGTAGAATACGGGAGACTTGTAACCTGGAGATTCAGAAATGGCTTCATAGAGGTAGAGTTGCATGTTCCAGAAGTAGAAATTTGTCAGGTAAAGGAAAAGAGAAGGCAGACCCTAAGGTGTGAAAGGCAAGTCATTTTTAACAAGTGGTGAGATTATTAGGACTCCAGTGACAGTGCTCACTGAAGGGAATGGAGGCCACGAGAATGGAGAGATACCTGGGATCCAGATCACAAGGGGCTATCTATGCCCCAATAAAGAATTTAAACTTTACCCTGTAGGTACAAGGAAGTGAAGATTCTGGATAAAGCCGAGCTGCTCAAGGGCACCAGTAGGTGCAAGTCAGCAAAAGGTTTATTTCCACTCCAAGATAAATACAGGAATGGAAAGAATAAACTTCTATAGGACTTTTGTAAAACTCAATAGACCCATTATATCTAAGCAGGAAACCACGAGTTGATTCATAGTGGGTTGGAAACACAGGAAGAAAAGAGAAAGAAATGAAAGAGGCCGGGCGGTGATAGTGTGTGCCTTTAATCCCAGCACTCGGGAGGCAGAGGCAGGCGGATCTCTGTGAGTTCAAGGCCAGCCTGGTCTACAAGAGCTAGTTCCAGAACAGCCTCCAAAGCCACAGAGAAACCCTGCCTTGAAAAACAAAAACAAAAAACAAACAAACAAACAAAAAAAGAAATGAAAGAGAAGGAGGGAAGAAAGGAAAGAGAAAAGAAGGGATTACTGATTCTTTCACACCATTCATTAAAATGCTAGATTTCTCCTAACACTGTCATGTATTATTCTTTTACTCTGCTACAAACTCTTTGTCTTGAAAACATGAGCTAAAGCCCATGCTTAAAATTTCCACAAGATCCCATAGTCCAAGGCGATACATCCACCTTAGCACAAAATCCCTCATGGTCTCTTTCTCTGTTATTTCAACTTCCCCTCCCTTCTCTCCATGCATCCTGAACTCTCCTCTGTTCTCACACAATTAAAGCTCTTACTTGCACTTTAGTGGTTTTCAATCCTGGCTATGCAATGTAATTATTTGGAGCTCTTTTAAAATGAAAATGTCTAAGATCCATATAGACTACAGTAGGCTGTCTACATTCAGATGGGCAAGATTTCTCATGGAGTCTTTGTTTAAAAAACAGAGAAACACAGACAAGACAAGATAAGGTAGATTAATAACTTAGTGGAATAATTAAATCCAAGGAATGTAGAATAACAAATATCAACTTGTAGGAACAAATCCCATATGGCTTTATCTCTGTTCTTATCATGAGCTTTTATTTTTATAAATGCAGATTAAGACATACATAGTTCCAGAGGACAAGCAACTGAGAAAGGAAACTTTGATGTGAAAGAACTGCATGTTTTAGATAAAAATATTTCAATAGGCTAGAGCAGGGGTCTTCTGTGTGTTTTCATAAAGCTTTGTTGGAAGACAGCCATCTCCATTCATCTATGTATTATCTATGGCTGACTTCCTGCTCTGATGGCAGAACTGACTTGTTGTGACACAGACAATATGGCCTGCAAAACCTAAGATATTTATTTTATGTCTTTTTACAGCTTGCTTTCAAGTTTGCTGGCCCCTGAACTAGGGGCATGGAATGAGAGATGGTATTTTAACTGGGTAAATGTAAGAATTCTTGAAATCATCTCAGCATTGAATGTTTTTTAATGTGTCGTTTTTTTTTACAGCTATTTTGACACAAAAGATTGGGGGCTTTATCAAGAGTGAGGCTGATATGAACTAACCAAGGCATTCAGAAATAAGAAAAACCAAACAAAAAAGAACATTGCTCTAGTATAGTCCTAGACTGGCTCAGTCAGTGCAGAACACAGTGTGCAAAATGTCATATACCTGTTCACTTCTGTGCTGATCAGAACCCAAGTGTTGTCTTTCACCCTCAAGAAGATTTTAATTTGGATCATAAGTTTTATAGTAACCCTACCTAGACACAGAGCTGGTATTACTATCTTTGCAGGTAAGGAACTCATCCATGTAAGCTGTAAGTATGTATTTCTTCTCACACATTTCAACTCTTGAGAGCAAAACTAGCATGTTCACAAACACACCTGTTTGTTCTTGTCCGCTGAGAGAGCCGAAGACCCACTCTGCTGAAGGGCCTGCAGTTGACGCTTGATGGTAAGATTCTGAACTTCTTGTAGTGAGTAATTTTTGGCAAGCTTAGACTGCTCTTCATAAAAGGCAGACCATTTGGCAGCAGCCTCATTCTGAAAAATAAATAAAATAAAGTTAGACAGAAGATATAGTCCAAAGAACATCTGGTGAAACATCTACTACTTCCTGCGTGGCTTAGTCCCTTACTTTGCTAAGGGTCAAGGTTTAGGTTAAAAGTAATCAGGCCACTCTTGGGCCACTTTCTTTCTGGCCCAGTGCCTAGTTTTCCCAAGGGTCCTGTCCCAAGAACTGGAAGTAAATTCTCACAGATAATTCACACTGTGAGGCCCTGGAACTTATGGCCTTGGTGCTATGACGTGGGAAAGTTGGCTAAAGATTCAGGGATGAATGGTCTAAAAGGAGAACCTTGCAGATCTCAGAGTAGACAGACACAATGGGAACACAGTCCCTTGTGACCACCGGAACCATGAGAAATGAGAACCAGATCAAAGAGAGCTCCTGGGTGCCCTGGTTTAGTGCAGGGATTTTGGCCTTACATTGGGATCTCAAAGGAAGGCTTCCTGGAGCAGGGCCATTTTTGGTAGGGTGACGATTTTCTGACAGCAACAGAAGTCACCAAACAGGTGATGATGATTCTGGGATCCCCCTGCCTCCCTGCAGCAGCCCCATCTTGACAATAAGCAGGATGGACTTCTCTAACACAGTCTCTCAATGCACAGCGTCACTTCCATTTGTCAAAGAATAAAAGGAACAACTGCTTTCTATGGGAGACTGCTTTGGAGCACACAAAGAGGTGGCATGTGGGCTCCACTCCTGGAGTCAGACACTTCTGGCAAGCTGTGTGATTTTGGGCAAATAATCTTTCACATGATTAAGCAATTCTAGTGGTGTGATTGTGACTAAAGGATTCTTGTAAGGATGACAGCAGTTAACACATATAAAGTGTTCCCAGAGTGCTTGACACATCCTAAGCATTTAATAAATGCTATTTTATTGTGCATAGAGAAAAAATCCTCATTCTTAAGTTGTTTAGGGTTGTATAAGATGAGTAGGATATATATCAAGAATGATTTCTCAGTGAAACACAAGTCTATAATAAAATTTGAACCAATCCATTTCTGTAATAAGAAGGTAAAAATCAAATAGGGGTTCAAATTTATTCAAGTATTCTTAGAGGAGATAAGACTTAAGCAGCCATGAAGGAGGTGGAGGTGGATAGCTGTAGAATGATTTGAAAAACCATTTGGCTCCTTTTGAGTTTTTTTTTAAGTCCTATGTGATGGAAAATCATTGTGTCACTATTTTTATCTATTAACCACAGCAAGGTATTGGAGCTGGCAGTCAACCCATCATTCTGACTAACATCCTGCAGAAAACTGAGAACCTCACTTCAGCAGTGTGCAAAGATCTTAATGTCAGCCCTAGCCACACCTAGCTTGGCAGTGAGATTGGATCCACAAGTTCTAGACAGAACCTTCAATGCATCCTGATGAGACCTAGAAAGAGAAGAAACATATCTGCACTCCTGGCCCACAAAAACTGTAGAACAAGTGTGTGTGTGTGTGTGTGTGTGTGTGTGTGTGTGTGTGTGTGTGTTACACATTATGAGACTTAAAAGTTCTTTTAACTTGACTTGCATTTTGCCTCCTGAATAATGCTCTTTCCCAAGCTATTCTTTTACATTTTATTTCACAGTTTTTTCCATATCCTCCCTCTAAGGCTCCTGAGCCTAAATAAAATAGACAACATAGCTGTTATGCAGACTCAAAGGCAGTTCATATACAATTACTCAATTGCTTAGACAGTGGCTGCTGGCTACATGCAAATTATGGACCTGACTGATGTATGAAGCAAAGCTTAGACAGCAGCTTATATAGCTCCTCATCTTCAAGGAGTAAGCTGGGATGAATTAAATAGCTTTACACACACCCTCTGTACAAAAGCAGAGAAGAAAAAACTGAAACAGCCAAGTTTTCTATAGACACCCACAGGGGTTTGGGGACAAGACACGTTTTTGGAACAACCAGAGGACATTCACTCTCTGACTTCCATCTAAAACTGTAATGAATACTGTATTTATATTCCATGAGACTTCCTTGCAGTTACAAGGACTACAAGTATAAACCACTAAATTCTGCTTTTAAATGTTCAAAAACATAGTCTGTGTAAATTAAATCTGATAATTTCTTTCTGGTTTTAAATGTCTGCATGTGAGCTTTTGCCTTAGGACATAGATCTAGTGTTCCCATACCCAAATTGTGTCACTTTTATTTAGGCAATAATTTTATCAAATAGCACATATTTTCTTTTGTGTGAACCTAGATCTTTCTCTAGCTCCTTCTCTCTTTCTCTCTTTAGCTACCCTCCCCCCACCCCGTGTGTGTGTGTGTGTGTGTGTGTGTGTGTGTGTGTGTGTGTAAAGGAGACCATGGCAGGGGAGAAAAATCCATGTTAAGAGAAGTGAAAAGAAAAGAGGAAAGAGACATAAAAGCAGAAGAAGGCCCTCTGCAGGGAAGACAGAGTCAAGCAAGAGAACAGTATAGGAGAGTGGGCATTGAATATGAACAAAGTGTGCATGGAAAAATGCTACCTTGTATGCTATCATTTAAAAATTAATTTAAAAGATAGTGAAGTAAAAACCCACCATATTCTGGAGTGAAGAAAAAGAATCTAGTTAGCCAGGTTATTAATATAAGTATATAGAATTAGTACTATATAAACTTCTTATTTCCTAGGCAAGTCTTTATGACCTATATTTATTTATTTTCAAAATTATAAATCAGTGCTTCATCCTTTAATCAGGGCTGATAAATTATAGCCCTTGGGCCAAGCTCAGGTATCACCTGTTCTTTCTTCAATAAAGTTTAATTGGTAAGCCACCCATCCATTTCTGCCATACTGTCTATGGCTGCTTTCTCTGCACAACTGTGAGGCTGGGTGCTTATGAAGAAACTGTAAGGCCCAAGAGGCCAAGAAGATTCACTGCTGGACCATTTACTAAAAAGAGTGTTGATCCCTGCTTTTGATGAAGAACTATCATAATTTTTGAGGCCTATGAAGCATTTATATGCTATAATATAACACAGAAAAATTGTGAGGCACAGACAAGACGAGTTTCTTCTTCTGATAAGTTGCTTGAGATATAAAGCACTGCTATCTTATTTTCTATTTTTCTAGAGCTCACCGATGGAGCTAGACTATTGGCAACCTTTCAACCCTACACCTGTGGAAGTCCTCTGAAGACAAGAAATGAAAAGCTGAAGAGAACCTTAGCTCTGGGACCTTGCAGTCCAGCAATCTCCAAGGAAAAGTTCCACCCTCAAGCCCCATATGCTGGGCTGCTTTCCAGATATGGCCCTCAAAGCCATGTCAGGCTCTGACAACAAAGCTACCCTGGTTACCTTTTAAACATACCCAGAGACTTGCAGCATTAAAAATAAATATGTTATTCACCGGAGTAAGTAACACATGTTATATGAATCCTGTCATGCCATTCTAGAACTCCAAAACTTTTCTACATTTTGTACAAAAGAGTTGACATTTTAAGTTTCTGAACATTTGAAAACTTTGTTTTTTTACTTTTATGTTTTTGGTTATTTGTTGTAGCTGCTGTTTTGTTTCATTTTGTTTTTCAATACAGTCTTTCTCTGTGTAGCCCTAGCTGTCCTGGAGCTCGATTTGTAGACCAGCCTGGCTTCGAACTCAAAGAGATCCGCCTGCCACAGCCTCCTGAGTGCTGGGATTAAAGGTGTGTGCCACCACCACCAGGCTTGTTTTGTTTGTTTGTTTTACTTTTTTCTTCTGGGGGAAAAAGTACTCAGCCCTGATTTCTAGTTTTCTTGTGTCTCAATGATGCTTCACTGACTCTTGTTCTCACATACAGGTATTATATGTGTCATGAAGCATGGTGTGGAACCATTAGAGACAAGGATTAAGTCAACATTCTTTGCTGAGATGGAGACTAACAGTTTATTTAGCATTGTCAGGCTCTGAATTACCCTGAAGACAGGAATAGGAAACAAAAATGGGTATTCCCAGAGATCCCCTAGGACCTAGCCGAAAACCTGAAGGACCCTAGACATCACCAAGAGAATAAGCATTGGCCTCCTACTCTCTCTAAATAACTTCTGATTAAAACAACAACAAAAAACAAGAAAGAGTTGCAAAGCAATCTTCAAAACTCTCTTCAGGGACATGGACAGGAGTAAGGGGGCAGTTGTTATAGTTACTGCTAAATTTTGGACTCCTCTTGCTCTCTCTAAGATTAAAATGATCCAGAGACATTCTATGCTACTGCAGAGCTTCTCATCTTGTTATTAAAAACCAAGCATGCCCGTTTTGAAAGTGTTGCTAGGAGGTCCCTGTTTCTCCCTAAAACGCCAGGTCTTTGTGTGCAGGAAGGTCAGGATTGAGTTGAATTAACTAATAAAGGGGAGTTTTAAGGGCTGAGGAGATGGCTTAGAAAGCAAAGTGCTTGCCATGCAAACATCAGGACCCGACTTTATTCTCCAGAACCCGTTAAAAAGACAGACCTAGGCTAGGGTGGGTAGTGCACACCTTTAATACCAGCACTCAGGAGGCAGAGACAGAGGAATCTCTGTGAGTTCAAGGCCAACCTCTCCAACAAAGCAAGTTCCAGGAAAGCCAGAGCTGTTACACAGAGAAACTCTGTCTCTAAAGAAAACAAACAAACAAACAAACAAAACAACAACAAAAGACCCTGTCTGAAAAATAAGGTGGATATATGTGGAGAATGAAAACTTTGGCTCTATGGCAACACGCACGCATGCACTCATACCTATACCTGTGCCTTTGTGGAAGCTTTACAAAGAATCTTATTTCAAAAATTAAACCACTTTAAACTACAAAGAAAGTGTCATGCCAAAAAAGTAGTGTCATTTTACGGAGCAATTAGTTATCCTTTAACTGCTGGATACTGAATCTATATTTCCTGAAGTAAAGATGTGTTGTGCAACATATTACAAGAGCTTGTGATTAATTTTCGCTGAATTTCTGAACTACCCACAAACTTCTGCTTTTAAAACAAATGCTTTTTTAATATTCACTTCTAAACTAACCTATTAATGCAGAGGCATGGATGCAAACAGAAAAATCATCTTTCCTGGGAAACATTTCCAATTGTCCAGACAGTGCTGAAGTTTTCAGCTAGATATGTTAAGTAATGGTGACCTGAATGTAGTAGCTAAAATATGTGTGTCATGCTATGTCAATTAATTATTGTCTTGGTTAGTTTTTTGTTATTGTTGTTAACTTGATAGATGCTAGGGTCGTTTAGGAAGAAGGAACATCAACTGAGTAAATGAGTGCCCCCATTAGACTGGACTGTAGGCAAGTCTGTGAAGCATTTTCTGGATTAATGTTTGCTATGGAAGAGCCCAGTACAATGTGGGTGGTGTCTTCCCACCCTGAGTAGGTGGTCTTGGAGCATCTAAAAAAGAAACTTAGCAAGTCACCAGGAGCAAGCCAGTAAGCAGAATTCCTACATGGCTTCTGCTTCAGTTCCTGCTTCCAGTTCCTGTCCTGAGTTTTCCTACCCTGACTTCCACTGGTGGTTCCCTGGACAAGTGTGATGAAGGAAACCCTTTCTTCCCCAAGTTGCTTTTGGTCAGTGTTTTATCACAGCAACAGAAACCCTAATTAAGACACTTCGTGGACCCAATAACTCCTGGTGGAATTATATATGATTTTCTTGCCAGTTTTCATTCAAATCCATTAGGGAATAGGGCTATCTTTGCTTTTATTTCTTGAACAGAAATGACATAATCTTAAAAAGTCACATAAAAAGACCAGACTATGGATGGAATCAGTCATACATAACATAATGGCAGAGAAATGTAGGGAGCTTTAAAAGCCTGTTTTGAGCCAAGTTTTTCCTTATCCCTATTTTCTGGTTCCTGCCACATTCTAGGTAGGTAGCTTTTAGGGCATCATAGTTTGGGACCTTCTTTTATTTACAACATTATCTAAGTAACATCATACTATGCCAGGTCTGTAGGTTGGTAACCCCAACATCCTGACTCCTGAAAGTTACTTCAGGAGACAATATGAAAAGAGAAGGTGGCCCTCAGTAATGTCACCATGATAGGGAATGGACACACAAATGTCATACAATCTAATTTTTTGTTCTATATTAACTATCTATTGCAATAATACTATCTAAGAAACAGCCAAAAAGCCTCAATAGCATAAGTGTTTATTGTTTATGTGCCTAAAATAACTCAGAGTTGGCAGACACCTCTGCTGATCTTGGCTGGATTTGCATGCAACTCTGGAAGTTGGCTTCTGCTTGGGCAACTACTTAATAGCTGGCTAGTCTAAACATGTTCTCTTGGCAAAGACAAAGGTGCGAAGGACAAGCCCCATTGTTCAAGCCCATTAAGCTACTGTTGTCATCAGTCCTGCTTAACACAAATCGAGACAAAAGATGAAGGACACACTCACAGAACCTGCAGTGGGATGGCGCTGCAAAGTGGCATGATCTTAGACATTATTATGGGAAAGGATGAAGACCTGAGTCCATCAATGCAATTTGCCATACTTCCTTAACCAAAGGTGGAGCTGCTACCCACGCATTTGTTTAAACGCTTTGCAAACCTATTTAGACTTTTCGATGTCTCACATTTTTTAGATTAAAGTTTTACAGGTCTTATCAGCTTCACCACCTGTGGTGTAAGTAGAGCTTCTCTCTGTTTACTCTGAATTTATCTCGGTTGTGCTTCCAGCTGAATTGCCTTTCAGGTAGAAAATGATTGGGCCAATGCAATTGTCAACACTCTGTCCTTTCCTGTTCCAGGTCACACTTTTCCTTCAGTGAGGTTTCCGGCAGCTCCCAGCCCTCTCAGACTAATCTGACTAATCTTGGGGGAAGGGGAAGGGTCCCTCCCTCCCTTCCTTTTTTTCTTTACGTCTGAACACCAGCATTGTGCTAATCATTTTGGTAGTGGAAGTGTATTTAGTTAATGTCTTCAGGAGACAATCCAAAATGACTTTTAGGTCCTTTCTGATCTGAAACTATTTCCTATGGTTCATCAGCTCCCTGTAACTGCCAACTTACAGCCAACTTGGATTTTCCAGATCAGTTTCAATTCATGTAATTCCATAATATATGACAACTTCTGGTGATAAATGTTTTTGTTACAGTTAGGATTATTCTTATCAAATACTTAAGCATTAGTGATCTTCTAAAAAAACCTTCTTTGGGAATTTTATAAATAC
This sequence comes from Mesocricetus auratus, assembly GCF_017639785.1. Lineage (NCBI taxonomy): Eukaryota > Metazoa > Chordata > Mammalia > Rodentia > Cricetidae > Mesocricetus > Mesocricetus auratus. Next base: position 16,834,371 of record NW_024429188.1, read on the forward strand.
TTATTTTATGAGGGAACTTTTTTCAAAATTTGCAAAGTCTCCCTGAAGCAATAAATACATCACACTACTAAGAGCAGAAGAACCTAACGACCTCAAGGATATCAATGGTAATTTCAAGTATTTTATTGGTTTTCTGTTAAAACTCAGTTCCTGCTAAGCAAATGTTAAGCTCTGAAAATTCCAGAACTATTTATTTTCTCTATCTAAGAAGTTCATGTTTCATTAACTCCCCCCATAAGATAAACTAGACAATCAGATGGTCTCATTAAAGCAAACTCACAGTTTCTAACTCTGTATGTCAGTGCATTTCTAAGAATGAGTGTTGAACTATGATAAAACAGAGTAAGGTCTGTAGTATGGAAATTTATGGGAACACATTCTCCCCTTTGCCCAGGAAAGGCTTGCTGTGAAAATACACAGACAAAGGTTGATATTTCTTAATTCTTGACCTTGAATTCTCAACTGACAAGGCCAAGAAGCAGGCAAAGGAGGGAACATGATGGCTTTTTCCCAGAAACCTATTTCCCAGCAGCTGTTCTGTGAATCTCAGAAGATCCTCAGAAATGGAAGAATCTAGCTTCCTTCAAATCTGACCTTTGCAGGGCAATCTTTATTCAAAACCACCTGAGCTGAGCATGTGTCTCAGCGCTGAATACTTACCTGGCATGCACAAGGCTCCAGCTTAAATTTTCATACTACACATAAAAAAATCTAAAAATAAAACCTGCACGTTTGAGATACCAGTAACACAGTAGACTTTTCAAAATGCAAACCCAATGAATAATATTTTTTGATGAGGGCCAAACTAAATGCCTGGTACAGTATCAAATTACACACAAACACACACTCTTCATATATTTTCTAAATTCAGCATTCATTTATAGTATATACTATATTATTAATACCGTGATCATAATTGTATTCTGTTTAGAGCTGAGTCAAATGGGTCTGAAGGAAGTTAACACACTTACTCAATTAGATGGGAACAAATAGAGACCTACAGCCAAATATTACGCACAGAGTGAGAGACTTCCTAAAAGGGAAAAAAGGGAAGTCTCCAACAAATCCCCCATCACCCAGAGCTCAGGGAACTCTAAAGAAGAGGAGGCAGAAAAAGTGTAAGATCCAGAGGGAATGGAGAGGCTCGATGCACATATGAACTCACATAGTCTGTAACAACATGCTCAAGACCTGCATGGGGCTGCACCAAATGGGGTCCTAAAGCTGAAAGGAGAAGTGGACACAAGCCCCCATACCTAACCCAGAAGCCATCTCCAATTGATAATCACTGGCGAATGAAAATTTAATTTTCTCCAAGGAAGTTCACCGAGGAAACAAACTACTCTTAAGGGTAGGATTCATGCCCAGCGGTGGATGGTCAACAGAAAACAAACACAATGACATCTTTGCAGGATATCTGTCTCATAATGTCGTGTCAGGACTTTTCCTTTTTTTGCTTTGTTTTTTAATTTTATAATATTTTTATTTTACTTATATATATACATTTTCTTTCTCTCTCTCTCTCACACACACACACACACGCGCGTGCGCGCACGCACACAGGTTCTTTGCATACATATTGTAACTTCCAGTTTAGTGTTTTTGTGTGGGATCCCTGAGTGTGTGAACAAGTGGGTCTCTGGGGTTATATGTGTTTCTTGTGCCTTTTCTTGGGCTTTTTTCCTTCTGTTTGTTTGTTTTGTCCTAATCTGATATGTTAGTTTTTGTTTTATCTTATCATATTTCATTTTATTATTATCTTTTAGTAGTCTGTTTGTTTTCTAATGAGAGACAGAAAGGGAGTAGATCCAGATAGGAGAGGATATGTAGAGGGCCTGGGACGGGCTGTAACCAGAATATAGTATATGAGGAGAAAAATCTATTTTCAATAAGACACTTGATCGAGACCTTCAGCTTCTAAGATTCAAAGGAGGAACGGAACCCAGACTATTTGGCCCAAGTTCATACTTACTTATGTGCACTCATTGTCCGTATAGCACAGTGTATCTCAGGAACCTCATCTTAGAACTCCTGTGATACCTGTCCACTGCCTAGCCTATAAAGAGAATCTCTCCACATGAAACTAGGAGAGAATAGGAAGATGAACACAATTGCCTCCCTGTGCAGGTAAACCCACACCAGTTCACCTGAGGGCTTTGAAAAGCCCTTCTTCACCACTTCCTGGCAAAGGGAATACGGAGTTGCTTGTCATTTTTCTTTTGTTTAAATGTTCTTTTCCCCCCAAAGTATATACAGTTTTCTCCAGTTTAAAACATCTGATAATTTATAGTCTTCCATTTCTACTTTTTTGCTCTAATCAAACTGTATAATTAAAAAATGATGTTACCTTTTTTTGCACTGTGCCACTGAGTCAAACCCCAATACCATAATAATCTCAAAGATGCTTTCAACAAATATCGTTACATCACAGTCTATAATATGACTTCTGCATACGTAGGCCGTCAAAAGAAGGCCCTTCAAATATCCTAGCTCCCTCTTACACTAATAACAACAATGTCTTCCTTTTCTCCTAAGCCTATAAGCATCAAGTATCATTCTGATGTTTTTGTATACCTGATGAGCATATATGAGCATATTTTTAACAGGTGAATTAACTAAGATTTGGGCAGGAGGATGGCTGTTTTGTTAAGAGGGTGTACTTCCCTCGTAGAGGATGCAAGTTTGGTACCCAGCATCTATGCGTGGTGACATACAACAGCCTGTAACTTCAGCTCCTGGGGTATCCCACATCTCAGACTTCCATGAGCATCTGCACTCACATGCATGGTTTGAAAATACTAAAAATAAATCCTAAAACAAAAAGTAACTAAGATCTAGAACTCAAGTTCACCCAGCTAAAAAGTGGTGGGGCCAGGATTTGGATGTCAGTAGTCTAGCTCCAGGCTAGCCAGCTTTCAAGCATGTTGTTAGTCTCACCATGAACCATTCAGTTGAGAAAATCTACAGTACGGTTTGGCCACCTCCAACAAAAATCACATAAAAACTGAGAAAAATGTTACACTAAAGAGAACATGGGTAAGACCAAAATGTGAGATCAAATAAAAGCAACTCATTTGTAAACATTAGATTGTCAAAAATCTCCTTGAACTTTGGAAAAATAGCTTAGGATTCCAAAGGAGATAGTAATCCTCAGATTCACTCTGTTCTATGAATGGCAGTAATTTAAATACACATTTGAAAGGAATGAGGCTTCTAAGCTACAGTTTTGGAGGAAATCATTAGGGGACACAAAAAGTATTTTCTTAAATAGTTGTTCAATTTTCCACCACTTAAATATACTTAAAAGGCACTTCAGGATCTGTGAGAAAGAAATAACTCTAAGTCCTTGCACTTGTCAAGCAAAATATGCTGCTTTCCCAGAGTAGGCTGAGAGTTTTTAGGACTGGTTTAATTATAGCTTTTCTTCTGTGACCTTTGGAAATTCCTCAGAGCTCTGTGACAATGAAAGAAGGAATTCCCGAGTCTAGTTTCACCTAAGCCATGGTTACCTTAATTACTAAGCTGCTGCCTTCACTAAACCTCCACTTGCATTTTTTCAGTTAATATGTCATTTGTAGTTCTCAGATAGTCCTGTTGGCATTATAGGCTAAAGAAAATTATTGACTCAATAACTTAAAACATTTCCATGAATGCTTTGCATGCCAAGTATAATGAGAATAGTGATGGTAACTTTATCAAACGTTTCCACTCATCTCTGGAATTGTCTCTGGAATCTGGTCCGAGAATTCATTCATAACAATTTTCCAAATGAACTTTAAGGTCAATTGAATTTAGTCATGTGGAATAGTAGGATCAGAGATACAGAGGCAATCTTTTGACCTCACATTTCAGAGATTTCTATGATTTCCCTATCCAGTCTTATAAGCAGTAATTCTAATCTTTAATAAGCAATCAGTACCCCATAGGTAGCCTCAAAACAACTCACCATCTTTTGGGCATTCTCCTCAGTAATATTGGTGTTATAATTCCAAGAAGCAAGTGCACTTTGATAAGACAGGTCTTCAGCTTCCTGGTTAAACTTGTCTAAAAATGTCTTGGCCTGTTCCTCGATGATGGACTGAGCAGTAGTTACAGCAACAAGGCTGAGAAGGAGCCAGGAGGAGCTTGACATCTTTCCCCGTGCACCAAGATCCCATCCACTGAGCAACTTTCCCTAGAGTAAAATCTCTTCATGAGATTTTCTCTCTCATCAGCCTTTGAACTTGGGTTGGGCACTGAGAAGGGAAGACAAAAAAAAAGCAGAAGAAGAAACAGAAGAGAACAGTAAACAAGCTGCTGAACCAATATGAAGTTAATCCTGGAGAGGACAGATATGTAAACAGATTTTTTAGGATGATTTTTTTAAGTAAACTAAATAAAGACATGTTATTCATTAATCCTAGAAAACCTTAGCTCTGCTAACGTTTTATGACCAAATCAAAACTTGGACTTTCAGTTAATATATTCCTTAAAAGCTGTTAAAGATACACTGTGTGTTACTATGATTTTACAGTAACAAAAAAGAGGCTAGAATTAGAAACCATGGGAGACATATTGGAACTTGTAACTGTTTCTGACAATTCTATCAGTATGTTTTCCATCCTTTCTTTTTCTTGTTTTTAATTTATTTGTTTGTTTGTTTGTTTTTCAAGACAGGGTTTCTCTGTGTAGTCCTGCGTGTCCTGGAACTTACTCTGTAGACCAGGCTAGCCTGGAACTCAGAGAGATCCTCCTGCCTCTGCCTCCCACGTGCTAGGACTAAAGGCATGCACCACCGCTGCCCATCCCCATTCTTTCTTTTACTTACAAGAGAATGCTCACAAAATTCATTTCCTTGTTTAACTGTTCAACAGTTTTCTTTCCAAATAAGCAACTTTGCCTTTGCCTTTATGAGCTTTATTTAAGAATAATAATTTCTCTTCCAAATTTAAAAAATTATAAGACTATTCTCCACTATGCGGGGTTAATCCTCCCATTGTTGCTTTGGCAAAGTTTTGAGCTGTCATTTTCCATTTCTCAGGAGACATGTTAAACTCTAGTTCCATGGCTAACTTCATCAAGTACCTCTTTCCCTTTGGCTTACCTGCTTAAAACTTAGCTGAGATCACAAGGAAGTAATAATGTGGAATACATTATGAAATCCAAAGCATTTCCATGTCAAGTCCTGGGCATCAATAGGCATGGGATCATGGCAAAGTGAAGATCAAAGAGAATCTACTGGTTATCCTGTTGAAGTTCAGCAGCTGGCTCCGTGTCCTCATTCCCAGGGTGTAAGCATGGCATAGATAAAAGACAGGAGCCACTTTAAATGCCAGGGCTACTAGGCCTGCTTGATTGTGATTATGAAACCTTCACGTAGAGAAAACATTTCTCCACCCAGAAAAACAAGTCTTCCAGGTTTATACTAAATGGTAATAACCAAGCCTGAAAAATAATTCCACTACTTCACTTTATTCCAAACTTGGGCAGACAATTGTAGAATAAGAACAAACGCAATAATTGCTCCAAGTGTTTTGTGTTATAACATTTTATTTAAGCATCACAACCTACCTGTGGGCAAATATTTACATCACCATTTTATGGACTGTGAAATTGAACTTAAGTAGCTAAACCTCACTAGGTTAATAAGGGATGGAACTGGGCCATGAACCCAGGCTGTCTGGCTTTAGAGTACAGGCAGAGCTCAGTTGTATGCTGCAGTCTGAACAGGAATGGAGCCGTACATGGCTAAAGAAGAAGGACTTGTGTCTTTAGTGAAGATGGTGGATTTGGTTCCATTATATCGAATGTGAATCAAGATAAAGCAGGTGGCAAATTTCAACAATAACAAAAACATCAAAGAAAATGACGTGAGAGAAAAATTGGGTGCAGATGTGGCAGTAAGGCTCTTCCATACACAAGGAATCTGAAAATCTCACTGCTTCTCAGAGGCTTAAGGAGAAAAATAGGCAACACAACGGGGAGCAGCATGTGAGTCTCTGAAAAAGCTGAAAGGAATGTCTGTCTATTCAGATGACCTCCTGAATGAGATACTTGGAGTTAGAGGGGACATCCAGTTTACTGAGACAGAAAATAAAGATTCACACAGTCAAATAAAATGTAGAAAGCACAATGTAAAAGTCAATCTAAAAGTAGACGAACAAGAAAACGAAGAGGCAGGGAAATGCTAGAAGCCAAGAAACTCCAAGCAGTGGTGGAATTGTATGTAATGATGCTTTATAGAAACTGGCTTCTGATGGTCCACAGCAAGTACTCACCGAACCGCTGGGATTTTGGTTCACTCTTTATTGATAACATAATGGTGCTCTGTTACCTAGAAGTGTTGTCTCTGAGCCCGTTCTGAGAATAGAAAGAATCCTCTAGAGATGGAGGGCATGTGACCAGTAAAACAATTGGCCTCAAGGAACATATTATCTTTAAGGAAAGATTCTAACTTCGAAAACCATTGGAGTCGGGGGTGTGTTGATTAAAGAGAAGAAATTGACCTTGATACCTGACGAAACTGTAAAATATAATTTTTACTATGTGACCAGTAAGCACTTGGAAAATGTTGATCTGGTCCATAAGGAATTTTCTCTTCTTTTACAGAGCTGAGGACTGAACCCAGGGCCTTGCACTTGCTAGGCAAGTGCTCTGCCACTGCGCTAAATCCCCAACCCCCATAAGGAATTTTCTAAGACAAAGTCAGATGCTGCCTCCCTTATTTCCCCTCTAATGAAAGAATACAATCCTTTCCTATAAGAAAATTCCAAAGACATAACATAGATTTCATTTCACTAAAGAGTTAACAAAAGGTTAAGTGCTATGACTAAAACCAAATGTTCCTGAAAGAAGCACATAGTACAGGATTAGGCAGTCTGCTGATATCATAACCAACAGAAATCTTGGTTCATCTAATGTTTATAGACTATCTACTATGAGCTCTGTAGTAGTCTAGATATTATATACATGCATTAGTATATGAGACAGTAAAGACTCCCACAGGTATAATATATGATGCTAGGGTATAGGGCATAATTGAGTAGATTGTAATAAACACTATGACTGGCATTAATCAGAAAACTGGAGAAGGGAAGAAAAGAGAAAGATGAAGTAGGAAGAGAGATCTTTTGTTTTAAAAAAGGTGTCTCTGAAAAGGTGTCATCTTGGCAGAGATCTGGAAGGATGTGAAGGATATATATGAAGGCCATCTAAGGAGAGACTTTTCCAGATGCAGGTAGCAGCCATGCACAAAAGGTGTAGGCAGATCTCAAGAACATCAGAGGCCTATGTGACTAGATATGAAGCTGAGGACAAAGCTTGCTCTTATACCAGGAGGGCCTGAAAGAAAATTCCATCTGTGGCTTTTCCCCTGAGGCATGCAGGAAGACAATGGAAACCTTCAAGTGGAGAACTTATATGACAAAAGTTTTTTATGCTCTCTGGCTGCTACCCAGTGAACATTCCGAGGAGGTAGAGCTGCATGGCTTTAGGCCTTTAACATACTAGTACCCTGCATATAATTTCATTCCTGCAAAGCTAGTGGTCTCATGGAGATGTTGTAGTATATGAATTTATATTTGAGTAAGAGTAAAAGCTACTCACAATGAAAGGAGCACTGTGTTAGCTAACTCCTGTACTGAAAGATCTAAGCAAACTGTCAATCTTTCAGGGGGCATTCCTTGCATCAGTGGTTGGCTAAGAACTTGATTCCAGTGTCCATTTGGAATGTAGGATCTTGATTTGTTGATGTTTACTGGCCTATGTTAAAATAAGAGGAAAGAGGCCATCTGTGGAAAAAGCAGGTTCTTTTATGAAAGGAAACAAGCCAGAGAAAGAAAGTCGGACTAAGCCTCGTCGGACTGAGCCCAGCCATGAAGAACAAGCCTGGTTCTCCAATTGCTTAATGGTCAAGCCCAGGTACAAAGCTTCCTCAGCACAGAAAGAAGACTGCTGCTGTCCTAAGGGAGAAGGGAAAAATCATAAACACAAATGGCTCCCTCCTGATCTTTCCAGATGCTGTCTTTGTGGTTGCACGTGCTTTGCGCCAGGCCCTGCACATAAACTCTTCACCAGAACGTTTATACATGAGAATTGTGAGGCCCTTGCTACAACTAAGAAAACAACTTCCTAGTAATCTCATAACTGATCTAGATTCCCACAACTGACAGCATTTGATTCCAGACTGTCAGGAGATAGATACCTTCTCTCTGTTGAGTCATAACTTCAGTCACCTACTGACTTCATGTACCTAGTAAGTCCTCATCAGTCTGGCATCTTCTGAGAAGAAGCAGGCCCACACAAGCAAAACGGAAATGTGATGTTTTGACTATACCAGTTTTATGCTTTACACCTATTTAAAGTGGAAAGATTTCTAAGGCAGATTCCGATTTTTCTTGGATACTGTTTTGTGTTGTATTATTTTGCTGGGTTTTTTTCTTTCATGCATATTATGTGCTGGCTAATCCATACCGTAGACTCCAGGGCTCTACACTAAATGACTCCAAGTGGTTTTATTGCTAAGAATTCTGCTGTGTCTACACACTGAGTTCACATTGCTTCTTGGAGTATCAGCTCTTAGTAGCACCGCCCACCACAAATCTCCCTGCTTTTAATCTGCTGCCTGCTAAGACCTAAGAGGAAACTAGATAATCAGAAGGTTCCTTCCCGAAGCTTCCTTTGCTTAGGTTCCTACCTGTGGGTGGGTCTTCAATTTGCTTGAACAAAGTACGCAGACTTTGAAACCCAGGTTTCCCTTACTACTCAACTTTTTATGTACTTCCAACTAAGTAAGCAGTAAGATTGCCACACACACAACTAGAGCAAAACCCTCTTCTACTTCTCCACGCTGGAAACTTTAAAGAAAAAGGGAGGTTTCCAATAATGCTTTATCTTAAAATTGATTGAGTAAGGCTTCTGACAGGAACAAAACAGGAGATATGAGGAATATAAAACAGAGAGAGATTTAAAGTTTACATGACCAGGAATGATATACACTTGGTGCAATTAGTTTTGGCTACAAATTGATCACATACAGTAAGTTTATAAGTTCTTTAGAAAAAGAACACGTTTTCTGCCTACTCTTACCCTTTTCCATATTCAGTTGCAGAGCAGACCATTCCTCCTTCAGATAACCTCCACTAACCAACTTGATAAATCTTATCAACAGAGGTCCAATTTGTAAGAATACACTGTGTACTCCTTGGAAGCTGTACTGATTATGAGTGCCTGAAATTTGTTTCTGTCTTTCTTGCCGCAGTAACACTAATGTATTTTCACATTCAGACTACAATGTATTAGACAGTACTGGAATGGGATGGGGTGGGGTGGCACTAATATCAATTTGTATCTAAGACCTTGTAAATTTTCAAGCTTCCCCCAAAATTGAAGCTTTATCCTACACAAAACAGGACCCATGACAAAATTAAGACATATAAGTGACATGATCTCATTTGCATTTGACAGAAATCACTTTGGTTGCTATTCCAAGAAAACACTCCATATAAGGCAGAAATCAGGAAGAAGTGCATTCATCCAAGTAAGATATGATAGGGTAGCCAGGCAGTGGTGGCACACGCCTTTAATCCCAGCACTTGGGCGGCAGAGGCAGGTGGATCTCTGTGAGTTCGAGACAGAAAAATCTCTGCTTCTCCTCCTCTCCTGCCTCCCTATCACCTCTTCATCCATCCTGATGGCATTAGAGGCTTCGGTGTGTCATATAGTATACTTTTGTCCCATCAGCTTGACTGGCAAATGTTCATTGCAATGAGTCACTGGTCTGGTTCAAGGCCTCTGTTTTGGTACACCATCCTCACTGGATTCTCACCAGAGCTCTGGGGTATTCTTGTGGCTGCCCCGATTCATGGAGATCCTGCAGGTATTGTTCCACAGGACCAGTACCTTCATGAGCTCCTGCAGGACTCAGATGGTTTAAATGCTAGAGCAGGTCAACCCAAGGCCCAGTTGTGGGCCAGGCAGGTTAGATGGAGTCACTAGGGTCACCAGCCTCGGTACTAGGTACTGACTCCCCTGCATGCATACTCTCTGGGTAGGTTCATCCTGCCTGTGGTGAGGGGTGAGGGCCATCTCTGCTGAGTGCAGGGGCCAGCTCTCTTGCTGTAGTGGCCAACGAGAGGTAAGGACACCTTTCCCAGGGCAGTGAAGGGCGGGGCTGGTACAGCATAGTCCTCTGATTTCATATTGAATGTTCAAGGTCTCCTGAAGTGACACTGGCCACAGAGACCCCAGCTGAGGCTGGGTTACAGACCCAGATATGGCCCTTGGCAGCAGCTTGGGCCGGGACAACAACCTGGCTCTGGGTGGAAGAAATGGCCACTTAGGCGAGAATGGTTCTGGCAGCTGTGTAGCTGCCGGACACCATCAGGTTTTCTCAGGTTGTTACCCCAACCCTCGGCCTCTATGTGACCATTGGTGACAATGCAGGACCTAGACTTCAGCTCAGACCCCAGTCATTGTATGACCATGGACTCCCAACACTGTCCTTAGCAGCAGTTCTGTCTGGATGTCACCACTGTCCCCAGCAGTATTGCCCTGAGACACTAACATGGCCCTTGATCTTGGGTGTCTACATGGCCATCGATGATGGCAGGAGCACAGACCCTGGCTGCAGTGGGGCCATGGACCCTGACATGGCCCTCAGCTGCAGTTCGAGCCCAGATGTCGCCATGTCATTGAGTAGCAGCACAGATCACTCAGATCTGGATGCATCCTGGTCCTTGGATATCAACCTGGACTCAAGTGGATGATCTGACCCTGGGCTTCTTCATGGCATTCAGTGCTAATGGGAGCCCACTAGTCAATTCGGACTCTGGCCACTACAGGACACAGGCCCAGACATGACCCTAGGCTGCAGCTTGGGCCGGGATGATACCATTGTCCCGAGTGGTAGCACAGGTCACCCATATCTATATGGTCCCTGCTGTGGCATGGCCCCTGGACACCAACAAGGCTGCAGGACGTGGCTCAGACTTCAGGCTTCATGTGGCCTTTGATAGCACAGTGGGCACATGGGCATCAACATTGACCTCAGCTGTGGTAAGACCATAGGTACAGACATGTTCCTCAGCAGCAGCCTAGGCCTGGCTGTCACCATGGTCCCAAATGATGGCAAAAACACCCAGATACCCAGATCAGTATGGCCCCAGTGACAGCATGGCTCATAAATCCAAACTCAGCCCCAGGAATAGAAAAAAAATGCTTCTCAGCATGATTTGATTATTACACACTGTATATATGTATTGGATTGCCATAATGTACCCTACAAAGATGTAAAACTATTCTGGCTCTATAAGAAATCAGGCATCCTCACCATTGTTGTGGACCTCCATTAGCTCCAGAAAAGATGAGAGAGCTATCTAACTATAGCATAAATAAGCTAGAATACTGGCTAAACTGAAAAGTTTTTCTAGCAGCCATATTGGATGTACTTGTTCATACAGTCACCTTGTGTGAGAAGAACAAGGATGTGATAGTTATGACCTGCAGCTGTGAGACATGCCACACCTGTTAACAACGAGTTCAGTGCTGGAATGGGTGTATTTACTTATAATAAACAGCTGACATCAATTATAGAAGCATAGGTAACCCTATGAATCATAAGATATTTGGGATTCTCTGACACGTATGACCCAGAATTCTCCTCCTTTGAAGTTGCGTTTTTTTACTTCATGGGATAATTATGTCTCCACAGCTTTTTTATGTGGTCGAGAAGCTGATTTAAAGCAAAATATATGATTAATATGGTGGAAAACCCCCAAATAAAGTCAAGATACTTGATGACATCATAGTTTAGTACTAAAGTCCAAAAAGAGAAGAAAATTATTGTTGCAAAGAAACAGTATGTGAAAACGACTAGACAATGTATAGAATTCTCTCCATTTGTGTCCCTCTCACACACAATGTCTTAGATAAGGACATCAGTAGGGCTGTAACAATTATAAGCTTCAAGGACATGCGATTTCTAAAGAGCTAACACAACCAGGGTGAGGTTCTGAGTGAAACTTGCCCATCTTGTCTATAGTGCTAGAGAAAGAATCTTAATCAGAGCTCCAAAATTTTCTTCTAGAGTCTAGAAGAAAGCTAGAGCCTGGATTATGCTGCAAAACTAGTGCTGTGTCCAAGTATGCAAATGGATGTCACCTGCAGGCTTTTCCCATCTCAGGCAAATGGGAAAGATGTGGGGGGAAAGTATGGGTGATTATAGGACCACCTACAATCACTCCATTCCCTAAAATCAAAGAGATGGGGAGTGGATAAGTTACTTTCTGACTCTTCAGGATCAAAATATCATAACTTCAAAGATTAGTCTAAAAGTTTTAAGTTTACATAAATAGGTAGATAGATGAATAAATAAAAGTGGTAAGTTTAAGGTATTGGCTTCAAGGCCCACATAAATACATGAAGTTGGAATTCTAAGAAGTCACTGATGCCTCAGAGCCATTAGTTTTAAGCCAATATCTCTTGATTTTTGCAGTACTGGAGATGTATTGTCACTATGAATATATTCAATAAAAACTAGGGGCTGGAGATACGACTTAGCCGTTAAAGGCTAGGCTCACAACCAAAAACTGAAAGTAAATTGGGTAAGAGATTTAGCATTCAATTTAATACCCAAAGCTTTCCATTGTAAAATATGCTAATCTGTCTTCAACCTTACCAGGAATTATATTTTATTAAGAAAAAGGATTTATACCTAGAAACCGCACAACATTTTTTCCAGGGCAGTGCTCTACATTTTCTGGAAATAGTAAAATATTATAAACACTAATAACCTTAATTTTTATGCTTCCCAGAGAGGAATCAGGGCCATACTGATAAAATTATGCAACAAGATGTCAAATTTATATCTCAGTGATTCTTAATGTTTCATCATCGGTTGAAATGCAAACAAGGTCACTACAATTGTTACCAAGATGAAGCCACTATGCAACTGTGAAAATTAGATATTTCAAAACACACTTAGAAGAATTCTCTTAGGAAATTCTCTTAGCTAAGCCTTTTCACTGGATTTGGTAGTGCTATTATCTAAAGCTTTATTTTATTTATCATTTATTCATTTATTTATTTAATTTAGACCAGTTACAAGTCACTGGAAAGCTCGATAATTTTTGTGCGAGCTGACTCAGTAATCCTATCTGTTCATTTGTTCAAAAAGCTTTTAGGCTCAAGTTCCACCATAATCTTTATGAATTTAAAAGTTGAGGATTATTTTCATAAGATGTTTCTGGATGATCTGTGATATTTGAGAACTTAAGGTACTCTAGAGGCAGTATAAGTACCGGAAAGAAATATACTTCTCTCGGGGGAGGAGAGATGGTTCAGTACATAAGAGCCCTTACCCTTGCTTGCCCTTGCAAAAAAATCTAGGTTCTGTTCCTAGAATCTAAATGGTGGTTCACAACTGCCTGTAACTCCACTTCCATGGGATCCAATACCCTCTTCTGGCCTCCGCAGGCATTGCATGCACATAGTGCACATATCAACAGCAAACACACATAAATAAAAACAAGTAGTTTTAAAAGAAAGGAACTCACTTCTTAGAAAATGGTAGAAACAGTGAAGGAGGGAAAAACTGTTGTGGGAACTCATTCAGCCAATAGTCTTTGAGGTTCTGGCCCCTTTGGGGCGGTATCTCCGGTGCCATGTGTGAACTGGGATAAAGCTCAGTCTGCTTGGAAGAGAGGATGACGGTGTCCAGCGCCTAAGGGCAGAAGACCTCGGCAGTTCTCTACCTTGATTTGTCATTCGTGAGTGATTCACCAATGAATACCTGACTTCCCTTTATCTGGGCTTTCAAGGACTCTATTGCAATCATCCATTACAAAGAACTCTATCACCAATGAGGGGTTTCCACACTTTCTCTAAAGAGAAAAGTGCTGGGAAGGGAAAAAAGAAAACACAAGTAGGCCTGACATTATGGGATTCATAATCTGCCCTACCAAAAATTAAAAGTCAAGGTTCATAAGGTAATATTAAATCAGGTTCCAAGATAACCATCAGGCACTGGGCCTTGATGGTCCAACATCCCAGAGAGCTCCACTGGGGTCACAGAACCCTGATAGCGAGGGAGAATCTTTGTACAAACGTCCAAGCTATCCAAGAGAGGTGGAGGGTGTGCACTGCCAAGCAGCTAACAAGTCCCTTAGCTTTTATTTAACAGATGTGAAAGGAAAGGGGAGCTCAAGAGAGGAGACAGGATCTTACTACGTAGCCCTGGCTGTTCTAAAACTCACTCTGTAGACCAGGCTGACCTACAGAGATCTGTCTGCCTCTGCCTCCCAAGTGCTGGAATTTAAGGCATGACCCTCATCTGGCTTTCCAAGCCCTGACTTATTCAGTTGGGATGCTTTTGGGCTATAACTAAAGAAAAAGTCATAATTGACGGAACTGAGCTATAAAAATAGCAATCAGTTCATAGAAACAAGATACCCTGATACCTTAAATCAAAAGTTAATGCAGTGGTTCTGTGTTACCAAAGACTCAATTCTCTTCCATCTCTCTGCTGTGCCGCCTTCCACATGTGGATTTGGCTCAGACTAAAAAGCTCCTATTGTTGTCACAAGACGGCTGCACCAAGTTCTTCCTCACAAATCTTCCTGTCCTTTAATGAAATTTTTGAGAGTAAAAGAAGCATTTTCAGGGTACTAAAATAATTTGATGAGATTAATCAAGATTTCTGTTTGATTTATGATGAAGTATGGTAGGTATGTAACTAAATTTGGTTCTGTCTTTTATATTTTTATTGAAAAATTTTCATACAATATACTCTGATCACATTTTACCCTCCAATTCTTCCCAGATCTCCTTCCCACTTCCTGCCAACCCAACTCCATGCCCTTTCTTTCTCTTTCTCTTTAGAAAACAAACAAGCAAGCAAATAAGACAAAGAAGCCAGAATTTTAAAAAAAATACACAGACATACAAAAAGAAAACTCATAAAAACAAAAAATGCCTAAAGTAATATGAAACAAAATGTCTACAAATGCACCACTGAGTTTGTTTTCTGTTGACCATCTACTACTGGCCATGGGATCTACTTTCAAGTGTGTTTAATATAACCACTGAGACTCCGCTGGGGGGGGGGAAACCCTAATTTTTCCTTTGCAAACAGATGTCAAATGGGGATAGATAGATAGATAGTATCTTGATTACGGACAAGAATAGTTCTATCTTTTTTTAAAGCTTTTTAAAAAATGTGTTTGTAGCCAGGCAGTGGTGGCACATGCCTTTGATCCCAGCACTAGGTAGGCAGAGGCAGGTGGATCTCTGTGATTTCAAGGCCAGCCTGATCTACAAAGCTACACAGAGAAAACCTGTCTCAAAAAACCAAAAACATAAAAAAGTAAAAAATGTGTTTGTGTGCATAGGTAAATTTATGTGCACCATGGGCACAAAAGTCTAGATGGAAACCAAGAGAAGGTGTCCAAACCCCTGGAACTGGAGTTATAGGCAGTTGTGAACTGCCAGATGGGCTCTGGGAACTGAACCCACATCCTCTTCAAGAGTAGTAAATGCTCTTAACCACTGAGCCATCTGTCCAGCCACAGCTTTGGTTCCATCTTAAGGAAATAGAAAAGGTTGTCTTTCATAAGTAATCTAATTATTCCACCCACTGTTCTGAGGAACAACTTCTATAGACTTCATTCCAAGTCTGATGTTAGCGTTCTTGAAAACTTCAGACACAGAAGGCAAGACTTGCAAGATCATGTCTGTGACTTTTCACCTCTGTCCCGGGACTCTTCCACCTTAGCATCAATGTCATGCTAAAGCCTTTGCATACTAACTGAATCTGACTTAATCAGCAAAGAATGCACAAGACAAAGCTCTGGCTAGACAGTGAAGACAGTTCCTCAATGCACTATCAAACTGTTTCCCAGGTATGCAAACTCCCCTTAGTGTTAGCCAAAGCTAATACTGGAGGTGGATGACAGAATGGGAAGTATATAGAACATAGTGCTTCTGTTGTTGGAAAATTGTTTTCAGATGATAGAGATAAAATATGACATGGATGAATTCCGATCTGTATAGTTACAAGACCTTCTCTGATGGGGTGTCAGTAGAAGCTGAAGGAGTCAAGTAGATTTTCTGAGCGAGACAAACAGCTGACTCGCACAATCTGCTACCACTGCTGCTGAGAATGGTAATATCCAAAAGTCATCGAATGCTTGCTATGTACCAAAGCCTTTTACGGCTGTATTAGTGTATGTCAATCAACGAGTGTGTTTTATAATTCAACCCCCACCTCTCTCTGTAAGAGGTGGTAAGAGACTCAGAAAAATGAGTATGATTTTTGAAGGAGAAAATAATTAAGATTTCAAAAAAAAAACAGATGGAAATAGCAGAGTACTTTTGCTTTGGAGCTTGTTGATGTCAACACACAAAAGACATTGACCAGATCCCGAAGCATCTCTTGAGACAGGAACAGGAGGAAGTGACTGAGAGAACACTGCATAAACTCATGCTGAGCCCTAAGGGAGACTTGCTTGACAGCTGTAAACACTGATACACATTGCTGAAGGAGGCTGTAGAAACTGCATCTCTCAAAGGTTCCTTTGGGTTGCTCCTTGGCTCCAAGGGTTTGAATGTAGCCCTGACTAGATTGAGAGAGCATGGAGGGCCAGAGTTCCAGATAAACAATGCTCTAATATAATCCCTGACTACAGCCAGCTCTGGCCTTTCCCCTACCCCCTCTGCCACTTCTATTGCTCGTATAAGTACATTAGTTTCCGAAGCAACCAAGCCCACCTCTGTTTTATCTATAACATGAGAAGAGTGAAAACCTCTGTTCCTGGCTTACAGCCCTCCCAGACGGCAGGCTCCCCTTAATCCTTTATCGGGTCACATAGGAGTGGTTCAGCAAAGACAGGAAATAGGCACGTGTTTGTCGTACTGATGTGCTACCTTTCCCTCATGTACAGCCATGTTTGTGCTATAAAGAGGTGGGGCGGTTTATAGGGCTGAGAACAGAAAGTGTGGGGCCTTCTCACCTTTGAGGAACTTGGGCTTCTTCCCTGGGAGAAATAAGTGAAGTGTGTTTGAGAAAGCAGAATTACATGGCCTAATTTTCTGTTTTAAGAGGAAACACTAGGGTTTTCCTCCTCTCAACTGGTCTTGGGACCAAGATGAGGAGAGTTACAGTTCTGGATGCAGCTTTTCTGGATCATCTGAGACGTGCTCTGTAACATGGACAAGAAAAGTCCAAGGTGGGGAGGGGGGACCACCACGACTGAGCTCAACTCATAGAGCAGGAATTTGCAGCATGCGGCTATCCACAAGGCTGTTTAAATTCTCAAGCAAAACAACAACCCACCCTTTCAGCCTCTCCAGTTGTGAGACACACGCCAACTGTCGAAGATTCTGCTTCTGCTCTGCATCACTGCCCACGGCGCTCGATGCTGTGCTCCGTGCTGTGATCAGCTTGCATCAGCAATCATCCTGGCAACCACGCCAAACATTCTCCAGTTACCCCCTCCCAGTTCCTGCCCTGTCTAGAGTGCACACCTGGCATGATACGCTCCAATTATTCCAGGAAGAGAAGCTGATGATGAAGCATTTTTAACTGGAGAAAGATAAAGGTAGAACAAAAGTAATCAAAACAGAAACGAGACCGGACAAGGTGACATATGCTTACAACATTAGCTCTTGGGAGGCAGAAGCAGGAAAATCAGGAGTTCAAGGCTAGTCTCAGTTGTATGGCAAGTTTGAGGCTAGTTTGGACTACAGGGAACCCTATCTCAAAATCTCGAAATGATACTTTTGAGATGGCTCAGCAGATAAAGGCAGTTGCTGCCAATTGTGATGGCGCAAGTTCAATCCCTGAGACCCTTGCTGTTGTAAGAGAGAACCTCCTTCTGGAAATTGTCCTCTGATACTTGTGCAACATTACACACACACACACACACACACACACACACACACACACTAAATGAATGCAATTTCTAGATATTTATTGAATTTTATGTGTTAATTATGTTTCTAAGTATATTGGCTGTTACAGATAGTTGTGAGCTACCATGTGGGTGCTGGAAACCAAATCCAGGTCTTCTCTCCAGCCCCAATGAATGCAATTTT
Organism: Mesocricetus auratus; assembly: GCF_017639785.1. Taxonomy (NCBI): domain Eukaryota; kingdom Metazoa; phylum Chordata; class Mammalia; order Rodentia; family Cricetidae; genus Mesocricetus; species Mesocricetus auratus. Next base: position 16,852,440 of record NW_024429188.1, read on the forward strand.
TAAATTAAAACTGGAGGGGGCCTTGGAAGCCAGAGAAGTGGATAAAGTGCTTGCTTCCAAGAACCACAGAAAAGCCATGTGTAGCCATGTGCACCTGTATTCCCAATGCTGAGGGCAGAGACAGGGATCCTTGGAGCTTGCTGACCAGGCAGCCTAGCATCAAAAACAGTGTTGATCTCCAGGTCCAGTGAGAGACCCAGTCTGAAGGTGGAGAGTAATAGAATAGAGCACCCTATGTCCTCCCCTGGCCTCCACATGGGTGCATAGAGGCATAAGCACCTGCACACATGTGCATTTACATACATAACTCACCCATGATCAATCACTGTTAATCCTCCACCGTAACCTATGAATGTGTGTTTAGTGCTGTGTGATTTGGGGCAAGATACTTAAATCCATTAACCTCCATTTCTCCCTTTTGTTAAGAAAATAAGTAATATTTTGCCTCATCCACCCAAGGGGCTCTTTTGTTAACTGAGTGAAAGAAATAAGTAGAAAGAGTAGAACATGAGGGGGTACTGAGGCTTCACTCTTAGCAGAGAGGTTACTAGAATCTGATGGTTGCTGAGGAAGGGAGAGCCACTCATCTTTAGGGATGTGGCTGCTGGTAAGTGCTTAATAGATAGCAACATACCCAGAGCCTTATGGGCAACATTAATTGGGCTCAGGAGGTCATTAGTGACAATTTTTGGAGGAAGGTAATGTTGGGTGGATATGATCAAAACACATATAAATATGTGAAAATTTCAAACAATAAATAATTATTTGAAACAAAATCTCACTATGAAGCTCTGACTAGCCTGGAACTTACTGTATAGAACAGACTGACCTCAAATTTACAGAGATCCACCTGCCTCTGCTTCCAAGTGCTGGGATTAAAGGTGTGCATTGCCATACCCAGCAAGAATAAATAAATATTATTAATTTTAAAACGAACAATAAAGGCCACCCTGGTCTACATAGTTAGTTCCCAGACAGTCAGAGCTACATAGTGAGACCCTGTCTCAAAGCTAACAAACGAAAGGACAGTAAAACTGAGTGAATAAAATAAGACTAGCGAATAACATTTTTAGATGATTTATAGAAAGTGACATGGAAACTGCCCAATTTGAATCCACAAAGCAAAGAAAGAGGGTACCTGTTTAAGGAAAGTTTTATGGTATGGGTTAGTATTCATATACACAATGAGTAAATCTTTTTATATAAATTTATTTATTTGTTTGTTTTACATCCTGGCCAGTTTCCTCTCCCTCCTCTTCCCCCAGTCCCTTCCCCCACACCCCCTTTGTTCTCACTCACCCCAACCTACTCCTCCTCCATTTCTGTTCAGGAAAGAACAGATCTCCTATGAGTATCAACAAAATATGTCCTATCAAGTTGCAGTAAGAATAAGCACCTCCCCATGTATTTAAGCTGGGCAAGGCAACCCAGTACAGTATGAAGAGCAGGGTCCCAAGAGTCAGTAAAAGAGTCAGAGACAAGCTAGGCAGTGGTGGCGCACGCCTTTAATCCCAGCACTCCGGAGGCAGAGGCAGGTGGATCTCTGTGAGTTCCAGACCTGCCTGCTCTACAAGAGCTAGTTTCAGGACAGTCTCCAAAGCCACAGAGAAACCCTGTCTTGAAAAAACAAAAAAGAATCCGGGCGTTGGTGGTGCATGCCTTTAATCCCAGCACTCGGGAGGCAGAGGTAGGCAGATCTCTATGAGTTTGAGGCCAGCCTGGTCTACAGAGCGAGTTCCAGGACAGCCTCCAAAACAATACAGAGAAACCCTGTCTCAAAAAACCAAAAAAAAAAGGAAACCAAGAAAGAAAGAACAAAAAGAAAAAGAGACAGCCCCTGTTCCTGTTGTTAGGAGTCCCACAAGAGGACCAAGCTACACAACTATAACACACATGCGCAGTGCCCACATCAGTCTCCATGCAGGTTCCCTGGTTGTCGGTTGAGTCTCTGTGAGCCCAGGTTAGTTGGTTCTGTGAGTTTTCTTGTGGTGTCCTTGGCCCCTCTGACTCCTATGGTCTTTTTTCATCCTCTTCTGCCTAATGTTTGGCTGTGGGTCTGCATCTGTTTCCAACAGTTGTTGGATGAAGCCTCTCTGATGACAGCTGGGCTAGGCAACAATCTGGTCACAGGAGATGGCCAGTTCAGGCTACGTATCCACTATTACTAGGAGTCTTAGCTGGGGTCATCCTTGTAGATTCCTGGGAGATTCCCTTGTGCTAGGTTTTTGCCAGACCCCAAAATGCCCCCCCTTTCCAGTAGTCTGTTTCAGTACTCTCCCCCTCCATGACCCACATCTGATTACTCATGTTCCTATCCTCAACCTGATCTTAGTCACTAAATCTCTTCTATTTCCTCTTTCCAGAGAGATCTGGGTGTTCCCCCATGAGTCCTCCTTATTACCTAGTCTCTCTAGGTCTGTGGGTTATAGCATATTTATCCTTTATTTTATAGCTAATATCCACTTATGAGTGAGTACATACCATGTTGGTCTTTATCAGTCTGGGTTACCTCCCTCGGGATGATTTTTTTCTAGTTCCATCCATTCGCCTGCAAATTTAATGATGTCATTGTTTTTTATAGCTGAAAAATACTCCATTGTGGAAATGTACCGCATTTCCTTTATCTATAACATCTAGGTTGTTTCCGGGTTCTGGCCATTATAAATAAAGCTGATATGAACACAGTTGAACATAGTCCTTGTGATATGATTGAACATCCTTTGGGTATGTGCCCAAGAGTGGTAAAGTCTTGTGATAGATTGATTTCCAGTTTTCTGAAAAACCACCACACTGACTTCCAAAGAGGCTCTACAAGTTTGCACCTCTACCAGCAGTGAAAGAGTGTTCCTCTCACTCCACATGCTCTCCAGCACGGCTGTTGCTTGTGTTTTCTATCTTAGCCATTCTAACAGGTATAAGATGGAATCTCAGAGTCATTTAGATTTTATTTCCCTGATGGCTAAGGATGTTAAGTGTTTCTAGGTCATTTGAGATTCACAATGAGTAAATCTTTTGGGGTAAAATAAGTCACCAATTGGAAAATTAGGGAGATCTGTCAGAAAGGTGGTAGAAACACATAGGAATCTATTTCACTTCTCAATGCATGCAAAAAAAATCGCAAAACTCAGAAAAACTGTCAATGCAATGATTTCTGGCCCTTCATAAGGCCTTCAATCCCCCTCCCACCTTGCAGAAACAAAACTGTGTTCTATTCCTCAACAAAGTTTCCTATGCAGTATTTAATGGACTAGCTTAATATAATGTTCATGTCCAATCATTCCCTTCTGCAATGTGGTACTTACATAAGCCTTGCTATTCTCCCATTGTAGCTACATAGATGATAACTCAGAAAGCAAACAAAATAGGCGATGGGAATTAAATGAAAGACACGGTCACTCAAACTGATGGCAAAGTTACTAACATTGGCCACCTTTTGACACTTTTGCGGCCCTAGGTCCTCTACTCATTGGTTTAAATTTTATTTAGCTGTTGTTAAAAGAGCAAGTTGAGCCACCTGGAATTACCCCATACGGAAGCCCGAAAGGCTTATGGTGAATGTAAAAAACTGCTCCTCTGCTTATGTGGCCCTGCTCTTCCAGAGACCTTTGAAACCTTGTTCACAGGAGGTGCAATTGATGAAGAAGCAAGATAGGTGAATCATCCCCAGGTACCTGGTAAGCAAGTCAATGTAAAAGAGTCAAAGTGTCATTAGTATTTGACCTGATGCAATGCTTGACTACTTAATAATAAAACAATTTGTCCAGCTACTGAACAGAAGCTTCAAATTGGGTGGGTGACTGGGATGACAATTTATTCACTATGTGTAAAAATGGAGTGATGTGTGTCAGAGGCTGGGATGGTGAGGGCAGGAGAAAGGGAAAGAAGAAATGGTCAAAAACCAAACAAACACCAATGTAGCCGGGCATGGTGATGCAAGCCTGTCATCCATGCTGTTCTTGAGGCTGGTCAGGTATATCCCAAAACCAAGGACTGCCTGGACTACACAGTGAGTTCAAGGCCTGTCTGAATGACTCAGGGAGACCCTATCTCAAATGTAAAGTAAAAAGAGAGCTAAGGCCAAAACTGAGTGGTGGAGGCATTGACCAGCATGAGAGAGATGAGAGATGTTGGTGGGAGGGAGATGTATCCATAGGGTGTGGGTGCTGTAAAATACCTCACAGAGATGTAGGAAGGGCAAAGACTAAGAAACTCATGAACTTAGCCAGCAACACATCAGTGACTTTTGAGGGAACAGCTTTGTCAGAGTACAGAATGGAAGTCAGCAAGAAGAGCTGAAGAGAAAGTAGAAGGCAATGAAGGCAAATAATTACTGCATTGATTTGCTTGGTTAACAGGTCTTGCTATGTTGTCTAGACTGATGTTGAACTCATAGGCTCAAGTTATATGCCCACCTCAGCCTCTTGATCAACTGAGGTCACAGGCAGCCACCACTGCAGCTGGCTGATAGATCTGCTTTTAATTAACCAAGTCCAGTGTCTGCTAAGGGTCTTCATAAACTTCCTCTGTTCATACTTCTTGAATCTGGCATGATGCCATGAACAGAGTGAAACGCATCAACCATACTCTTGAGAATGAAGAAATGAGGAAGGAATGTAGAAAAGAAGAATAGCAAAAGCTTTGCATGCATGCGTTTAAGGGAGGGAGCAGAATATAATACAAAGTACTGTTAAGGAACCTCATGACTTTTTAAATAGAGCCTAGCAACTTGGAGGCTGAGTTTCCTTTTATTCTTTTTATTTGCAAACCTTAACCTACTATAGACTGCTTCAGCAACTTGCCAGTTCCAAGTGTCCCATCAGAATCCATATCCTGGTTTTCAGCACCTAGGTATGGTGGAGGAGAAAGTTTATTGTAGATATGAGGGAGAGAATAGTCAGAGGCAGGGACAACTGGGAGAGTCCAGAGTGAACATGACCCTGAACTAGGCCATGCGACAATGAAAGAAGAGGGGAGAGGAACGACCAATCAAGAGGGGTGACTTGGGCCAAGGAACTGGAATAGGCAAAATGGCTGAGTTATATAGGGACCAGAGAAGCTGGGAGTAGGGAAGCCTGGCCCAGTACCATGACTGGAGAGTTCAGGGTAGGCGCTGGTGTATGCCAGCCAGAACAGGCTTGTAACAGATGGAGACTGAGGGATGCTAGGAGAACCTGGCCGGGTTCGCTTTGTGTGTTTGGTTTGTTTTGTTTTGGTTTTGTTTTGTTTTTTTTTTTTTGAGGCAGGGTTTCTCTATGTAGCCCTAGCTGTCCCTTGTAGACCAGTCCGGCCTGGAACTCACAGAGATCCACCTGTGTCTACCACCTGAGTGCTGGGATTAAAGGCATGAGCCACCACTGCCCTGCTAGGTCCAGTTTGATATGTTAATGAGCACCTCAGTTAGCCATTTGTCTCCGGTTTGCGACCTAACACTCTATTCCTTGTTACTTACCTAGGAATGGCAGCAAATGTTCCCAGTTCACATATTCATATCTGAAACATGGTAATTATTCTAAATGCATAAACTCACTGTCCCCTGGGTGTGTGTGTGGGGGGGGTGTATGTATTTTGCTGTGGATGGAACCCAAAACCTCACACCTCCTACATAGTATCTTAAGCTCTGTGTCACTGAGGTACACCCCAGCCCCATTCTTTCCTTCTATGAAGGTTTATCTTAGTTACTTCTTATGGGAAGCATAAATGCTGAAAGTTTATTTTCAAAGACCAAGTTATCAGCATTTATTTTTCTCCTATGAAATAGGTCCAGATATCACCATCTCTGCTAACTATGTCTGTGTTGCATTGGTTTTCTATATTCTCTTTTTCCAGTTTTATTAAGGAGTTTCTGCTAAAGATCTAGAGAGTGGAGAAACAGCTCCATTTCCACCTGCTTTACAACATTTGGTTTCCAGTACATATCACCTGACAATGGTTTCCCTCATGGCACATTACATTATCATTACCTTAAAAAATGAGAACTGTGGTTGATGATTGACCCCTCTCTTACCCAGAGTGTTTGTCAAAGGCAGGAGGCATAAGCTCCATTTTGCTGCTATAGTGATTGTCAAGGTTACGGCACATTTCTGTTAGCATAAAAAAATTCTTCAAACAAGGAGTTTAGTGGAGCAGACCTTTCCCAGTGAGAGGAAACCCTCTGTGTCAGGATAAACAGTAAAGAAAATGAGCTAGTGATCAAACGAGCTCATTTCATACCTTCAAAATAAAAGCCATAACTGGTATTGAAGTCACACAATCTTTTTCTATAACCAAGACATGTTCCTAACAGCAGTCACATAAATTTTTAAATTATATATGTATATATTCTCTTTAGGTTATATTTTATAATCTTTTCGGGAGATACAAGCCATTGTAATGTCTCATGTTTCATCTCCCCCAGTTAAAAACAATACGTACTTCGTTGGGAATGCATGTCTTGGATTCTGCTTGCTAACACACACTGAGTAAATTCAGATGATGTTTCATTGTTAAAAACTTCTATGTAGAAAGCCACATTAGAGTGCCCCTAGCATGTACAATTCAAGAGGGTATAAGACATAAAATTGTTCCTTGGGGACTGGAGAGATGGCTCAGCAGTGCAGAGCACTGGCTGCTCTTCCAGAGGATCTGATTTCATTCCCAGCAGCCACAATTTTCTGTAACTCTGGTTCTGGGGACCTGACATCCTTTTCTGTCCTCCTCGGGTACTTAATCCAAGTGGAGCACAGTCATGCAGGAAAAACACCCATACACAGAAACTATCAAGCTCCAAAAATTAAATAAAATAAAAAAATATAATTGTTCCTTTGTAAGTCATAGCTTGCTAACCAAAAGATCAACTCTCATTCTTCTTATAGAAGCTGAGAGCAGAGGCCTGGGGAGGTAGCTCAATGTGTGGTGCTTTCCTAATGTATACAAGACCCTAAGTTTGATCCCTAGTACCACATGCAAAAAAAATTAAGTTGAGCACAGAATAATTATTTCCATAGTGCAGAGAGGGAGGGAGGGAAGGAGGAGGGTTAATCAGTAGGAACTATGTAATAGCTGGATAGGAACAGGAAGTTCTGGTACACCGTTGTACAATAGGGTGACTATAGATAATGACAGTGTGTTATGTATTCTAAAAATTTAGAAGAGATTTTCCATAAAGAAGTGATGTTTGAAAATATAAATATGTAAAATCTGAATTAAACATTATATAGTTGCATACAGATATCAAAACATCACTCTAAGGCTGGGTGTTCTAACACATGCCTTTAAACCCAGAACTCTGAAAACAGAGGCAGATGAATCTCTGTGAGTTTGAAGCCAGTCTCATCTGCATAATGAATTATAAGCCATCCAGAGTTACATAGTGAGATTCTGCCTCAAAACATGCTGTATGTAATGTACTATTATGAGTATGTTGTAGATATATATTGCCATGAATATATTGTACATACACAAATCTATACAATTAGGGCTAGTAGATGGTTTGTGGATAAGGCTGCTTGCTGCAAACCCAGACAACCTGAGTTCAATCCCTAGAGCCCATAAGGTAGAAGAAAGGAATGATTTCCCCAAAATTGTCCCCATTGAACATGTGGGCATGTGCACACACACAAACACATTACGCACATTAAAATAAGTATTAAAAATTAACAATATACAATTTTATGTTGTATATATAAGGCTAAAGATTAGTTTAAATTTTAAGAAGAATTCATGTCTGAAAACCTGAAAATGTCTGCAAGACTCATAATTGAGAATGAGAGACATTGAAAACCTTGCCCCTTGCCAAAAAGAAATATTAATTCCCAAATCAATAAAAAGATGATGTTGAAAGAACTAAAACTGTAAAGAAAAAAATGTGTCTCAGAGCAAGGACGTACACAGAGCTGGGTATGGTGGTGCATGCCTCTCAGAAGACAAAGAGGCACGTGGATCTCTGGGAGTTTGAGGCCAGTCTGATCTACAACGTGTGTTCCAGGACAGACAGGATTGTTACACAGAGAAACACCGTCTCAAAAACAAAACAAACAAATGCAAACAAAACAAAACAAAAACCAAAAAGGATGTATACAACCAGGACTGTAGATCAAATTACATGTAATTAATAAAGTTAGATTCATCATGTTCCACAGTATAAAAATAAGTCCCAAACAAGAGTCAGTCACATAATCAAGATGAGATGCTCAGTGCTTTATTAAATTAGCATAGGTAGGACTTGTACAAATTGCAAATAGTCAAAAACAAATAGACCTGCTTACCCTATTAAAGACCGGTATGCATAAAATATACAAGTATCTAGTGTGAGAACAGATTAAAATTCCATTTTTATCCATCCCATGTTTACTTTTTCTTGCCTCGTCATATGCAGAGCAATATAAACAACATTCAAAAAAGATCCATTTTCAATTATTTCTATGCCAGTGTTTTAGCTATTCTCCACTGAAATTTTTTATTTTTTCTTAGGTCTTCAAAGTGTGAAATATATTTATAGCCCTGACTCTATTTCTAGAAATACTCAGATCAGTAACTACAAACACACATGACTACACTTAGAAACTCAGTTATCAGGAAAAAGTTTTAAAATATTTTGAGAACAACGCCTTATGATTTCAGTGGTCTTTGTGGGTATAATTCGTTGTCTACCACATTCAAGCACATTGAAAATTTCTTACAAAAAAGAGCAGTGAAACCAAATAAATCTACCAAGCAATTGTTACTCTTAGAGAGGGGTAAGACGTTCATCCTCTGTCAAGAAGCCATCATTAATGTGGCCTCCCTTTGTGTCCAAGGGATCACAGGGGATGCCATTTTCAATTGTGATTATGTTTTCACACTTGTCTTCGGCATCCTCCACTCCAAGTGGTCCTTTGTTGTTCCTAAAAGCACATAAGAAGAGTGAGTGGGATCTAGGATGAGAAAACGTTGGCTGAATATGGTCTTGTTTACAAACGTGGAGAACAGAAAGTGTCATAAGGGACTGAGAATGCTGAAATAATTGAGGACCATAACAGTTAGTAAGGTAAAAAGACTACCAAGATAAGAATTCTGGCAGGGCACTGGTGGGGCATGCCTTTAATTCCCTTGGGAGGCAGGAGGCAGGTGCCTGTTCTACAAGATGAGTTCCAAGACAGCGGAGGCTACACACAGAAATCCTGTCTTGAAAACAAAAAAAGGAATTCTGAATATATATATATATATATATGTATACTAATTAGAACAAATAGTGTTATTTAAAATACTAGAATAAGCTTATAGGAATGGGTATGTTAATGTATGTATATACATATGAATTCAATCTCATAAAACTTCATACAGGCAAGTTGCATAAAGGATCATGAAGAAATATATGGTGCATTGGCAAGTTTTAAAAAGTTTTAGCTCTGAGCAAACTTTGTAACAAATGTAATTCCAAGCAGCAATAAATTCCTCCCACAGAATTGACAAAGTAATGTTCCATAAATTCTTAGTGAAACTCAAATTAAATCAGAATGCCAAATCATTTGACTCTGAAGAAAGGAATTGCTGCAAACTGATGACTTTACTCATTACCAAACTGTTGTGTTAATTGGTAAGTTGGGGTTTGGAATTCATAAAACACCTTGCTAATTACATTATAGCTCACAGCTGAAATTCCATGTCACTCCAATTCTACATGACCGAGTTAAGCATTGGATTTTCTGGTGTTCTGACCTCCTGTGGACCTTGATATTCTCAATTCAGATTCTTAATGTTCCTTCAGAGTATGGAAATCCTCAAGTATGGAAGCTTGAGATGTGGCTGAACAGTTAAGAGCACTTGCTGCTCTTGCAGAGGAACTGGGTTAGGTTCCCAGCACACACATGGCAGTTCACAACCACCTATAACTCCAGTTCTATGGAATCTGGTGCCCTCTTCTTGCCTCCATGAACACCAGGCATGCACACACAATACACATCCATGTCTGAATGCAAAACCACTCATGCACATAAGATAAAAATGAAAACTTTTTTTAGAATAAAAAGAAACTCCAATATGTTTTTCCTGAAATTTTTGAAAGACTAAGAATAGCTACTTGCACTAGTAGGAATAGAAGTGGGTGCCTCCAGGTTGCCTGGGAGTGGGGTTTCTCCAGGCTTTACTCATGTTAGAGTTAGGATACCATTCTTGGAGACATCATGGAAGCATGATGTAAGCGGTTCGAGACACCAGATTTGCCAGCAGCATCTGTTGTACCAGGAATCTGTTGACCTTCCAAGAGGCAGATCTAAAAGGATCACCTGGATAGGATGTTGAAAATTACTGTGATTAGCTAAGGGATTCCCCACAGTGGTGAGAGAAACTCAGGTAAGTCTCTGACAGGTGAGGAAGTCGTAAAGATTCTTTGACGATAAAAGATGGGATTTCCTGAAAAGCCCTACAGGAGGGTCAACTTTAATATGCTTTAAGGAATATTAGGTACACAAAAAGGGGGAAGAAGAGAAAGCTCTTCTTTGCAGAAGAACTCTGGCTAATAAAGAAAGGGTAATGGAAAGTCACCATGTCTGTAATAGTTGATTCTGATGAGGCTCATCAATGGAAACTAAATAGTTGATTAATGATGATTGGATTACACGTGGTCTCAAAATAGCCTCATAACCAATGTATGAGATACAAAAGACACTAGTATTTTGCCAAAGGTTAAATCTGTTGAACACTACCCATAGACAAACTGACAAGTTCCTTCATATAAAAACTGATCATATCCAAAATATTGATGGGGTTGTATTATTGCACCCCCCACAAATTTGTCCATCTGAAACTCATAATCAGAAAATTAAAATTTAAATGTATTTTATAAAAACATCTGTCCTGGAATCACTCAAAGGAAGGCATTCAACTCAGAGGATAGATAGATCATCCCCTGTTGTATCCATCCAATGTAGAACAGTGGCTGGGTGGATAGGTAGCTAATTATTGGATGGATGGATGAATGGATGGATGGATGGATGGATGGATGGATGGATGGATGGATGGATGGATGGGATGGATGGATGGGATGGATGGATGGACAAGTGGATGAGCAGACACGCAAACTAGCATTGTAGCAAACTTACTCAAACATTAGTCCAATGCATATGTTGAATGGAATCTATTGTTAAGTAGAAGGAAGGAAAGGAGGAAGTAAGAAGAGAAGAAAAGAGAGGAAAAGGAGGGAAGACATATATACATAAGAACTTTCATGACTCTCTTGTATTTTCTTTTAGTGGGTGATAAAAATACTCATATTCCCACTTTAAGAATTAGGAATTAATATCAATTTTGCCAGGTTTCTGTTGATGACTTATTAAATAATTTTAAACAGTTGACACTCATAATGAAAAATAAAGTTAGAATTCCAATTCTGTAGATCCCAATGTCATCATCTGACAGTACTTTGCCACTGTACATGCCAATATCAAATGGCACAGGTAACCCTCTTAGCAATCCGTAAATAAGAATCATCGGATTTTAAACGTTAACTCATAAAGCTTTCATCTTAATGCTGGGTTGGAAATTTGGAGTTGTCTTCACAGATAGGCTGTAGTGTTGCCCATCCTTAAGGTGAAGACACATTTCAAATCTCAACAGTCAGCACAGACCGGGGTACATGAAACTTCCATATGATGACAGGATCCTCCCATCAAGTTAATTTACCCACTGAAAGACCTTCCTTCTGTATACATGTTCACCGCCATTTTCTATGTCCTTCAAAAGTAAAAGTAACTGGCATCTGTAATGGTGAGTCTCATCACTTCCTGACACAGTATCCAACATTTTCTAAGACTACAACATGAGTTGGAAGACAGTCCTTCACCTAAAAGAAAGGATTCGACAAAGGGGGAAAATTCCAGACTCACCCATCCTCCCTCTCTTCACTTTTAATGCTTCATAAAAGACAGAAGTGATTTTTTTCATAGGGATAAAATCCTACCAGGAAATGCATGTTTATAAATGATCCTCAAAAACTGTGTAGCTTGGGCCAGCAAGACGGCTCAGTGGATAAAAGCCCTTTCTGTGCACATGTAGTGGCCTGAGTGTGATTCCCCAGAACCTACAGTAGAAGGAGAAGATTGACCCCTGAAAGTTGCCTTCTGACCTTCACTCATATGCCGTGGCCTGCACACACATGCACGAATATACACGCACACAAAGAATAAATAAATACAATTCTGTTAGTCCAAATCCCCCCTAAAATCATTCTTTGGTGAATAACAACTTTCTATAACACTGGGTTTTAAACAGTCAAAGTTTACCCTGAATTACATATGAGTCCATATGACAAAAATCTTGTCAGCACAGTGGTTCATATCGTTAAATATCAGTACTCAGAAGTCAGAGACAAATGATATTTGTGAACTCAAGTCCAGCCTGGACTACATAATGAGGTTGAGGCCAGCCTAGGTCATGTAGTAAGACTTTGTTTCAAAACAAAAAATCTTGGTGGATCTTTGTAATATGGGACACACACACACAGATACACTCACAAACATATACACACTACCTGTGTTATACATGTGTATATATGCATACACACACACACAGACAGACAGACAGATAGATACTAAAATATTCAATGCAAGGGTAGCCTGAGAAACAATGGCCAGTGTCCCCTGGACAGTTTCTTCTGTAAAATATAGTTTTGTGAGGTTAGAATTATAACAAAAGAGCTGACCATGTACAGATCAATGCAAGGAAACTGGCCTCCCCTAGTCCAACCACGAAGGAAGAATAAGCCACCAGGCATCACAGTGGATGTGGAGTAAGTCAAAGAAAGACACAAGCAAGAGAAGGTGAGCTTCTCTTCTTTCAAAGAAGGATCATTTCCACCCAGAAAGTCAGAAGGGAATCCTTATGGAAAGCTATCAAATTGAACCGCGTTGAAGACAAATCAGGTACATGTTGTTTAGTGTGACCTTGGGTCCAGTTGTTCACTGTCTTGGTGCTGCTGGGCTTCACGAACTGCAGTGTCAGGAACTTGCTAGTTAGTAGACATGATAAGCAGCTCAAAGGTTATCTACCAACTTTATAGCACCGGTCACATTTCATAGTGTGTGCCATAATAAACTAATCCAGTGCCCGTGAGCTGCTCTTACTAAGGATAATAAAACTTAACTGTCTTTCTGGATTATTCTGATCTGATGTTCTGCTAAAAACATGAGTTCTTTGTCCGGAAAAACAGAATTGAATGTTAATGACTTCCACTGACCCTGTGACATCAGGTGATTCTTGAAAGGTATGAGAAAAGAAACTATGACAAAACTACTTCCTAGGAACTTTGAGAGTGGCTATCCCCTATAATTCAGAGAGAAGAGGGTCAGGAGGGATGACACAGTGTGTTGTGGACCAGAATATGCTCTGTTCTGAGATAGAGAAGTAATGAGTAAAGACAGAAAGGGTATTCATGTCTCTCTACAAACAAAATAGGGCTCAAGAGCCAAAGTCCTAATGGCCAGGAAAACAACAAAAGATAGACTAAATAGATTTTTAAACAGGAAAGAACTAATTATTGGCAAATAGAGCAGTCCTGGTGATCCATCAAAATAATGTTTGTGGGAAACGTCATTGTTACTGTGATGACTTACTGGACATTGTAGTATGGTGGGGTCAACATGCATCGGGAATAAGCTTCTCTGGCAACTTTCTAATCATATGACACAGCAGGCAAGTTCTTTAGCATGAGCCAACAACAGGAATAATAATGGTGATAAGAATCTCCTTCGTAGCATGAGTCACACTAGATACCTCCTACACATGATTTTATTTAATTCTCACTCAATCTAGAACAGATTTTATTATTCTTGTTTTTCAGATGATGAAAACTGGGCTAGAAATATATGCACTGACTGGCCTAGAACTCTATTTTAGATGCACCAGGCTCTATCCAAAACACACTAATTTCCTACTGCATGTGTATTTTTATTTTTTTCCTGATCATTCAGTCTATGATAGGAGCTTTCATACAGATCACAGAAGACATTAACACAGATCATACAAATGGGCCCTGCCTACATGGGGCAATCATTGTCTTGTTCTTAGTAATGCAACAAGGCCAAGGACTTAAGACATAGAACCCTAGCTAATGTTCACAATGAGCAGAGTCATTACTAAATTTGATTGGTTTGTTTCTAGTTACTATTCCTGGAAGCTCAGTAAGCAAATCAGAGTGTATTTGGATTTTTATAAATCCTCCTTCTTGTATAAAGCTGTAATCTTCTCAGTGGTATCACATATTACAATTTTACATTCAAACTGGGCTTTGGCAGCACACACCTTTAATCCCACATAGGCAGGCAGATCTCTGTGAGTCTGAGGCTAGCCTGGTCTACAGAGTGAGCTCCAGGACAGCTAGAGTTACATAGTGAAACCCTGTCTCAAAAAAAAAATGAAAAAATCACATTCTTGTAAATTGCGTTACAAATAAAAGTGTAAGTCAAATGATATATTTCCATGCTAATTGTTTTCCATTGCTGTGTTAAGAAATGTACATATCTAAGAGGGCCTCAGAAGGTTTACATACAGTTAGGGTTGCTAGGGGAGGGAAAGATAATTTCCTCAGTGGTGTGGTCATTGGTAAGTTGCTGATCCTCCTGTAAATAACCCATCACCTGTAAGCAACCCCAATGAAACCCAATGGGTTACCACCCCCCACAAAAAAGACATCAAAATGGGGGACTAGTTGTAAGATACTGCATCCTTATTGTAGGTGGGAAAATTGAGACATGTGGAAATTAGGTGGCTTGATCAAGTTTACATATGTAAGTGACATAGTATTTGAATTTACCTAGTTTAACATTTAGCTCACCCAACCCAGCAGTTCTGAATAGCCAGCATAGTGCTGAAATTAACAAAACTAACAGAAAGATTAAAGCCTTGCTTGAGACATTTCCTCAACTGTAAGCCTAAGTATGCATCCATCTTTTGCATGCCTCTCCTTAGAAGCAGAACAGTAGCTTAAATGACCACATAGGAACACAACAACTGTGTTCATTATTATTTAACATATGGATGGTTTGTTGAACATATTTTTTAACCTTTTATTACATCGTTTTATTTAGTGTGTGTGTGTGTGTGTGTGTGTGTGTGTACACGAAAGCATGCCCACATGCGAAATCACACCTTGACATGAGTGTGGAGGTCAGAAGACAACTTGCAGGAGTCTGGTCTGTTCTGGCATGTGGGTCCCAGGGATCAAACTCAGGATATTTACCTTTACTTGCTGAGCCTTCTCTGCTGGCCCAAGCTAAACATTTCATTAGCTTTCCTCCTCAAAGCTGCAAAAAGCAATACATCGCTTTTCTATGATTAGAACTAGTTTTCAGATCAGACATGGTCACACATACCTGTAATCTCAGTTTATGGGAGGCAAAGACAGGATGATCAGTTCACGGTCATCCTCCACTATCTGATTAATTCCTGACCAGACTGGGCTACATGAGAGCCTGTCTCAAGACAATGGACAGGCTCTTCCCACTTCAAATTGTACCCTTTCCTCATCTTTGAAGCACTGTTTGCCAAAGTGGAAACCCACCACAGGTAGTATTAAACTTAAAACACATAAATAATTTCCCTCTAGGAGGCCATCTTATTTGTGCTGTATTTGATCATTGTTGATACTTTCAAGGTTTACAGAAAAGATTTGTTCATCTGTTTTCCTAGTTTGGATGTGAACTGAATTTGTGAAGGCAGAGTTGTAACAACAGCCTCACTTCTCCAAGGCAACAGATTATGATGCTACCCAGCCAATTATTATATCGCTGCAGAATCCGTTTGGAAGTAAATAGCTGATCCCATCACAAACTGAAAGACCAGCAAATGGCAAGATAATAAAATAATAGTAACTGCTAACACTTGCTGAGCACTCATTGTATGCCAGATACCACTCTGAGCACTCTCCTGTACTAAAGTCTTTTATCCTATCAAGTTAATTATTTCCAGCACACTTAGCTTATCAGTTGAGAAAAGGTATCTACATGCAGCCAGCAAAAGTAAATGTAACCAAAATGACTGACTCTAGGACCACAAAGCCATATTCTCCTCCCAAACTTAGTTTCCTTTTCTCCTTGTTTGTACTTGCATACAGCTAATGGGTTTGATGTGAGAGCATAGTCTAAGAGATCAATGCTTTGAACCTGAGCAGTTTATCCCCAGAATCCATTCTTTTAACTCCTGCATTATATCCTACTAGTAAGGAAATTGGGAATCAAGCAAATGACGTTAATTCACCAAGGTTTCAAATCATTTGAAAGCATCTCAGAATGAACACAAAACTTTAAAGTACTAAACAATGATTTTCAAATATTGCAAGAGAATGTGTCTTGATATTCTAAAATCCAAAACTAATGCATTCCCCATAGCAAAGAAGTTGACAGTTCATGACATGATCACCTAGAAAAATCAAGCAAGTATCACTTGATCTTAATCTTTGTGCACAGTTTAAAGCATAGGCATATATTACATTTATACCAAAGTGTTTCTTTTATCATTTGTGGGAAAATGGAAATATTTGAAATTGAAAATGCTTCTGTTAGTAACTAGGGAAACACTAAGGAAAAGTAGTAAACGTGGGGAGAGGCATTTAATGCAATACATACTTGCTCAAACACACCCCACATGTCCCAGCTGTCAATCAATCCTTTCACAAACCATACCCCTGTGATTTTAGAATGCATGTCCCCATGAGGGACACTTCACAGAATTTTTGTCTTTGTATCAGAAAGGTAGGCTTTGACAGGTTCTGACAGATTTGATGAAGACTTAAGATTGGGGCTGGGAGATGCCTCAGCTTTTAACAACATGTACTGCTTGAAGGAAGGACTGCAGCTTGATTCCCAGCCCCACACCAGATGCTTCACATCCACTTAGAACTCCAGTTTCAGGGAGATCTAACACCTCCGGGCTCTTCATGCTTCTGAACTCATGAGTACATACCCCCCACACACACACACTTGAACAAAATTTACAATCATAAAAATAGTTTTTAAATTGAGGAAGTTTCATCTTTCTCTTTGAATTAGAGATACTTATAGCCAAAAACATATTCTCATTTCATCATGTTAAGAAATTCCGTCTCCTCTCCTTGCTGCTACATCAGTAACTATCACTCGTCTGAAATTCAAAATGCATCTCCTTCAAATACTCTAGTGAATCTGAGTCAACCACAGAAATGGCACAAGTGTTCAGGTGATTCTGATTCAGGCAGTTGGTTCAAAAGCTGTAAGCAACAGGACTCTACAAAGACAAACACACAGCGGACCAGTACCCATTATTAGAAGAGAAGGCTTACACATCCAAAGCATCTGGAACAGGAGTCCGGCCTACAGGCCCTGCGCCAACAAAGATAGGGAGTCCCTGAAACATCTGTGCAACTCTGGGCATTTGCTCTCATTTACTACCAAAAGATGAACTCTGCTAACCCCAAAATGGTGCTTTTCTCTGTGTGTCAGGCTTACAAAATTATAGCACAGAACTTCACACTGCCCAGCGTCACCTAAGAGGATAAGCCTCACTTGAGGAATTGCCCTTATCAGGTTTGTCTGTGGGTATTCGTGTCTGTGAAGGCTATCTTGATTATGAACTCATATGGGAAGGCTCAGTGCACTCTGGTCAGCACCATTCCTCAGGCAGGTGGTTCTGGACTGTATAAGAAAGCTAGCTAAAAGCCAGATGGTGATGCACACCTTTACTCTCAGCACTCAGGAGGCATCAGCAGGTCTACAGAGCAAGTTCCAGGACAGCCAAAGCTACACAGAAAAACTCTATCTGGGGGTGGGGGGAAACCTAGCTAAGCATGAGCCTATGAAAGAGCCACAGTGTGAGTCAGCAAGCACCATTCCTCCATGGTTCCCACCTGTGAGTTTCTGTGACTTCTCTCAGTGATGGACTACAATCTGAAAGAAGAAATAAACCCTTTCTTTCCCTATGTTGCTTTTGGTCAGTGTTCTATCATAGCAACAGAAAGGAACCTAGAACACAGATACTAAGCTCAAGCCTGGTTACAAGACAGTCATACAACACAGGAAAACCAGTGGAGTGACTTATTGGGTAAAGGTGCTTGTTATGCAAGCCTGGTGACCCGAGTTTGATCCCTGGGGCCCATGTTAGGGGTAAGGAGAAAACTGACTGCATAAAGCTGTCCTCCCTGACCTACACACACACACACACACACACACACACACACACACACACACACACACAGAGGGGGGAGGGAGAGAGAGAGTCATAAAGAGCATACAGTAATAAGGGAAATAGAATGGAATAAAAAAGATATTAATGAAAGGGACCTCATTAAATAAGAGACACTGGAATCTAAAAACATCAAAAGATAAAATTACGATAGTCATTTTGTAAGTCAGGACTTTTGTACGTTTTAGACAGTACTTTAAACCAGTCATAAGAAAATACGTGAATATTTCTTTAATCATCCCCTCTAAACATCTTACCTTCGCCGTTGCCTGATTCCTGATAGAACCAGAAGTGTAATTGCAACTACGACAATGCAAAATATCACACCAAATACAATAATCCAGACGGGCACAGATGCATCCGTGGGGGGTGCAAGAGTGGCAGGAATTTTTAAGAATTCTAGAGTATTATCATCCAAAAAGAATGCACTGTTGATCCGGTTCCTATTCATTCTAAAAGACAATGATAATTGAAAAAGAAACAAATGAAATAAGACAGAAATAAAAACATTGTAAATAAAGTACAGATCCGCCTCTCCATTGATATAAATCCTGACCTTTGAGCTCCTGGCCCAAGTTTTCCTTCTTGAGAAATATCATCTAGATTTGAATGACTAACAGAACTCTATTTAAGGGGTTTACACAACAGCCATTTATTTAAATGAAAATATTTTTTAAAGTGCTTCTGTGCACACAATGATCATTCAGGAACATCTAAAGGTATATGAAGGCAAATGTGTTTGTTTTCCTAGGGGGAGGGATATCTGCATTTTGAGTGCTGGTAACAATCAGGTTGGTAGTGAAGATTTCTTTAGCTGAAAAAAAAAGGTTCATCTCTATCTGGAATTTGTAAAAACTAGTTGAAGAGAGTTCTTGGAGCAATTTTATTTGTTGACTGGCTTAATGTGTGTGGCAGGGAGGCTGAGTGTATATATGTGCACCACATGCATGCAGGTGTCTTCAGAGGGCATTAGATGCCCTGGAATTGGAGTTATAGATGCTTCTGAATTGTCATATGACATCTGGGAACCACATTCAGGTCCTCTAGCAAGATCAGTAAGCACTTTTAACCACTGAGTCATCTCCCCAACCCACTGGAGATATTTATGGCCTTTACTCTTTACACAAGCAAACTTCATTTGTACTTAGAGTATTTCTGACAAATAGAAAACAGAACATGAACTTGTGTGAGATAAAATTTCTCAATAGCTGCATTGTTGTTGTTGTTTTGCTTTGAGACAAGGTCTCATTGTATAGCCCTTGCTGGCTCAGGGCTCACTACGTAGACCAACCTGGCACTGAATTCACAGAAATCCATTTGCCTCGGCAACCCCAGTGCTAGGATTAAGACGTCTGCCACCATATTGAGCTCTAATAGCTGTTTTGTTTTTTCTAAGTGTAAAGAAATAGAAAAACAAATTGTAATAAATTGGATGTCTCCCCAATATATATCAAATAAAATATAATTTCAACACACCAATATTTGGTTGATTTCGATTTGGTTTAATACTATTTGATGGTGTGTTTTTCACTTAGTGTGCATCCCATTTTGGACGAGCTGTAATTCAAATGCTTGGTAGGCATATTTAGCTGGCAGCTTCAGGACTGGGAAATCCTGGTCTAAAGCAGTGGCTTGAGAATCTCTGCAGATCAACAGTAGGCCATCAGGGAAGATCTCTATCAGCAAACTGTACTGAGGATTGAGGATGCTGCTCAGCGGTACATCGCAACTTAGCATGTGCAAAGCTGAGTTCCATTCCCAAAACCACAGAAACTCACAGATCTAAACTCTGCCTGCCATAACCGCTCATAAACATGAAAGAGAACTCCAGTACAAAGTGCTAATTTAAATGTAATCTTAGCAAATTATAGACTGTTTTCCTTTTTTATAATCTAATCTTTTAAAATCTTTGTGTGTGTGTGTGTGTGTGTGTGTGTGTGTGTGTGTGTGTGTGTGTGTGTGTGTGTGTGTGTTTGGGAATGTGAGTGACCCAGGTGCACCTGAAGGAGGTTATTGAGAACTATTCAGATGTCAGATGTCAGTCGTCACCATCTTCTTTGAAACAGGGTCACATTGTTGTTCACCACAAGATACACCAAGCCAGCTGCCCCATGAGCTTCCCTAGATCCCCTTGCTCCTGTCTCCCATCTTGATATAGGAGCCCTAGGATCACTGACATGGGCGACTATGCTGGTTTTACATTGATTCTAGAGATCCAAATTCAGGACCTCATGCTTCATAGCAAGTGCTTGATTTGCTGAACCATCTCCTCAATCTTCAAAATCCAATCTTGATTAAGTACGAGAACGTGAACATTTTCCCAAATAATGAACTTCATTGCTAAGCTGTGTCTGGAAGGACAATGAAAAGTTTATCTGCACCCCCACTCCATCTCCCTGCTTGATTAGCTCTTTGCTGCTATCTTGGTCCACATCAGGAACATACTCTGTCACCTCTCAGGTAGATTGGAAGTTCAATTCAGGTACAGATAATATTACCTCCACCACTGGAATCCTTCCCAGGGATCAGACACCCTAGATATTTTTTAGCCAAGACCTGAGATGAATTACTCCAGTCTTCACAATAGAACTTTAACAGACACTTTAGAACTGGTTGTTCATGTCCACACCTCATTCCATACATGTGACGACTCTAGTATAGATTTTAAAATTACCATGAAAATGACCAGTAGAGTGAAAATGATCATATTATGTCATCTGCATGTATAAAAATATCCAGTGAAACCAATTACTTTTTATAATTAGCATATGCTAATAAAGATTAAGTCAATTGTTTAAAATCACTATAGATATGAGAGCAACATGTTTGGGTTTGGCTCTTCACTCTTTCTTAGTAAGGATTTAGACAAGAATTTCTGAATCACAGTACAGTTGACATTTGAGGTCAAGTAATTTTTTGAGGGAGTGCTGTCCTGTTCGTAGCAGGGTGGATAGCAACATGCCTAGCTCCTGCCTGCTTAGTATGGGTAGTGCCTCCTTCTCTTCTAGTTATGACAAGAAAAATGTGCCCAAACATTGCCAACCATTTGTTTCCTTGAGGGAAAATTGTTACTGGATGAACATTACTCATCTACACTAATCTTTGATGAAAATGAACTGAATAGAACACTTGACACTTTAATAAAAGCATCCTGCATGGAGTGGAGTGAGATTTCTTCAGTATCTATGAAAACAGTTGAGCTCATTAGCCGGCTAATGGATCCGTAGACAGCAAATGTGGGGATGATTACCTTATGGCCGACTGTACTTCGGCTGCAGGAAGAGTATGATTTTTGGAAGGGTCTGTGACCACAAACCAGAATGATACCCTCTGGGTTACATTGCAAAGCAGGACATGGGAAATTCTGCAGAGACAGGGGGAAATGTGTTACAAGAATATTATCACAAACAGCAGGAAACTCTTCACACTCTGATGTGATTACCATTTCATGAGGGATCTTAGATATGTGTGAGAAATCATTTCTATCATTGGAAAGAATATCTTAAGAAGATAAAATTTCAACAGGTGGTGGTGGCACACACCTTTAATCCTACCATTCTGGAGGCAGAAGCAGGTGGATCTCTGTGAGTTTGAGACCAGCCTCACATACAGAGTGAATTCCAGGACAGCCAGGGCTACACAGAGAAACACCGTCTCAGAAAAAAAAACAATGAAAATTGCATAGAAGACCCAATTATTTCAAAATCATATTCTCAGGGATCGTTCCTTGAAGGATCTGCCAAACACAAAGGTGTGATCTGGCAATAGAAAGAATGAGTGGAGATCGTTGTTCATAACCAAGTGGCTAACAGCCTCCCTGCTTCCTCAGCATGTGGCCTGTCTCAATCACAGAAGCCTCCGTGTTTTCTCAAGTCTGCAGATGTCCTGTCCAGTCACCCTCCCCACAAAAGCTGTCACCTACTCTTCATTCAATGCTTGCTTTATCTCTACTTGTCTCTCCCTATTCTGGCATTGGAATCATCAACCAGTGCCTTCCCAATCTAGTTACAAGAAGAGCAACCTATTACCTCACCTTGAACAGGTCCCCAAACATAAGTGCTACAATCACCAGCAACTCTTGACCCTGTGGTCTTTCACCTCCAAATTGGAGATGTGACACCCTCTGTTCTTTACATATGGGTTACCAATAAAAGTGAAAAGAAAAATGACCTTCGTGTTCAAAGAAATGAAAATCTTTATAAGAGTGGATGAAAGCTGAAAATTATAGGAGGGACCGCATAAAACCAACAAGGCTGGTGCTAAAACGTAAATCCTGTGTGCTGTAGGCCATCTCCTAAAGAACATTGCAAAAGCGTGAACATGTGCCAAGACCATCCATCCCACAAGAATAAGACACACATCAGTCACCTTCACAGGAAAGACCAGGATCTTGCTTTCCTTTACAAGAGCATTCAAGCCTATAATGTTGAAAGGTAGCAGTTCTGCCAATGGCTATGTGTTGGAAGTTGTCCCTTTTCTTCCTTTCAGTGTCAGGTACAAAAGTAGAAGCAAGTGCCCGTCTGCCCAGACCCGGCTGTGGGGGACCAGCAATGGAAAGCACAGGGAATAAACTTCCTTGGTCTTCCATGCACATCACTTCCAGCCGCTGCTGTATGATGGCTCTTGCCAGCAGGCACTAAGCTGGAGGTTGGGAGGCTAAGGGCAGAGGTTCAAAGTGGACCCTTTGCCAGTCAGAGAGCAGTGGCCTGGTATCAGCTAGCTCAGGTATGGCCTGTGGAGATCCTAACAGTATAGGGTTATTTATATCCTTTATAAATAGCTAAGCCAGTAGTTCTCAACCTGTGGGTTGTGACCCCTTTGGGGGTCAAATGACCCTTTCACACTGGCCACATATCAGATATCCTGCATATCAGATATTTACATTATAATTCATAATGGAGGAAAATTACAGTTATGAAATAGCAATGAAAATGATTTTATGGTTGGGTGTCAGCACGACATGAGGAACTGTATTAAAGAGTCACAGCATTAGGAAGGTTGAGAACCACTGCTCTAAACAGTAGCGGCCCCTGATGACGTCTGTGGTCACTGTCCTGGCCAGTCAAGTTGGCAGAGGTTCTCTGACCTCCTTTATATTTTGTTTATGCCCTAAGTCCAGCCATCAGTCCCTTCAGTCCTGTGTGCTTTGCTGGCCAAGTCCACTATCCTCTTAAAGTCTCCCAAACCAGGGCTGAAGAAATGGCTCAGAGGTTAAGAACACTGGCTGTTCTTCCAGAGGTCCTGAGTTCAAGTTCCAGAAACCACATGGTGGTTCACAACCATCTGTAATGAGATCTGGTGCCCTCAAATAAAAAATAAAAAATGCTCACCCCTGCCTCTCCCTACTGAGATAGACAACTGACTGAGCACCTGATCAGGCACCTAGACACAAACCCAGGTGGGCAGAGGGTATAGCAGTGTCACTTTGCCAGAAAGCAGGGACCGACACCCATCCCCCACCCCCACCAGGCCCAGGCCAGCTTCTTGGGACCAAACATCCAGTGTGCCCACTCTGTGTAACTAATTGTTTGTTCTTATAGAGTAAAAAGAGTTTAATTATCCTTGAGTTTATCATCTTTTTTTAGGTTATCAATCCTTTCTCTCCAGGACACACAATGGTTTCTGCTAGTGGCCCTGCTGAGGTTTTGGGCCAGATTATATATTATACCTTAAGGTAAGCAACATGCTTGGGCTCTCAAGCAGTAGGCAACAGTGTCTCCAGGCATTTCAGTGCTCATTGGAGTAAGAAGTCATAAATAAGATAGATAGATAGATAGATAGATAGATAGATAGATAGATAGATAGATAGATAAATAGTGAAGCACTGGCTGAGAACCACAAACCAATTCTGACCTCTACTGGCAAGAAACTGGCAAGCTTAGTATTCCAAAATGTGCGGCTCTATATAATAAGTAACAAAGATACAAATATGACCAAAATGAAGTAAAGCATGCTTTCAAAAAATATTTCCACTTTAGGGAGGTGAACTAAAGAAATGTAATTCTACCTTTTCTTTTCTTTTTTGCAGACTATATTAGGTTGGGAATAATTTATTTGGCCTCACCAATAATCAAAATTTGTAAAATGGTTTTTAAGTGAGCTACTTTAAACTTTTCAAATTGCTAAACATTCTTAAAGATTATTTACATTTTATTTATGTGTCTGTGTGAGTGTATGTACTTGTGAGCAGGTACCTTTGGAGGCCAGAAGTTCAATCACTTGGAACTGGAGTTTCAGGTACTTGTGAACTTCTGGCAAACCTGATTCAGGCCCCCTGTAAGAGCAGGAAATGCTCCAAACTGCTGAACCATCTCTCAACCCCCAACCCAAATTGAAATTTAAATAATGCCAAGGACTGGCAAGGCGTGTAGAAATGAAATCTCAAGGAACTATGAAAAAGCCAATGGGTGGAGCCACTCTGGATCATTAATTGGAAGTATTTTCTAGAAGATAGAGTGTAGCTACCAGAATTCTTACATGCACACTCAATAAACAGGGACACTGATGAGGATAGTCTTTCCAGTACTCTTTGAATTGGAACAATGTAAATGTCTGTCAGTAAAGAGGCATGGATAAAATAAATATGACACCTGTTGTCAAAGGAATGTTATCCCATATACTACTAGAAAGAAATAACTCCGCACAATCAAGTCAGATAATTGGGGAAAGAGGTGCATATTCTCTCAGCAGCAAATTTATCCTCTTCTTAGCTTCCAGTTGTGACGATCAAAAAAGTTTCCATATATTGTAAAAACATCCTCTGAAGACCAAAATAATCACTTGGTATAAACCACTGAAGTAGAACTGCATATTTTTAGCAAAAGGATAGTGGCTGGAGAAAGGGATCAATGATTAATGATTTGCTGTTAACAACCAGAACTACACAGAAAAACCCTGTCTTGAAAAAAATAAAACAAATCAAACTGAAATGCTCTTATCACAACTAAATACAAATCCTATATTTCAGAAATTTTAAATATGGATGGGTCTAATGGAGCCATGCAAGCTTACATTAGCAATAATTCTGAATGATGGTTGGCTGACTGATTTTCTTTCTCTCTCTCTCTCTCTCTCTCTCTCTCTCTCTCTCTCTCTCTCTCTCTCTCTCTCTCTCTTTAATATTTTTTTAAATTTTTTGAGACAGGGTTTCTCTGTGTAGCTGTGGAGCCTGTCCTGGCACTCACTCTGTAGACCAGGCTGGTCTCAAACTCACAGAGATCTGCCTGCCTCTGCCTCTGCCTCCTGAGTGCTGGGATTAAAGGCGTGCGCCACCACTTCCCAGCCTGATTTTCTCTTAAGTGTTTTGCCAGCATGTATGTATGTGTGTGTGTACTGAAGAACCAGCCTGCCTCCATCTTAGGTTTAAAGCATCTTTCAGTAAAGACAAACTAGGTTCATTCTTGTTTATGATTAAACCTCTGTTTCTCAGGGATTGGACTATGCCCCACCTGTAATCTTAAGTACAAATGGTTCTATACTGCCGGTTCTAGGAATGGCAATTATGCCTTTGTTTCAAAAGCTTATATGACCACCTATGTCTATCTTGTTATGACTACCTGTTGCTATGACTTGTAGTTGAATATTTTTCTCTGTCCCACTGGACTAGTTTCTCTCTCGATCGATGGTCCCTGCAGCTGCTTATGAAATAATCACTCAGAGCCTAATATTAAATATAATTGTTTGGCCAATGGTTCCAGTTTATTACTGGCTAGTTCTCTTTTTATAAATGAATCCATTTTAATAACATGTGTATCACCACATGGCCACAGCTTACTGGTAATGTTCTGTCATCTTACCCTTTCAGTGGCTACATGGCATCTCCTTGACTCTGCTTCCTTTCTCTCTCTCTATGTCTCTTTGAATTTCCCACCTAGCTATATTCTTCCCTGTCATAGGCCAAAACAGATTTGTTAATCAACCAATATGACCAACACATTCACAGTGTACAGAAGGACATCTCACATCAATGGTTACCTTGTTATGACCACCCTCCAATCTTGTCTTTGTTTCAGGAGTTCATTAGGACTAATTTGTTGTGCTTATGTTCTGTTCCTGTAGACCCAACCAATTTTGCCAGTCAAATCCTCCATTTGAAAACCCCCAACTCCTGAGCTGTAAAAGCCTTGTCTTCCTCACATCCAATGCTGACCTCTGGAACCCCGCCTTAGAGGGAGGCAGCCCGGGTGCGTGAATATTTTTTATAAAGCTTGCTTTAATTAATTTGGCCATGATGATTGAGTCAGTGGACTTTCTTCTCCCATCTTTGGGATTAACTACCATGCACATCCTGGTGCCCATAGAGTTCAGAAGAGGGCATCAGATTCTGTTTAACTGGGGTTATGGATAGTTGCAAACTACCATGTGGGTGCTAGGAACAGAACCTGGATCCTCTACAAGAGTGATAAATGCTCTTAACCACTGAGTCATCTCTCCAGTCCTTGACCAAGGATTTTTTTCAATGAATTATATTAACATCTACATGAATAGCTTTCAGCAACTCACTAAAAAGCAGCTGCAAATGTTCCCTCTGTCTCCTTAAATGTATGAAATGCTGACCCGAAGGTAATTCCCTGCCAGTTGGCTCTCTAGCCACTTCTCATCGGTGAGGCCATACAAAGTTAACGGGTGGTGAGAATTAGGCTCTTGTTTCTGAAAATCAGGACTAAAAGTGAGTTGGGCTGCAAGCACGAGATAGGTAATCCCCTTACCTTTCCATGGATACAAGAACACTTTGTTCCTTTTGAGGTCAAAGACTTATCTTTAGACAGTTAAGTAGAGCAAAAAATTCATTGCATGCTCTATGCTACTTAGAAAGAGAAAGCAATGCCTACAACAGACTTTTCCCTATCTTGCTAAAAGAGATAAATTATCTTAAAAGCCTTGTTTGTGTAATATGTAGTTAAATGTCTGTTTGCGGGAAAACTAGACTAAACTTAGATCATAGTTTCCTTGAAAACAACTTAGAACATTTTAGATCATATCCTTGAAAACACTTTGGAATTCCTGTTGCAGTAAATCTGGCTTAAATGATATTGGAAACAGGCTGACCTGTGCCCCAAGTCAGGCCCAAACACCTATCCTCAATAAACGAATTTAAAGTGTCAAATTAAAAGTGGAAAGCAGAAAAGGGGATTTATTGGGCATGGCCACATTAGAAAAGAGACAAAGAGATCCAGGAAAACCCCAAAGTCCATCTTGGGGGGCCCTAAAGTTAGATCAAAGTTTAAATAGAGGTTCAAGGATATGCACATCTGACAGTCTCTGTTAAGGTATGGTCCTGCCTATTATTGGTCCGTCCTGGGCTTCAGTCTCATCCCCCTCAGCTTGTGCCTTTTTCTTCTCACAGCATGAAAGTTCTAGGAAAATTCCAATTTCTTTTCCTTCTTTTTGGTTTTTTGAGACAGGGTTTTTCTGTGTAGCTCTACCTGTCCTGGAATTCTGTCTCTAGAGGAGGCTGTCCTTGAACTCACAGAGTCATTAACCAGATGAAATGTAGGCACATGGGGTAAGTCACAGTGCCAGGGACACAGGAAAGTATAGAACTTGCTGGCAGGGAGAGCTAGTAAACAAAAGAGACACTCAGCACCGTGAGACAGTAAGTGCTTTCTTTCCTTTTGAACCTTTGCAATGCGATCACCTTGCTTTTATTTAGATCTGTTTTTATTTTTAATTGTATTATGTGTGTATGTCTGTGTGACTGTTGTTCACATGCATGCAGGTGCCCCCACAGAGGCCAGAAGAGGGCGTCAGATCCTCTAGAGCTGGAGTTACAGGAAGTTGTGGGCTGCCTATGTGAGAGCTAGGAACTGAATTGATGTATTCTACAAGAACAGTGTGCACTTTTCAATGCATCTCTCTTATTTCTGTTTTAAAACTTGTAATGCTGGGGGAAAAGGGGGGAGGTAATGATGGATAGATATGATCAACATACAGTGCATAAATTGTGATATTTTCAGAGAATAAATTTAAAATGTCATTAAATATATTTTTCTTTAAATTTTGATAAATAACAAAGAGGATTTAGGGTGAACTTTTGTTTTTCTATAAAGTTTCTTTTTAAAAAACTTTTGTGGCCGGGCATTGGTGGCGCACGCCTTCAATCCCAGCACTCGGGAGGCAGAGGCAGGCGGATCTCTGCGAGTTCGAGGCCAGGCTGGACCGACAGCCTCCAAAACAGAGAAACCCTGTCTCGTAAAACCAAAAAAAAAACTTTTGTGAATGTTTATTTTCAAGTACACATGTGTGAGAATTGGGGAGGTAGCTTAATTGTTAAAGTGCCTGCCACACGATCATGGGAACCTGAGTTCAGGTCTCCAGCACCCATGGCAGAGCTGGGTATTGGTGACATGTGTCTATAACTCTAGTGCTGGGAGAGTGGAATAGGCAATGAATCTTGGAGCTTGCTGGCTAGCCAGTCTAGCCAATCCTTGAGCTCCAGGCTCAGTGTCAAAAAATAAGAACAAGACAGGAAGACACCTGACATCAAGTCCTGGATTTCACACAGATGTACACACAGAGAGAGAGAGAGAGAGAGAGAGAGAGAGAGAGAGAGAGAGAGAGAGAGGGAGGGAGGGAGGGAGGGAGGGAGGGAGGGAGGGAGGGAGGGAGGGAGGGAGGGAGGGAGGGAGGGAGGGAGGGAGAGGGAGAGGGAGAGGGAGAGAGAGGGAGGGAGAGAGGGAGGGAGAGAGAGAGAGAGAGAAGTTCACTATGTAGTCCTAGTAGTCTTTATATAAACCAAACTCATAGAGATCACCTGCTTCCCTGCTTCTGCCTTTGGAGTGCTGGGAGTAAAAGCATGTGTCATTATGCCCAGCTTCCTTTTCATTTTTTATTCTCACATTGGATATTGGGAATCTAAGAGAAATCAACAGATAGTAGTCCTCTTCTCCAGGCTCTGAATTATTGAGAAGTTGGAACTCTTTAGTAAAACAGTTGGGGGATGAGGTTAAAAAGACCAGTTAGTTAGAGGCTATTTAATCCCCAGGCAAATTTTCTTCCCACTCTTAAAAAGAGTCCTGAAATAAAGCCAGAAGGGGGTGATGTGTGCCTATAATTACATTACTCAGGAGGCTGAGACAGAAGAATCAAGAGTTCAAAACCAAATTAATTCAAGGCCAGTCTGGACCATATGAGACCCTGTCTCAAAACAACAAAAATCCTGAAATGAAATAACTTCAACCACAACTGTCTTTGGTAGAACTGAGCTGAGCTAGGTAAGATCACTTGCCTGGGCAATAATACATAAGATACTTAGCAGGCTGTGCAATGTGGCACCTTCTGATCCAGATGCCCTTAAGTGTACACATTAAGCATAGCCCAACAGGGAAGTAGGAGCAGACAGGGCAAGCTTGCTCCCAGAGAAATGGGAACCCATACTCAGATACTCCATTCAGCTCAACCAGTCATTTCTTCTCTCAACTGGAGACAACTGAGGCAGGGAGCAGACAACCACTAGGGTGTGATTTAATTACAAACAGAAAAGGGAAAAAGCACATAAACAGAGTAGATTCCTCCAGAAGAACAGGGAAAACAAATGTAAAACTATCAAAACTGACCAGACATGTTGGCGAACACATTTAATCCAACAGGGCAGACAGATCTCTGTGAGTTCCAGGCTAGCCTGGTCTACCTACAGCCAAGACTACCTTGTGAGACCCTGCCTCAAAAAATCCCTATTAATAGTTTATACTAAGTACTTTAAAGAAGTACATTAACAAGATATTCTGATATATACCAATGCAGAAATAGTCTATCCATATTTAGGTTACTTTCAAAAGAATAGATTTATTTGATATTACCTAGCTCTCTATAACAAAAATTATATGTGTACACTAGACATGTAGAATATTTATGACATAAAAGACATACAACTATAATTTTGGACATGGTCATTAATAGTCAGATCACCTGTTGAACAAGGGGAATATGACATAAATTATAATCTTTGCTCCATTGCAAAAAGTTCTTTTAAATGTTCCATAAAAAGGCAGGTCCGAGGCTGGACATGGTCTCTCATGCCTGTTATCCCCGCACTTGGATGGCTGAGGCAGAAAAATTGCCACAAGTTCCAGACCAGCCTAGGCTCCAGAGCAAGTTCCAGGCCAAGCAAGATTATATATAAAGTCTCAAAGCAAAGCAAGGGCTGGAGAGATGGCACAGTGAGTAAAGACATTTGCCGCCAAGCCTGGAATTCTGAATTTGACCCCCTGAACCCACATGGTAGAAGGAGAGAACCAACTCCCACAAGCTGTCCTCTGGCTTCCACTTGCACACCGTGATGCACACACAATAAATAATGAAGAAATAAACAAGAATACTGGTCCCTTAAATCTTGGGGTTACTAAATTATTTTCAAGATAGAAATTTGAAATAATGCATTATCTTAAATGTGAGATGTCACGATGTTGGCTTACTCTGTTGTTTCTCTGTTGGGAACTTTTCTCATGGAGAATGCCACCATTGCTCTGAAGAGATACTCTTCATCTGTGTCCCAGACGTACTGAAAGAGAAGGGAAAGAGAAAATAGAAGTGAATAGGGTTGGGGAAAACTGTCCCTTCGGTGGTGCATCCAATAACCCTCCTTCTTGTTTTCTTTCTCCCCCACTGGAGATCAAGGCAACTCACATTCTTAGACATTCTGTAATTCCAAGTTTGGTATGTTTCCTGTTGCACTCTTTTCTTGACCCTGTAATGCCACTAATCTGTCAGCAAACTTGATATTTCTACAACTCATCCTGGCATATTATGAGAACATTGCTAGGATTTGGGTTCACACTGAGATGGAAAAATGTAATTTTTTTGGTTTTTCGAGACAGGGTTTCTCTGTGGCTTTGGAGGCTGTCCTGGAACTCACTTTGTAGACTAGGCTGGCCTCGAACTCACAGAGATCCACCTGCCTCTGCCTCCCAAGTGCTGGGATTAAAGGCGTGCGCCACCACCGGCCGGCCAGGAAAAATGTATTTTATTACTACTGCTCTTGTCCTCTTCTCATAGTAAGGAAGGAGCTGTAAATAAAACTAGATGACCCTAAACAACAGCAGGAAATGTATCTCCTGATGACCTTCCCTGGACAAGAAGTGTATATTCTTTTTTTCCTAAATACCTTCATAATGTCTGTATATCTTAATTTTATTTGTGTGGATGCATATATGGTTTGTGTGTGCGCATGTTTGTGTGCGAATGTATGAAGTACACTTGCTCATACACACAAGTAAGGCAAGAGGTTGTAGATGTTGAATATCTTTCTTTATAGCACTCCACATTTTTTTGTTTGTATATTTTCAGACAAGGTCTCAATATGTAGCCTTGGCTAGCCTGGAACTAGACATGTAGACCAGGCTGGTCTCCAACTCAGCAATGTGCCCGTCTTTGCCTCCCAGGTGCTGGAACTAAAGGTTCCACCTTATTTTGAGACATGATCTCTGAACCTGGAACTTCCCACTTTGTCTATACTGACTGGCTAGAAAGCCCCAAGAGCCTTCTGTCTTTGTCCCCCAGCGACATCTGCCACAGCACTAAGCTTTGTGTGTGGGGGGTGGTGGAGGGAGCTGCTGGTGGTCTGAACTCAGGTCTTCATGGTTGCATGGTAGATTCTTTACTCACTGAGCCATCTCCCAGGCCCCATAAGTTAACCACTAGTATTGAAACTTTCTTCATTCACTTCTACTCTTCCCCTTTCTTTCAGTACACCTAACATCGCTGCAGCAAAATGCCATCAAGAAGAAAACAGTCTCTTTTTATGTCGAGTGCAAGTGCTAAGTGTTATATTTTAATGCCAACCTCAGACATTGTCTTGAAATACTCTTTCAATCCAGTTTTTGCTTTTTTCTGAAATGGTCTCACTATATTGCCCAGGCTGGTTTTGAACTCCCAGACTTAAGGAATCCACCCATGTCAGTCTACCAAGTGCTGGAACTACAGATGCATATCATCATGCCCAGCTACCTTCCTTCAATCTTAAAAAAATATTTTTACTACATTTGTACGTATTTACTTCATGTATGTTTTTGTGTGCACACACACACAAGTGTAGAAATCAGATAATTTGGGGTAATTTAGTGTGTCAGTTAGGTACTTCCTCCATGCGGGTGGGTACTGAGGATTAAACTCTGGTTATTTGGCTTGATGGCAAGTGCCTTCACCTCCTGGACCATCTTGCTGGCCCCCTCCTTCAATATTTTAAAGTAAATGTGAAAAAATATTATCTGAGAAGTTTGTACAAGAGTGTAATGTGTTTTAATTAAATCTATCCCTTCTTCCTTCCAAGTCCTCAAATATCCCCACTTTTCCCTACTTCATATTAGCTTTTTCTTTTATATTATACTATGAAAGTTTTAAAAGTATTAACTATTTTAGAACATAGATGTTACTTTTTTTCTTTTTTTTTTTTTCTTTTTCGAGACAGGGTTTCTCTGTGATGCCTGGCTGTCCTAGAATTCACTCTGTAGACCTCAAACTCACAGAGATCCGACTGCCTCTGCCTCCTGGGATTAAAGGTGTGCACCAGGCAATTGACATTACTTTTTTAATGATATAGTCTAATAAAAAATTGAGCAAAAAGCATAAATAAAAACTGGCACAGTTAAAATAGCAGAAAAACTTTAATCAGAGTTGGAGAAATAGCTTGGTTGGTAGAATGCTTGCCTTGCATTCATGAGGTCCTGAATTTGATCCCCAGTACCAAAGAAACAAAACAGCAACAACAACAAAAAGCCTGCCCCACTTGCCAAGCAATGGCACAGGCTTACGATAACCTTAGGACCCAGTGGGAGAGCTAGGAAAATTATTGCAATCTCAAGGGCAGCCTGGTACTCATAGAGTTCCGGGCCAGCTTGTACTGCATATTGAGACGTTGTCTAATAAAAATCATACATACAAGGCTAGAGAGATGATGGCTCAGCAGATAAGAGTACATACTGTCGTTCCTGAGGACCTGAGTTCAGCTCCCAGCACCCACTTCAGGTGGTTCATAATCACCTGTAACTCCAGTTCTGGGTAACCTGTCACACTCTACTGATCTCCATAGATACCCATATACAAACACACACAGAGAGAAACACACACAAAATAAGACTAAAGCTTAATTTTAAAAAGTATACATATATATTACATGTGCATATAATTTTATATACAATACTACAAACGTGTATACATTTATACACACATGGGAAGCCTTGTTGTGAGGATGTGGACATGGGGAAGGTATAAATGAGAATGTCTGTGTGGCAAACAAAAATGAAATGCTAGCCAGAACTTGCCAAAGCATGGCTTTAAATTGCAATTTGGATCTTGGGAGAGGCTTTCTTAGTGTCTCTTACAAAGGAAGCACGAGCTTTGTCGGCAGCAGTGTAGTTTAGGCCATGGAGTAAAACTCCCAGCTGTTGAGATCAGGAAGGGACTAACTAGTGCTGCTTTGTGTTGGGTAGTGAGCCCACAGAACCAACGTGAGAGGAGGAAAAGACTAAAAGCTTGTGTATCACTCATGACACGTTTCTCTCTGCCTTGCACAGTGTTTCAGAGACACTTTCCAGGCAAAGCAAGCCACACATACTAGTAATTAGAAAAAATGTACAACTGAAGAAAGGATAAGGAGAGAGTTACTCAGAGTTACAATCCATACTTAACACCCTCAGAGCAAAAGAGCATTCAGAAGAGACATGAACAAGAGGGCTCATAGCACTTTACATAACTGTGGTCTAGATACTTGGCCTATAGACACCTAAGTATATGAAACTGAATGTATCATTAGAGCCCACTTGTGACTTCACAGACCACATGGTACATATTAGCTACATATGTGAACCTGTCATCTCAGATTCCTTGTTTCCTCATTTCAGTAACAGTTATACCAAGGACTCAAGATCCTGGGTAACTTTACTTTCTGCCTATATCCAAAGACACTGTCACCTCATATTTTAGTTGAATGATTGAAAGTCATAAAACAAGACTTGTTGTTTAATTATAAATTCATGATGCCCTACCCCCAGATTACCTGCTCACCTCTTAGAGTTCTACATAAGTTCTTTGTCTCAAGACAATCCTAGGCAGCTTCAAACCTCCTACATCCCCCTCCCCCAATCAAACACTTTCCCTGCCACCTTGACTCTCTGGGTTTTATAGTCCCTCCATCCCACAGAGCTGAAGACTGAACCTGGGGCCTTTCTCTTGCTTGGCAAGCAACTACCACTAAGCTAAATCCCTAACCCTGCTTTCATAATTTAGAGATAATGTCTCAGCTTATCAATTTAAACTCACTCCTACTAAGACAAAGAAACAAAACTTCCGCCACCGACACACATCCCATCCTCTTCCTCCACTCGAGTGTTAGACATTTCTTTCCTGATAAAGGCTAATCCCCACACGAGTGCTAGGAATGCTTCTCTCCTCCTCCCTTCTCAGGCTT
The DNA here is from genome assembly GCF_017639785.1 of Mesocricetus auratus. Lineage (NCBI taxonomy): Eukaryota > Metazoa > Chordata > Mammalia > Rodentia > Cricetidae > Mesocricetus > Mesocricetus auratus. Next base: position 16,887,007 of record NW_024429188.1, read on the forward strand.
GAAACAGCGTCAGCTTCTTCTGCGTACTCAAGTCCAGCTCAGGCTGTCCAGACATTGACCTCCTGTCCTTCATTCTCACTAAGCTCCTTCTTGTGATAATTGCTATGTTCATATGTGATGGCCCTCTGCCATTCCTTCTTCTCTCCTCTCATGTCTGTTCGTGGCTACTTTAGGCATTGCAGAAGTATCTGGTACTGAGGTTTCTGCTAAGGCCAGAGCCCCTGTACACCTTTCCTTCCTGTAATACTTCTCAAGATGGCATGTTTGCTGAGTATTTAATAAACGAGTGATTCCCTCACTATTATAAGGTCTGCAGGGCACAGACAAGCCCAGTGTTAGCTGCCATTGCAATCCCAGCATGCAGCCAACTCTAAGGATCCTGGTATAAGAGATCTTATACACTGGTAGGGAGCAGGGTCCCTGCAGCCAAACTGACTAGGTTTGAATCTCACTTCTGCCAGTTACTGGCTTGTGATTGTCAAAGAGTCACATCACATGTCTTTGAACCTGTGTTCTCTCACTCATTCTATGAGAACTGGCACACATGTACTCAAGAGGGTAAGGGTTCAATAAGCTGTTAGGAGTCAATTACTTAGGAGAGTTCTCACTAGAAAGTAAAGCAATGTCTTAATAAATGTTTGCTATCATAACAATTGTTACTTATCAGATGAATAATGAAAAATAAGGCAACTGATTGGTCAGCAAATAGAATACCTCTGAATTCCTTTAGCTGTCTGGGATTTGTTAGTTTGTAGTATGAGACATTAATATCACCTACTAGGTTAAAACAAAATACAGACCACATGGAGAAACTGACACTAGAATTAGGTCATATCATCTTCTTAATTCAATATTTCTATTCTTCCACCCCTTATAGGCTCTGTGAGGATTTTTAACTTTCATAAGCACAATCTTCATACTGTCACTTTCATAGCTGGGAGGAATGGAAGCTTTGCATAGGAACTGGACATTTTTGTACTGTTAACTATTTCTTTGTTGGTAGCACCTATCTTTCTTTTTGATGACTAACAAACAGGTTGGTAAAATTAAAACACCCACAATGGTGAGAAGAAGACTTAACCTAGACATAATACACCTATATCACACCATTCAGACCCCTTTGCTCCACGTTACTGGATTGAGAGGTTCAAGTGTTCAAACCTGTTTTATGCAACACCATTCCCACCCCACCCCCCACTTTCAGTCACTCACTACTGATCAAGCACTATAAGAAAATCCATTCTATCAGTGAGTCCCATTTTACTGTAATCTAGCTTGGGGAAAAGATCAGACTCAAAGACTCGAGATAAGGTCACTATGCAGAGAAACCAGTTATTAGAGAAAGCCCGGAGCTAGTAGAAAACAGAATCAGAAATGAACCGGCAGGTGTTCACTTACTGCTTTATCTCCAAGAGCGGTTCTGATGCTAAGTCTTACTTTAAAGGCATTTTCTGCATCTGCCAGAGAAAAAACAACACCAACAAAGAGCAGAAAATTAGGATAAACTGAGAAAACAGGGCCTGATAAATCCTAATGTTTAATACAGCCCATGAACATAACAAAGAACTATAATTAATCTGTCCCAGTACCCCTGAAACTTTGGTGGAAATCATATTAAATTATTTGTTGCATTTTTCTTTCAAATTCCTAAGATTCATAGGTTCAACTTTCAATCTACATGTCTAAAGACTTAGAAAAAAATTGTTTGGTTGTTTTTCACTCAATGACTTTGAAAGCATTTAGGAAACTGTTAATTTACTTTTTAAGTTTCAAGGCTACATACCTGGATGACAGAGTTCAGCATGAATTGTAGTCACCAGGAAAAAGAGCGGCCACAACATTCTTTCAGAGTCGAAAATAGAAGACCAACTGAGAAAAAAATCCACTCACCACTTAAAGCTGCTTTAACTATTCTGTGACCCGGATTAGGGTAGCAGAGAAATCAGCGAGCCACCATCTAAAAGGTTTAATAATTAACACTCATCAGCTGGGTTAATACTTCCATAGACGCGGACCATCTCCTGTCAGTTATTTACGAAAATCTATTTGGGAAACCGGTTAGTTGTTTTTTCCCCAAACACTACCTCAGAAGAATGTTTCCTTTGCTGACATAATCAGAACCCATCCCCACACCTCCCGTAGTTGTAAGCTCATGGTGGAGAGCTCCGAGTCCTCTTGGAGGTGTTCTTTGGCATAAACTTTGTGCCCTTTCTGATTCACACATAGACTATCCTATTTGGGAAACAAATGCAACTCCTTTTCATCTCTGGTGAGAAAGGGGCACACTTTCCTAGACATGTTGCTTGGTAAACAGTTTCCAAAAAGGAGACGGTTCTGTTGAACCCTAAGGATGCCTGGCTGTTGTCTGAAGCTCAACATGAATGATATGTTGGCCAATATGATGATCACTGGATGGTGATGATGAAGATGATGGAGAAGAAGAAGAAGATGATGATTATGATGATGATGTGACCACTGAAAATAATCTGTCCTGGTACCACTAGGTACAAGTGAATACTAACCTCTTTAAAGGGGGCTAGAACTGCTAAGAAACTATAATTTACTTGGGTTTAAGTTGCTACATGGTGCTAGTGACTACATTCTTCAGTGCAACTATTTAACTAAGAGCGGCTTACTGTGACCTAGTCTCCCTGTATTATTTCTCAAATCCTCACAGTGGTGACAATCATCTCACACATAAGGCACCAGAGGACTGAGTATTAAAGTCGCTGGAAGCAATGGTATGAGTGGAATGGCTGTCCCTTTCCCAACTACTCTGACCTACCTTGACCCCTGTCACCATCATACTGAGCCGGTATGCCTCCAATAGGTCATGTCCTATTAGGGCAAGCTCTAGACCTAATAGGAAAAGACTGAAATTACAACCAAGCCCTGAGATACTCTGAGGATTGAGATACTAGGGATAAAAAGCTCTTCCCAGGTGGGCATCCCACCAACAATGCCAATAGAAGTCCCCTGTCGTCTATGCCTGGGCTTTCCTCTCTCCCTTTCTGGCACTTCCTTCCTGGAAAATCACAAATGGAAGGAATAGAGTGCATGGCTCCGATGTCAAATAGGACATTTGGGTTTAAAGCATCAAAGTGGGAGCTATGAACAGGTCACTTCTGTAGCACTTTGAGAGACATAATAAAGCGTGGGATTTTGTTGGAGATGTCCCCTTTCTGTTAGCTCAACCCACCCAAGGAAGGCTTTTACCCTCTCCTCCACCTTGGCACCAAGGACCCTGAGAGGGGAAAAGCTGTCCCAGAGTGAAAGGCAGCTGGTCCAGTCATTCTAGCAATGTCACTGTTAGATGTCATGGAAATTTCCCTAAGGAAAGTGATGACCTCACTACTCCCACCCTGAAAAAAATAGATGAAGTTATCTTGAGAAGGAAAAGTCAATACACACGGAGATAGAGATTTAACAGAGGTTTCGATCAGGGCACACAGGCCCTGTGTTAGACACACAGACATCTGATTCATTTTGCCTTTAGTCTTGTACTTCATAAAAGTAATAAGTTCACATATACTCGTGCATGGATGTGACTAGGATCGCAGTCGGGCAATGGTGGCACACACCCAGCACTTGGGAGGCAGAGACAGGTGGATCTCAGTGAGTTGGAAGCCAGCCTGGTCTACACAGTGAGTTCCAGGACAACCAGGACTGTTATACAGAGAAACCCTGGTCTCAAAAATAAAAAAACAAAAAATAAAATATTGAGTCTCATCCAGTGCACAGCATTCATTTCCAAAGAGAAAAACTTGTCTTCTCTGAACTGTTATTGTTTCTCAGTGATCTTTTTGTCTCATGTATATATATATATATACCCGATGGCACTGCATTGTACACACCTGGTATACAGACAAACATGCAGGCAAAACACTCATACACATAAAATAATAAAAAGAAGAAAATATGGAGAAGCAAAAAGAAAGATTTAAATACACATAATATCACCAGTATTAATGACTAATGCTGATTTTTTTTTGGTTTTACGAGACAGGGTTTCTCTGTATTGTTTTGGAGGCTGTCGGTCCAGCCCGGCCTGGAGCTCACAGAGATCCGCCTGCCTCTGCCTCCCAAGTGCTGGGATTAAAGGCGTGCGCCACCACTGCCCGGCAATGCTGATGTATTTTAATAAATGACACACATTTTACTTATATTTGAACCTTTTTTTTTGAGACAGGATGTCATGTAGCCCAGGTTGCTCCCAAACTCACTGAATAACCAAGTATGACCTTGAACTTTGTATTCTCCAGCTTCCAACTTCCAAGTGCTTCAATTACAAGGATGCATCACTGTACCAACAGCTGTGGGTCTTGTATGTTCTTATGAAATGTTTTTTGACTCATTACAGTGGCACAATCAGAACAAGGTGGCGTGATGTTGGAACTTGAATATGAACCTTGTCTTCCTCTACCCTTAAAGGAAGGCTACTATTTATTCCACAGAATCTGGCGGGTTGCATGAAAAACGATGCTTCATGGAATAACGGTAACTTTTTACCTCTAAATAGCAAAGAATATTCTTCCTTTTTTGTATTTTTACGTATTTGTATGAGTGAGTTCACGTGTGTTAGTAGGTACATGTGTGTGGTTTCATGAATTCCAGGGATGAATGTAGGGTGTCTTCCATTGCTCTCTGTCTTACCACTTGAGATGGACTCTGTCTGACCCGAGACAGGCTGCTAGTCAGCAAACCCCAATGCTCCTCCTGTCTTTGCCCCCACCACACTGCTGGGGACACAGGTTTGTGTGTACACTCATGCCAGGCTTCTTATATTGATTCTGAGGATTTGAACATAAGTACTCATGCTCAGACAATAAGTGCTCTAACCCACCAAGTAATCTTTTCAGTCTCAAAAATTGCTGTATTTATTATTATTATTGTGTGTGGAGGTACACGTATACAGTGTCATGGTATACATGTGAAGATCAGAGCATAACTTTGTGGAGTCAGTGCTCTCCTTTCAACTTTACATGGATTCTGAGGATAAAACTCAGGTCTACAGGCTTGCTTAGCAAGTGCCTTTCCGTGCTGAGAGCTGTCTTACTGGCCCCCAAGGTTTTGTTTGCTCTTGTTTTATTTTTACTTTTTATTTATTATGGGGGCGGGCAGAGCACATGGCCTTGGAGATCAGAGAAAAACTTTCAGTATCCATTTCCTTCCATCCAAATTCAGGTCTTCAGCCTTGCACAACAGACACCTTTACCTAGTAAGCCATCTTGCCAGCCTATCAGTAACTGACATTATATTTTAATCGGCTGCCTTTTCATTATCTATAAGCCTGTTGTGATAATAGGGTTATATCAGCTGTTGTATTAATTAATACACTTCTTTGCATTATTTAAACTCTTTTTTGTTTGTTTGTTTTGAGACAGGGTCTCACTATGTAGCGCTGGCTGTCCTGGAACTCACTTTGTAGACCAGACTAGTCTTGAACGCATAGAGATCCGCTTGTCTCTGCCTCTTGAGTGCTGGGATTAAAAGCATAAAGGTGTATGCTGTCACATCCACCAAAATGAAAGTCTTTGTTTTTTGACTACATAGCCCTAGCTGTCTTGGAACCCACTGTGCAGACCAGGCTGGTCTTGTACTCAGAGAGATCACTTGCCTCTGCTTCCTGAGTGCTGGGATTAAAGTGCCACCACACCTGGAACATTATTTAAACTCTTAAACTGTGATTTCAACTTTAGCTTTAGCATTGATAGTTTGTCCTATAGCACTCTTGGAATTATTTCTTTTATGTATAACGATGTTTGCTGCATGTGTCTGTGTGTGGGTGTATGCACCTGAGAGCAAGTGCCCACGGAGAACAAATTAGAGTTCCCTTGGATCTGGTGTTACAGGCAGTTCTAAGTAATCAGATCTGGTGCTCTGCAAGAACACTCCTAACTGCAAGTCACCTCTCCAGTCACTCTCCCCAGCAGGCTTTGTTTGGTTTTGTTTTTAGCTTATTTTCTGTGTAGATCATGTTCTCAAGTACCAATGCTTAAAATACTTTCCTCTTTGCCCTTACAACACCATCTTGAAAATGATAAGACTTCTAACACTTCCTTATGTTTCTACCACTGAGCTCTATTCTATCTCCTTTTTTTCAAATTTTATATTTGTTTCTTTCTTTATTTATTTATTGGAATACAGACTCACTGTGTAGTTCTGGCTGGCCTGGAATTCACTATGTAGACCAGGAGGATCTTGAACTCACAGAAACCCACCTGCCTTTGCCTCCTGGGTGCTAGAATTAAAAGTGTATGGCCTCTCTTTTTCCTTTTTTTACATTTATTTTTAACTTGAGACAGGGTCCCACTAACTTGTCCAGGCTGGCCTTGAACTCATTATGTAAACCATTCAGTCCTTGAACTTTTATTTCTCCTGCCTCAGCCTCCTAAGTAACTGGCATTACAGATCAGCACCACTAGGCCTAAGTAATATATCCCATTTATGCTTTTTACTGTGTGTATCAATTTCTCCTGTTTTCCATTGAACTTGACAGAGATTTACCTATTCATGTTGTATTTTGAGAAAGAACAATATCATAGATCTAGTTTTCAATTCCATTTTGATTTTTTATTTATTAGTAGTGTATAATTTGTTAAGTCCTTATTTCTTTGACCATTATATATTTTCTTATTTTTGTAATTCTTGAATTGGTTAATAGATTCATTTATTTTTAATCTTTCTCAGTTCATAATGATTACAAAAATTTAAGATTATCAATATCCTTGGAGTATTATTCTAGCTACATGACATAAGACATACTGATTACATTCCTTTTTAGTTTTTCAAATTTCATATGATTATTTTGTATATGTGGGTGTTTTGCCTGAATGTATGTTTGTGCACCATGTGAATTTAGGGCCTGTAGAGGCCAAAAGAAGGTGGCCGATCTCCTGGAACTAGAGTTACAGATTTTTGTGACACAGGTGTCCTCCAGAAGAGCAGCCTGTGTTCTTAACTGATGAGGTATTTCTCCAGTCTCTACTGATCTGACTTTATTTCCAAAAACTTTGAAGTTGGGGCTGGAGAGATAGCTCATCAAATAAGAACACTGGCTGAAGCTGGGCATGGTGATGAATGTCTTTAAACCCAGCACTGGGAGGCAGAGGTAGGTGGATCTCTAAAGCACCCAGGTTCAGTTCCTAGCAACAACATGGCAACTCACAACCGTCTTTAACACAAGTTGCTGGAGTTGGAGTGCCCTCTCCTGGCCTTTACATGGTACACTTACATACCATACAGACAGCCATGTACTCGTGCACATAAAATAAAAATGAATAATTTTTAACTTACAAGTGCAGTTTTAATTTTTCTCTCTATCCCAATAATTATCTTTTTGTTGTCGGTGGTGGTTTTTTGTTTGTTTGTTTGGTTTTTCGAGACAGAGTTTGTGTGACTTTGGAGACAGTCCAGAGGCTAGCTCTTGTAGATCAGAGTGATCTCGAACTCACAGAGATCTACGTGCCTCTGCCTCCCAAGTGCTGGGACTAAAGGTGTGTGCCACCAATGTCCAGCCCCAATAATTATCTTAAAAAAGTGTTTTCTCCAGCAAAGCAGAATTAGCAATCTGTTGCGGGATATTTGATCACCATCTGTGAAGATGTGTCTGTTTTACCTCACCTGCCTAAGCCACTTTCTGATTGTGTTAATAAATAGATGAACAGCCAATAGTTAGGCAGGGTAAGATAGGTGAGATTTACAGGAAGAGCTAGGAACTCTGGGAAGAACCCCAGACATGATGGATTAGCAATAGAGACAAGGAGGAAGTCAGATGTACAGTACTGAGGAGAGGTAATGACACACGTGCCATGACGTAGCTTGGGAACAAGCCTAAACTAAGATCAAGCTTTCATAATTAATAAGAAGTCTCCATATCACTATTTGGGAGCTGGCAGTTCAAAGAAATACCCAGCTACAGCAATCCAAAATGGAGCCATTTATATTATAGACTTCTATAGGTCCTTTCACACAAATAAAAAGACAAAAGCACAAATGTCAAATAGGAGATACTACCAATAATGTGAAGGGCCACAAGTTACTTGTCACAGTGAAAGTGTTAAAAACAAACTTGTTATTAAGTAGCTTGATAAAGATCTCAATAAAATACAAGAGAAGCAGAATTACATACCAAGGTTCTTGCTTCTAAATATATCTTTTGCAGTTTTCAAAACTTTGCACAGATTTGGTGTTCATTTCAGTTACAATTATTCTATTGTTACATTTATTTACCTAATTCGTGTGCATGTATACACATGTGTATATGCCATGGGGTGCATATGTAGGTCAGAGAACAACTTTTAGGAGTTAACTGTTGTCTTCTTCCACTATGCACAGGCTCCAGGGATCAAACTTAAGTCATTGGATTTGGCAGCAGTTACCTTTACCTGAGTGTCACCTCACCTTCTCTTGAGAATCTCTGTCTGTCTGTCTGTCTATCTATCTATCTATTTTTGCAGTGCTGGGATCAAACACAGGAACTCATACATGCTAGGCAAATGCTCTGCCATTTACATACCCAATACTCTCTTAATTTCATATTTCGAAATGGGTCTCATTAAGTTACCCAGACTGACTCCGAACTTGCTCTGTAGTCAGGCAGTCCTTAAACTTTGATCTTCCTGGGCTGGAAAGATGAATCAGAGGTTAAGAGGTCTTGAGTTTAATTCCCAGCAATCACATGGTATCTCAACACCATCTAAAATTAGATCTGGTGCCCTCTTCTGGCCTGCAGGCATACATGCAGGCTGGACAGTATATACATGATAAATAAATAAATCTTTTAAAACAAATTGGATCTCCCAAGTAGCTAAGATACCAGGCCTGTACCACCTGATCCAGATTGATATATGAATTTTAATCAGCAAATTTCCAAAGGATTCTTATCTGTTTAACTTGGCAGTTTCAATAACTTCTTAGTCACTGTTATAATGATGACCAGTAAAAGAATTTCAATCATGGCATATCACAATTTAGTTCCAAATGTTTAGAGTATAGATAATATCAAGGAAAGTTTTAGTTTATTGTTGCTGGAAGCTTTTAAAGGGACAACCAATATCCTGAGACAGGAAAGATACATTGATCTCTCCATGGTTTTTTTGTACCACAGCAATTTCTGGGTATGTAACTATTGATCTCCTGCTCAGAAGTAAATAAAATATGAGATGACACAAAATGGAAATGTGTCTGTTGTTCTTCTGAATCCGCAGGATGCTGTTTTTTTGTCCTAGCCCTAGCTGTCTTGGAACCCACTGTGTAGACCAGGCTGGTCTTGAACTCAGAGAGATCACTTGCCTCTGCTTCCTGAGTGCTGGGATTAAAGTGCCACCACACCTGGAACATTATTTAAACTCTTAAACTGTGATTTCAACTTTAGCTTTAGCATTGATAGTTTGTCCTATAGCACTCTTGGAATTATTTCTTTTATGTATAACGATGTTTGCTGCATGTGTCTGTGTGTGGGTGTATGCACCTGAGAGCAAGTGCCCACGGAGAACAAATTAGAGTTCCCTTGGATCTGGAATTACAGGCAATTCTAAGTAATCAGATCTGGTGCTCTGCAAGAACACTCCTAACTGCAAGTCACCTCTCCAGTCTACTTGCTATGTAGAACTCAAAGAGGTTCAACTGCCTCTGCCTCCTGGGTGCTGAGATGAAAGGTGTGTGCCACCACCACTCAGCATAAGATGCTTTTAAAACTCACTAATATTGTAAAAGTACATGTGGTTAGGAAGGTTCCATTTACCCACAATAATCCAAAAGGTAAGGAGGACTTGTGTCCCTTTAAAATCTGTTTCATTGTCACTACTGAATGATTTTATTCTCTTTAAATTAAGACACATGGGGAACCAAGATATTTCTGTCCATTTTGCAAAATATTCTATTTTGATTTAGCCATTTTCTCTTTCTTTTCTTTTTGAGACAAGGTCTCACTATGTAGCGCTGGCTGACCTGGAACTTGCTAAGCAAATCAAGCTGTCCTCAAACTCACAGATCTGCCTGCCTCTGCCTCTTGAGTGCTGGAATTAAAGGCATTCACCACCACCACCTGGTTATCCAATTTTTTTTATCATATTCTTTCTTCACCCCCAATTCCTCCCAGATTCTCCTCACTTCCCTAACCATCCAACTTTATGCTTCTCTCTCCTTCCCTCCCTCCTTTCCTCTCTCTCTCTTCTCTGTCTCTCTCTGTGTGTGGTGTGTATGTCTCTCTCTTTATCTCTCCAAAAACCTCAAACAAAAATGAAAATCAAAACAAACAAAACAAAAACCAAACACATGGAATCCATTTTGTTTTGGATAATCACTACTGGGTGTGGGGCCTACCCAGAGTCTGGTCCCATGCTCATTTTAAGGTGAGGAAGTCAAATACGAGGATGGTAATAAAAGCTCATCAAATTTTGTAAGTTAATAAATAACTATAATCGTGATGAACTTTGCCTTATTTTTTTCACAGGTTAACATTTTTGTTAGTCAGAGAAAGTTAATCACTACTGCTTGGAAATAAAAATTAATTCAGAGAAACCAAGTAAATAAAATTCTGACAACTTTTCTAAGGTAGGATTTTTAAAACCAAGTTCTCAGCCAGGCAGTAGTGGTGCATGCCTTTAGTCCCAGCACTTGAGAGGCTGAGGCAGGCATATCCCTATGAGTTTGAAACCAGTCCGATCTACAGAGCTAGTTCCAGAACAGTTAGGGCTATACAAAGAAATCCTGTTTCAAAAACAACAAAACAAATAAATGCAAGGTCTCTCTATGTAGCCCTGGCTGTCCTGGATCTCACTATATAGACAGGAGGCTGGCCTCCCAAGTGCGGGAACTAAAGATATGGGCCACCATGTCCAGCTTTACAAGAATTTAAAGGACAATTTCTTCAATGAACTTGTGTCTTCTCTTGGGAATGGAGATGTTATAATGAATTCCATCTAGTAAAAGCAAGACTTAAGGGGGGTGGAGGATGGGGGGTGGCGCACGCCTTTTATTCCCAGCACTTGGAAGGCAGATGAAGACAGATCTCTGTGAGTTCAAGGACAACCTGGTCTACATAGCTACAAAGAGAAACCCTGTCTTGGAAAACCAAAAAATTTAGGGGACTGGAGAGATGGCTCAGAGCTTAAGAGCACTGGCTGCTCTTCCAGAGGTCCTGAGTTCAATTGCCAGCAACCACATGGTGGTTCACAACCATCTAGAATGAGATCTGGTGCCCTCTTCTGGTGTGTAGGCATATAAGCAGGTAGAACATTGTATACATAATAAATAAATCTTTTTTAAAAAAGCAAGACTTAACTGGCATTTTGTCCTATATGTGCATCTGTTTCCATTGTTGCTCAGCTGTGTTGAACAAGGTTTGTGGAGGCCCACTGTTTTGAATGTAGAACCCCCATCAGGCACCAGGAGCAATGCCATAGCAAAATGGAATCACTCTTTTGAAATGTCACAACTAAATGAAGACTTTAAGAAAGCAGATAGGTCTCAACAGACCAGCTTTTCCTGAAAATCTGAGATTTGTATTGAGTCATTCAAAATGAGGGAGGGAGGGAGGGGAGGGAGGGAGAGAGAGAGAGAGAGAGAGAGAGAGAGAGAGAGAGAGAGAGAGAGAGAGAGAGAGAGAGAGAAGCACACAGAGCAAAAGACTTGGAAAGCTGAAGCCCAGTGTCTGTTTGGAGGCTGGAATTTTTAAGGGTCTTTTGAGGGGGTCTTCCTCCCCCAAATTAGGGATGGTCCATTTGAACAAAGGCAGGGAGGCTGATAGGTCCACAAGTCTGGGGCAAGCATGTTCTTGTTTGGCCTTATCTTGTAGGACTGGAAGGGTCCTTTTTACCCCCTGGAGACAGGGTCTCTCCCTATAGTCTTGGCTGGCCTGGAGCACACTAAGTAGACTAGGTTGGCCCCAACTCACAGACATTCACCTTCGGGCCATTGTTTTAACCTGCCAGTCTTTTGTCTGTAGTCAGGAGGGTAAGGAAAAAGCCACCATCATTATTATCTAGTCGTGGTCCCTTTTCCTGTCTTTCTGCCTATCAGGGAATCGGTCTAGCTCCTAGTCCCCACCAAGGAATCAGATATTTCCCTCAGGGAAAGAGTTAAGAAGTATGCTTTTCAAAACCCAAATCAAGATTGGCTTTTATGAATATTGTAAAATCTTAAAATAATTGTCATTTCCTCTGTTCTGTGGCCTTCTAGAATCTTAGAACCTCACCTACTGTCCACCTTCAGGACCTGTTTTATGTCTGATGGCTTGCAATTGGATACCCTAGTTATTCTCCCTCAAAGAATTTTCCCTCCAATTCCTTAAAATATTTCTCTTGTAGAATGTTGTGTACATTTTACTAGGCTGCTTCAAGTCATTTCTGGAAGATGAAAGTTAACGAATGTTACCAAAATCAAAGGAGTCATTTGTACAGGGTGACAAACTTAAAGAGGTGTCCAGAATGTAGCACAGACAAATACGCAAGCGCAGGAAGAGGGCCCTCAAAGAGAATCCTGGGGGGTGACGTGACTTAAACCAGCCAGGCTTGGGTACCGTGGAAACGGCTCCCCCTGGAAGGGGAGGCAGGTGGTACAGCCCAGGGGAAGAGGCGTGGCCTAGGTTCCATTGCGCCGTGAAGGCGTGGCTACGGATGGGCGGGCTGGTGACGTGGACGGAACCGAGAGTTAACCTGGGCGTGTCCCTATGTTCGAGTATGAGAGTGCGGCGCTGCCGGCGGGCGAGGGCGTGAGCAAGTTAGGTCCTGGTTGTGGTCTCTGCCCCGTCATTGGAATACCGGTGGAACCACGGTGGAAATCCGGCTCCAGAGTCGGCCGGAGCACCGAGAGCGAGGCCGCGGGGCGGGACTTCCGGTTTGTGGGCCAAACGGGCAGGTTGGGGGTCATGAACTCACGCAGTGTCTTGACGTAAGGGGGCGTATCCAAGATGGTTGCGCCCGTGAAACAGTATTGCCGAGAGTCAGTAGGAAGGTCAGTCTCGTTAAGTGGGGCGACTCTGTGTAGCATTAGCAACAGTGGAGCGTGGCCTGTCTGAGAGGACAAGGCCCCCATCCGCACTGTCACGCGCTACCATGGGCCGGGGAGACCCGTTAGGTCTGGGCGGAGGTACTGCCTAGCAAGGAAGGGGTGGGGTATCGATCGGCCGGTTCCCAGTGCTGTGTCTTCTGTCCTTTTAGGAGATGAGGAGACAGAATTTCTAGAAACCAAGGCTGAAGAAGCTGGAACGACTCCGCCTCTGCGATGTTGATATTCTGACTGTCAGGGGAATGGCTACCCACTGCCTTCTCCAGGGTAGGCATCGGAAGCACAGTTGTGCCCAGAACACATGTTTGAGCCTTTCCACGCCTCAGTTTCTTACATAATTTTCCTTCTGTGCCCTACCCCAGGGCGAGAGAAGAGGAACTTCCAAAATAATGGGGTGACTGGGATCCGTGCGACAGTCGGCATTAAAAGTCCCCGGGCCGAAGCTGCTGGGAAGTCATTACTGTAACTCTTCCTCGTTTGTTTTTTACTGAGAGATCTTGAGAAATGCTTGGATGTGCACACCTTAATTTGGATAATCTTTACGTGTGAGTCCCTGAAAAGCACTGTTGCGATATCTCCCCCTTTCTTTACTGTCGCTCTACTAATTTCCCTTCTATTCAAAGGTTTTGCTGGTGTGTGTAGAACAATCAGAAACTGCTAGTGAGCAAAGCGGTCCTGTGGTGCGTGTCTCACACAAGTAAGTGCACACAGGCTGCATGGGGGCCTCCCGTGAACCCAGGTTCGCCCCTCACTCTGGCTGTTCTTCACTAGTTTGGAAATAAAAACCTTTCCATTGTTTCTCTCTTTTTCTTCGGGTGTTTTAGAGTCAGAATTTTGGAATTCACCGAAAGCAGCAAGGGCACAGTACTCTGTGTCTTTCCACACCTGCATCGTTCTCTGGAGCCAGCCGGCCACCATTACTTAGACTTGGAATGCAAGTAGGTTAAGTGAGCAAGTGAAAATATGTGATAGGGAAATGGCGGGAAGAGGGAAGTGAATTGCCTTTCATTTTCTGCCGCAGGTTAAAAACTCCTAAAGGGATGTTAGAGAGGGGCTTCTTAGAGTGGTTAGTGAGAAAGGGGAAGAGAAGGAGACCTTGCTCATAGAGCATCCAGCTGCATATGAACTGAGTGTGGTCTACCTGGAGATTTGCACATACTTTTCGTTCTTTTTTAATTTAAATGAAAAACAATCTTATTTTACACATCAATCCCAGTTTCCTGTCCATCCCATCCTCACATCTCCCCCACCATCTCCCCATCCCACCCCATCCACTCCTCAGAGAGGGTGAGGCCTCCCAAGGGGAATCATCAAAGTCTGTCACATCATTTGGGACAAAACCAAGCCCCCCCCACATGTTTCTAGGCTGAGAGAGTATCCATCCATAGGGGATGGGCCCCAAAAGTCCACTAGGAATAAATACAGGTTCCACTGCTGGTGGCCCCATAGACTGCCCAGGCCCCCCAACTGACACCCATGTTCAGGGAGTCTGGGCCCATCATATGCTGGTTTCCCAGCTGTCAGTCTGGGGTCCGTGAGCTCCCCCTTGTTCAGGTCATCTGTTTCTGTGGGTTTCCCCAGCGTGGTCTTGACCCCTTTGTTCATCACTCCTCCATCTCTGCAACTGGATTCCAGGAGTTTAGCTCAGTGCTCAGCTGTGAATCTCTGCTTCTGCTTCCATCAGTGGCTGGATGAAGGTGCTAGGATGGCATTTAAGATAGTCATCAATCTCATTATAGGGGAAGGGCATTTAAGGTAGCCTCTCCACTATTGCTTAGATTCTTAGTTGGGGTCATCATTGTGAATTCCTGAGAATTTCCCTAGTGCCAGGTTTCTCATTAAGCTCACCATGGCTTCCTCTATTAAGGTCTCTCTTTCCTTGCTCTCCTTCTCTGTTCTTCCCCCAACTCGACCTTCCTGATCCCTCATTTTCTCCTCCCCTTCTCCTTTCTTCTACTTTCCTCCCCCTCCCCCACGCTCCCAGTTTGCTCAGGAGATCGTGTCCTTTTCTCCTTCCTACTGGATCCATATATACCTATTTTAGGGTCCTCCTTGTTTCCTAGCTTCTCTGGGGTTGTGGATTGTAGGCTGGTTATCCTTTGCTCGGTGTCTAATATCCATGTATGCGTGACTACATGCTATGTTTGTCTTTCTTTGTCTGGGTTACCTCACTCAGGATGGTTTCTTCTAGAGGCATCCATTTGCCTGTGAATTTCAAGATGTCATTGTTTTTTACTGCTCAGGGGTGGTCCATTGTGTAAATGTACCACATTTTCTTTATCCATTCTTCAGTTGAGGGGCACCTAGGTTGTTTCCAGGTTCTGGCTGTTACAAATAATGCTGCTATGAACATAGTGGAACAGATGTCCTTGTTGTATGAATGTGCATCCTATGGGTATATGCCTAAGGGTAGAATTGCTGGGTCTTGAGGTAGACTGATTCCCATTTTCCTGAGTAATCTCTATACTGATTTCCAAAGTGACTGTAAGAGTTTACACTCCTACCAGCAGTGGAGGAGTGTTCCTCTTTCTCCACATCCTCTCCAGCATAAAATGTCATTGGTGTTTTTGATTTTAGCCATTCTGACAGGAGTAAGATGGTATCTCAGAGCTGTTTAGATTTGCATTTCCCTGATGGCTAAGAATGTTGAGCAATTCCTTAAGTGCCTTTCAGCCATTTGAGATTCCTCTGTTGAGAATTTTCTATTTAGATCTGTACCCCGTTTTTTAATTGGATCATTTGGTGTTTCAGAGACTTGCTTCTTGAGTATTTTTTTATATTTTGGAAATCAGCACCCTGTCAGATGTGGAGTTGTTGAATATCTTTTCCCATTCTGTGGGCTGCCATTTTGTCGTGTTAAGTGTGTCCTTTGCCTTGCCGAAGCTTCTCAGTTTCAGGAGGTCCCATTTATTAATTGTCGATCTCAGTGTCTGTGCTACTGGTGTTATGTTCAGGAAGTGGTTTCCTGTGCCTGTAGGCTTCAATGGACGCTGTAACGATACGCGACACACAATTACTAAAAGTAAAGCTAAGTATTTAATGTAGAAATTACTCACAAGATACCAAACCCAGAGGAGCCAAGCAGTTTTCAGCTATCGGACCGGAAGCCGAACTCCAGGAAAAAAGACCGGGATTTCCTGTGTGCTGTCTTTTATACCTTCCCCCCCCCCGTAACGCCCCCTAGCCATGCCCAAAAGTGGGCCTGGCTAGTGACGTAGTTCCGCCTACGTACGTATACGTCTTTATGTCCAGCTGTATACGTCTTTAGTCCTGCCTAAAGTGGGTGTGGTAAACCGCCCTTTTATTACCTCATCTGTATGCGCCTCTAATAAGTCACATGTTTAATGGCGGCATCAGACTTCCTCCTACATGTGCCTGTGTTTTCAAGGGTACTTCCTACTTTCTCTTCTAAGAGGTTCAGTGTGGCTGGATTTGTGTCAAAGTTTTTGATCCATTTGGACTTAAGTTTTGTGCTTAGCAATAGATATGGATCTATCTGCAATCTTCTACATGTCATCATCCTGTTATGGCAGCACCATTTGTTGAAGATGCTTTCCTTTTTCCATTGTACAATTTTAGCTTCTTTGTCAAAAATCAGGTATTTGTAGGTGTGTGGGTTAATATCAGGGTCTTCGATTAGATTCCATTGGTCTGCCTGTCTGTTTTTGTGCCAATACCAAGCTGTTTTCAGGACTATAGCTCTATAATAGAGCTTGAAGTCAGGGATGGTGATGCCTCCAGAAGTTCATTTATTGTACAGAGTTGTCTTGGCTATCCTGGGTTTTTTGATTTTCCATATAAAGTTGAGTATTGTTCTTTCAAGATCTGTGAAGAATTGTGCTGGGATTTTATGGGGATTGCATTGAATCTGCAGATTGCTCTTGGTATGATTTGCACATAATTTTCAATTTCTGTTGTTAACGGTTACTATTTTTCTGCCCTTGATGTTTTAGGTCCCTGAAAGTTATTTGGTATCTGATTCAAACTGAAATGGTAACAGATAGCCTAAAGATCATTCTTGAAGCAAAGCTCTCTGCAAATTACTGTGAAGATGGATTCTGGTTCAGAGGTCCTTGCCAGCAAAACTCTCAAAAGTCTCCGCACCTATACTTAAAGGACCTGGAACCGAGCCTGTGAGTACTCTAGTTCCCTCACCAGACCAAAAGGCCTGTTGTGTTTATAAAAATCTCATGTCAAACATATATACTAGGGTGATGTTGACACTCCAGTGTGGGATTATATGCCTGAAGAACTTTGGGCATGACTAATATGCACAAAAGCACCCCCTGTGTTTTCTAAAGTTTTAACATACTAAAATTATGCCTTGCAGAAACGGGACAAGAACTTCGAGCACTTTCGAATAGCTCAGAGTGTTCTCTATCCTGTTTGAACTTTTCATTTTTGGTAAGGTTCATCCATACACTGCACTTTATTTCTGTGGATCTCAACTTGTCCAGAGTTTGGATTTGAATGTTTGCATGTAGTTCGGGGTTAATTCTAGTTGGCCAGTTTGTAATTGTGGGGAATTTGTAGGTTTTTTTCACATCCCTCCACATTCTTGTCTTGGAAATTAAGTCCAGGTTGTGCAAATGCCACACAAAAGGGACTAATTCTACATAGGAGGTAATCGTTTTCTTTAAATGTTTCTTTTTAATTATGTGTGTATGCCTGCAGGCTTCTACTTGTGTCCACTGAGGTCAGAAGAAGGCATTAGATCACCTGGAGCTAGAGTCACATACAGTTGAGAGCAGCCTGGTCTGGACACTGTGTCTTGAACTTAGGTTCTCCTTGATTGCGGAGCCATCTCAGCCCCAGGAGGTATTATTATGTGCTGCCCTGAGCACTGAGCTGTTGAAGGGCATTTCTGACCTATCAGTAGTACCCTCCCTCAAAATTATCCATTCAGAATTGTCTTAAGTTTCCAAATCTCCCCTGAAGAGAGCAAAATGATGTTGTTAAAAGAAAATAAAAAACACTGAGATAAGGATAAGAGGGCACACTTAAACTTGTATATATATGAATGGTGATGTTTAATGAAATGACTAATGTCTTTCAAGTGATTAATGTATTTCCAGTATTAACAATGAATTAGTGTTGTCAAGCATTGCTTTGCTTTTTGAGTCCATGTTTCTCAACTTTTCCTCTTTGCAGTTTATTAATGTAGGAAAATGAATTTATTACCAATGCTAGTTAGACCTGATCCTTGGAAATTACATCATGAATATATTGCTACTATCAGTTTGTTTTCTCTAACATTGATTGTGGACTCATTGAAATGAATTGGCCTTGACCAAAATAATTTCTGGCTGCTGTTTATGTTTACATCCCAGCTAGCCTGGATTATTTAGAACACAGGCACTTCATGGAAAAATACATGTTTACCTAGTTACTGATTTTTTATATGAGTAAGGAGTTTTCTTTCTCTAATTTTTATTTAAGGAAGTTGAAAGCTAAAGGCTGAAGTCAGTATGCTCATATTAGGACTGCTTGCTGGGTTTAGTCCCAACAGTGGCCTATGGTTATGGAATTATTTGATTAACTTTCCATGTTAATTATGTTTGTGTTTTAAGTTGTTTAGGAAAATTAGGGCACAGTAGCTTTGGTTTGGCTTTTAGAAAGTTAGACTGTCTGACCTGTTTTAACCCAGGAAATACGGTCTTTTCTGCTCCACTGAGCATATGTCGTCTTGTGATAACCCACCCCTCCCCTGCTTAGTAACAAAGACAATACTCATTGTTTCTGGCAGCTTCATGGGCAGGGCAAGGCCTGGTGGACACCCAAAACCAAGAATGACCAAGAATGTTGAGCCTTAAAGAAAGGTAAACTGTGAAATCCTTTGCTAGTTCCTACAACACAGAACTTTCCATTGGCTGCTGTTTCTAGTAAGAGGATTGCCCCCATATCTTTAACATTCTCCTCAGATGTTTAAATCTGATTAATTGGAAGCAGCATCACTGAGAGGTGGTTGTTTATACAGAAACCAGCAATTCAGGAGACCCCTGAGCTCTGTACTTATATCTTTGCTTGCTGGAAGTCATCTTTGGCTGTGAATTAAGAATTGTCTGTTTCCTTAGAGAACAGGCTTTAACTGTTGACCATTCTGACTTGTAATTCAACAGCTTACATGTGTTAGTTACTTAAGAAGTTGAAAACAGTCAGAGCTGTTTAGTGTATTATTTAATGAAATTGCCTAGTTACCTAGAAAAGAAGTATGGGGTCATAAACCATACAGATTCAATTTTATTTTGCTAATTCTTAATGAAATATAACAGATGAGAGCTAGAATGGAAATAGTGCAATGTAATGTTATTCCAGTGATTCTTAATGCTCATGATCTCTGTACATTTAGAAAGAAGCGAAACATGGTTCATACTTGGGATCCCAGTACTAGAGAGGCCAAGGCAGGAGTTAGGAGACATTCTGGGCTACATAGATATAAGACTGTATCTCACACAAAGGAAAATAAATAGATGTGAGTGGGACTCTGAAATGTAGCCATTAATCACTTGTTTACAAATAAATTTTAATTTCATTAAACTTTTATAACTGACTCTGCCTACTCCTTGCCATATTTATATTGTATATATTTATCTTCAGAGATGGTTGTATAAGATAACACTGCTCAGTGTCTACACTGCATTTCTAAGTTCTTCAGTTTGCCAATTAATTTTGAAGGCCATTAGATGCAGAGAGCTGTAGTATTAACAGGTTTGTTTTGTGAAATCTTCACAAAGAATTCTGATGGAGGGTAGGATTCCCAGAGTCTTCTTTCATTAACTTTCCAATAACTTTGAGAAACAATGACTGGATTAGGAACCCCGTGGAATCTCTTGGTGATCTTGGGTTATCTTCAGCTCCCTGGGACTAACTGGTAATGGCATGGGATTCCACTGCTTAGTCAAGTCACAACAACATCAGGGTTCCCCACAACCCTGATAGTCCAGCAAGGCAACCTGTGCTTCTATGACGGTCAGAAATGCCTTAAGGAGAGCCCGTGTATCTCAGCATTGGGCCAAAGCCTACAAAGATGGTCTCTGGCTCTGTAGGAAAAGCACAGCCCTCAAGACAAAGACAGTCGGTGGAGTAATGGGATGCAAAGTGAAAGCATCTTCTGGTGATGCTCTTGTCTCACTCAGTCTGTCCACAAGTTGGGCTGTGTTTACTTTTCAGAATAGAAGAGGCCCTTGCTGACATCTTTCTTGACAGTGTGCCTTTTCTTACTCCGTGATGGTCTCCATTGCCTTTCCCGTATATAAGAAAAACACGTCAGTTAAGAGCATGTTATCCTATTTGGAAGAAAAGGGATAACTCCCAGGAAATTATTTCACACTGAGTTTTGTTTAAGTAGACAAAGAGGAGAAAGGGGGAAATGAAAGTTTATCTTTTTAGAAAAACAAGCCATTGGTAAAAAGCTGGATCTACCGAGAAGTTGGTGAGGGCATCCTCTAGAGTCAATGCCTAAGTTAGTAGTTAGTAAATACAAATGAAGCTGAACTTGTAAGCCAGAGGGCAAACATGATAGGAACATTTTAGCCAGAAGAAGCCAGCTGAAAGGGTAGGGCCAGTTCTCCTGGGCTGGTGGGGCTTTGTGAGAGAGAATGGACAGTTATGGATGACTTAGGGCATCATCACAGAGACCTCTTGACTTCCATTTCTTTTCTAGTTTTTTGGTTTGTTTTTTCGAGACAGGGGTCTCTCTGTGTAGCTCTGGCTGTCCTGGAACTCGCTCTGTAGACCAGCCTGGCCTCAAACTCACAGAGATCCACCTGCCTCTGCCTCCCAAGTGCTGGGATTAAAGGTGTGTACTACTAGCTTTCGGGTCTTTGCTCCAAGATGACCAAAAAAAGGCTGCGGCCACGTGCAGCCCATTCGTGCCCAAGGCCATTAAGAAGTTCGTCATTCGGAACATAGTGGAGGCCGCTGCTGTCAGGGACATATCGGAAGCAAGCGTCTTTGACGCTTATGTGCTTCCCAAACTTTATGTCAAGCTGCATTACTGTGTGAGCTGTGCTATTCACAGCAAAGTAGTCGGGAATCAATCTCGAGCAAGTTCTTTTATACCGAACAACAAGTGCATCGGCTTGGGGTCTCTCCAGAAATAAAAGAATACTGTGTAATACAAGGGAGTACTAAAAAGTCCCGTTTGCAGAAGCTGCTTACAGAGCATTCCGGTGCCCACTTCTGAGTTCTACCTCAAAAAGTAGTTTTTCCTTTCTGTCTTTTTTGGAAACTGCGCAGAAGCCTGGGCATGCTTTCCCTGCTACTCTGGGCTTTCTTCCTCTTTCGCTGAAGCCCCTGCTCCACTTCCTAACATGAAAGTACTGCTCCTACACTAACAGTTCAGTGGCACCCCATTTTCCGTTATTGGCTTCTGCTGTTTAGTAGCTCTGCCTTTTTTCTTTTATGCTCCCATCTATAGTCCTATAATAAAACTTTATAAACTCAAAAAAAATCTCACTTTTCTTAGACCATGATTTCTCAACTGTGGCACTCAAATTTTTGGGCTGGAAAATTGTAGGACTGCTCCTGTAGTATTGAACAGCATCTCTGGCATCTGTCCACTAGATGGCACTGCTGCACCTTTACTTGTAATAATCCAAATGGCTTATGAGGGCAAGATAGCTTTTTCTATTGAGAACCACTGGTGTAGACTTTTCTAAGAGGGTTTAATGTCAATGTTGCTGGGATACTTGTGCCCACCTCCACCTCCCAACTCTCTCTCTCTCTCTCTCTCTCTCTCTCTCTCTCTCTCTCTCTCTCTCTCTCCCCTTCTCTCCTCCTTCCCCCTCCCCCCTCCTCCTGGAAAGAAAAACAAGAGTTTCTATTTTCAACAACCAAAGCAAGAGAATAATTTCTTCTGTGAAGACGAATGAGAATAACCAGGTTTCTATTTTTGTGAACATAGGAGCTTTCCCAGCTCTTCATCTTAGTTTGCCTGTATTTCAAAAGAAGTCAGGAAACAGGAATTCATAAAAGAAAAAGAATTGATTTGTAGTTTGAGCACATGTTGAGTTGTAGGCTTATTTTAAGTGCCTTTACAGACCAGAAGACAGGTTCTTGGGAGTGGTAGTTTTATTCAACTCTAGGCTTGGGAAAATGGGGTGGAGACCTCATGTCTCACAGAAAAGCATTCCCCGTTTTCCTAGGGAGCCTCAGGTCCCATTTTTCTAGGGCAGCGGGTGGAAAACTTCTGCTCTTAATGTCTTTTGTTCTTCCTTAG
Source organism: Mesocricetus auratus (assembly GCF_017639785.1). Lineage (NCBI taxonomy): Eukaryota > Metazoa > Chordata > Mammalia > Rodentia > Cricetidae > Mesocricetus > Mesocricetus auratus. The sequence goes on from NW_024429188.1 coordinate 16,909,238, forward strand.
AGAGGTTTGTTCTTACTTTTCTGCAGTTTGGCAGGCCCCAAGGACATCCTGCAGTCCTATTAACATACTAATAGGTAAGGAAAGCTGTCTCCTGGAAGTTAGAGCCCAAATGTGAAGAATTAGTTGGCAAGTGAATCGTGGTGATAATCAAGTCTTTCAGGCTGTGTTTACTTTGCATAATAATGCATACTTTTTAGTCTATTCTGTCACCCACTGGTTTAGTTACCAACCATAGACTAGAACATAGACACATTAGCTCTGAGGTGGATTATCTGGTCCATTCCTGGGTAAATGAAAAAAAAGGAAATGATATGACTGCTCCTAGGTACGGTGGAGGAGAAAGTTTATTATAGATATGTGGGAGAGCATAGTCACAGACAGGGACATCTGGGACAGTCCAGAGTGGACAAGACTAGGCTGAGCTGGGCCATGTGGGGAGGAGGGAAGGGAGAGAGGGGAACCAGGTGCAGCAGCCAGGAGGCCAAAGGCCCAAGAGGAGAAGGGCAACCAAAATGTCCAGATTATATTGGGAAGAGCCTCTGGGGAAAGATCAGTGCGGCCCCTGGGCTGGAGAGTGGGGGCAGAGGGTGGGGTATGCCAGCCATACCCTATAACAGGAAGGAACTGAGAGATGCTGGCGAAGTCTGGCATCCATGTCCAGCTTTGATATGTTAAATAGGCACCTCAGCCATTTGTCCAGGTTTGAAACTTAACAGGCAGTGGAAGGAAACTGGACGCCGGGTTGCTTCTGTTCTCTGTTATGGAGACAGTTTTTTCTTTAAATCTGAGCTGAGAAAAATGGAGTTTTAGTAATACTGGCCTTCTCTCCTCCATTTCTAAAAGAGAAAAGTCTGGCTTTTTTGTGTATGGGGAGTGTATAAGATCTCCACCCATTATAGGCTTTACCAAGTTCTTTGTGCCTAGGTGTGGAAGCGGAAGCCTTTTGTATTTTGTCTTTGGAGATCAGCTTCCTTATGAACTCCTGCTCACCTGTAAAGATTGAATTCTCCAAGTGAAAAAAGGAGAGTCTGATAGCAGGGCCCTACTGTCTTTCTTCAGACCAGAGATACTCAACCTGTGAGAGGGGTCGCCTAAGACCATCGTAAAACAAAGATCTAGGGCCTGGGAATGGAGGTATGAAGGTGATCCGTAGAAGTGCTCTCTATCCAGGTCTGGAATAAGGAAGAGTAACACATGTCCCTCTGGGATAACAAGTGTAAGTACCATTCTGGCATGCAAAGTTGGTACCATTTGGTGGCCTGGCTTTGGACATCAACTGCGTACAATTTGTTAGTTTTCCTGTTTATTCCACTTCTCCCAGTATCTGGACTGGGGGACCCACTAGGCAGGACTCATTGCTAGACTGCTTGGTCTGGGTCAAGTTGGATATTCCTACACTCTGGTATATGTTATTTGGCTAGACCTAAGATAAATGCAGCGATTCTTTCCTATGGCTGGGTCATCCCTGAACACATGTGAGGCATGGCTGAAGTTTGCAAGCTGCAGCATTTTTATTAAAGGACCATCAGGACCAAATTTGCATGAGTAGGGGCCCCTGTGGGTTAAAGTTGACTTTGCCCACAGCAATGGAGGCATTAGCTGGGGTGATGAACAGCTAGAGGATTGTTAGCATGTTATATCTCCTCCAGTAGTGCTTTTGGCACCATCCTACCCCAAAATCGTGCGCCCTTCCCCCATTGTTGTGGCTTTGTTGTTTTTAGTTTCCAGGAGATCCCATATCTGCTCTCCCTATTAGTTCCTGATATAGAACCCACCTTGTCCTTCTGTGGGAACACCATCCCACACCCTAGGTGAGGAGAAGTCTATGCATTTCCAGATTTGGAGAAAAGACCAGTATTCTCCACTGGCATTTTCATTTCAGTAGACTTGTCTGTATACTATGTATCCCCCTTTGGCCTTAGACTCTCTCAACAGGCCTTCCAAAGGGGATGGGGCAGGGTTCAGTGGTGCATCCCTTTTTTGTGTTGGCCAGGAGGACGATTAGTTGGCAGTTAGCATTAGCTTTGTGGTTTTCCATGCACCATCTGAAGAAGACAGGGTCCCAAAGTAGACAGCTAGTTTTATTGACTAGCTCCCCCCTCCACTACCCCATGGTATTAAGGCAGCCTCCCAAGCCAGTTAGTGATGGATAGCATTCTCCCCCTGGTGGGTTCTTGGAACTTTCCAAGTCAGGAGTTGGTGGAGCTGGAAGGCTAACAGTAGGGCTCAGAAACTAAAGGAGGCTCTGGGGTTGGAAAGGCATCATTGTATTGAAGGGAAGAAACTTAACCTGTTTGAGAGAGAAGAAGTGGAACATTGCTTGAGCAAAGGATATCAGTGGTGTCCAGAAGAGATTAAATGATCTGTGTTGGGCCAGGATCCACAAAAGGTATTCCTTGAACACTTCCAGGAAAAGCAGAAATTGAGACGTGATCAGGGCATTCAGGGGATCTGAAAGGGAGGAGGTCAGGGGCAAAGCAGTTGGTGAGAGTTCTTAGTGATTTATGGGAACTGGAAAGCAGGAAGCCTGGGGAGCTTGAGCTTGGTGGGGCTTAGTGATGTACAGCCAAACTGTGGGGAACCCTTCTTGAGCCTGGAGAGGTGGATCCAGGAGCTAACATTTAATTTTGCTAAAGTTGGGATGAATATGATGACTTTATAGGAGGGCTGCTGTTTATGGGTTAGGGAAGAATGGGATGGGTCAGAGAGACATACCATGTCTCCTGTTTGGAGATAAGGAAGAGAGGCATTGAGTAGTGTAGTGGGCAGGATAGAGTCAATATGTATTCAAAGCTCTGTGTGCAGAAAGGACAGGAGACTGAGATAGGGAACGAGGGAGTTTGGGATTGTCAGTCCCAGGGTTATGAGGGGTCTCCCTACATGTGTGCAAACAGACTGATTAGGGAGGGTTTATTTAGCTGGGTTTGAGCAGAGCCAAGGGCAGTTTTCTGCAATCCTGTTTTAATTCCAGTCAGTTTTTTGTGAGAGTATCTTTTATGGCCCTATTGTCCTTTCAGCTTTTCCTGAGGATTGAGGGAGGTAAGGGATGTTAAATTTCCAGGGGATTTGGCAGAGGTAGTTATTTGTTGGGCAATGCAAGAAATACATTTGGGGACATTGTTTAGCTGTATGAATGAGGGCAACCCAAATCAGGGAATGAGCTCAGAGAGGAAAGAGTGACCATAGTCTCTTTTGTGGTTGGGAAGGTCTTACCCTTTCCTGGAAAAGTATTGACAAATACCAGAAGATATGTGTGTCTTCTGTCTGGAGGCATGTGGGTAAAATCTACCTGCCTATCTAGTGTAGTAACTGGCCTCTCATTTGGTGAGACAGAAGTTGTGAAATGGAGGAGGGAGGCAAAGGTTGAAGGTAGGTTTGTCTTCTGGCAAGTCTCACAGGAGTCAGCTTTTTTTGTTGTTTTTCAAGACAGGTTTTCTCTGCATTACCCTGGCTGTCCTGGAACTCGCTCTGTAGACCAGGATGGCCTCTCAAAGAGATCCCTGCCTCTGCCTCCTGAGTACGAGTCAGGTATTTAAGGAATAGCTTACTAGTGGGTGTGAAGGGTAAATAAAAAGAAGAGTAGAGTCTGATTAGAAGGGTGAAATAGGGACTGTAGATAGGTCAGGATGTCAGCTGTTGGGGTGATGACAGTTGTGTATACAAGGGAGTAGTCCGTGTTTACAAGATTGGCTCTAGAGATTTTCTTTTTGTAGTTAGGGCTTGATCTGGATATATTAGGATGGTCTGTTGAGCCGGTTGATCAGTTTGGTTGTCAAGAAGAGAGCTATTACTTCTATTTTTGATGTCCCCCTGTAGTGAAAGATGGCCACTTGGTTGAGGAGGAGACTGCTTCAAGGAGTTCCTGTATCAAAAGGGAGTTAATAGTTGTTGTTCCTTTGTATCAGGAAGCCCCTTTCTGTCCAGATTAAGTTGTTGGAGTGTATTATGTTGTAGATATATTTGGAGTCAGTATATATTGACCATGAGGTTGGAAGCAAGTGTGAGAGCTTTGATGAAAGCTGTTCGTTCTGCCTGTTGGAAGTTGTTTGAGGGGGTAGGGATTTGGCTTTAACTGTGTGTGGACTTGTGGGAATAGTCCGGTTTCCTTCAAGTCTAGTGTATCCTGCCGTGTAAGGAACTTGTTTTATGCCTAAGGAAACTCCATTCTATACCAGGTGCCCTCCTGGTAGCTATTGGCCTCTGCCTTAAATTCCTGAAAGATGAGTTCCTAGCAATCTGTACCCTCCTCCAGCTTCTGTAAACTCGCTTATGGCTCTGTTCCAGGGAGTGAGAAAGTTCCCTTATTGCTGTATAAAGGGGGCAGAGAAACACTTTCTCACATAACTGAGGGGAAACAAGATAATTGTAGTCTCCACTTTAAAAAAAAAACTTCCTTTAGCCCCTTCTGGGTTGTAGGCACACCTTCGATTTGGCTCTCAGGCTGTCCCCCTCCTAGCAATTTTTAATAAATTAAACTAATTAGAATTTGAATTAGTCTTTTTTTTCTTGGTGTCTTGAACTTCATAGCATTTCTAGAGGCTCCAAGATAGGTCCCAAGTGAGAGCAAGCCTGAGGTGGAGTTGGAAGCCTGGTGGAACCCAAGATCACAGCTGTCACAAATTAAAGGTGGCTAGTTGGGGATGTGCCCCAGACAGGAGCAGGTTTCGTAACTTTGGAGGCCCAGGGCACATAGCCCTAGACTGGGGTGAGTAGCACACTTGTAGACTTGTGAGGCCTGGGGAGCCCAGACAGCAACTACCACAAATTTGCAAATGAAAAACAAAAGTAAGAATTACCAACCAACATGTTCTGAAACTCGGACCAGTTGGTAAGTTCTATTCTGTTTTGGAGTTTGAACATTTGGAGAGACATAGGGGAGATTGAATGCAATGTTAGACCTAGTCTCTGGGACAGAAAAAAATGTCCTTCTGTCCTTCTGGTTCTGGTGCATGAGTGAAGGTGGCCACTACGTCTAAATTTGTCTGGTCTTCTGTGGCTGCGCTGCCGTTCTGTCTTGTGTTACTCTTGTCTGTTGGACTGTGTTCAGTTTTGTTGTAGGGACAGAAGTTGGACTGATTACCCCTGAGCTGCATGCTGCAACACTTTCAGTTCTGTGAGGCAGACTGTGGAACTCAATTGTCACCATAGAAGCTCTACTCTCTGTAAACTAGAATGGACTACTTTTGATGTGGAATGGCCAGGTGCAGGGTCATTTGACCCTCAGACACCAAGAGAGTCTAGCAAGTGATCACAGAAGCCTGGCCACCCTGGTCCTTTTCCATATATTAGCCACTGTTTCTCCCTCCTCCTTAAACCCCCTGCATGACCGAACTGTGCTGTTGAATAGAGCTCCTCTTGTTTTAGTCTACAAATCAATGAGCCAGAGGCTAAGTAAGAATCTTAGTAAAATGCTGGCACCCTCCTTGTTAGTGTCTACAGGGGAGGGGGAGGAGAATATCCCCCACCTTGAAATCCACACATTCAGCCTGTCCAGGACCTGACTCTGAAGGGGACTCCACCTGCAGTCCTAAGAAATGATCCTGATTTGCTCTCATCTTCACCTAGTTTTGCCCTGAACTCCACCTGACTGGCTCACGCCTCTAAAAACTCAAAGTAGGCAGGACTGTACTACACTCCAGCTGAACCAGAACCCAGCCGTTCTCAGGCAACTCCCAACCCTGCTGGAGGAAGAGGCCAACAGTGAACAGGTTCAGACCTTTCCTAATCTGTGTACCTGTTTCGACCAATGATCTGTGTAAGCAGAAGACACAGAACCTCTCTTGATGGGGGAAGTCCTTCTGTGTATATGTTTGTCTGACTGGTTGATAAATAAAGCACTGTTTGCCAATAGGGAAGCAAGATAGGTGGGACTAGGAGTTGAGAATACTGAGGGCGCAAGTCTGGCATTCTTGGTAATGTAAGACCTTATAAAAATATGTATTAGTAATTACGAGTTAATAATTAAGTCAGAGCTACCCACTAAGAAACCATAGCAAATGGCCAACAGCTTTATAATCAATATAGTGTCTCATGTGTTATTTGGGGACTAAAGCGGCTACTGTACCCAGGCGGGATCCCACAACACTCTTTCCTGAGAAACCTCAGTCTCTCATTTGTCTGTTAGAAACTTTTCCTTACCATCACCCCACCTGGGCTGTTGGTAAGCTGCTTTTAGATATCCTTTTTACTGCTGAGCAAAGGGATTGGATTATGACTGAGACTAACTAGGGAGGTTACAATGGGCCCAGACCCTACAGGGTTTGATACAAAAAGAACTGATCAAATACTGCCCTCAACCTTACTAAACAGGATCCCAACACTGACCACAGTAAGGGGTAAACCTCTGACCAGGCCCTACTGACCAGAATGAGAGTGGCTGCTAGAAAACCAACTAGTCCCTCAAAGGTACCTGAAGTAATTCTGAGAAATCAGTCATCTCCTGCTGGGTTCCTGGAGTGTCTCTGAGGCTTACCATGAGATCACTACTATTGATCTGGTGTCCCTGAAAAACGGGGCTATTAATAGTGCTTCTGTCACCATGTCAGCCCCAAATAGTCAAAGAAAGTTATAGAAATTAGAAGGGTTTGAAGGAATGAGTAGATCACAGCTGTTGAGATAACTCAGCAGACTTAACAGTAGAGATCCAACTGAGAAGACAGAAGACTGACCAGGACAACAGTAGCTAACCTCACAGAAGGACCTGAGGGAGGCCGAAAGTACCTCAGGGGACGAAATCCACAGCAGAGAAGGACCAGTGGGCTTATTGTAGAAAGAAAGGGCACAGGAAAAACAAAATGGCCAAGGAAATAGAGATCTGATCTTCAGTCTGACCAGATCAGATTGATGGAGCAGGATGCCATACCAGTGAGCTCCCAGGAATGATCACAGAAAAAACAGGGTGCAGAACTCTCCTGTTCCTGGTGGACATGGCTGCAGTCCATTCAGTGCTGACCCAATCCCTAGGCCCTGTCACTAAGAGAACCACCATCTAAGGGGCCACAGGAACTGACACCTATGCCTTGACCACCAAATGAGTAGTGAACCTTGGGCAAGGTACTATGGCTCATTCTTTTTTGTTTGTTTGTTTGCCAGATTTTCCATACCCTCTGAGTGATAGACACTTGTTAAGAAAACTTGGTGCCACTATCACATTACATGAGAATAAAGGCTCTCTGGACCTGCGGACTCCATACTCGAAAGTCCTGATAACTTGTCCCTTAGAAGAATATAAAATGACAGAAAGGAATACAAAGCAAGCAAACAAAAAAACTGAGAATGTATGAGCCCCTCCTAACAGAATTAATGCTCAAGTTCCCTGGAGTGTGGGCAGAGATCAGTTCCCCAGGACTGACCTTATATTGCCCATTGATTATTGTTCAACTCAAGTTCACCCTTGACTGTAGGAGTAAAACAATAACCCAGTCTTAAGAGAGACTAAGACAGGCATTAGAAAGCATCAGCAACCTTAGAGATGCAGGAATTTTGGTGCCCTTGGAACACTCCACTATTCCCTGTTGTTAGATCAGGCACCAAAGTCTATTTTGTCCTGTTCAGGATTTAAGGGAAGTAAATAAGAGTGGAAAGTATTCACACAATACCAAAATCTTATACTTTTATCAGCCTACTGGGGCCAGGAAAAACTCTTAGACCTAACAGTTGCCTTTTTCTCTTTGCCTCTGGTGCCTGTGAACCAATCTATATTTGCATTTGAATGGATAGACCCTGTGTCAGAATTCCAGCAACCAGTTTGACCTGGATTTGACTACCACAGGGGTTTAAGAACTTCCCCACTCTGATAAAGCTCAGTGTGGAACTGCTTGAATAGTGCCAACAGCACTCAAATGTCACCCTCTTGCGGTATGTGGATGATCTCTTCATCACTGCGCACACTCTGAAAGTATGCCAACATGCTACCAAGGAACTGCTTGAAACGCTCTAGGAGCTTGAAACGCCTGCACAAGCAAGTCTAATGTATCGGGTGAAAGCCTGGAGATTTAAATGAAAGACAAGAAGTCCGGCCGTTTGTGCTAAGAGAATGTGTGTGTGTGTGTGTGTGTGTGTGTGTGTGTGTGTGTGTGTGTGTGCGCGCGCGTACATGCATGCCTGTGTCTATTGCAAGGAGGGAGCAGCCTTATATACAGACTTACAACACACTGGAAAAACCCCACGTGTAAGATTTCATGTTTTCATAATTAGGGGCTGATGCCAGTGGGGCAAGGCCGGGGCTGTAAGCCAGGACTAGGAAGCAGGATGTACCTGTGGTTATTGACTGACAAGCAACTCACAGAGACCCCGTGGGGGCTGGGGCCCAACACAGCTGTGCTCACCAAGTATTTGCCAAAAAGGGGTAATTTATCTTGGGTATTGCTTAGAGGGCAGCAACAGAACCCTGTCCTTGAGCAGGATCCAGGCTATTCTGAATATCCCTGACCCACAGGATAAGTCAGGTAAGAGAATTCTTGGGTACAGTTGGATACTGCAGACTGCAGATACCCAACTTTGTAGAAATAGCAAAACCTAGGAAATACAAGAAATAACAGAGCCTAGAGCCTGAGCAGGAAGGACAAAGAAAAAGAGGCATTCCAAAAGTTCAAGGAAGCCTCATTGCCAGCCTCAGTGCTTGAACTATTTAACATTGCTAAACTTTTCCATTTATTTGTGGATGAACTACGTAGATCGACAAAAGGTGTACTGAGTCAGATTTGGAACCCTGGAAAACAATGTGGTCTATTTGTCTAAATACCTAGACTAGTGGTTCTCAACCTGTGGGTTGTGACCCCATCAAGGGTTAGACTATCCTTTCACAGGGGTCTCCTAAGACCATCAGAAAACAGATATTTACATTTTGATTTCTAACAGCAGCAAACTTAAAGTTAAGTAATGAAAATCATTTTATGGTTGGGGGTCACCATTACATGAAGAACTGAATTAAAGGGTCACAGCATTAGGAGGGTTGAGAACCACTGGCCTAGACCTTATTGCAGCAAGATGGCTGGTCTGCATCTGGGCCAAGGCTACCATAGCACTATTGCTAAAGGAAACTGATAAGCTGACCACAGGGCAGGAATTGATTGTCACCATTCCCCACTCCATTGAAATGCCTTTCAAGAGCCTCTGGGCTCTGGATGTCAAATACACACCCCTCCCAGTACCAGTGTCTTCTTTATTTGCACCCAGGATCAAATTTTCACCTAGAGTGTTAAATTCAGCATCCCTCCTGCCTGACCCTGACCCTGAAGTACGGTCAGCCCAAGACTGTGCCCAGATTATCAGCCATCTGCAATATTAATGACCAGACCTCCAAGACCACCCCGTCAGGAAGGCAGATGCAACTTTATTCATCTATGGAAGCAGTTATGTACAAGATGGAGTAGATTTGCAGGAGAGGTTATATTGATACATAGGTAATCTGGACCCAGTCTCTGCCTCAAGGGATATCAGCTCAAAAGGAAAGCTGATAGCCTTGACCCAAGCACTAAAATGGGGAAATAGGCGCACTGTCATCATCTATCTATACTTATAGCCAATATGCCTTTGCCACTGCAAATGTCCATGGTACCATCTACCAAGAATGGGGTCTGTTGTCCTCTATGGGAAGACGTAAGAAACAGACACCTCAGCTTTTCTAGCAACTATTTGGTTGCTGCAGAAGCTCGCTATCATCCGTTGTCCAGGACACCAAAAGAGTACTTGGTTGAAGCCCGAGGCAACAGATTTGCTGATGCCATAGCAAAAAGAGTAGCCACAGAGTCAGTGAGGCCACTACAAATGGTAGGTACTTCCTTGGTTCTCACCCTCCTGCCAGAACCAGACCTGCTGGAATAGCCCCCACACACCAGTTAGGAAGAAAATCGGGCCAGAGGGCAGGTTCACTAAGACAGAGGACTGGTGGGTTCTTCCAGGGGGCACCCATCCTACCAGAAACCCTGGAGCCATGTGCTGGCTTGCAGATTCATCAGCACACACCTGGGATCAAGCAGATTAAAGGGGTTAATCAGGGACAGGTTTTTCCTACTCCACCTAGGTGAAAGGCTTGAACGGATTCAGTGCTGCTGTACTATCTGCGCCCAGGTGAACCTGAGGAGAGGAAAACCAGCACTCATGGGTGTATGAGAAAGGGAACATTGTCCCTGTGAACACTGGGAACTAGACTTTACTGAAGTTATTCAGTTTGCCTACCGGTATTTGCTAGATTTTGTAGACTTTCAGGATGGGTAAAGTCAGAAACAGCTAAGCAGAATGGGTATCATTCTCCAATTTGGCCTTCCCTCCTCTTTGGCATCTGACAATGGTACAGCCTTTATGGCCAAAGTGTGTCAGCATGTGGCTGAAATTCTAGAACTACATTGGAAATTACACTGTATTTATAGGCTCCAAATCTCAGGACAGGTAGAATGAGCTAACATTATGTTCTTGGCAGAAACTGGCTAGTGGTAGACCAAATTACTCCCTACTGTTCTTTTTAAGATGAAATCCTCCCCATACCAAGACAAGCTGAAATCATTTAAAATAGTATTTGGCTAACTGCCTCCACTTCTTTCTGCCACGGAAAGGCCACGGGTTATTGAAATGTCTAATCATTCCTTCAAGACCTTACAATCACCGCACTAGACGACTAGAGGCATCCGGAGTCATCTATCACCCCTACCATCTGCTCCACCCTTGATTGAACCAGCACACAAGTTCCAACCCAGGGACTTGATGTGGGTCTGCCCCTTACTCAGCAAGACTCTGGAAGCTTTCCTGGAAGGAACTGTATGCCATGATTGTGACAACAGCAACAGGTGTCACAGTAGTGAGGACCACAGCCTAAATCCACCACTCCCATCTAAAGACAGACAACCAGCCAAGAGAAAGGTGAGAAATGAAGGGTAATACAAGATCCCCAGTGCAACTCCTCCACACCTCAAACTCAGACTGCTGCTAATACTGGGACTCTTGATAGGTGAGTCCATTGTGTGGCCAACTAAAAATGTTGACCTCTGGGATTGGGAATTTCTCAAACCACAGAGGGGACGATAATGGGCATTTTCCAGATCACTGCCTCCTGACTTGTGTTTACATTGAACCTGGGTGATTTCTTTGATAACAGTGAACTTATGGTGAAGTTACAGTCCAGTACATCTGGGCTTTGGAAGCAAAATGAGGGAAATCTTCTGATCCTCACCATTTTAAACATGCCCGGCAGACGGGCCTACCTACACATTGTCATAAATGGAACAAAGTTGATCATTGCTCCACCCCAGGTCTGTGAGACTTGGTCTGACCAGGGTGGACATAAAACCCGTATATCTCCATTCGACAGGTATATCCTGCCAGTGATTACAAACCTGGGAACCGCAATTACCTTCACTTTAAAGATTGTGGCCTGGAATGAATTGACCACCAATTGGCTTACAGACCAGACCTGGGGATTCATGATTAAGTTTATAAATTATGGAACTAGTCCTGGGCAGAATTTACTATACAGAAAAAGTTATCACCCTGTCAGGCAATCCTCTAGGCCCCATAAAAAGCTGACTACTTCAACCAAAGACTAGGGTGTTTCCTTTCCCTAGGCTCTCTCTGCAGACCACTTGTCCCATGGTAATAAATCAGCCCATAATCACAATCAAAGGGCCTATAGTAACAGACTCCACCTCAACACTGCTCCAGAACAGAGTTAAAATTTCACTCCCCAGTGATGCCCCTGAGCTTGAGACTTTAAGGTTATTATGTAATTGAATACATCGTTCACTCCTCAGCCTAGGAAGAGGTTACTAGCTTTGTCTAGGCCCAAGGTTTCCTTTTAATGTGGGCATAAGGACCAGTCCTCCCATTACACCAACTACTATCCCACCAGAAAATTTAAATTGTAACAGAGGAAACTAAGCTCGCCTTGGAAGATCCCCAAAGGAAAAGGTTCTTGTTGAACCTTCTCTTCAACTTATAATCACTCAGCTTCCCTTTATCCAACTTTGTAATGGTCACCTGTATACCAGCAATATCTGAACATATTAGTGTCTACTTCCTTACTCCGGTGGTGACATAGTAGGCCTGTACATTCAGCCTTGCCAGGTGTGTAACAGCTGAACATCTTGAATTAGGACCACAGAATAGTGCATTCTAACCACTATTCTCCCCCAAGTAGACAGTATGCTGGAGAGGAAGGTAGGAAACTTCCACCTGCATTTAGAGGACGCTCACTATGAGACCCAGCAGGGCCTTGTCAGGAAAAAGAATAGCAGTCTCAGCTGTAGTTATACCCCTCCTCTGACGTAGGAATCACAGGTGCAGGGGCCTTGGGACCATCAGTCTTCATTATCCAAGACCAGAACATTAAAACATTGATTACTAAAGATATATACAGAAACCAAGTAGATTTCCTAGCAGAATTGGTGTTACAAAACTGTCAAGGACTAGATTTGTTACTTATGAAGAAAGGAGTTTGTGCTGCCTTAGGTGGAAAGTGCTGTTTTTTTATGTCAATAACTCAGAGGTTATATGGGAAGCACTAGACAGGGTTCAGAAAAAGATCCAAGGGCAAAGGAGAGAACTGAGGCTTCTAACTGGTACCAGTCTGTTCTCTTGGTCCCAATGGCTCACAGCCCTCTCCCCTTTAACTGCTATAGCTAAGTCCATTCTTTTACTGCTCTTCAGCATTATGATTGATCCTTGCATTTTTAATTTTTTTCTTTTTTTGTTGTTTATTGTTTTTCAAGACAGGGTTTCTCTGTGTATCTTTGGAACCTATTCTGGGATTCACTGTAGACCAAGCTAGCTTTGAACTCAACAGAGGCCTGCCTGCCTCTGCCTCCCGAGTTCTGGGATTAAAGGCATGTGCCACCACTGCCCAGCTGGCCCTTGCATTTTATATTGGTTGCTAACATACATTAAAACATACAGCTCTGCTAAGACATTAGCCCTACAAGTGCAGCCGTATCCTGTACCTCGACATGAACCAATGATTTGATCCCTTATGATACAGAGCCAGTGGGGAATGGAATGGCTAAGAAAACTCTTAGGAGGGCACCTGGTTAAACCCTATCCTTACCCCTTCTGCATAGCATGCCTGCAGTTAGGCATTACTCGAAGCTGTGATGGCTGAGGAAACTTAGGAGGAACTGCTAGCAGGGCAGCTGGTACTGAATGGTTAAAAACCCCTCCGGCACAGCATGCCTTCCATTAGGCTTTAAAGCTGTGGTCCTGCTACCAGTTTTCAATAAATTCAGCTGATTACAATTTAAATTGAGTCTGTGGTCTTGAATTACATAACAAAACCAGTGGGGGCGGTGCTCTGCATCTGGGAGAGAGTGGACTTGAGTAGGTTGAGGGGAGAAAGGAGGGATTGGAGGAATAGGAGTGGTTCTTCTAGGGGCCTTTAGTGGCCTCATAGATTGAGCATCAAGGGAGATGTTGGGGCTCCAGATGCAGAAGTTAAAAGGTCCTAATAATGCTAGTCATTCACCTTTGGTTTGGGGAAAGATACAGTCAACGAGTTCCTTCTCCCTGGCTCCCTGGGTATAATTCTCTTTTGTGAGATTGAGAGGCCAGGTGGCTGACTGAGGATTGCTAAATCTGGGCCTTGTCTTAGGAGGCCCTGTGGTGCCTGTGCCACGAGCAGGTCTAATGTATTATTAGGTGAAAGCCTGGAGATTTAAATGAAAGACAAGACGGTAAGCCGTTTGTGCTAAGAGAATGTGTGTATGTCTTTTTTGCAAGGAGGGAGCAGCCTTATTTACAGACTTACAGCACAGTGGAGAAACCCCAGGTGTAAGACTCCATGTTTTCCTCGTACTAGATATTTATGCCAGTGGGGCAAGACTGGGGCTGTAAGCCAGGACTCAAGAACAGGATGCACCTGTGGTTATCAGCTGACAAGCAACTCACAATAAGGTCCTCTATTCCTAAACAGCCAGATTGTTGAGAAGGATTTATCAGTGTTGGGCATTGTCTGTGGGCACTGGTTGTATAACAGAAGATTGTCTATATATTGGGGAAGGAAACTAGGGAACAAATTTAGGTTGGTGAGATCCTGCCCAAAGTAATGAAAGCTGTCTCAAAATCCCTGGGACATAACTGTTGTTAGCAACATAAGTGCGACTTAGAATAATGTAGTGCCAGCAAGATAGGATCCTGCCAAGAGACAGAAGAGGCAGGGCAGATAGGACCTAGGCCCCTGGGCATGCTCTGATATGTTAATGAGCCAAGGCTTCTTATGTATAGCCTAGTCTGAGGTGAGCTTTTATATACTAATGAACTAACCCCAAGATGGTACTGATGTATTCATTGAACCAGCCCTAAACTGTTGAGTCCTTCCCTGTACAAAAGAAATGATAGGGGAAAATTGGGACTTTGGAAGTGACCCCTAGGATTGCATTGCCACGTTTCTGAGACATGACATCTTAAAGACCTTCTAGATTTCCACCAGTGCTGCCATCCTGGCCTCCCACAGCAGGACTTCATGAAGGATGTGGGTCCAGCTCCACAGCTTGTGAAGCATCCTAACCAGAGATTCCCCAGTGGAACTCTGCATCAAAAGATTTCTGCCCAACCAACTGTTCCTCACTTGATAAAATATCTGTTTAATTTTTATATTAGTTGGCATGGTACTACAAGGAATGATTATACGAGTAAACTGAGCACATTCAAAAGACAAATCTTGTGTGGATGGTTAATCCCATCGGGTGAGAATAAGACCACAACCATACTTTTGAGCCAGATTTGAAGCAAGCTTTAATTAAATACTGGCCATGATGATAGACTCTAGCCAGTCCACTCTGGGGTTCCCAGAAAGTGGCCATGGGTCATATTTCGCAGAGGCTTACAAAGGCAAACCTATAAGGCTACATATTTCCAGTCAGGAACAATCAGGGACAAGCATACATTACCTGCCTACATACCCCCTGCCTACATCCAATCAGAGGCAAGCACACATCTTGATATGTTTTCTGCCCACATACCTCCTGCTCACATGTGATCAAGCACATCTGGTGCAGTTGGGTCAAACAAAATTGTTTAGGGAAGCAAAAATATGGCTTGTTGTTTTACATGAACAGTAGCCACAAGCATTTCAGGAAGCATCTGTTCTTGGGCAGGTGGGGCTTACAGGTTAGATGCATTTTTGTTTTGTGGACTGTGGTGTCTTTGCCACGAACAAGTCTGAGCTGAAAATGAAAGACAAGATGTCCAACTATTTGTGCTAAGAGAATGAGTCTGCCACCTTTATTGCCAGGAGAATTCGTGTGTGTGTTTGTTGTAAGGAGAATGCCTGTGTTTGTCTCTGCGTGTGTCTGTGTGCGTGCGTGCCTGCGTGTGTGTGCATGTGTGTGTATTGTAAGGAGTGAGCAGCCTTATATACAGACTTACAGCACAGTGGGAAAACCCCAGGTGCTAAGAACTCGTGTTTTCCTCACGATGTTGATGTCAGGTGGGCAAGACTGGGGCTGTAAGCCAGGACTAGAGAACAGGATGCACCTGTGGCTATCAGCTGACAAACAATGCACAGAAATCCGTGGGGGCTGGGACCCAACATCTCCTCCTTCTTTATATATATAAATTAGCGCCTGTCTTAGGTGACTAGGACGTTGACAGCAACCTTTCCTGTCAATGGAGAAATCACCCAGGCTGCATGACCCTCCTGTCTTAGGTTGGCTGGCATCCCCTTAGTCTCACCCATCATTGGCTGCCTCATTTTTCTGTGGCTCAACCATAGTTGAGCTGAAGGATTCTCTGTGGCCCTCAAGTGTCAAAATGAGCCTGGGCTTGTCTAGTGCCGAGGTGCCTTCCAAATGAAATAAGTCCTATGGCTACAAGGCCCAAAAATAGGGACCCAGCCCATTCTTTGATTAAACAGCCTGCCATCTATAATTCCCCCAAGGAGGATCTCTCTAGAGAACGAAGGAGCCCAGGTCTCGTTTTAACACAAATGTGTGCCAGGGTAAGCAAACAGGTTTAAGGATGTTTGTTGATCAAGATTTAAATTTGCTAAGTTATTTAAGGAGCTCTGAGTGCTGAGAGCCTCTGTTACTTCCCCTGTTGGTTTATCCACTGTGCTGGCTGTAGTTACAGACTGTGAGATGGTAGTTCCAGATCAATAGCTGCAACTACCCCAGCAGTGATGCCAAAGTCTCTTTTCTGACACATTAGGGCAAGTTATGTTTCTCTGGAGAAATACACTGGCATAGGCGCGACTCTGGGCACCCAGACGATCAGGACAGAGGAAGCTTTCATCCAGTAGCTTGTAAGGTTGAGAAACTGGAACTCTGGAACCCGCTGTTTCCTTTCTTATTCGATGACATCAAGGGCCAGGAACACTGGTTCAGTTGTCTCACTGGAACTGGCTTGGGCAGCCTCTCACGGTTTTATGTCCGGTTCTTCTCTTCCCAAACAGTCCAGCAGCCATCTTGCTTTACTCTTTTCCTGAAAGAAAGCACAAACATTCCCTCCACAACAACCTGGGTCTTTTCCGCTGTCTAGTGTATGGATGTCTCTATCTGACCTGAGCAAAAGTTGCTCGAATTCCATAAAAAATTTTACATCACATGGAGACTGGGGACATTACTCCCCACCCTTTTTTTTCTTTTGATGTGTTTTGATCAATTTTCCATTGAGTATTTAGACCTGTTGTCTGTTTTTATCATTTTTGGAACTCCCATGTAAGCAAAACATTTTTTTAAACAATGACTTATCACATGTTTGGTGGCTTTTCTAGTTTGTGTAGTGGCCATCAAGAAACCTGAATACCTATCATCTGTCATGTGTATACATTTTAATTTGCCAAATTCTGTAATATGAATAACAACCATTTGCCATAAATGATTAGGAAGTAGGCTTCGAGGGTTCATTCTTAAATTAGTTACAGATAAATATTGCGGGCACACCTCATTGACAATATTGATGAGCAGTCTCTATAGTTAAACCAAATTGCTTTATTTTGATGATGAAAGTTATGAGACTGCAGAGCTCTTTCTGCCTGAGATAAAGTGACCAATTTTGTTAATCTATCTGAGGCTTAATTTCTTTAGGCTATAACATATGTCCCATATAACTTTTGAAAATTACAGTTTGTGAGTACTCTTCTAATCCAATTTGTAAAGCTCTCGCTGACAATGCCTCATTTGTATCTTAGCTGATATGACCTAATTTGCATCTACACTGACTCCTTTGTAGGTGGGGTCTAACAGGGCAGCAGTTTCCCTGAGGCTTTTTCTCAAAAACTTTTTTCAAATCATGTATCAACTTCTATTCTCTAGATTTCTTTTTCTTTTTGGGGTTTTATTTTTTTTTGGTTTTTCGAGACAGAGTTTCTCTGTATTGTTTTGGAGGCTCTCCTGGAACTCGCTCTGTAGATCAGGATGGCCCCGAACTCACAGAGATCCGCCTGTCTCTGCCTCCCGAGTGCTGGGATTAAAAGTGTGTGCCACCAATGCCCAGCTTAGATTTCTTTTTCTAACCATAAAAATTTTAGAATTACTGTATCCTCTCCTCTGCTAAACTCTATAGAATCATCCATACAGATTCCCTTTACTCTTAGGCCATGCTGCAGGCTTCTGCTATTTTTCCACTGACTGGCTCTGAGGACTCAAATCGCCAACCTTTCCGGTTAAGGTTAAAAAAGTCCAGTGTGCCCCTCATCATCCCTCCATTTGAGAAGTTCTGAGCTACACGCAGGGGCTACAGCTGTACCCACTCCTTGTAATTCTGTAGATGCAGGGTAGAGAGGCTAGGCTTTTGGCCAAAAATTTTTAGAGATGACTCGCAAAATTGACCTTAAATTTGTAAACAATATTTTTGAAATGTGGGCATCGTTCTTTCCAAAACTGCTTCCTCCTGATTGTGGGTGCTGAAATACCATGGGGATCATGACAAAACACAGAAACCTGGCCAAGTCCTTGTTTTTGTAGTCTGCATCATCTCAGCTGTTTTAAGCAATTCAAAGGCAACATAACAGCACACAGTATCCAGACTCTTGTGTATTTTCCATTCCATATACTTTTGCCTCCTTATCTCTTTAACAATTCTACTACCGGTACCTTATTTCTGTAACTTTATTTCTTTAACAATTCTACTACCAGTACCATGTTTTTACTTTTATATGCCATTTACTTTTACCTTTTTTAACCTGGTACCCCTTTCCTTACTTGCTGGCCAGCCTCTAAGAGTGATCTCTCAGGTTCTCCTTTCTTTTCCGACTTCGAAAGCCTGGAGATTTAAATCAATCCACCCTCCAACCTAGGGCGATCCCTCAGGCACAAGCCTGGAGATTTCCTCAATCCACCCTCCAATTGAGGGTGATCTCTCAGGATCCCCTTTCTTTCTCAACCTTGGTGTTGAGCAAAAGCATGGATATTTAACCTGGTACCCGTAACTTGGTACCCTTTTCCAATACACCCTCATAACCTTACTTGCTGGTCAGCCTTCAAGGATGATCTCTCAGGTTCCCCTTTGTTTCCTGACCTCAGTGTTGGGCAAAAGCCTGGAGATTTAAATTGTACCCTTTTTCAGTTTTGCTGAGTCCTTTCCTCTCTTTCCCAAGTCCTTTCCTCTCTTTCCTGATCTCTAACTGGTACCCATTTTCAATTCCTGTTGACCTTCCGTGATGAGGCACCAGGTGTCTGGAGCTTGAGGCTACTCTGGCAGTGGCAGCAGCTGCAGCAGCAGACCAAGCTCCACCGCACATCCGCTCCCTTCTGACTCTTTGCCCTCAGCACATGCCTCCACTCCCCCCACACACACAATGGTTCAAGTCTCTGTGACTTTCTTTCCCAATCTCAGTGGAACCTCCACTTGTAGCATTCTCACCACAAACAAGTCCAAGATATAGGGAAATGAAAGACAAGATGTCCAACCACATGTGCTAAGACAATGAGTCTGCTGCCTTTATTGCCAGAAGAAAGTGTGTGTGTGTGTGTGTGTGTGTGTCTGTGTGTGTGTGTGTGTGCGACATAAGGAGTGAGCAGCCTTATATACAGACTTACAGCACAGTGGAAAAACCCAGGTGCTAAGAACTCGTGTTTTCCTCATGCTAGATGTTGATGTCAGATGGGCAAGACTGGGGTTGTAAGCCAGGACTAGAGAACAGGATGCACCTATGGTTATCAGCTGACAAGCAATGCACAGAAATCCGTGGGGGCTGGGACCCAACAGTGGGCCTCTTAAGCACAGTAATTAAAATATAAAACATAATTTTGACTCTCATAGGACATCCTGTTGAGCCAAGCTATCTGCAACTGCAGTGATCCAGATAAGTTACTGGGGGTGCATGGTATTTGGGTCTTCCTGGTGAAGGCAAAAAGGGTTTGGGAGGAGAAGGGGGATAGTAAAGAAGGCATCGCTAAGATTGAACATGGAGCTGGGCTGTGGTGGCGCACGCCTTTAATCCCAGCACTCGGGAGGCAGAGGCAGGCAGATCTCTGTGAGTTCAAGGCTAGGCTGGACCGATAGCCTCCAAAATAATACAGAGAAACCCTGTCTCATAAAAAACCAAAAAAAA
Organism: Mesocricetus auratus; assembly: GCF_017639785.1. Lineage (NCBI taxonomy): Eukaryota > Metazoa > Chordata > Mammalia > Rodentia > Cricetidae > Mesocricetus > Mesocricetus auratus. Next base: position 16,928,712 of record NW_024429188.1, read on the forward strand.
AAAAAGATTGAACATGGAAAGAAGGCAGCCAAGGAGGGCATGGAAGATTGGTGCTTGCATAGGATAGTGGCTGTGGATAGCTTGGTTGATTTTCTGGTGGTCCTGGACCAGTTGATAAGTACCATTGGCTTTTTTATGCCTAGAATAGGATTGTTGTGAGGGGAGTTGATGGGAATTAAAAGAATTACTTGCAGTAGCTGTTCAATCAATGATGGGCTTGAGTCTGTGGCACATGGTGGGGGTGAGAGGATATAGGTCCTGGACCATGAAAATTATAAAGACAGGATTATGATGGGTAGCTATTGAAGGGTTTGAAGTGTCCCAGACTCAAGGGTTAGTTAAAGGCAAGAGGTTATTGGTAGAGTTTTAGGTTTGGGCAGCAGCACCGCCTAAGCCCAGGCTAAGGAGAAATATGGTGGAGTTTTTTTGGGGGGGGTATTGTGACTTCTTTTATTGCTTTATTAAAAAAATACAAGTTAGGAGTTAAATATTAGGGAAATAAATCTGAGAGATTAGTGGAGTGACAGAGAAATGGTCACCTATTCTCTTCGCCTTCCTCACTTGAAAAAGGACCATGCATCTCCATAGGCCCCTCCTCCTTGCTCCTGTGTGTCCTAGCTTTCTCTCAATTAGCCAGCTGGGGGTGGGGGGACTGAGAACTCAGGTCCTTTACTGAAACAAGGCAGTGGCTGAGGAATTTCAGCAGAAGTTGGGGGAGTACCAGTACAATCTGATGAACAGTCCATCTTCTAGTGACCCCATTGTCCACAGATTGGACAATTGGCAAAGTGTCGTTGGCTAGGGCATTCCTTAGCCTAGTGGCCAGTTTGATTACATCAAAAATGGGGATATGGTATGTGGCTCACCTCCTTGAAAAAGCAGGTAATGAGGTGGACTGGATGGGCTTGAATTTGTTAAGAGTTTCAGTCAGGAATTAGAAACTGGGATGATGTTCTTTCCTATTCCTTTCACGATCTCTTTCTTTCCTCTGCCTTCCATGTACACACACCCACACAGACATCCACCACACACCCAGGAAAGGATAGAGTGGAACATTGTTAGAACCAGAATTAGTGGACCTCTGCATCAAAACAGTATTTTCAGGGTATGCCTGGGCTCTTGCACACATGGACTCTCAGCTGCTCTGACTGCATACATGCAGAAGACTTGGGATCAAGCCAGCCAAAAGCCCAGCATGGATGGAAGAGGTGGTCATGAAGTCCCATCCCTAGCTGAGGAACTACTGGCAACTAATGGATGCAGGGAAGAATACATTTTCTTCAGAGATGTAGGTCCCAAAAAGCTACTCATATTCCAGTTAGATGGTTCTACACCATGCACATATAGGCAACACTACATGGATTCAGTGGATTTTTAAACAATAGTGAATGAAGTTTGGAGAAAAAGTAGTAGTGAAAGAGATATGGGAAGAATTGGAGGGAAAAGGATGGGGATGGATTTGATCTAATTACATTCATTTGAATGTGTAAAATTCTCTTATGATACAAAACATGTTTAAAGAAATAACCTTAGGCTGGTTGTTGTAGCTCAGCGGTAGAGGAGTTGCCTGGCAAGCATGATATCCTACGATTCATCTCCGGTACCCCCCCCCCCAAAGTAGCCTTGCCTTACCTGGAGGAATAGCCTTCCCTTTAACTAACCTAGACATGAAATGTAAATAAAGTCCGGCTGTTGGGAGCACAACAGTACTTGTGCTCCAGATTGCTAGGGAAACCTGGAACGTTAATTGTACAGGGGTGTCTCTTCAAAGGAGGACATACCTGTTTTCTGCCCAGAAGGCTAGGAGTGGATATTGTTAATGACCCGATGGCGTTTTTGCTATCTGTAGAGGGAGCCCTCACCCAGAATGTTTATCCCAGACACTCCCTCCCTGGACCTTTATCTTCAGCTCCCACTCAATATAACCCATCCTTAGGGGAACTGTCATACACTATGTAGTCATAAACTATGTAGTCATACCTTAAGCTTTATTGTTGCACCTCGAATTGAAATTATTGTTGCCTGGAAACTTTTTCCAAATTGTGCTATGTTTAAGTATGTTGACAATAAACTGCCTGGTATCAGACACCTGAAGTTTGATCTAGCCTAAGTCAGGCTGAACCGAGTTTTCATTGTCACCTCTTTTCCAATTGTTTCTCTGCCTGCCAGGACACATGTAGGGACCCTCAGCCTGTGTTGAGTGAACCCTTTTCCTTGCCAGCCGCTTTGGTTTTTCCCCACCAGTCGCCTAGTCCCTACCACGTTGCAGTCCCCAAATGAACACACAGGACCCTGTATTAATTATGAAGCTGTTGGCTGTTTGCTTGTTTCTTACTGGCTATCTTTGACTTAAGTATTTAACCCATCTAAGTATTTATCTTACCAGAGAAAAGATCTGGACTTCTTACCCCTGTGGCAGCTACATCTTGACTCCCTGTGTTTCTCCTTCCCAGAGTACTCCTGGACTCCTAGTCCCACCTATCTTGCTTCCCTATTGGCCAACAGTGCTTTATTGACATATACACAGGACTTCCCTATCAAGCCTGCTTCTTCCACCTTCTCCCTTTTGTGGAATCTGTAACTCTCCTTTTCACATGGAATTGTAAAATCTAAGGAAGGGCAATTGTAATGTTTCCTCCTTTTGCTTTTCACTGTTTTTCACTTGTACAATTCATGGATCTGAAACTGATTTTTCAGGGGAGAAGAGAGAACAAGACTGCCCAATAAATTCAATGAGCAAAGAATGGTTTATTATAGTACACTGTGTTTGTCAGAACAGCTGCTGGGAACTTTACCATTGGAAGAAGCTTTGTGGAAGGGTACTGCAGTGCTAGGGATGCTGTGGCGATGCTGGATGTGATGTAACTGAAGCCCATGCCCTCACAGCCAGGCTCTCCTTGCAAAAAGTTGAATTAACTTCACTCACCAAGCCTTTATAGCTCTCTCATGAAAAACAGATCTTTGTGATGAATCGTACACATAGAACTATGTAGAAAGAAAGGAAATAAAGACATTAAGCTATGGAATGGAAGCTAAGCCCCAATGGAAATATTAGTCGTGCTTGAGGGAGCTGCCTAACTAGCCCAAGTAGCTATCCTACACTATGTAGAGAACACCCAAAGACTGACTCCTACTTGGGTGAAGAAATCAAAGAGCTGACAAGCCAAGAAACAGTCTTCCAGGGGTGAATACTTTATTCGGGTTTTGATACCGATACTAATACTAATATCAGGCTTTGGTGGCCACCTCCCGAGTCCTTGTGTCCAGGAATTGAACACTAATAGGAAAGCAAAGCAAGATAGTTCATTATGAAAATACAGACTTGCAAAGGAGGAAGGAGGAAAGCCCTCTGCATAGGGGTGACAGTTGTGTGGGTTGGTCTGTTTTGAGGGCCCTGAGCAATTGGATCAGGACCTAGCCCTGGTGCACGAGATGACTTTTTGGAACATCTTCCCCATGCTGGGGATTCCTCGCTCAGCCTTGATACAAGGGGAGGAGTTTGGTCCTGCCTCAACTTAATATGCCATGCTTTGTTGACTCCCATGGGAGGCCTTACCCCTTTCTGAAGGGAGGAGGAGGAGTGGAGATGGAGGTAGATAGGAGGTGAGGAGAGGAAATGGGAAGAGAGGAGAGAGGGGAAACCAGGGTTGGTATATAAGATAAATGACAAAACTAAATTTTAAGAAAGAAAATGTAGGCTTGCAAAGGAAGAAGTGGGGTAGAGCATGGAGAAAGTTTAACAGCTCAAAGGGCCCTGCTGTATAAAGAGCTAGGGATTTTATGTTGCCTTATTGGTGCCTCTCTGGCCTATTTACATAACGTGAGCTTTTCTGTACATGCTCTATTCTGTTACATGTAGTTCTGTGTTTTATGTATCACTAGCATCTTTTTGTTGTTTTGTTTTGTTTTTTTGAGACAGGGTCTCTTAACATAGCCCTGGCTGTCCTGAAACTCATTGTGCAGACCAGGCTGGCCTAGAACTCACAAAGATCTGCGTCTTGCATACTGGAATCAAAGGCATACACCACCACACTCAGCATTAGCATCTTAAATAGTCCCCCAAGGTATGTGTTTTGATATCACAGTAGGTATAGAAGTGCCTCTGTTCTTGTACCACTGGTGTGAGTTGGTTTTAATTGGCCTGGAAAGGGGGAATGTGTTAGTTATTGTTCTATTCCTGATGACCAAGGCAGCTTTTAAAGGAAGTGTTTAACTGGAGGCTTGCTTACAGTTTCAGAGGGTTAGTCTATGACCATCATGGTGAGGAATGTGGTGGCAGACAGGCTTGTGTCATGCTGAAGCAGTAGCTGAAAGCTTATATCTGATCTTCGAATGAATAACAGGCAAGACCACCCCCAGTGACACACCTTCTCCAACAAGGCCACATCTCCTAATTCAACCCAGACAGTTCAGGAAACCAAGCATTCAAATATATGAACATATGGCAGGCATTCTATTTAAATGACTACAGGGGGTTTATATGACCTTTCTCTTTGTCAACTTGTTTTTTCATATGCTAATTTTGGAAGGTTTGTACAAGGCCTTCTGGACCCCACTCTCTGCCCTATTCCCATTCCTTAATACTTGGCTCGGTTCAATCCTTCATAGTATAGAATGGGATGAGCAACAAACCTGAGAATGGACCATCTCTAAGCATGGATTTTTAACTCATTCTGAAAACTTAGTTTTAAAACAGTTCCGTGAAAGGAGTGTACTATGGAGTGGATACATTAAAAGACCTGATATGTCAGAGACTTCACTTCTCTCCCTTCATTGACTGCCTATAAACGCTTTGTTGATAAAAAGGGAGGTTTTGGGCCTCTAGGGCTTAAAGCCTAGGTTGTTTGGAGAGAGCTTATTTCTTTGGTTTTGTTCGAAGGGTACTTAGTCTTTTGGGTTTTTCTTTCTTTCTTTTTATTATTATTATTATCATCATCATCATCCATCATCACCATATCATTATTGATCTTTGGGAAACTGACAGGTTCTGTATGGGTACCCACAGAGGTGTGCATAAACAGAACTTCATCTCTGGTCTAAATAGCCATTTAGACCTGAAGTGGGTTATATTGTACTACCTTTGAGGCTCAGGTAGCTTTTCTGATTGTTTGGGGGAAATTAATTTTTGTATGATAAATTTCAAAGGGTTAAAATTACCAGGAAATTTGTATGTTTGTTTTTTGAAGCAAGTTTGGTTTGGTTTGGTTTTTGCCTTATTGTGTAACTATTTAAATTTCTAGGATGGGGACTGGAGAGATGGATCTGCTGTTAAGGTCACTTGGCTGCTCTTCCAAAGGAGGTGGGTTTGATTCTTTTTTTTTAAAGATTTTATTTATTTAGTATACAGTGTTCTGCCTGCACTCCATAAGAGGGCAGCAGATCTCATTACAGATCTGAGCCACTATGTGGTTGTGGAATTAAACTCAGGACCTCAGGAGGAGCCATCTCTCCAGCCCTGCAGATTTGATTCTTAATACCTACATGACAACTCACAGTGGTCTATAACTCCTTTTCTGGGGGACCCTATGCCCTTTTATGGCCTCCACAAATACCAGGCATACGAATGGTACACAAACATACTTCCAGGCAAAACATCTATCTATCCATGTAAAATACCTTTTTAAAATTTCTAAAATAGATGCTATCAGTTCCCTAAGCCTTATACAGGTAGATGATGACTAAGAAGGATCTGATACCTTGAAACATTATATAACCCATATTAGATTCTGGTGAAAGATGTGTATCTACCTGACTGTTCTTAATATTATCATATTAATTTATAAGTAAAATCATTTTTAGCAAAAAAGGGTAAATGGAATGAAATTTCTTGTTATTACAGGATAAAGATTCTAAGAAAGAGCTAAATTTCTGGTGTTTAAATTTTTGTGGTTGTTGCTTTTGTAATGCTCTAAGAACATGCCTACTTTGCATTGAACTCACAGCACCGTCTAATCCCATAGGGAAGGAGGAGGAGACTGGAGCTATGTCTCCTCTACCACAAGAAAGGGAAATAGGAAAATTCTACCACTCTTGCACCCTGACAGAATACTGTTTGGCTAGTGAGCATCCATCCCATTGGAGGGAAGGCTATCCTCAAGATATTACCTAGTTTGAGTGTGGTTAGCCTGATGTTACTAGGCTTTTAGTTCATTCTCAGCCTGAGAGGTGTTAAACAAAAGCTCTAATCCACCTTTGTGAAATCACCAACAGAAAAGGGCTGATTTGTCTTTATTTTGGCCACTCATTGCTCAGGTGGGCCATTTATGCTCTTTTAAAATTTCTACTTTCTTCAGAGATGAAAGCCTAGTGATTGGTAGACCTGTTGAAGCGGCATGGTACCTCCACCACACAAACCCTGATCTTACAGATGCTGTTACATCAGTAGAACCTACCTGAAACCCAAACACAATGTCTTCATAAGCAGTGCATCCTGTAACAAAAAGGGGAAGATGTAACTAAGCCAGGGGTCTAAAACAAAATGCATGCAGTACAATAAAATTACTCTGCATTTTTAGGAAGAACTTGTCAAATTTATTGACAATACATGAATGTTCAGAAATTCTGAAGGATATGAGAGTGGTTAACATTACTATTGTAAGACAGTGTTAGTCTGGCAGTGGTGGTGCACACCTTTAGTCCCAGCACTCAGGAGGCAGAGGCAGGTGGATCTCTCTGAGTTCAAGCCAGCCTGATCTACAGAGTGACTTCCAGGACAACTAGGGCTATTACACAGAGAAGCCCTGTCTTGAAAAAAAGACAGACTGTGCTGGTGTGGTAATTTGAATAAGAAATGTCCCCCATAGGCTCACATATGTGAGCACTTGGTCTCCATGTGTCAGCACTGTTTGGGAGCGTAATGGAACCTTTATAGGTGGGGTATGGCCTTGCTGGAGGAAAAATGGCACTCAGGGTGGGCTTAAAGGATTTATAGGCTTGCCCACTTCCATTTCATGCTCTGCTTTGTGTTTGTAGATGAAGATGTGATCTCTCAGTTTCCTGCTCCTGTCACCATGCCCGCTGCTTGCTATCATGCCTCCCTGCCATGGTGGACTCTTTTCCATCTGAACTTGTAAGCCACGATAAACTCTTTCTTCTATAAGTTGCCTTTGGCTATGGTATTTTATCACAGCAACAGAAAGTAACTGATACACCTGGATACTCATTTTAAAAAAACAGAGTTGGAAGTGGTCATAAGAAATGAATCACCTTATTATCTTTAAAGTATATAAGGTAAAAGAAGACAAAAAGATGAGAGAGATCACAGTTTTTATGGCTACAACCAGACAGAAAATAAGAGGTAGGCAAAGTGGGTTAGATAAACAAGAGAAGACAGAATCCCTATGGAGAGAACAGTATTGTATACTGCAAGGAAAGGACACACTGGCGGTAATATTCCTAAAATTAAAGAAAGGGACTAGAAAAGAAAGAGAAGGAAAAGCAAGACAGAAGATAATGGACATGAATGTCATCCAACAGTGAATGATAAAGCAGAGAGAACCCCCTTGATTATTCAGAGCCAGTTACAGTTTTGCCACCAGAGTCCCAGGTACAATTGACAATAAACTCTCAAGCCACGGAGTTCATCTTGGACATGGATGCTACATATCCTACTTCTAATGTCCCAGAGAAGCAAAACTTGAGAGCTCACGGTAGGGATAAGGAGGAGATGCAGTGGAAGCCCTTCCTACCACCGGTGGAGTGCAAACTGGGAGAGTTGAGATTCAAAGAGTAAGACTCCATGGACAGATGGCATCCAGGGTTAAGAAGTAAAATCAGCCTGGGAATCCAGCATGGGACTGATCAAGACCCCCTGAATGTGGGTGTCAGTGAGGAGGCCTAGGTAATCTATTGAGCCTTTGGTAATAGATCAGTATTTATCCCGGGTATACACATGGACTTTGGGCACCCATTCAACAATGAGCGACGCACTCTCACCCTTAACTCTTGGGGGAGGGTCTAGGCCCTGCCCTGTATGAAATGACAGACTATGGACACCCCCATGGAGGTCCTCACCCTCCCTGGGGAAATGAGGGGATAATGGGGGGGTTGGAGGGAGGGCACGGGAGGAGGGGAGGGAAAGGGAGAGGGACCTGGAACTGACTTGTGAAGCAACCTTGTTTCTCATCTAAATTTAAACTGAAAAATAAATTTAAAAAAATTAAATAAAATAATTATAAAAAGAAGTAAAATACCAAGATTAAATTGAAAAGAGAATCATTGTCCTAGGAGAAGTGACTCAGTGGTTAAGAGTAATTGTTGCTCTCCTTACAGATGAACTGGATCTGGTTCCCAGTACCCACATGGTAGTTCCCAACTACCTGTAATTCCAGAAGGTCCAACACTATTATCTGACCACCTTGGGTACCAGACACATACATGATGCACATCTGTACATGAAGGCAAACACTCATTAAAGATTACATTGTTAAAAAATACTCAAAAGGGAATCATATTTTGGATGAAACTGAAAGTCCACCCAAAAGAGAATTTGGAAGGAATTGAACTAGTGTAAAATTTCTTAAATGTGGTCTTTGATCCATTTGTACTTAAGTTTTGTGCATGGCGATAGATATGAATCTATCTGCAGTCTTCTACATGCCAATATCCAGTTATGCCAGCACCATTTGTTGAAGATGCTATCTTTTTTTCTATTGTATAATTTTAGCTTCTTTGTCGAAAATCAGCTATTCATAGGTTTGTGGATTAATCTCAGAGAGTTCAATTTGATTCCACTAATCTACCTGTCTATTTTTGTGCCAATGCCAAGCTGTTTTCAGGACTACAGCTCTATAATAGAGCTTCAAGTCCAGCCACACTGAACCTGTTAGAAGAGAAAGTGGGAGGTACCCTTGAACGAATTGGTACAGGAGACAGCTTCCTGAACATAACACCAGTAGCACAAACACTGAGATCAACAATTAATAAATGGGACCTCCTGAAACTAAGTAGCTTCTATAAGGCAAAGGACATAGTCAGCAAGACCAAAAGGCAACCCACAGATTGGGAAAAGATATTCACTAACCCCACATCTGACAGGGCTGATCTCCAAAATTTACAAAGAACTCAAGAAGCTATTCTCCAAAACACCAAAGGACCCAATTAAAAAGTAGGGGACTGAACTAAATAGAGATTTCTCAATAGAAGAGACTAAAATGGCTGAGAGACACTTGAGAAAGTGCTCAACTTCCTTAGCCATTAGGGAAATGCAAATCAAAACAACCCTGAGATGTCATCTTACTCCTGTCAGAATGTCTAAATTCAAAAACACCAATGACTCGTCCAGTGCTGGTGAGTGTGCAAACTTGTTCAGCCACTTTGGAAATCAGTATGGAGATTTCTCAGGAAAATGGGAATCAGTCTACCACACGACCCAGCAATTCCACTCTTAGGCATATACCCAAAAGATGCCCATTGATACAACAAGGATGTCTGTTCCACTATGTTCATAGCAGCATTATTTGTAATAGCTTAATCCTGGAAGCAACCTAGATGCCCCTCAACTGAAGAGTGGATAGAGAAAATGTGGTACATTTACACAATGGAGTACTACTCAGCAGAAAAAAACAATGGATTCTGAGTGAGGTAACCCAGTCATAAAAAGACAAACATGGTATGTACTCACTCATATATGGATTTTAGACATGGATCAGGGGAGAGTCAGCCTACAATCCCAGGGCCAGTGAGTCTGGGAAACAGGGAGGTTCCCAAGAGATATGCATTATTACCCCCCCAGAAGTGGAAAGAGGCAAGATCTCCTGAGCAGATTGAGAACATGGGGGGAGAAGAGAAGGAACCAGGAAAAAGAGAGGGAGATAAGAGGAGGGTAGAAGAAGACATGGGGGAGCAGGAAGGCTAAGTTGGGGTAAGAATAGAGGAGACCAGGATGAGAGAGATCATAGTAGTTGGAGTCATTATAGCTTTAAGGAGAGAGCTGACACTAGTGAGATTCCCAGGGATCTACAAGGATATCACTAACTGGAAAACTAAGTAATAGAGGAGAGACTACATTAATAGCCCCTACCTGATGATAAGGTTGGGGACTACCTTATGTGACATCCTAGAACCTTCATCCTGTGACTGATGGAAGCAGAGACAGATACTCACAACTAAACACTGAACTGACCCCCTGGAACCGAGTAACAGAGATGGAGGAGTGGTGAGCAAGGCAGTCAAGACCGTGCTGGTGAAACCCACAAACACAGCTGACTGGACAAGGGGGAGCTCTTAAACCCCAGACTGATGACTAAGAGGCCAACAGGGAACTGATCCAGACTCCATGAATGTAGTGAGGAGGCCTCAGAAATCTCTGGGGCTTTGGGTAGTAGACTAGTGTTCACCATGGCATACAAATGATCTTTGGGAGCCCATTCCACATGGAGGGATGCTCTCTCAGCCTGGACACATGGGGAGGGGCCTAGGTCCTGCCCTGGATGAAATGACAGACTCTGGATATCCCCCCAAGGAGGGCCTTACCCTCCCTGGGGAATGATGTGGGGATTTGGCTGGGGGTGTGGGGTAAGGGTGGGGCTGCTGGAGGGAGAAGGGGGAGCCGGGATAGACATTTGAAGCATGAATATTTCTAATTTAAATAAAATACATGCATAAAATAAAAAAATCTTAAATGTGGACTCATCTGTCTTTGGATCATCCTGCGTTGCTGGGAGTCTAACTCCAAATGGATCAGATGACCTGGGATGGTTGTGTGAAGTCAGCGCAGCAAAGAAACTATAATCACCTGTTTCAAACAAGTGGCCCAGGATAGCCTGTGCTGTTTTTATTTATACAGTTTCAATAGTTTGCATGAACAGTTTTACAATCAAGTTTGTTTCCTCTTGTATCTGATAATGGTTCCATTAATTGCCAGTTTGGTCCTTTACCTCATTCCCTTTCTGTCCCCCAACTTTCCCAAAGGTAACCATTACCTACCTGATTCATAGCTCTAGTGTTAAAATCATAAGCAGTATTGCAAGAAACAAAGGAAGTTTTCTCACTAGGCACACCTACAGGTAGGACAGTATGCCTAGTTGGTAGCGTTTGCAGTTAAAGCATCATGCAAAGTAAAAGAAAGCTTTGCCTCTAATGGTTAATACCTTTGGTGAAATCTGAGTTCTCATAATCAACTCATCAGCCAAGGTGGAATCAATTCATTCTTCATTATATATTACCCTATCTCCTATAAAGAATATACCAGGTTTTCCCCAATTATCCTGTAAAATATGTAACTAAAAACTTAATACTTGGCAATGTTTATTCCTTGTTCTCATGTCTCCCTCCTATCAGCTTCCTATAGTATTGACACAGTTATGCAAATTTGTAATATTGTCATAAGCTTCTGTGACTCTTTCAGGCTAGTCACGAGGAGTGTTGGAAAGGCAACATCCTGTTCTTGAGAAGCCTTAATTCATGGTCACATCTGAAACATGCAAAGGTTTTAGGTCCTGAATCAGGTTCACTGTTTATTTTAACAGCATCCTCCATGGCTCACCCAGAAGAGAGTCATCAGGGGGAAGTTTTCCTTAAGTAGTAACTATTTAATCCATAGCTCTGAGAAAGTAAAACTAGAAGCAGTCAGTAATATGGTTTGTGTAAAGAAAGCAAGGAGAGCAGGTAGCAAATATACCCTTGGGGTCATGCCCAGAATTATGCAGTGAACTATCTACCCATCAGCCTTGACAAAAATGGGTCTGATTCTCCAGGGCCATTCACAAGGAGAATTTGTTCATGCTATTCTCAGACCTTGTCCCCTGAAGAAGTCACATGGCTCTTGGCACTGCAGCACACTCAGTTCTATCAGTTTAAAACTGAGTGGACATAGATGTTTTGAAGGTTTGAAAGCTCCTAATGGCAGTGCATAGGATATTCATCCCTTACACTTTGAACTGTCTTACATTAGGATTGTCGGTAATTTTCTAGTTTTCAATCTTCAATATGGTTGCTTTTGCCTTCTTAATAACAAGCCTCAGATGCCGCTTGCTTTTCACTGGCAAGATCCCAAACAAGAAATAGTATGTGCTGGTGAGTTATTTGTCAACTTGATAGAAACTAGAGTCATCTGAGAAGACAGAACTTCAGTTGAAAAATTGCTTCATCAGATTGGTCTGTGGGTATGTCTGTGGGGCATTTTCCTGTTTGATGGTTGATGTGGAAGTGTCCAGGCCACTGTGGGGGTTGCAACCCCAAGACAGTTGGACTTGAGTTGTATAAGAAAGAAAGCTGAGCAGCCTATGGAGAGCAAGCCAGTAAGCTGTGTTCTTCTGTGGTCTCTGCCTCAGTTCCTGCCAGCAGGTTCCTGCATGAATTCCTGCACCGACTTCTTTAAATGATGGACTATGAGGTACAAGGGTAAGCCAGATAAACCTCAAGTTACTTTTGGTCAGTCTTTTATCACAGCAAAAGGAATCAGACTAATCCAGCATATTAAAATATATTGTTTGCTTTGGGCCTTCAAAAATTCTCCCACTGTCTTAAGTAAGATGTTACCCAAAGACTTAAGAGCTCTGACACTTAGCTGGGTGATGGTGGCACACCCCTTTAGTCTAACATTCAGGAGATCAAGGAGGGTGGATCTCTGAGTTCGAGCCCAGCCTATTTGACATAGTGAGTTCCAGGACAGCCAGAGCACCACAGAGAAACCTTGTCTTACAGAAAATAAAGAGTTCTGTAACTGGAAGGAGTATTGCTGCAGTGTTTAAAAATTAGTATATTTAACACCAGCTCATTGCTAAATCACCTGGCATGTGGTACATACAAAGTGTCATCCCACACAGAGTTGGTATTTGTAAACAGAGCTGATTACCTCAGCTGTCAAATTAAGAATGGAGCTTAATTTCCAATCAGAAACAATTGATGACAGTAAAAGTTCTAATAGTAGGAGGCATCTGTGAGTTTTTAGGCATGGTTCGGTTCTGCCAAACTTGGGTTCCTAAATTTGGAATAATAGTAAAACCTCTGCAAAGCCCTGAAAATGCTAGATCCACAGTCTGTATTGAGATTCTAGAATGCCAGTGGGCATTTGAGAGTACTAAAGAGACACCACCAGCCATGGGATTATCTAACCCTTAAGAGCCCTTCAGGCATCTATGAGCAGCAAGGCATAGATTTTGAGGTATTGATTCAGATTCAGGCCGTTGCAACCACTTGTGCTAGCTAACAAGAGGGGGAGAAGTTGAGATTTGGGCAGCATCTATTATGATGTTTGTACTTCTTCAAGTATTGACATTATTAGAACAGAAAAGAGGATCCTGGCTGACAGTGGGATGGTACTCTGAATCTGGGTCCCTTACTCCCAGTATTGGAAGTTGATCTTAATTTGGAACATGATTAGAAATTCTCCATGTAGTTTGTTCTAGATGATCAGATTTGTTGGCTCTGGTGCTGATGGCTTGTTACTGGGAACTTCTTTCTGGGAGCAACTTTATGGAAGAAGATGCTATTGAGCTGGGTATACTGTTAACTCTGGATAAGATAACAAGCTCATGCCCTCCTAAGAGACCGACACCTCTGAACAAAGGCTGAATTATATGTAGTTACTAGGGTTTTATAACTGTTGCAAAGAAAACAAATATGTACTGTTCCAGAATACACATTAGTGACAGATCAGTGACATACAGACTTTTGGAAAGAGATACAGGAAAGAAAAATGTCAATCATCTGATGGAAATACTTGTCCTACTTATACCTTAGCAGCCAAGTAGCTACTATGAACTGTCCAGGGCACCAAAAGATGTTGACTCCCACAGACTGAAGGACATTGAAGAACATACAGAGCCACAAAACAATCTCCAAGAAAGTCACTTACTGGGTGGGGTTTAGATACTTGCCCAAGTTTACACCTCATCTCTCAGAGCATGGTGACAAATGAGCCAGAGCATGGGACTTCATCATTATGGAACCTTAAAGAGCACAGGATGGTTTTACTCTTTGACACCCTGGTACATCCATTTTAAGACATTCATGAGCCCAGCAGTGGTGATACACACTTTTAATCCCAGCATTCGGGAGGTAGAGGCAGACAGATCTCTGAGTTCAAGTCCAGCCTGGTCTACAGAGTGAGTTCTAGGACAGCCAGGGCTACACAGAGAAACTCTGTCTTGAAAAAAAAAAGACACTCGTTATTTTGCTGCAATGACTGGTAATGAAACATGAACCTCGAATCAACAGACCCAGGTGAATTTTATTAAAGGGAGAAAGGGGGGGCTAGTAGCTAGCCAACCAAAGAAAGAGAGGGGGCATAATGGCGCAGAGCTTGAAAGGAGGAACTCACACATGTGCACTGAGCCCCGTAATGAGTGACGCTGTGATGACGTGCTGCAACCCTGTGCCTGCCCTGCCCATTGTCAAGGGGTGGGGTTAGTATGATGCCAGAAGTTCCAACTATCTCACCTCTTATTATTATTAAAACGGTGGGTTGTTAGATGTGACAAGTTTGGGAATAAAGGCGTCCAGTTCTCAACACTGCTTCCTGCTGACTTGGGAGGGGGGTGTTGACCATCTTTAGGCGACCTGAGGAAGATGGGGTTTTGCCATGTCCTGGGGTACCTGGTTGCTCCATCACAGTCCTGGCTGTTTGGAACTCTGGCATCTCTATAGATCTGGCAAAATGCAAGCAGAGTAGAGGACAAAGTTAGGTTTAAATTTTTTTCTTTAGGTACTGGTACTTGGGGGAAGATTGTAAGATGAGGGAGGGGTTCCCCAGGGGATCCTAAGTGGGAAGGGAATCCGAGACCTGGCGGAGAGGTTGAATAATATTCATTTGGAGTGAATCTGACCTGTTTGGATAGGTCCAATTCAACTCCCTGGAACTTATAAGAAACCTTTGAGTTTGTGAAAACATAAGTATTAGACACATTAGCAACATATTTATGGTAAAGACGACTTGGTTGATAGCATTAGCATTTTTAAAGCTGACAGATATTTTTAGCACAATAAAAAGCACCACAATTTTGAGCTTATAGTTTTGATTGCATGGTGGCATTGTGTGGTGTTTAGTACCCTGTTAGAATTGGATTAATAGCTTATTAGCTGATTGTTTTATTGTCATCTAGGCTGTATGGAATTTTTCTGGTTACCTTTACTCAGGAGGCACAAATGTTTGGTGGTCTTTGTGTCTCTAGATCCGTGGCTTCCGGCTGGCATTCTTGTAATAACAGCTAATCGATTGGATTAGAAGTTTTAAATGAGTTACATAGGAGATTGATGAGCAGGGTGTCATTAGAAACAGGAGAGTTTAGATCAGCCTGAGGACAGGAAAGAAAGCATATGGGGTTCCTAGTCCGGCAGAGTGTGGTTGTAGGAGTGGAGCCTTATTCTTCTGAAACAGGAGGCAAAGTAGTTGATCCCAGTGTCCTCCAAAGCTTAAGGGAACGAGGTCCTGTTACAGTAGCTGTATGCAAGGGGTGAGTCTCAGGTGAAGAAGTAAAGGGTTTGAGGCGGGATAAGTGAATCCAGTGGGGAAGGACCTCAAGCTTAGCAGCTGTTGGAGTGACAAGAATCAGCCTCAAGGGGCCCTGCCATTTAGGAGATAGGGGAGAGGGGTGTTGGACTGGAAGAAAGAGAAGGACCTAATCCCCGATATTAATTGGGGATGTACAGGGTTGAGATAGGGAGTAGTCACTAAAGTCCCATGGGAGGGCATGGAGATGATGGAGTAAGGGTGATCAGGGAGAGGTGAGAGGCCAGATGTTAGAGCTGACCGCCTATACATGAGCTCAAAGGGTGAGATGAAAAGGGGTCGTCTGAGGAGAGCCCTAAGCCTGAAAAGAGCCAGAGGTAAGAGCTTTACCCAGTCAAGGTGAAGTTCCTGTGTCATTTTAAGAACATTTTGTAAAGAACAGTAGTTCGCTCTACCTTCCCTGAGGACTGGGGGTGATATGGAATATGAAAATGCCAAGGAATGTTGAGAGCTTTAGATAGGGTTTGGGAGACCATTGTCTGACTGAAGAGAGGCTGGAATCCCAAACCGGGGAATAATTACCCTGAGAAGTATGTCAGAGACTGTCTGGGCCTTTTTGTTAGTGGTTGGGAATGCTTCTACCCATCCCAAGAAGGTATCAAGTAGTACCAGGAGATATTTAACTTGCCTGACTGTGGGCATGTGGGTAAAGTCAATTGCCAGTCAGTCCCTGGGGAGAACCCCTGGTCTGGTGGGTGGGAAAAGGGACTATGATACCTGGAGTTAGGATCTGGACATCTAACAGGTTTTAACAAGAGGCAGTGATAGTTTTTAAGAAATGTAAGTCCTCAGAAGTGGGTTGGAGGTGAGCCTTGACAAACTGAGAGGGAACTTACTGTTAGGGCAGAAGAGCTGGTGTAGACAGGACAGAATTTGTAGAGTGTCAGGAGGTGACTGAGGATGTGGGTTGTAGTGTATGAACTCCCTGTGGTGGGTGAGGTAGATCTGGGTCTCAAAAGGCTGCAGTCCTAGCTGCTTCATCAGCCCGGTTGTTGCCCCTAGAGATAATGGAGTTGGCAGTCTGATGAGACCAGCAGTGAATAATCCCTATAGCTTTGG
Source organism: Mesocricetus auratus (assembly GCF_017639785.1). Lineage (NCBI taxonomy): Eukaryota > Metazoa > Chordata > Mammalia > Rodentia > Cricetidae > Mesocricetus > Mesocricetus auratus. The sequence continues at coordinate 16,945,222 of NW_024429188.1, forward strand.
GGAGGTGGGAGGCCTTTAGCATGGCCATAATATAACCTGAGTTAGTTATGGCTCCTCCTTTAGTGGTAAGCAGTCCACGCTCTTTCCAGATAGCAGCATGTGACAGGAGGATATGAAAAGCATACTTGGAGTCTGTATAAACATTTGGGAATGTCCCTGTGCTAATTGGAAGGCACGGGTGAGGGCTGTTAATTCAGCCTGCTGTGTGCGGGGAGTGCCCTTGCCTCCACCACCCTGGTATCTGACACTGTGCCATAGCCTGCTCTATGGGTCCCCCCATGTAACAAGGAGCTGCCATCTGTGTACCACACATAGGTGACCTGAGGTAGTGTGCCCTCCTGTATGTGTGAAGGATGGGGCAGTAGTTCCTCTAAGGTTTCGATGCAGGAATTAGATGGAGAATAGTTAGTATTAGGCTGAGGTAGAAGATTTGAGATATTGAGGGGCGGGCAGGATTGGAAAGTAAGTATGGCATCTTCTCCAGCACCACTTGGAGAGAAAGAACTCGGGAAGGAGGTAGAGTTTGTAAACCTCTGTAAGTTAGGAGATGAGACAGGTTGTGGTGGGAGAAGACAGTGATGGGTGGCCCAAAGGTTAGTTTCTTTGACTCACGAATGAGGAGCTCAGCAGCTGCTAAAGCGCGTGTGCAGGGTGCCCACCCTTGGGGAGTTAGGTCTAGTTTCATCAACAGGTATGCTATAGGAGCAAAGGAAGGTCCCAACTGGTGACCTAGAACTCCAAGGGCACATCCCTCCTTTTCTGTTACATAGAGAGAGAAAGGACAAGTTAGTGACCTAGAACTCCAAGGGCGTGTCCCTCCTTTTCTGTTACATAGAGAGAGAAAGGATGAGTTAGGTCTGGAAGATGAAGGGCTGGGGCCTGGCGAAGAGCCTGTTTGAGTTTATTAAAGGGCTTAGTAACGGGGTTAAGGAGAGGTTGATATGGAGAGCCAAAAGCTGCCTCATATAGGGGACAAGCAAGCAGAGAGTAGGAGGGGATCCAGGAGCGTAGGAAGCCAGCTATTTCTAGAAATGACAAGGTCTCCTCTTTAGTAGAAGGAAATGCAAGAGACTGGATTATTCTTCCTGTCTAAGGTAATAGCTTTGTGAGTTCGGGTGATGGTTAGTCCCAAGTAGGTGGCTTGAAGAGTGAACAGTTGGACCTTAGAAGATGAGACCCTATAACCCCTGGACAGGAAATTTAGAAGAGTGGAGGTGTCAGTCTGGCTAAGTTCTAAGGACAGACTGCAAAGTAAAATATCTACCTGTTGTATGAGCTTAGATTTGGGGAGAGACAGAGAGAGCAGGTCAGAAGCCAGAGCCTGGCCAAATAACACTCATGAAAGGACAAATGGTAACCGGAGTAAAGTATAAGAGGAAATGTACATTTGAAAACTGGCAGATAGACTTCACTCAGATGCTTAAAACAACAGGGGATTTTAAAATTTTATTAGTATTTGTGGATACTTTTTCAAGCTGAATAAACACTTATCCTACTTACTGGCAAACATTGGGGTCTAATGGACACCTACTAGATTTCCTGAGTTTTGTGTCTTGGCACAGGAGTACACAGGAACATGTGGATAGTAGTAGCAGAGACCATTTGTTAAGAAATAGGGCCAGGGATGGAAGTATGCGTCTGTAATACTAGCATTCAAGAGGGTACAGCAGAAGGCTTGCCATGAGTTCAAGGCCAGGTTGAGCTACATAATGAATTCCAAGGCAACCAGAGATACATAGACCAGGGATAGGGGAGGGCTCAAGTTACAGGTTTTGCTGTGTAGCCCAGGCTGACCTTACTTAACCTGCCAGTCTTCCTGCCTAAGCCTCTCCAAGTGTTTACATGACAGATGTGGACCACCACTGCAAGAGTTTAGTGCTTCCCCTCCCCTTTTTGGTACTGCTATGCAAGTACTATACCTCTGACCTCTAGAGGTGTATCGCCAGTCTTTCTAGTCCTTTTTAATAGGTAGCTATCAGCCTGTGTATCTGGCCTAGCATTTCTATGACTACTAGGTAAACCTCTTGGAATGTGTGCTAAGCTCGACAAACCCATGGTTTCTACCAACCCGAAAGCTAAGAATGCAGTAAAGATAACACCTGGGTCCTGCTAGAGTGTCTCTCTGCCTAAAATGACTTCCAAATCCTGTGGAAGAGTAGTAGGTTTCAAACCAGGAAAACAGTTGGCTAGCCGAGGTGCCTATTTAACACATCAAAGCAGAACCTGCCTGCCTGTTCTCCCAGCCTCCCTCAGTCCCTACCTATTATAGGGTTTGACTGGTATACCCCCACTCCGTATCCTGAACTTCTCCAGTCAAGGGGCTGGGCTGCCCTTCCCCAGCTGCCCTTCACTTTATAATCCAGACCTTTTGGTTGTCTGGCCCTTTTGTCTGCCTTTACTCTCCTGGCCCTCCCTTCTCCCTTCCCTGTCTCCTCAAATGACCCTGCATAGTGTCCTGTTCACTCTGGATTCTCCCAGACATCTCTGCCTCTGACTGTGCTCGCCCTTTTATCCACAATGAACTTTTTCCTCCACCATACTTAGGAGCAGTCCTGTACTTCCTTTTTCTTTCTCTTATTCATTCAGAGAGCACTCACTAAAGTCGTGTACTTTTGCTCTATGAATATCAAAGCCCCTGTAACCTCCTCCATGAGAGGCCATGATATTCAGAAATAAATATGTTGTCCTGGGTGACTTGTGTTCATGTTACTAGGGAATGGAAACTTGCATTAAGCAGGGAATAAACTGTTTATTTTTGTCTAGACATGTCATGTGCTGAGCAGGGCACTTTGTGTTTCTTATTTCCATCTTTCCAAATCCTTATGCTCTGGCTAAATAATGAGAGAACATTGGACAGTATCAAACTGAAGAAACTTTCAGAAAATGTGTAGCTAGGGATTTGAGATAGCTTTGCAGCTAAGAGAACATACTGCTTTTTCAGAGGACCTGAGTTCAATTCCCCCTACTCATATCAGATGGCCCACAACCACCTCTAACTCCAGTTCCTGGGGGATCTGATACCTCTGGCTTCTGTGGGTATCTGCATGTTCCTCCCATGCACACACACAGATGCACACAATGAAAAATAGTTAAATTAAATAAGAAATAATAATAGCCTACCTTTAGGAGCAGCATGATCACAAACATAAAGGAAAGGCTGAGATAGTCACAGAGAGGGGTAAATTAAGCAGCAAATTCTCAGACAAAGGTCATTAGCACAAAAGCTAGGGAAATTCAAATACAATCGTGAATTTACTTAACTGTTTTTATATAATGTAATGCCTTCATTTTTTGTTTGTTTGTTTTCTCAATACAGGGTTTCTCTGTGTAACAGTCCTGGCTGTCCTGGAATTCGCTTTGTAGACCAGGCTGGCCTCGAACTCACAGAGATCCACCTGTACAAGTTCCACAGACTGGGGCAAAAACTTCAAAAGAAGGAGGCCTCCTGGAACCAGTTGTGGAACTCTTGCCCAGAACAAAATATTGAGCCGTAGTTCTCATGACAGTTTCTCTTTTATCTTCTATTCTCTTTCTATATTTATGAGATGTTCCTTATAGCCTAGGCTGATATTTTAAGTGAGAAATTTGGATATGAAACCATTGAGATGGGATTACTAGGCACGACCTCATCTTTGGGAAAACCAGCACTTTTCAAATCATTTACAAAATTACAAATAGTATTATGATAAAAACTTTTCCAACAATAGAATTTCATATGTCTGTACGTGTGTCATCGAAAGTGGGCTTAGGTGTATGGTAGGGAAAGCCTTAAATAAAACAATTAAAATAGTTTAACAGTACACCTTGAAGATTCACAAGAATTAGGTACTAGATGTTAAACAATAACTGACCATAAAAATTTATTAACCTGATCTTGGATATATACCATTATCCTTGGATGATTTTTGCTTTACTATGCCAAATGACAATGATGTTATCTGTCCTACCCAGGATTGTGTCACTAAACACATATAAGAATTTTAATATCTGTTTCATTATGTATAAAAAATCCTTGCTTGAAAGCTGCAAAATACACTCAGATTCAAACTGCCTCTGTGTTTGTTTCTGTTTGTCACCGCCAAATCCTTACCCATCTTGCCTTCGAGGATCCTCATCCCAGGGACCCCTATACCCAACGGGGGTAGTCCGTGGCACCCTGCAAATTCAAAAGTCCATGAGTAGTCCTAAACAATAAAGTGCTGCAGGCTTGAGATGGGAGACACGTGTGCTGTTTAAGACTGTGTGCTGCTCTTCAAAGGGCTGGGGTTTGCTTGTTAAAAATACAGTAATTACTTGTTCCCTTCTTTACTCTTCCTATTGCCAGTGTTTCTGGATGTACTACTCAGCCGCTTCTCCAACACCATGTCTGCCTGCATGCTGCCATGCTCTCCACCACAAGAACAATGGACTAAACCTCTGAAGCTGTAAGCGAGCCCCAATTAAATGTTTTCCTTTATGAGTTGCTGTAGTCATGGTGTCTCTTCACAGCAGTAGAACACTAAGACACAAATAAAACAAAATCATGAGCTATATGTCCTAGTTTGGTTTTGGTTGCTATGATAAAACACTGACCAAAAAAATGAATAGAACTTGGGGAGGAAAGAGTTTATCAGATCTTTTCCATCATGAAGGGAAGCCAGGGCAGGGGCTCAAGCAGGTACTTGGAGGCAGAAACTGAAGCAGAGATCATGCTTACTAGCTTGCTCACTCAGTTTTCTTATATAACCCAGGAGTGACTGCCTAGGGGTGGCTCTGCCCACAGTAAGCTCTACTATATCGATCATTTAATAAAGACACTGACCCTGCATACTTGCCTACAGGCCAATCTGATGGAGACATTTTCTCAATTACTCAAGGGTCCGTCTTCCCAAATGACTTCTGTCTAGTTCACAAAAATCAGCACACTATCCAAATCCAAGATATAAATATCCAGTCTTAATTATTATCAAAAAAATGTTAAGTTCAAGTCTTGGGAAGTATAATCAAACTTCTACTATGGCCTTCTCATGCTATATCTACCATGAGAACATCCACCTGGGAAGGGAGGAGGAACAGGACAACAATGAGAACAGGTAAAAGAATTAATGATTCAGTGATAGTGACCAGAGAACCTTAAAGAACAAAGCCAATGTTTCAAGCCCCCAAGAACATAAAGGCCCGAAGTAAAAGCCCATAGTTCTCAAGATGTCAGAATTCTCACAAAGTTTATGTGCTTATCTGAGAATGGACCCAGGACATGGGAGAAGACAAAAAGTCTCCTCGTTCTCACATGGCTTGTCCAAAGTCTTTATTAGAAATATCTTAGACCCCTTCCCTGTTTTGAACTTCATGATATGTGAACATATCAGCTACAGAACGCCAGGAAAATCACCAAAAAGTTTGTCCACTGACAATACAACAGACTTCTCTGGGCACGGGAAATGATAACAAGATATTAGTCTGCTCTGTGCTATAAGGTTCTGTACTCCTGAAAGTGGGTACAAGTGGACACAGTGAAATGAGTGGGTAGATGAAGTAAAATTGGAAGCTCATAGTTTCTGGAATTTTTTAATATTGTATTTATTTATGGGTGAGTTTTCTTCCAGCTTGCATGATGCTTTTAAGAAGATTGAAAAGGACCAGAAGATGGTTCCAGAGCTACTAAGGACATTTGCTACCAAGCCCGTAGAGCTGATATGCTAATATAGCTGAGCATCTGTGCAGCTGAATGGTCTGTACAACTAGTCTAAAAGTATTCACATGAAGTTATGAAGAAACCACAGAAACAGAGCTATCACAAAATATGACTACAATACCTTGACCAAGCCCTCAGTGGTTCAAAAGTCAAAACATCCCTTTATAAGAGAGTCATAAATTTTATTGAGCCAAGAAGTTGGTCAGAGTGTTCAAAACATTTCTTCATTAGAAGAAGTGTTTAATGTCCAAGGTAGTGAGCGAGACCCTTCTTCCTTTTCTAGTATTAGAGTGCCTTTTATGATAAAATCCATATTTTCTTGAAACTTTTTATATGTGTTGGTGATTGGTAGAGCTAAACTGTTTCTACATTTGTTTCCAACAGGAAAATCCATATGTAAACATTCAATTGAAGGAGAGGGTTTAAATCCAGCAAGTGGAAAGGATCTATATCCAGTTGCAAAAATAAGAATGTCTTCCATTGTTGTTGCAGATTTACCATCCTCGACAGCCTGTAAGTAACTCTTCCAAAACCTCAAAGTTTGTACATCTGGTAATCCATGGAGAGTGAAAAGATCACTGAGATCTTTGCAGAGAGAGTCTCAGGTTTATGACAGAGGATGTTATAAAAGACTTCTGGATAAGTTTGAATTTTCTCTAAGACACCAGGCTTTTTCAGACCCTGTTTAAAACTATCAAAGGGTGCTTGGACTCTCTGAATTATGTGGTAGAAAGGGATGTCTTTTACCAACATGTATTTATCACTTCGTGTTGTTATAAGTTTTAAACATTCAATAAACTCTAAGTAACTAGAGCATTAGCTTACTATTGAGTTCAAACTGTTCATAGTGGTTGCAGTATTTATCTTGATTATAATTTGTGCCACATCAAAGTCTGAAACATCAGCCAAACTTGGTAGAGTATTTTCTGGTCCATAAGCAAGAAAAGAAACCGGGTGAAGGACCACCATAAACTAAAGAAATGGCAAGCATTTTGCCAGCTTCATAGTAAAGGCTCTGTTTCAGAGCTTGAGAATTTAGAGTCAAGTTCTTTGACAAAGACCCTTCAAACAGAGATGAAGTCTCAAGATGTTGCATTAAGTGGCTCAGAAATTCCTTCTTTGATCCAGGATGCTCTCTTCCAAAGTTATCATTTTCGCTAACGTACACTACTCCAGTGGTGTATGAAGGGTTAAACTTCTGATTCCGGAACTGCTCTAAGGCACTCCTCCACACATTGGCTTTGTTGATATGTAATCTCTTAGCCTTCTCTTTAATTTGGAATCCTAACTCTATCAATATTGTTGAAATGTCTCTCCTAAATTTGATATCTTGCCTCTGTGTTAAACAGGACTCTTTTATAGAGGGGCATGATGTGCTTGATAATTGAACTTTTTGCTTTAGTCTCAATAATTCTTTATTCTGGCCTCCAGCTGACTGTCTGGGGAGCTTAGGTGATGACTCTTCTAACAGGCAATCAGTAACTGTCACGTTAGTAGACTTGGCTAATGGGTGTTTAGGAGCCTTTCGGGAATCTGAATTGTAGGTGATTCTTCTACAGTCCAAACACTCCCAGTTTTGTTCCAGTGACTGTAGTGTGGGACAGGCTAAGTGTGTTCTGCTAAACCACCACACTGACAGCGCTTTATTTCCCATTTGCTAGTGGGTTCATTATAGTCTTACATTTTTTTTTGCAATGGCATCTTTGAACATCACAGCAGTCATGGCTCTGCAACAGCTTTTGATAGGCATTTTCTTCTAATTCTCAGGATGCATCCTTTTCAGGAATATGAATTCCCATTCTCAACATCTCTTTCTGAAAGATGTCGGCATAGTGTACACCTAAAGAAATACACTCCAGCATTTATTGCTTGAACCTATAAACAGTCTCTGTGAAATGAAGCATTCTTACAACAGGGACTCAGCAATATGTTGTAAGTTGGAAGAGACCCGATATATTCCAAACAGATGGTACACTGAAAAGTGTCTCGGTACTTACTAGATGTAATTACTTGAACCGATCAATGTTTCCAGCAAAATGATGCAAAATTGCCAGTAAACTGGAAAATACATTCTTTCTGAAGTCCACAGGGCAAGTGATAACTTCGTTTACATTTTGGTACAATACATCCAATTGAAGCTCCATTTTCTTGCAAACTGTACACCAGTTTAGCAGCTCTATTGACTTCCTTCCTGATGTCTTCTACCAGAAAGCCATAAACTCCTTCTTCTTTACCTCTCTGCCAAATTCCACTTGACATTAACAAGCAGTAGAAATGGACACTAAAACTCCATTTTTCATAAGTTTTCTTGTCTCCATATTTATTGGGACAATCATCATTTTTGACAGAAAATACAAGTAAGATTTTGTGAGTTATCTGGTTTATTTTCATTCATTTTACAGGCACCGAGCATTAGTTCCCTCTTTATTAGTTTTTAACAAGGAGCTCTCACTTTACATTCTGCAATTGGCTCTGAAAATCATATTGTTTATCAAGTTTGACCTGTAGCTCTGCATAAACAAAGCATGGTGTTCCACAACTAATACTATCTTGAAAAAAATCAAAAACGTATTACAATGTGTTGTTGAAATGATCGTTTCAACATATCCCCTTCCTAGCTAGACTTGTTTCTTTTAGAATCGGACTATGGTCTTCTGTAGAGACCAGTAGCTGTTCTGAAAGGGCTAGAAGCTGAAGATTTTAGACTGCAGATATGGCCTATGGGGATCTGTATTTGTGGTAGGAAGGAGGCTCTAGACAACAGATAACACAAGTGCCTGAAGTGGGATTCCTGTAAAACAATGAGCGTGGAGACTGAAACTAGAAATGGAGAAGTTTTCAGATATAACAGATCTCTTTAATTTTAAGTCATTAAAAATATTAAGCTGTTGTTACTCTGTGAGCACTTGTCCCTCAGGCTATGGTTTGCTGATATGAACATCATTTTAATCTGTGCTCAGTGGATAGCAGGTTTTCAGGACAGATTGCTAACTGTGGTTCCAATAGCAGCAGCAGCAGCGAAGCTCCCCAGGCTAACACAGTTTACATCTCTATCAGCTTTCTCTTCATGTAGGGACGGCAGTTAGAGTGAACTAGAGTCCAGCCCACTGACAGCAGTTTTACATTAATTACCTCTTTGAAGACCCCACCTTCAAATATAGTCACATTCTTAGGTACAGAGAATTAGGATTTCAACATATGAACTTGGAAGGGAAACAGCTCAGCCCATAACAGAGACCATCCAGGATGCACTCCACCCATGTTGGCACTGAAAGACCTCTGAAAAGCAGATTAACAGATTGATTCAAGTGGCCAAGCTGCTGGTGTTCTCCATCTGTTCACCTTGCTCATGAGAGACACCTGTTCTTAGAAGAGACCTCCCTTCTTACCTTGCTGTATATGGTCCCTTTCCCACTGGAGCAAGCTGATCATGGAGGGCTATAGCCTCCTTTATAGTAGTGCATGTGGAACCCAGCCCAGTACTTGAATTGCGTCATCAATATCCTGCTTCATTAAGCAGCCTTCATTACTCATCCCCCTTGACAGCAGTGCTGCTCACCTCATATGACCTGGCAGCATGATCAACATGACTTTCCGTCCATGGCATCCTGTTAAGAGTCAACTCCTCTGCCTCAAGCCTTTACCCCTTACAGGCAGGGTCCTGTCTCAGTTTAAATTGATCTTGCATGTAGAAGCCACCTTCTGACTAAGCAGGAAACCCCATCATTGCATATTATCAAGGTAGCCAACAGTTATTTTCCTCTGTAACACATATTTCCAGTCTCAACACTAAGCTGCAGATACCTTAAGGAACACACCCTAAAGATACTTTCAATAGTCAATAATGTGCCGTGAGAAGTGTGGCCTAGCGACATCTGCCGTTTATGTCACTGTGACCCATCCAGTTTGTTGCTCCTGTTCATGAAAAGGTGAAGAGAGTGACAAGAGGGTCTATGGCATGGTTTTGGAGTCTTCAGCCCATGATAATTTCCATCAGCATCTCTCTCTTAGCCACTTTATGCAATTGTGAGTTCTCAGTGAGATGATGTCAAATAGGGTTTTAAAGCATCAAAGTGGGAGCTATGAACAGGTCACTTCTGTAGCACTTTGAGAGACAGTTAGAGTGGGATTTTGTTGGATATGTCCCCTTTCTGTTAGCTCAACCCACCCAAGGAAGGCTTTTACCCTCTCCTCCACCTTGGTACCAAGGACGCTGAGAGGGGAAAAGCTGGCCCAGAGTGAAAGGCAGCTGGTCCAGTCATTCTAGCAATGTCACTGTTAGATGCCATGGAAATTTCCCTAAGGAAAGTGATGACCTAACTACTCCCACCCTGAAAAAAATAGATGAAGTTATCTTGAGAAGGAAAAGTCAATACACACGGAGATAGAGATTTAACAGAGGTTTCGATCAGGGCACAAAGGCCCTGTGTTAGACACACAGACATTTTTTCCTGCTCTTCAATAACATTTCTACAATCCCAGAACTTGGGAGGCAGGAGGATCAAGAATTCACAGCTAAGATAGGCTATTATTAGTGAAGTCAAGGCCAGCATATATATAGCTTGTATATATGTGTCTGTGTCTGTGTATATGTATATGTATGTACATGTGCATGAGAATACTAGCAGAAGCCAGAAGAGGATATCAGATACCCTGGAACTGGAATTGAAGGTGGTTATGAGCCATCTGATGTGTGTACTAAGAATTGAACCCCGGTCCTCTGCCAGGGTAGCAAGTACTCTTAAGCCATCTCTTATTCAATTGCTTTTGGGAGTCAGGCAGTAGCCTGTCTTAAGTTAAAGTCCATATATGTATCCCTGGCTGACCAGGACCTCATTATATAGTCCAGGCTGGCCTGAAACTCACAGAGATCTACCTGCCTTGTCTCCTGAGTGCTAGGATTAAAGATGTGCACCACCACCACCTGGCTTCATTTTCTTATTGTAATGGGAACATTTCTGGTGGAAATCTGGTGTATCATTGTTTGTTTGTTTTGTTTTTTAAGGTTTATTTATTTATTTATTATGTACACAGTGTTCTGCCTGCATGCCAGAAGATAGCACCAGATCTTATTACAGATGGTTGTGAGACACCATGTGGTGCTGGGACTTGAACTCAGAACCTCAGGAAGAGCAGCCAGTGTTCTTAACCTCTGAGCCATCTCTCCAGCCCTGGTGTATCACTGTTAAGAAATAAAGATATATATTAGCTGAGCATAGTTGGGCAGATTATAATAAAAAGTACTCAGAAGACTGATGCAGAAGGATCTCAGAGTAGATCCTAGCCTGGGCTGCATCTGGGAATCCTGTCTCAAAACAAAACAAAACAAAACAAAAACCCACAAACATACAGATGTGTATATGTGACTTATGCTTGGGTTAAAATATCCTTTTATTTCTATTTCACTAAAATTATCCTTATCAATAATTGATTTTTAAGCCATGCATGATATTGTATGCCTTTAATCCCAACACTCTAGAAGCAGAGGCAGGTGAATCTCTGAGATTGAGACCAGCCTGGTCTACAGAGAAAGTTCCAGGCTAAGTAGGGCTACATAGCGAGACCCTGCCTTAAAGTATAGTAAGTATTTACAGTTTCCTCATAGCTTAAATTATCATGCTGACTTGTTCATCACAGCTCTATGTTTCTGTTATTTTAGGCTTCACTTCAAGGCCAGTAGGCTCACATTGAGCCTCCATTGATAAGTATCTGATGTGTTGTCTGCCACTTACTGACCAGCTTATTTATTTATTTTATTATAGGTTTTGTTTGTTTTTGCATTTTGATACAGGGTCTCATGTATCGTAGTCTGGATTTAAAATTGTTCTCTAGCCAAGGGTGACCTTGAATTCCTTCCTGATTCTCCAGCCTCCACTTCTCCAGCACTGGGATGATAGGCATGTTCACACAGTGCTGGGATTGGAATACAGAACTCCCCTCTAGGCAACTACTCTATCAGCCGAGCTGTATTCCCAGCCCAGTATACAAGCTAACTAAATTTGATCTGAAATATTCACTGAGCATCTGTATGTGGTCAGCCCTGTCTCACTCAGCTGAGGTGAGTATCCATGAGAAGCATAATATAGATAGAAAGTTTACAAATAAGTAAGGATGAGACCAACTTTTATTTTTTAAAATGTGATGGAGGTAGCTCAATGGAAAGAGCAGCAGATTGTGCATCTGAAGATTAGTGGATGCAGGTGTAGCTCAGTGAAAGAGCAATTACCTGGGTTGCTTGAGGCCTTGAGTTTAATCCCTAGCACCAAAATAGAAGAAACACCATGAAGTGTTGTGGAACATTATTTTAAGATGTGTTACATTCGTTTATGCTGTGGAATAGTCGGTTAGTGATCCAAAGATGTGTTGCATTCTTTTATGTTGAATGTGTTTAACTCTGTAAAGCTGTGTTACTTTGTTTAGAACACCTGATTGGTCTAATAAAGAGCTGGATGTCTAGTAGCTAGGCTGGAGAAAGGATGGGCAGGATGGCAGGCAGAGAAAATAACTAGGAGGAGAACTTGAGGCTCAAGTGAAGAGAAGAGCTAGGACCAAGAAAAGAAAAAGGAGGAGAGGAGGATGCCAGGGGCCAGCTAGTCAGCCACACAGCCAGCCATGGAGTAAGAAGGAAAGCAAGACATATAGAATAAAAGTAAAAAGCCCAGAAGCAAAAGGTAGAGAGGATAATTTTAGTTACAAAAGCTGGCTAGGCTAAGGCTGGGCATTCATAAGAAAGAATAAGCTTCCTTGTATTTATTTCAGAGCTGGGTGGCAGACCCCCCAGAAAAGCAAAGAAGAGTAAAAACAAGCAACAACAATGAAGTGCCAAAGGAACACAGAAAATCCAACCACTGGAGTTTGAGTGTCTGTGCTAGCAGATAATAATAATCCTGCTTTCTTCGTGGAATGCATATGAAGGGGCGGGTGGAGAATAATACAGCCAGACCCTCCGAGGGCATGGCTCAATTACTAGACAGGGTAGGGCAGCAGGGCTGGAGAAGGCTGCAGAAAAGTTCAGTGCTTCCCATGGCCCTGTGGCCCCAACATGCACTCATCCATTCCAAATCAAAAGTAAAGTGATTCCATGTCACTGCAGTTAGAATAGCCATTATGAAAATACTGAGAGTTCTTACTGATGGAGATGATGAGTAAAGGGAACTCAGCTTCAGCTACAGTTGGAAAGGACACAAGTTAACAAATACACCCTGGAAAACAATCTGGGGTCCTCAAAAAAAAATTAAGCCCACAACTTCCTTATGATCCAACCATCCCTGGATATATCCCTGCAGGAGATGACATTGGTATATGAAATGAGGAGATGTTGGCCCTGCCATGTTTACTGCAGTGCTAATACACAGTAGCTGTCTTAGTTACTGTTCTATTGATGTGAAGAGACACCGTGACCAAGGCAACTTAACACTAAAAAGCCTTTAATCGGGTGCTTGCTCGCAGTTTCAGAGGGTTAATCCATGATCGACAAGGTGAGAAGCATGTTGACAGGCAGGCAGGCATAACCAATATGAACTTTGAGTTTTCTCCCCTGCAGATGATTTTTGTTTACTTCATGGAAAGGTAATCACTACTCCTTGGAAGTAAAAATTAACTCAGATGAACTGAGTGTAATTTTGACAACATTATAGTCTTTAATATTTTTAAAAGAATTCATATGCACGAGTGTTTTACCTACATCTATGCCTGTGCAACACTTCATGCAGTGCCTTTGGAGACCTGAAGAAGGCATGGGAACCCCTGGAACTGTAAGTACAGACAGTTGGGAGCCAGCATATGGATGATGGGAATTGATTCCAAGTCCTCTGGAAAAGCAGCCAGTGTTCTTAACATCTGAGCCATTTCTTATCCCCTAACACTATGCTCTTTTGTTTTTGTTTTTTAAGACAAGGTCTCTCTACATAGCCCTGGCTGTATTGAAACTTATTATGTAAACTGGGCTGACCTCACATATATGAAACTCAGCCTCCTAAGTAATAGAATTTGAAGGCATGAGCCCGCCATACCCAGTGTATTGGCTAGTTTTATGTCAACTTGACACAAGCTATAGCCATCTGAGAGGAGGGATTCTCAATTAAGAAAATGCCTCCATACGATTTGCTGTAGCCTGTAGGGCATTTTATTAATTAGTGGAGGGGTGCCCAGTTGATTGTGGCTTGTACCATCCCTGGGCTGGTGGGCCTGGGTTCTGTAACAAAGCAAACTGAGCAAGCCATGGGGAGCACGCCAGTAAGCAGCATCCTTCCAAGGACTGCATCAGCTTTTGCCTCCAGGTTCCTGCCCTGTTTGAGTTCCTGGCCTGACTTCGATGATACAAGGTGAAATGGAATCATAAGCCAAACAAACCCTATCCTCCCCATCCTGCTTTTGGTCATGGTGTTTCATCCCAGCAGTGACCCCAATAAGACATCTGGCTTTTCTTTTTTGATGAGTCTTTTGAATATGCCAGTTTCATATTATTTTCTCTTTATGTCATTCCCAACAGTTTTGGGCCTTGTAGAATTCCAGTGTAAGAGTAGGATTATTCAATTATATTCAACCATCAAATAATCATGGGATATGAGAAATTTTAAAATGCACCACATTGTAGGTCATACATGCCAGGAAATTTCAGTTCATGCAGACTAGAGAGGAATGTTAAGAATGTGAAAAAATGCTAGAGACATAGATGAAGGTGAGAATCCAAAGCTAGCAGGATGTCAGTTTTAAAACTCACCTAAAAAGCAATAGAAGGGTTTCTTACAGGAGAGGCTGATCACAAAGGAACTATAGTAAAGGTTAAGATGCTGAAGAATAACAGCTCACAGTGAAAATAAACACCCATCGAGGTAGGCCATGGCTAACTAAAAGGGACTTGCCAATAGGATGGCTCAGAGGAGCATGGGAAGGGTAGGATTGCTGTAGATACATATGTGGATGAAGCCAGGATGGGTTCAGCTCTTCGAGAACAGAGTGGATTCTCTGATACTGGCCCTGCAGTGGGGTGCGAGTAAAGATAAGAATGTGGGAATTACTTTAGTGTAAATGACAAGGGGAAGGATCATAGAAATCACAGAGGTCCATCTGCCTCTACCTCCTTAGTGCTGGGATTAAAGGTGTGCACCATTATGCCCAGCTTAACTCTATATTTTAAAGTGAGAATTTAAGGCATTTACAAGTAATTGTTTGTGGGTCTCAGTTTGTGAATGAGCATTAAGTCAGAGAGTTATGCATATTAATAACAATACTGAACGTTTTGTTATTTCCTAAGAGGTTCAGTCTTACCTTCTGGAACATAATTTTGAAAACTTTGCATGATATTGGTACATTACTCTTGCCTAAAATTCTCAAAGCCATGCACTGAAGTTTGAGGCAGGGGTTTTTGTCTACAAGTACTAATTGGGCACACTGTGGGAGTTTACTCCAAAATGTTTAGTCATGTCCATCCAAACTTCCTTTGTCTGCCTGTATAAAGAAGTGTTGCTTGCAATAGGCCATGTGGTGGTTTGAAAGAAAATGGCCTCCATAAGCTTATGTGTTTGAATGCTTGGTCCCAAGCTTGTGAAACTGTCTAAGAAGGTTAGGGGGTGTGGCCTTGTTGGAGGATTGTGGTCTTGTTGAAGGAGGTATGTCAGTAGGGGTGGGTTTTGAGGTTTCAGAAGCCCATACCTTTCCCAGTTAATTCATTCTCTCTGTCTCAAGATGTAGGCTCTCAGCTACTGCTCCAGTGGCACACTTTCCTGCCTTCTGTCATACTCCCCAACATGATGGCTATGGACTAAAGCTCTGAACTGTAAGCAAGCCTCCAATTGAATTCTTTCTTCTTTAAGTTGCCTTGGTTGTGGTGTCTCTTCACGGCAGTAGAAAAGGCCAAATGCTTTTTGTTTAGATCCTGTCATTTTCATAACAGAACCTTAAATTACTCCCTCTTGATATGTAAAGCATATAAGTTTTTAGTATCTCAACATTTCTATCCTTATATGGTGGCCAGTGACGCAGATTTTGAGCTCACTGCCATGGTGTAGCTGTGAACAGCCTAACCATGAAAAGTGTTTTTTGAGGGTTGTAAAAGATGTTATACAAACTTTCTGTTGCTACAAATCAGAGGTGCTGGATAGGTTGCTTCATGCAACTACTCACCATCCAGTCCCCAGTAGACACTGTTAATCAGTCACGGAAGTTTTTTCTTCTTAGACTAGACACACAGAATTTCACAGCACAATTTATACAGGCAGCTGCTCTAAACAGATCAAAGTTGAAATGTGAATTGAAACCTAGTTGACATCCTAAGGAACAATAATCTGAATGCAAGCATGGAACTGTGTGCTCTACTTAATTAGGCAGGAACATTTGGACAGTATGTAGGCTTTACTTAATGTAGTATACTTTGTGATTGTAACAATGGCATACTTTGAAGGAACCTGTGTGCACTGTTTTGAGTCATCTCAGTCCTTCCACCGTGAGTTCCAGGGATCAATCTTATGTTCTCAGGCTTGCACAGCAAGCACTTTTACTCACGGAACAATCTTGTCAGTCCTGTGATTCTTTAGGCTGTATATTTTATTTTCTGCGTAGCTCACAATATCTGCATTAGAGGCAAGATCTCCTTTGCAGATTGGGAACATCAGGGGAGGGGAGAGGGAGCCAGGAAAAGTAGAGGGGGATAAGAGGACATGAGAAGAAGGTATGGGGGAGCAGGAAGGTTGAGTCAAGGTAAGAATAGAGGAAAGCAGGATGAGTCATCATAGACTTGAGGAGAACGCTGACACTAGTGAGATCTCCAGAGATCTACAAGGATAACACCAACTGGCAAAATAAGCAATAGTGGAGAAACTACAGTTGATGACTACCTTATATGCCATCCTAGAACCTTCATCCAGTGACTGATGGAAGCAGAGACAGATACCCACAGTTAAACACTGAACTGCGCTCCTGGAACCTAGTGACAGAGATGGAGGAGTGATGAGCAAAGGGGTCAAGACCATGATGGTGAAACCCACAGAAACTGCTGACCAGATAAGAGGGAGCTCTTGAATCCCAGACTGATGCCTGAGAGGCCAACAGGGTACAGATCCAGACTCCATGAATGTAGTCTCAATGAGGAGGCCACAGAAATCACTGGGGCCTTAGTTTACGAATGATCTTTGGGAGCCCATTCCGAATAGAGGGATGCTCTCTCAGCCTGGACACATGGGGAAGGGTCTAGGTTCTGCCCTGGATGAAATGACAGATTTTGGAGATCCCCCCAAGGAGGGCCTCACCCTCCCTGGGGAATGATGTGGGGATTTGGTGGGGGGCTAGGGGTGCTTGTGGAAGATCAAGGGAGGAGGGGTGGGAGAGGAAGCTGGAATTGACATGTGAAGCATTCATGTTTCTAATTTAAATAAAAAATTAAAAAACAAAAACAAAAAAACAATATCCTCATTAGAGTTTGAGTTTTTCTTTGAACTAAACATTAAGAAGCACATACTTCCCAAAATCAACTAAAAAAATTGTATTGGGTACTTTTACTGTCTTTGAAACAGCTTAAGAGAAAAAAGATTTATTTTCACCCCCAGTTTCAGAGGGTTTAATCCATCATGGCAGGAAGGGTGTGGCAAAGCAAACACTTCATGACATGGTAGCCAAGAAACAGACAGATGAGGAGTTCCATTTGTTCCAATTTCTTCTCTGTTGCTGTGGTAAAACACACTGACCAAAAGCAACTTAGAAGGGGAAAGAACTGATTTGGTTTATACTCACAGGTCACAGTTCATCATTGAAGGAATTCAAGCAGGAACTTGAAGTGAGGTTTACTCGATATTCCATACAGCGTTACCTTCAACCAAGGAACTAATTCACAGCCAAGGAAGTACAGTAGAACCCATGGAAGAACATTGTTTGCTAGCTCAGTTGCAGATGCATGCTTAGCTGGCTTTCTGTCTAGGAAGTGGTGCAGCCCATAGTAGGCTTGGCCCTACATAAAATAACAATCAAGAAAGTTCCTCCTAGACATATTTCAAACAATTATTTATATTGTTCTATTATTAAATAAAACCCGGGAGTCAGATATCGGGATGATTGATCAGAGAAGGAGCAGAAAAGTGACCAGTGACACCATTCCCCCCCCCTGTCTCTCTGACCTTCCTCAATCCAAAAGGGCCTGGGTATCTTTCTTAAGGCCCTCTCTACTACTCCCTGTGTCACTCTATGTGTCTTTGGTCCTCCAAAACCTCTATGGCTAATTCTGGTCAGCTAGTAGCTAGCTCTGCCCCTCTGATTCAAGGTAACCCTTATTGGCAGTCTCGGGAGTGTCAGAGTGTGATCAAAATATCGCATAACACATATTCACAGGCCAACATGATCTGGGCAATCCCTTAACCAAGACTTCCTTAGGTGAGTCCAGGCTCTATCAAATTGACAGTTAAAACTAACTAGACCACTGGTGCTTGGCTTGCTCATTTTATCCAGTGTGAATCACCTGCTCTTGGTACAGTGCTGTGTGTATTCAGGGTGGGTCTACCCAAGCTTCTCTGGAAACATACTCTTGGACACCTCCACCGGTGTGCTTTACTATCTTCTAAGTGATTTTAAATTCAGTCAAGTTGACAATGAAAAGGAACCATACAAAGAAACCAAGCTGTGGCTTTCATTTTATGAACACTGGGAGAAATCTTAAACTTGTCATAACTCTCTTGGTAGGAGTACCGCGGATGTAGAGTCAACACACCAGTCCAATTTTAATAATTTTTCCCTTGGTGTTCAGAAGCCTGAATTTACTTTTTAATCTTGTTATTGACTACATTGTTTTCTAATTTTAATTTATTTTATCTTTATACATGTATGGATGTTTGCCTGCATGTATGTCTGTGCACCGTGTTTGTGCCTAGTGCTTGAGGAAGCCAGAAGAGAGCATTGGCTCTCCTGGAATTGGAGTTACATATGGTTGTGAACCACCACGTGGGTGCTAATAACCAAACCCGAGTTCTCTGTAAGAGTGGAAAGTACTCTTAACGGATGAGCCATCTCTCCAGCCCCCAGAATAGTTTTTGACCAAATATCTGGTTACCATGTTTCAGCCAAGTTAATGAAGTTATAACCATTACATGTGAAATGTCGCAAAAGAAATTTGCCTCTATTACAGTTCTTTGTTCTTCCCATGATCTTCTCTTCTTCCCAGAAAAAGGCTTCTGTCTCTCTCACTACTGTCCGCTCTCTCTCACAGTTTCCCATTACCTGCCACACTCCCCACCCTTTTTGGGAGACAAGGTCTCACTGTGTAGCCCTCACTTAGACTGAAATTCACTATATAGACCAGGCTGACCTCGAATTTGCAGAGACTTATGCGCTTCTGCTGGAATTAAAGATGTATGCCATCACACCAGGCTTCACTTTCTTTTTATTACCCATTTATTTTTTTCTCCCATAGGTCCTCATTTACTCATAAAATTCTTTGTTCTCACTCTTTTCTCATTATCCACTCTTTCTCAGTTTCCCACTCTCACACACAATCCCCCATTATGTTCTTCAGTTCTT
This sequence comes from Mesocricetus auratus, assembly GCF_017639785.1. Classification (NCBI taxonomy): domain Eukaryota; kingdom Metazoa; phylum Chordata; class Mammalia; order Rodentia; family Cricetidae; genus Mesocricetus; species Mesocricetus auratus. Next base: position 16,964,396 of record NW_024429188.1, read on the forward strand.
TCTCTTACACAATTGCAATTGAAACATGTTACAAATGAGGCAGGGTTCTCAGGGCCAGAATAAGGTTAATCAAATGTTCTGTTGTGATATGTTCTTTCAAGTACAACAGTTTAACTGTTCCCATCTTCAAGCCAGAAATGAAATAGGAGGCAAGAAAGAACCGATATGAAATCATAATGCCTTTATTATTACGGTATGAAGAAGTACAGCCATCCAGCAAATCACACAGTTATGAGGGCAGGAATTGTGTTTTTGCGTGCATTTGAAAAGGTAGGTACTCACTAAAGATTTACAGGGCATTTGTTGCATGAACTGCTATAATATGTCTTTCTGTAGGCTGGAGAGGTGACTCAGAAGTTTAAGAGCACCAGATATTTTTCTAGAGGTCCTGAGTTCAATTCCTGGCAACCACAGAGTGGCTTATAACCATCTGTAGTGGAATTTGATGCACTCTTCAGAATAAAGGCATACATGCAGATAGATAAATAAATCTTTAAAAAAGAAATTTAAAAAAAATCTGTTTGCCACCCAATAATATTCCTGCTAATGGAATTGTGAAGACCTGTTAAATTTAAAGCTTGTTACTGTCTAGTCACATCATGTTAAACTACCTAAAATGTGATTTGAGATACATACATGCTTGTACTATGAACAGTAAGCACTAGGATATGTTGGGTTTTATCGCCTACTACTCATTTGTAAACAAAGACAGTTGCTTTAAGAAGTAATTATAAGCTCAGCAGTGGCAGCACACGCCTTTAATCCCAGCACTCAGGAGGCAGAGGCAGAGACGGCTCAGAAGTTAAGATTACTTTGTGGTCTTGCAGAAGACCGGGGTTTGGTTCCCAGCACCCACATGGCAGCTCACAACCACCCATAATTCCATCTGCAGAGGACCCAATGCTTTCTTCTGACCTCTATGGGAAGTAGGCATGCATGTGGTGGTCATATGTTCATTCAGACAAAGCATTCACACTCATGAAAACGAAATTTTTAATCTTAAAAAAACTTTAAGGAAAGAAATGTTCATCCATGGTAAAGAAGAGGGAGGTGACTAGTGACTATTAAATCCTATTCACCTATCCTCTTCTTGCTACATCTTCCCTTTTGAATTTTATATCTTTGGGTGGTCACATCTCAGCTGGAGCTGGGGCAACATCAAACTATACGAACCTTGAGGTTTGTCTTATTTGCCAGAGGAGCATCCACACCGTAAATACGATTTGAGTCAGGGATGTAAATGCAAGGGCAGCAAGCTGGTTGTAACTTCTTGGACTGGAAGGAGGAAAGATAACTGGGTGTGTACTTTCACAACCAATTTCAGTTAGATTAATGTCAAGACCCTCAGCCCCTTCATAGCAAGAGGACACTGGTTGCCTAAGAAAAATCATCTGTAAGAGACTACAGGAATTAGAGGAGCCTGCTTATTTGGTACTTCTGCCTTGCATTTAAAGTCAGATAAGGCCAGAAGGCTAGAAGCACAGTTTCACAGTTCCGGTTTAAAGGATATGAAAACTCGTTGAAAGGAACATGAACTCACAGTTCAAGTTCACAGGATGTTTAGAAACTTGGATACATTGAGCTGAAAGATAGCGGGAAAAAACACGTCCAACGTTTCGACCTTAGCATGTCAAAATCATGATATTCAGAGATGGATGACACTTGAGGAAAGCCACTTTTTAGACTTAGAGGATTTTAGGCCAGCAGTCTGATGTTATCCAAGAACTATTCCTTTTATCCCAAAAAACGTTGCCTGCGGCCGGCAAAAAGAGGGAGGCAGGGGTGGGGTGCATGAGGAACTCAGAGGCGTGACTCCGTCTTAGGGGCGTGGCTTATGTCAGAGGGGTGTGTCAGGGCGGAGAGCAGAGGCGCTCCAGGTCTAATGGGGCGTGACTAGGGCGGTCTCTGAGGTTTTTGCAGTGCTGGGAGGACTGGGGGCGTGGCACGGCCGCCAGAGGGCGAGGCTTCGATGGACACTCCCCAGTAGCAGGTCCTGGGAAACTAACTTGCGAGTGGCACTTGTTAAGTGCTGTAGGAGAATCGTCCAGGTAAGAATGGGCAGCCGAATGGAGTGGGAGCCTCAGGGAGGATGCACAGACCCAGAGGGGGCCACAACCCTTCCCACGACCCTCCACGGCAACGATCCGGGGCTCTGGGCAGTGACAGCTGTTGATTCTCCGAGTCTTGCTTAAGTTCCCGCGGGCCTGATTGGGCGTTGTCATCTCTGCTTCAGTCCCCCTGTCTCCACTATTAAGAGTCACCAGACTCATAGTTCTTTTGCAGTTGACAGACTTTGTGAGGGAGGAGCAGCCCCTTCAGAGGGCATGTCGCCAGAGTTGGTTGAATCTAAATAAGAAAGTCCAACCTGTTAAGAAACAGCTGGAAACGAGGACAAAAGCTACCAATTCTGAGGCTTCTCTCAGAAACTGAGGTGCAGTTAAGTCAAGACTTTGGTGTGATGTTTCTTCTTCATCCCTCACCCCCATTAAGCAAGGAGCCGGGGCCAGGCTCACAGCCATCCCTACGCTGTGGAGTACTGTCCCAGCTGTGCTTGAAAAAACTCAAAAATTTTCCCTCTGAAATTACTCCTGGCCTTAACTTTTTTTGCGCCCTGCCCAAGACCTAGAGGAGAGGTACCTCCAAAATGAAGAATGGCTGGTGGCTGCCATTCTCTGCAACATTCCTTGTTAATTAAGTATTTCTGTCCTGAGAAAGCTTGTGGCAGCTTGTTAATATCTATGTCAGTGTCCACCCTTTCCATGTACTTCCCCTGAGAAGGACTGAGAAACATTAGGAGCTACTGGGCACACCTTAGTTCAGAAAACACTTGTGTCTTCTCAGCCATGGAAAACCATTTTGCTTTCTGCTTCCTAGTCTCCCTTTGTTGATACTCTGGTGTCTTCTGTACGTGCTGCTGTTTAAGAGCTGGGCTGGATTATGGAGTAACCCCTGTTTTTCTTGTGAGTGAAACTGCCACGAATCCCTTAGCAGGCCCTGCCTATTGCTCAGAGTAGGGGGTATTTGGTCACAGATATATTGGAAGTATACTTTTTAGGAGTTTCCCCCTTAATTCACAACCTTTAAAATCGGGCTAGAATTCCTTGAAGGCCAAAGCAGCAAGGGTACCATTCTCATATGGGAGTCATCCTCCCAGGGAAGAAGGGGGTGAGGGGAGGAAGCTAAGCTTTCTCTGTCGAGATTTGGCAAGATAATCTCTAATTCAGATTTGAGGAGTTGCAAAAGACCTGCTTCCTTTTGAAATCAAGAGTCAGTCTGATGAGAAACAAACCATTTCTTTCTGTGTGATTGTAACCTTTATTCAGAGTACATTTTCTTTCTGCTATCTCTTTTGTAGAAAGTTTAATCAAGCAGAGTTCAAACTACTTATCACAGTAACTGCACAATTTATGAATGATTCTCTAATAGCTTTTTACATCTTCTCCTAACATTTCTAAGTCTGTAAAACAGCAGACATGTCAATAAAAGTCCAAGGATCTACATATCGAATTTGTGATAGCAAAGGGTACATATGTAGAAAGTTTAGCTTCCCTGTGGCACATTGATGCATCTATATGAGCAAATGTAAACAGGTAAATTTTTCATGAAATGCGATAATATGTAGTAGTAGAACATTGAGATGTGGTATGTTTGAGAGTTAAAGTCATTTATTGTTTAACAAGGCTGGACAATGTGAGTTCATTAAGTTATAAATAAGCAACTCTTAAGAAATTGTTACTTCCAGTTTAACAGAAAGGATCGACCCTAGACCTGAACATTAAAAAACTCAAGTATTGATCTGGAGAGATGGCTCAGAGGTTAAGAGCATTGACTGCTTTTCCAGGGGTCCTGAGTTCAAATCCCTGCAACCACATGGTGGCTCACAACCATCTACAATTCAATCTGGTGCCCTCTACTGGCATGTAGGTAGAACACTGTATATGTAATAAATAAATCTTTTTTTAATTTTAAAAATTTTTAAATTTAAATTAGAAACAAGGTTGCTTCACCTGTCAATCCCACGTCCCTCTCCCTTTCCCTCCCCTCCTCTCATGTCCTCCCACCAGCCCCCCAATACCCCCTTCCTTCCCCAAGGAGGGTAAGGCCATCCATGGGGGTGTCCATAGTCTGTCATTTCATCCAGGACAGGGCCTAGACACTCCCCCAAGAGTCCATGGTGAGAGTGCATTTCTCATTGTGGGATGGTCACCCAAAGTCCATTTGTATGCCAGGGATAAATACTGATCTACTATCTAAGGCCCAATAGATTACCTAGGCCTCCTCACTGACACCCATATTCAGGGGGTCTTGATCAGTCCCATGCTGGATTCCCAGGCATCAGTCTGGGGTTCAAGAGTTAACCCTTGTCAGGTCAGCTGTTTCTGGGGGTTAAACCAGCCCAGTTTTAACCCCTTTGCTCATCAGTCCTCCCTCTGTCATTAGGTTCCTTGAGTTCAGTTCAGTGTTTAGCTGTGGGTGTCTGAACCTTAAGAAAAAAAAAAAGAAAATGGGGGTAGTAAATTAAAAAGAAACTCAAGTTTTGTTATAGATTCTGTAGTCGTCTAGCATTAATTAGGTAGGTTTCTAATTATTCAGATTTTCTTGGAGCTCTCTTCACCCCTGACCATCCATGTTCAATTTCTTTCTGGACTTATTGTTCCTTTGTGGTCGGCTATACCTTAATTGTCCCTTTCTGTATCTGTAACTCTTGGAGGGAGCTGATTTTCCTTTTTGTCTAGCTTTGTACCCACTCCTGCACACAGAACAGCATTGCTCACTATCCCGGATCTTTCCTCTTGGCTCTCCCATTGGAGTCTCCAGTCAAGTACAGTAGATGGCGAGACCACCATGTTTCCCTTTTCCTCGTGTCAGGGTTTGTTTCTGTGTCGTCTTATTCTACCTGCTGTGCAATCACGATGCCTTCTTCTATTCATTCATCATAAACCCTGCCACCTTTTTAAAATATCAAAATGGCATTCTGCTGCTGAGCTACATTCTCAGACCTTTCAGGGCCATTTTGTTGCTGTGGTTTGTTTGAAGTTTTGTTTATTTTAGCTCTGACTGGCCTGGCATTTGCTAGGTAGCCCAGACTGAGGACAAACTCATCATGATCCTTCTGCCTCAACTTCCCAACTTCTGGGATTATAGATATGTACCACACCCAACTCCAAGGGATTTTTAAAATAGTTAACACTGAGTGATCTTACATAAATAAAAATCAGATTGCTACTCCTTTACTCAAAAATCCCCATTTTTGCCCTCATTTCACGGAGAACACTGTTCTCAACCTGGGACAACCTTTTCCACCAGGCAACATCTAACACTGTTTAGAGACCTTTTTGTTTTTCCAGCTCTAGTGTAGGTGCTATTAGCTTTTACTGGAACCTAGATAGTAGGGATGCTGATAAATACCCTACAATGCACAGGACAGCCTCTTGAAACCAAGAGTCTTCTAGTTAACATGCCAAGGTTGAGAAACCTTGATTTAGAGAAAGAAACATTATTATGGTATAGATGTCTACAGTATGCAACATCCATTGACTTGGATCTCATCTTCTGTTTTTATCCTGGTCACTTTACTTTGGCCATCTTAGCCTCGTAACTACCCCCTTTAATATGTCAGTTATGTTCTACTTCAGGTTTTTGCACAAATATTTTGCCTTACCTAGAATGTCTTTTATTTAGATAGCTATTTAACAGATTATCTACCCTTTGCAGTCCTTAGCTCAAATAGCATCTTGTCAATGAGGCCACATCTAACTCTCCCACCCTAGTGGCACTCCAGATTCACTGTTTCCTGATCTATATAGCATTGAACATACTTGAATCTCCTCTACAACTGACTTACCACACTACTTATCTACTATCTATTTTTGCTTAGTTCCCCGAGCTTAGAAGAGTGCCTGGCCTTCAACAGGGGTTCAGTTGTTATCTAAAAATGAAGGCCAGGTGGTGGTAGTGGTGCATGCCTTTAATCTTAGCACACAGGAGGCAGAGACAGGCAGATCTCTGTGAGTTCGAGACCAGCCTGGTCTACAGAGTGAGTTCCAGGGCAGGTTCCAAAGCTACAGAGAAACCCCATCTTGAAAAAGAAACAACAAACAAAGAAACTGAAAAGGAATGAAGGGTGATTGACATAATCACCTCCTTGACTTGTGCGGGTCTACTCTGCCTGCTGTTCCCCATCCCGTGCTCTTCAGCTAGACCTACCAGAAAGCATCCATTACACGGAATTACATCCAAAATGCTTCTAGGCTCTTGGAAACATGAATTCTCCCACATGAATCTCAGAACCTCATCCAGCCCTGCCTTCCACTACATGCCCTGGTATTTGCTGGGGCAATGCAATTAAGGTACTAATAGAAGGCTTGGGATAGTGGGAAGCAGGGTCAGAAATCTCTTCACCTGATTTCAAAACAGATATTTGGATTTTTTTTAAAATATGGTCTTTTCAAAAGCCAGGCTTGATTTGAACTCCCTGTGCGGCCAACCTTAAAGTTCTTGTCCTTCTGCCTCTCCCTCCTGAGTTGTGAATACTAGGACTACAGGCTTGAGTCACCCTGCCTGCTTTTTGGGGTACTGGGGATCAAGCACAGGGCTTCATACATTTTAGGCAAGCACAGTACCAACCAAGCCACATCGTCTGTCCCCTGGTGTTGCTGTGTTTTGTTCATGTGACACTAAAGAAAGTCTGAAGAGCCAGGGTAACCTACAATGAGGTAAGCAACAGAGGTTCAGATTTCCACATCACTACAGGCCCTTCTGGAGCATGACAGAGTAAGGGTGACATCAGGTCCTCTATAGCCTTTCTGACCCCCCAGGCCTAAAAAGCCAGTCTTGGGATGCATAGAAGTGCTTCTTCTGGGCCAGGTGTTAGGGATTATCAGCCTAGATGTTGTTATGTGACAGGGTGATTGTTGAGCGTGTGGCATTCATCTGTGTTGATTCTCAGCTTGCCAAACAGCTCAGCCTCACCTCAGGGATTTCCTGATGGCCATGTGAGAAATGCAGTCATAAGAGATGTTTCTCGGGGAACCATGCCCCCCGAGAGTGCTTGTGTAGGACCTCGCGCTCTGGCTATGTGTGTGCACATCCACCTGTTTGTACAGTTTGTGCCCAACAGGCAGACCCTTGGCCTTGTCTTATCACAACCTTCCATTTGAAGACTGAGCTGGCATTCTCCTTGGGTTGAGTACACACTGTACCTGGTATTATCTTCCTGAAAGTTACTAAGTCTCTCATACCACTTACCCTGTAAATAAGAAAGGAGTTTTTTTTTGTCTGTGGGACCTTTACCATATGCCCATACTCCCCCCCCACACACACAACTACACACACGGTCATGTTCATGGGATAAAGCTAAGTTTCACCCATTTCAGCCACAGTTGTCCTCTCTGGCTTTGGTACCGGCTCACTCCTCATGTCATCACGTTGCCTGGTTTCCCTTGTCCTTCTCTGTGCCTCTAGTGTCCTCATTGCACTGCACTGCGGCTATCATCACACCCAGTTTTAATTATAGTATGAAGTAAGTCAGCCACAAAAGGAGAACCCCATTTATATGGGGGTACCTAGGATAGACAGATACATAGGGACTCACAGTAGACTAGAGGTTAGCAAGGGGTGGGGAGGAGGTATTAATAAATAGAGAGCTTACACTGGAGAGGGATGACGAAAAAGGTTTGCACACAGATAGAGGTGATGGTAACATAACTTTATGAATGTTATGAATTTGTAGATTTAACATTGGTTAAAATGGCAATTATGCGTGTTTTAATCTCAAAATTTTAAAGATAGGAAAAGTCCAAAGTATTTGTTTTTCCTTATAGATTGCAAGCTTTGGGGAGTGAGGAGAGGGCATATTCTTTGCTCAATCCCCCCAATAAACTGCTGTCCATCAGCTAAACTGTTCACTCCTGCTTCAGTGAGGGAATAGAACTCAATTCAGAGAAAGCATAGAGTTAAGCAAGTTTTCCTTACATCTCCTGATAGCTTTAAATTCCATTTTAGTATCAAATCAGCTTTATATAGGAAATTCAGAGTAGTTGCAGTTGTTTGATGTAATTGGCTTTTTAAAATGACATTTAAAATTATCTGAAACTGCTAGATGTAGTGCTGCATGCCTAGAATCCCAACACTGAAGACACAGAGGCAAAAGATTCCTTCCCTGCAGGTTCAAGGCCAGCCTGGGCTACAAAGTGAGTTCCAGGCTGGATTGGGCTACATAGTGAGATTTAGTCTCAAAAAAAAAAAGCCGAAAGGAAGGGAAGCCAGAGGTGGTTTGCATGATTTTAATACCAGCACTTGGGAGGCAGAGGTAGGTAGATAACTGTGAGTTCAAGATCAGTCTGGTGTATATAGCCAGTTCCAGGCCAGCCAGGGCTATAAAGTGAGACCCTGTCCCAAGCAGACAAATAAACAAAAAATAACACACACGCATACACAACAAGCAAATAGCCAGAGGGTGAAAAACAAAATGTAATAAAAAACCACTAAATTCATAGTTCTTGGATTGATACAATGAATAGAATTTTGTCTTTGAACAATACCAACTTTTATAGCATTTATGTAAAAAGTTTCAGTTTCTTATTGCATGCACCGTTTGAACTCACAGTGTTATTGAACAAATGTGTTTCCTGCTTCTCTGGTATCTGGATTTTGGCTTAAGTTTAAGAGTTCAAGTAAGGTCTTAACCTCATGTTCTTCAATTTACATAATCCCTTTATTCTGTTGAAGTGCAGTTATGCATTATATAGTTGTATGCTAAACACAGACTTTAAGTAAGAATATAAATTTCTTAATCTGAATTCTTACCCAAGTTTAAGATGTTTGGCCTAAGGGTTAATATTGAGGTTGATATTTAGGTCTATAGGATTATTGGGCTTTATGTCATTTTTAACATTTTGAAAAACTGGTAGTTTTCATGGCCTCTAATAAACACCACCAGAAATGATTCTATTTAGATACTTTTTTTTTGTTTTTTTTGAGACAAGGTTTTGCTGTCGCTTTGGAGCCTGTCCTGGAACTCGCTGTGTAGACCAGGCTGGCCTCAGATTCACAGAGATCCACCTGCCTTTGCCTCCCAAGTTCTGGGATTAAAGGTGTGTGCCACCACTGCCCAGCTGTGATTCTTTTTATAGAGATGAAATTATGAGTTAGAATGATATTTTCCTATGAAAATGCAATCACGGGCAAATAAAAATATGATTTCTGAGCTTTACTTTAAAATAACTCGGAGAGGGGCTGGAGAGCAGGCTCAGTGGTTGAGAGCACTCGCTGCTCATCCAGAACCTCCAGGTTCAGTTCCCAGCATCAGTACCAGGTGACTCATAACTGCAAGTAACTCCAGCTCCAGGGTATATCACACCCTCTTCTTGCATCTTGGAGTATTACATGTATGTACACACCCACTCACCCCCCCACACACACACACTAAAAAAAACACATCTTTAAAATGACCTAAGGAGGGGAAGTGGGATAAAAATTAAAACATGATTATTAATGGATAGACAATTGTTGAAATAGAATGCTGGGTACATAGCTGGGTTTTTGTTTATTGTCCTTTGCTTTTCGAGACAAGGGTTTCACTGTGTAGCCCAGGATGTCTTGGAACTTGCTTTTTAGACAAGGCTGGCCTCGAACTCACAGAGATCTTGCCTGCCTCTGCCTTTAAAGTGCTGGAATTAAAGGCTTGCTCCACCACTACCCACACAGCTGGTTTTAAGATAGAATTTTTCACTATACAGTCATCCCTCAATATCCATGGAGATTAATTTTATCATCTACTTATAAACCAAATCTGTAGATGCTCAAGTCTTTTATATAAAATGGCACAGTCATAATATATACATGTATTGAATTGTGTTTTTATGTATGTTAAATATTTTTATTTATTTTGATGCCCCCTTTTTTGGAAAGAGTCTCACTAGGTAATCCAGGCTAGCCTCATGAGTACTGGAGATCCGAACTCAGTTCCTCATGCTTGCATACCAAGCACTTTACTGGTCGAGCTATCTCCTCACTTCCCTAGCAAAATATTCTTCTCACATGTTTCTTACAAGATTGTGTTTAAATATTGAGTCTGGCGTGGCATACATGCTTTATCCAAAGATGTGTATTCTCAAAAACATACAAAACTATAAACAAAATTGATTTTAAATGTGGTTTGATAATTTCAAACACGTTCTGAGCAAATTTACACGCAGTTTAAAAATCACTTGCCTAAAAGGTCTAGGTAGAGTCATAGAAGTGTGTACTCTTGTTGGCTTTCAGCCTTCAGAAACATCTTAACAGTCTTTCCTCCTGTGTGATGGATACGCTTTGCTGCTCCAGGGTATGCATTTGACAAAGTAATGCACACTACATGCTGGGAACTAGGTTAGAGACCAGTGTAACTGCCTGGAACCCTTGACTGTCCCTTGGAGACTAACTATAGAAAGTAACTGCTCCTTTTATCTCTAGACACGCAGTCACTGCTGGTGTGACGTCTTTCTCCTTTTACTTGCACGTAGCCTTCCTTCTTTCCTCTAGCTCAAAAGGAACAAGAACAAGGACAGCAGTACAGAGGAAAGCAGCCAGCTCCTAGCCACCGGATAGCAGCAGTGTGCTTGAAGAGGGAGAGGAGGCTGAGATCACATCCTTTGCCTCCTTGCTTTGGCACTGGGTGGGTGGGGCTTATGATACCAGTATTCTGCATGTGTATTTCTACCTTTTCTTTTCATCTAAATCTCTTCTTTGGAAGAAGAGGTCAAGTCTGTAGTGAAATACATCTGGAGTATCTCCCAACTTTTATTTTGTGCCCGCCCTTGCTCACCAGTCAAGACCAAACTGTTGAGAGCTATTTCTTCCATCAGAGGCAGAAAGTATAACGTGGTAAAGACCTTCCTGTGAAACGGTTTGCTGCATCTTTCCCTGGTTCTTTGTTTTATAAAATACAAACGTTAAGGTAAAAAGTCACACAAAATGAAACTTCTCTAAGTGAAAATTGCAGTAGCATTTAGAATGTTCACAGTTTTGTATAACTGTCACCTCTGTTTAGTTCCAAAATATTCCATCACCTCAAAAACAAACTCCTACCTAGTAAGGGGCCAGTTGCTCTTTTCCTTTTCACTCACACCCTAGCAACCATCAGTCTGCCTTCTGTTTCCGTAGTTTCCTATTGTCAGTACTATATGTGATTCACTTGTCTTTCTATAAGACAATGCCTTTTACTTTACAGTAGATGAGAAACTCCTCTATGCTGTTTCAGTTATGACATGTAGATGATGTTAGGGTGGTCTTTGGTAGTCATTCTGAGCAAGATTGTTTTACATTCTTCTTTTTTTTTTTTTACAAGACAGGGTTTTTCTGTATTGTTTTGGAGGCTGTCAGTCCAGCCCGGCCTCGAACTCACAGAGATCCGCCTGCCTCTGCCTCCCGAGTGCTGGGATTAAAGGCGTGCACCACACTGCCCGGCTCATTCTTCTTATTTTTATGCATAGGTATGCATGTGCACCTGTGTCAGTGAGATGGCAAGTTCTACAACTTTCTGGAAGTCAGTTCTATCTATCATTCCACCATGGGTTCCAAGGATCATACCCAGGTCCCCAGGCTTGTATGGCAAGCACCTTTTCCCACTGAGCTATCTAGAGCTCCCCCACACCCCTTTTTGAGATAGGGTCTCATGTAGCCCAGGCTGGCTTCAAACTCACAGATGGTTCTGAACTTCTAATCCTCCTGCCTCCATTTCCAAAGTGTCAGGGTCATAGGCACGAAGCACTACACTGACTGATCAATATATTTCAATCTTCAAAGTACTCAGGACCCAACAGATGTTTAGCATGTCACACCAGCTACCAAACCTGGCATAGATTGCATTTGAAGTAGAAGTGACAAAGCCATTTCCTTTTAACAAATGTATTTGTTCACTCCAATTTCCTTCAACGCAAACATATACTAATGACGTATTTTCTTGTTTTTCTTCAATCAGCAGTAGTGGAAGAAACTAATATGTAAGTTTATATGTAAATTTGTTCTAGTTAACATTTACTGTCAATGTGACACAGACTAGGGTCACCTGACAAGTGAGTCTCAGTTATCTTTATCAAGTTGTGTCTGTATCTGAGAGGGATTGTCTTGATTTTTAATTGATTCCAGAGGACCCTGCCCACTACAGGCAGAACCATTCCCTGGGCAGGTAGTCCTGGCCTATATATGGAAGCTAGTTGAGCTTGAGCCATTGCAAGCCATGAGGCAAGCAAAGCCATCAGGCAGCATTCTTCCATGGTACCTGCTCCAAGCTCATGCTTGAGTTCCTGCCCTGATTCCCCTCAGTGATGGCCTGGAAATGTAAGCTGAAATATACAACAACAGAAATGAAATGGGCTCCTTTCCCTCTAGCAGCATAACAGAACAGCATGTATCAGGATTTTTTCAATGACATTTGTCCCTCCTTAAAAATCACAGTATCCAACATAGTATCTGGAACAAAGGAAATTGTAATAAATGTTGAGACAGCAATAAAAGGTGTTGGGAGGATTCCCACCCTCGAGTGCCTAGACTAGAATCATAATCTGTTAGCTTCTTATTTAGATCAGGCAAGACTTTGTACAGGTATTTATGTGTACAGGTATTTTGCATGCATGTATGTCTGTACACTATGTGCATATAGTATCTGTGGAGTCCAAAAAGAGGGCTTTGGATCCCCTAGAACTGGAGTTACAGACGGTTATGAGCCACCATATGAATTCTGGGAATTTAACCCTGGTTCTCCAGAAGAGCAACCAGTGCTGTTAAGTGCTGAGCCATCTCTCCAGTTCCCAAACCAATGTTTTTCTTAAGGCTTTTCGCCTAAGAGATGCAGCCATGACCAAGACAGACACAACTGCTCCCACCATGGAGCTTAGGTTCTGGGTAGAATGGAATTGTGAACTGCATTTCTGATCTACTTAATTCAGCTGTGGCAAGCACCAAGAAGAGGGTGTTAGGCTAACCTGCTGAGTGTGTCAAGGGAGCCTTTAAGGAAGTAGGTCTATAGTCAGTCACATAAACGGTTAGCATGAATAAACCAGGCACAGAAGGCAGGAGAATGGCTTTAGGAATGAATATGGCATTTATTTATCTATCTATCTATTTATTTATTTATTTATTTTAGGTTTTTGAGACAGGGTTTCTCTGTGTAATTTTTCTAGCCTGAAACTAGCTCTGTATACCAAGCTGGCTTCCATCTGCCTGCCTCTGCTTCTGAGTGCTGGGATTAAAGGCGTGCCCCACCACCGCCCAGCTGAAAGTGGGCTTTAAACAAGTTTTCTTGTGGTTTATTTTAGTGCCTTTTAAAATTTTCAGAACCTGTCTGTTCACTTGTTACAGGAACAGGAGTCTGCAGAAGTTAATGAAGCAATAGTGGAGTAGGGGTGAGGGGTTGCTGGAAGGGAAATGTTCAAAGTTGATGTCACCACAGTCTGAGGACTCTGTCTTGAATACCTTGGGAAGCAGTGCTCTGAGCCTCTCACTGTGAGTGTGTGTGGTAGAGAAAAGATTTAAGACTTACCGCTGTCCATTTTTTTCTGTGTTCCAGAGCCAGTGTTACACTAAAAAGTGGCAACAGTCACAGCTTAAACTTAGATTTCAAAACTACCCAAAACTGTTTTGGCAGGATGTATCTGCTGTTGTTTTTTAAAAGCAAGCCAGAAACAAATGTTGTTGTTGGTTTTTTTTCTTTTAATTCAGGCTTCCTGGAAGGAACATTAATCATCGAATTCTTCCTACATGAAAATACCATACTGGGTAACTAATTAGGATTCGGGGAAATAAATTTTCTTTTAATTTTAAGAAACCATAGGTACCACAAATAGTCTTCATGTGTATGAAGAAGAATCTTTTCTCTGGGCCTCTAGTGTTTGCCAACTCTGAGGGAATGGCCAAACTCATGAGTCAGTCCTCTGAACCCTGCATGCCACCAAGGCACTCAGTTTGAAAAACAAGAGTGAATAAACTATTGACTCTCATTTGCCCCACCCCCACATTAGGGTGTGAACTAGCCCTCCCAGTGTTGTCCTGTCTGAGGTTTCCCTGGGCTTTTCACTCCCTGTGCTATATAGCTTTCCTTCCTCTGTCCGCCTCCAGGTTTTTAGGCTCCCTTGAGGTGTTTGGCCACTGCTGGCAACTCCAAGGTAAAGATGACGGTAATGAATCACCTGAGAGGGATTCTGCAAGCATCTCCATGGACATTGCTGTGGAGAAGGATCCAGGTTCCGAGGTCTTTGCCAGTGAGGTCCTGCAGTCTCTACACCTGCACTTACAGAACCCGGAACCGAGCCTGTGAGTACACCACTCCTTTAGGAGAGTGAAAAGGTTGGTTGCTAGTCACCTGTACAAACTTCAATGTGGGATTATACACTTTAATAACTGTGAACATGCTGGGTGATGGTGTACGCCTTTAATCTTAGCACTCAGGAAGCAGACACAGGTGTATCTCTGTGAGTTTGAGGCCAGCCTGGTCTACAGAGTGATTGCCAGGACAGCCAAGGCTACACAGAGAGACCCTGTCTCAAAAACAAAACAAAAAAATCTGTGAACATTACTGTAAAAACAGTAGACATCTGGAAAGTCCTTTTAGACCTGTTTTAGCATGCTCAAAGATGTCATGCTGAAAGTGGACTACAGCTATGAAAACTTTGAAATGTCTTGAAATCTGATATCTTATTGTTTCTTTTGACTAAGTTTGACGCACAGACTGCAAATTGTTGCAGTGGATCTTGCATTTATAGAATTTGCATATTAAGTCTTACAAGTGGGTCATTGTCTTCATGATCCAAACAAAATATTCCGTCTGGAGTCATAAATCCCAGAGTTAATCTAGCTGACCAGTTTGTAAGTGCTCTGCTGTAAACACGTGAGATCAAATGAGGCAGCAGATGGTCTTCTTTCAGTGCCCTGTGGCTCCCTTGGAGACACAAGTTATTGTCCACGTCATGGTGTTGCAGGAATTTTCCACCCTGGCATGGGTGGAGGGCTGTGGGGGATCATGTTTACTGCCTCGATCCTATTCGCAGCACTCCTCCTGAGTTATAGGAACCAAAAGTGTTTGTAGATATTTCCCGATGAGTTGAGATGAGGAGAAAGGATGGTGTGTACCTTTGCGTGTATGGGCAGATGAAGTAGCTACGTATAGCACTAAAGAAAAAATTTCCACTATCAGAAAAAAACAAAGCCTCACACAGACTTTTGAATGTTGTCCTGCATCGAGATCTAGGTTTCTCAATAACTGTGTACGTATATAATTAAAAGATGGGTAAAAAAGAAAATGCTTGCCAGTGATGGTGCTAATCTAGCTTAGGGCCAGGATTCTGAAACTGCTCCTGTCTTAACTGTAAGTTCCCTTACTTGCCTTTAGCACTGGGTGTCTTCTTATTAAAAGAAATTGGCCTGAGTCATAAGAAATTTCTGGTTGCTGGGTGTGGCTTCCTACAAGCTTGCCCACATCCTATCCAGACTGGCTTGCTATGAATTCTGGTACTTTGTGGTCTAAGGCCTAAAATGGAAAAAATTAGTCATATTGATCCAGCTACTAAACTTTTCCTCTTTTAGGTTTTAGCAGAAGATTGAAAGTTAAACATCTAAAATCTTGTCTGCTGTGTCTTTAGGACAGTTTGCTTTAGACAGTAGTGGCAGAGAAGGTCATGGTCCCTTGATTAATCTCTCAAATATTAAGACATGTTCTTGGGTCTAAGTTGGTGGAGAAAATAGGGCACAGTTTCCATTTATGTGACTCTTGGCATACAACACTGTCCCCGACCTTTTTTCAGGCAGGGGAATATTATAGCCTTTGTTGTGCCAGTGAGCATATTTCCTCTTCTGCCAGCCCATCCTTCCTCTGCTTAGTTGTAAAGACAATACATATTATTTTTGACAACTCAGTAACCCAACAGAAGGCCAGCTACTCTGAGACCAGAAGGACTTGAGGTTGTCAGAGGTTAGAAATTCATTTCTGGCAGCTCCTTTAATATCATGATCATTCTTTTAAAAGATTTATTCATTTTATTTTGTGTGGTTTTGCCTGCATGTATGTTTGTGCACCACATGAATATTTGCGAGTGCTTTTGGAGGTGAGAAGAACTCAGATCTGCTGGAACCAGAGTTACAGATGGTTGTGAACCACCATGTGGGTGCTGGGAACCAAACCCAGGTCATCTGCAAGAGCACCATGAGCCACCTCTGTAGACCCCATCAGGGTCATTCTTATCTTCCTCATCTTTGTCATCATCATAGGTTCAGGGTTTGTCTCAAGTGTTCAAATCTGACCATTTTGTTTGTCTGGTCTTATGTAGCCCAGGCTGACTTCCAACTCACTATGTAGCCCAGGATGGCCTTAAAATCTTGATCTTCTTCCTGCCTTAGTCACTGGGAGTGCCAATATTCTACACCCTGCTTCAAATCTGGCCATTTTAAGGGAACGTAAAGCAGAAGGAGGAATAAAGGAAGTAGGATATTGTGGCAGATTCAGAGTTATTGGCTCATTGCCTTCTACCTTTTTTCTCTGTTCAGTAATCATGAGTTGTCTATTCAAATTACTGTTTGCTGTTTTCCCAAGATGCGGTCAGTAACTCTCGGGAACTTAATAAACTGTATGTCCATTATCAGAAATGAAAATAAAATCAGTTTCACTCAGAGTACCATTTAGCCTAATTGTTACATTAAAACATTAGGAAAATGAGTTTGATGATTTAGTAACTTTTATTTTAATGAAAGGTATAAAGAAGATGATGGAGAATAAAAAATGGTACAAATTTGTTATTAGATTAATGATGCTTAACATTCTTGATCTTCCTAAAGTTATTTGTTTTTTAAAACAGAGTTTCATGTAGCCGAGGCTGGCCTCAAAATTGCATTGTAGCTAAGGCTGCCCTTAAACTTCTGATTCTCTTGTCTTCATTTCTTTAGTACTGGAATTGCAGCTGTATATTACCACATCTGGCTTTTTTTAATAAGGAAGAGAAACATTGGAAGTATTGATCTGCACTATGTAAAATACAGCCACTAAAAACATAATATGAAACTACAAAGAGAAAGATAAATAAAAGACAAAAAGGGAAAGGAAAAAATGTAGTCACTAGTCTCATGTATTTACATGTCAATTTAAATCCATTAATATTTTTTAACCATGTGTGCCTAATAGTTACCACACTGGAAGTTTCCATCTTCAGAAGAAATTCTACTGAATATTCCTGTATGGAATTTTTACAACATTGTTTTATTATTTCCCTATTTAATTCTGAAGAACACAAGGCCTGGATAACAACATTTATGAAGCTTGCTTAGGGGGCTGGAGAGACTGCTCAGCAGTTAAGAGTTCTTGCTGCTCTTGCAGAGAACTAGCACCTATGTTGGGTAGCTCATTTCTACCTATAACTCCAGCTCCAGAGGACCTGACACCCTCTTCTGGTCTGCACAGGCACACACACACACACACACACACACACACACACACACACACACACACACACACACAGCCTATACATGTCAGACATAGATATGGACACATGGATAAAAATAAACAAATAAATAAGTAAATCTGAGAGGGGCTATTTAGGTGATTCTCCTTTAAGATGTTCATACCTACACTTGGGAACGTCTTATTCTTTCCTTGTTTATTTTTCTGTACTTATAAACCTATGTTAAATCCGGAGTAGTAGTACATACCTTTAATTCCAGCACTTCGGAGGCAGAGACATCCAATCTCTAGGAGTTCAAGGCCAACTTGGTGTACGTAGTAAGTTCTGTGATAGCCAGGGCCACATAGTGACACCTTGACTCAAGAAAACAAAATGATGTTTAAAATGTCTCTTAAGAAACTTCAGTTGTGTTAAAAATTTTTGTGTAGCTGGGCATGGTGAATGGTGGCCAACACTGTTTATTGTAATCCCGGCAGCAACAAAAAACATAATTAAATAGACAAAAATAAATTAATGAACATATTTAAGACATTTTTTTCATTTTCTTTTTACTATTTTTATTTATGTGTACATGTGTATGTGTGCCATGTATGTGGGTGTCCTTTGAGGCCAAAAGGGAATCAGATCTGGTGAAGCTGGAGTTACAGGTGGTTGTGAGTTTCCAGATGTTGGTGCCAGGAACCCTACTTGTGCCTTGTGCAAGAATAGCAAGTGCACTTAACTATGGAGCCATCTCTCCAGCCCATTTAAAAGTATTTTAAAAGTTTGGCATAATGGCTCACACTTGTCATTTTAACACAAGCATTCAGAAATCTAAAGCAGGAGGATTATGGATCCAGGCCAGCCTGAGTTACATAGTGAGACCCTGTCTCAAAAACAGACCAAGCAAAAATCCATTGATAACTCCTGGGTGACATAGGCTCTGGATGCTTCAAACTGGAATTGAGATTGAGAGCTCCTTGGAATCTCTTGGTGATCTTGGGTTATCTTCAGCTCCCTAGGACTAACGAACGCCCTGGAGTTAAGCACGGGAAATGCAGGCTTTATTCCCTGTGATGACTGGTAATGGCATGGGATTCCACTGCTTAGTCACAACAACATCAGGCAACCTGTGCTTCTATGACGGTCAGAAATGCCTTAAGGAGAGCCCGTGTATCTCAGCATTGGGCCAAAGCCTACAAAGATGGTCTCTGGCTCTGTAGGAAAAGCACAGCCCTCAAGACAAAGACAATCTAGAAAGCCAGTGAGGATGGAGAGCAGTGCTGTCCGGCAGGTGGGGGATAAGCCACAGTGGTCATTCTTACTTTCCTAGTGGATTAGGAAAGGGAAACTAATTAATTTTTGTGATATATCCTATTTAATCTGGCATATTCTGGATGTTGATGTCTTTAACATGTAATTACTGTAAGAATTATTCATAGATGGTGCTACATGTAATTACTGTAAGAATTATTCATAAATTGTGTTATTCAATAGATGTGCAACATGAGTCACAAATATGAGCCATATAGGTAATTCTGTGTTTTCAAATTCTTCATTTTTTAAAGTACAAATAAAAGCTAGAGAGATGGGCCATCGGTTAAGAGCATTGGCCGTGTGCTCTTCTAGAGGGTCTAGGTTCAATTCCCAGTACCAATGCTGGGGCACACAACTGTCTATAACTCTAATCTCAGGGCATCTAACATTTTCTTCTGGGCTCTGCAGGCTGCATGCATGCACGTGGTACACAGACATATATGTAAGCAAACAGACACATATGGAGAATATACACATATTCCCATATTCCACATATGGGAATGCACCAATATACATTCAGTAAATAAACAATAAATAATAATTTAACAGTTCAAATAAACAAATAAGTTAATTCTTTTTATATATTTTAGTTAACCTAATATATCAAAGATATTATATTTCTAACCCTGAAATCACTTTAAGAACTGTAAGTGAACTTTTTGCATGATTTTGTGCTTACCCTTCAAAGACCCTACTGTCATTCATTTATAGCACATCCCAATTTACACTAGCTACATGAACTAAATGGGCATCACACCAAAAAGCTCAGGCACAAAGAGGGACCAGGGACCAGAACAAGTAGTTAGAGCCAGTTTAAATTTAATAGGATAGAAGATAGGAGAGTTGGAAGAAGGGAAGAGAACTGCATCTCTTTATATGCTATCTTCCTGTCCCAAAGCTCCCTGTGCTTCAGTTAGCCCTGTTCCTTTCATCTATATCCCATGTAGGTTTGATATCAATCATTTATATCTTCCTTCCTCGTGTCTTCACTTTTCAAATACCCTTGGGTTTCTTGCAGACATTTTCCCAACTATTATCAAGCCTTGCTTCAGGACCACTTTCTTTCTGGCTGACAACTGTAACGTTTCCCTCCTTAAATTGTTTTTTAATATTTGAGATTATAATATAATCACATCATTTCCTCCTCACCTCTTCCCTCCAAACCCTTCCATATATTCCTCCTTGCTATTTTTCAAATTCATGGCCACATGTATATTCCTAAATATGTAAGTACAACCTACTCAGTCTGTATCATGTTACTTGTATGTATGTTTTCAGGGCTGACCATTTGGTACTGGATAATCACTTAATGACCTCTTTCTTGAGGGAGACAATTTCTCCCACTCTTAGAATTCCTAAGTTGCCTGTATCTTTATCTGGGGTTGAGGCCTTGTGAACTTTCCTGTCCCCACCGTAGCACATCTGTTGTCATCCTGGCTCAAGCCACAATAATTCCATCCATGAGCGTACCACCTTCACAGCCTTCATAGTGCTATTTCTCTTATTCATCTGAGCCACGAATACTGATTGAAAGACAGGCTCGCTTGCACAGTAGTGGAAGAGGCAGATAGTTAAGCATACAATTTTAACTATACCTGTGAATAAAGATTAATGTTGTGATAAAAAACCGCTGGGTATTGTGGATCACACTTTTAATCCCAGCACTGGGAAAGCAGAGGCAGGTGGGTCACTGTGAGTTTGAGGCCAGCCTGGTCTGTGATACATAGTGAGTTCCCAGATAGCCACGGTGAGACCCTGTTTTTTTTTTTAAAGATATGGGAGAATCCTACGATAATAGAACTAAAGGAAACTTTGCTAAGGAGGGAACAATTAAGCCCAAGACCTAAAGGTAATGGGAGTCATTCCTTGAACTGAGTGAGGGGATATTACTTTTTGTAGAAGGAGCAAAGGGGCTAAGGCATGAGTGTGCTTCTCATGTTTCAAAGGCTGAAATATGGATAACTCTTAAGGCTGGAGAAATAGCTGATTTCAGTGAACTGAATGTATCCCCCTTAAACTTGTATGTTGAATTCCTTACATCCCCGTGATGATGGTAGGAGATGTGGCCTTTGGGAGGCAATAAGATGAAGAGAGCTCTGCACTTATGAATGGGATAAGTGCCCTATTATAAAGACTGGAGTGACATAACACTAGAAAGACAGCTGTCTACAAACCAGAAAGTAGCCATCTGCAGACACCAGATCTGCTGGTGCATTTTGTTGGGCTTTCCAAACTCTAGAACTGTGAGAAAAATTATATTTATTTTGTTTATGAGCCACCCATTCTATGATATTCTGCTATAGAGCCCACAGAGATTAACACAGTTCCAAAGGACACACTACACCAAAGCTAAACAAATAAGAGTTGAGATCAAATGTATAGTTAACATGGAATCTAAAAGTTTGAGGGGCTGAAAAGATGCATGTAATCCATAGCCATGAAGGCAAAGCAACCATATGCATAAATATCAAAAAATAAATCTGTGGTGGTTTGAATAGGAATGGCCCCTCATAGACTTATGTGTTTGAATGCTTGGAGCATAAGGAGTGGCACTATTAGGAGTTGTGGCCTCATTGGAGGAAGTGTGTCACTGTGGGGGTGGGCTTTGAGGTCTCATATACTCAAGCTATGCCCAGTGTGGCAGTGTCCTTCTGCTGCCTCAGATCAAAATGTAGAACTCTCAGCTCCTTCTCCAGCACTGTGTCTGCCTGTATACTGTTTCCTGCCATGACAATAATGGCCTAAATCTCTGAACTGTAAGCTAGCCCCAATTAAATGATTTTCTTTATAACAGTTGCTGTGGGGGACCGGAGAGATGTTTCAGCCAGTTAAGAGCACTAGTTACTCTTCCAGAGGATTCAGGTTCAATTCCCAGAACCTACATGGCAGCTCACAACTGTAACTACAGTTTCAGTGGATTCAACACCTTCACACAGACATACATGCAGGCAAAACACCAATGCTCGTAAAATAAAAATAAATAAATAAAAAAACTTTTAAAAAACGGTTGCTGTGGTCATGGTGTCTCTTTAGACCATAGAAACCCTAACTGAGACAAAATCTTAAAAAACGTAAGTATTGATGTTTATTAGCTGCAGAATCTTTTATTATTATAATAGGTATTATTTGCAGTCCTGGGCATTGAATCATGCCTGGGAGATGAACACCCTACCACTGAGCTAACACCATAGTAATTACACAGACTTATCAACAATCTGACTCTAAGGTGAGCTGTGTTTGACACGATCATTGCTGTTTTATTTTCTATAAGAAATATGTGAAAATAAAACCTCTTAAAACACAAAATAATCTTCCTGTTTCAAGGGAGAAAGATCGGCAAGTACCAGTAAATTATTTCCATCTGCTTTTTGTTTAAAAGGAGAAAGAAAGGAGGAGAGGAGAATAACAGCGTATCTTTTGAAAAACAAGCTCTTGACAAAAAGCTAAGTGTACCAAGACTTCCCACTCTCCATGGTATAGATTAGTAACGGGATAGGATGAAATGATGTCTGATGGAAGCTGAACCTGCAAAACAATATGAATTGAGTGTAGCACTGTAATCAAAGAGAGAAGTTGAAGGTGTAGGCCCAGCCCGATTTTCTTAGACTGGTGTTTGCTTGCGTGGATGTGAAAATTTAGAGTTCCCACTTTCTGAATGAAATGTTGAACAATTAAAGTTGACCAAGGGCATTATTTTAGGGACCTGATAACTAGCATTCCAGCTCTTCCATGATCTTCACAGGAGATGCTCACCTGTTGACTTTGTGTGTTTTTTGTTTTGGTTTGGTTTTAGCTTTGGTGTGGGTTTTTTCGAGACAGTGTTTCTCTGTGTGACAGCCCCAGCTTTCCTGGAACTCACCCTGTAGACCATGCTGGACTTGTTGGCTTTTAAACTGTTAATTCTAAGGCCATAGTCTGAAGATGTCAGAGATGCCAGATAGAAGATTTCCTTGGGCCAGGAATCTTTGAAACCGACTGGGCTGTGAACCAGATCGTGAGTTCATGTATAGTTTTTGGTTCTAGGTGAAAGTTTCTCAATTCTGGCATTAGGGACATTTTGGGCAAGATAATTCTTGCTTTGGGGAGTCTGTCAATCGTGTACAGGGAATGGTGTTTATCAGCATTTTGGACTTTATCCAGTAGAGGGCAGTAGAACCCTATGCCAGTTTTGTCCTGCATCATCTGGAAATTGTCTCTTAGTGGGCTAAATCCTTCCTAATGTTGAGAACAATTGGTTTGCACCCTCAGGAGAACTCCATATCTGCCGGGACATTATTGGTAAAATAAAATCAAGCAAACAAAAAAATTAAGGATAAGATTTGGAGAATTTGCCAGATGTTGGTGGTGTACGCCTTCAATCCCAGCACTTGGGAGGCAGAGGCAGGCGAACTTCTGTGAGTTCAAGGCCAGCCTGGTCTACAGAGTGAGTGCCAGGACAGGCTCCAAAGCAATACAAAGAAACCCTGTCTCGAAAAACAACAACAAAACAAAAACAAAACAAAAAACCAAATATTTGGAGAATTTTAGCTTTGGGCAGGTACCAAAAGGAAGCGATATATCATCTCTGTAATAGTGAACCAGAGACAGGACTCTGTTTTTGTGTTAATAAGAGAATGAAGATGACAGCAACATATAGGGGACATTTTCCTGGCTAGTAACACAGCTATTTTAATCAAACCCTTAGAGTCAGTGGTGGGGCAAGATACACAGGGCATTGCTGCTAACTTCTGTCCATTTATGTTGCTCCTGCTTTTTTTAAGGTTTTATTTAATTTTTATTTATATGTATGTGTATATAACTGTGCAGCAACCTGTAGAGGCCAGAAGAGGGAGTCAGATCTCCTGGAGCTGGAGTTTCATGTGGTTGTTGGCTCCCTGGTGTGGATACTGGGAACTAAATTCAGGTACTCTGGAAGAGCAACAAGCACTGAACCAGTAAGGCCCTGTTTCCTCTCCTTTTCTTGTTGGCCTTGATTCTGTCCATTCTTGGTGCTTCAATTTTTTCCTTTTATTGAAAATAGATTTTTTCTAACTTTTATTAATTACTAGTGGATCTTACATCGTGCATTCCAATCCCACTTATCCTCCCCCCTCGCACCTACCCTCTGGCCTTGCAACCCCCATCCCACAAAAAAACCAAATTAAAAAACAAACAAACAAAACAAACAAAAGGAAAAAAGAGAGAGGAATTTTGTCATGGAAGTTGTAGTATAGCCCATTGACTCACACAGTTTACCCTTTAGTTCATTCATCTTTACTTGCAAGTGTTGATTGCCACAAGTCATTGGTCTGGCTCGGGGCCCCTGATCTCTGCTACACCACCAATAATGGGCTCCCGCTCCTCTTGGATATCCTGCTTTTGTCCTGTGTGGTGGAGATCCTACTGTTTTAGATCTGTAGCTTCATCCCCTTTACCTTCTCTAACAATTCATAGACGAGGCAGATGTTAGGGTGGGCCAACTCCTAGCCCTGTTTCTGGGTCTGGGTGGTAGCTGGAGTTGTCAACACACCAGCTTTCCCTTATTGTCACTACCCAGAGAAGCTATCCAGCACTACCCAGGCTAGTTGACCTAGTGCAGCCTGCAGCAAAAAGCAGATGGTGGTGCACATTTTTAATCCCAGCACTAGGGAGGCAGAGACAGGCAGATCTTTGTGAGTTCGAGGCCAGCCTGGTCTACAGAGTGAGTTCCAGGCCAGCCAGGAGTACACAGAGAAATCCTGTCTTGAAAAACTAAAACAAAAAACCCACAAAAACAGTTTTTAAAAATATAATATATACTGATTACTGTTTCCCTTCCCTCTACTCCCAGTTCCTCTCCGCCTTCCCTTGATCCAAATCCACCCCTTTTCTGTCTCATTAGAAAACAAACAGGTTATTGTTATTATTATTTCTTTTTATGTTTTAGTTAGGGTCTCTTTATATAGTTCTTGCTATATAATTCACTGGAATTCACTATGTAGACCTATGTAGGCTAGAAAACAAATAGGCTTCTAAGGAATAATATATAATGTGATATATAGATAAAAGAAAAACTAACATATTGGAATAGGACAAAACAAACAGAAAGAAAAGACTCCAAGAAAAGGCACTAGAAACAGATACAGATGCAGTGACCCACTTGTTCACATACTCAGGAAGGAATCCCATAAAAACATTACACTGCAAGCCATAGTATATACATAAAGGACCTGTAGGGTTAAAAAGGAGAAAAAAATTAAAAATATATAAGTAAAAAATAAGTCCGGTGGTGGTGGTGGTGGAAACCTTTAATCTCAGCACTCCACGGGCAGAAGCAGATGTTTAAGGCCAGAATGGTCTATGGAGCTATGGAGCGAGTTCCAGGACAGCCAGGGCAACACAGAGAAACCCTGTCTCAAAAAACAAACAAAGATTTAAAAAAAAAGGAACCTCTAAAGATGCTGTTCGTTTTCTGTTGGCCATGTACTGCTAGAGGCTCCCTTGGAGAAAACTAAATTTTCATTTGCAAGTGATTATCAATTGGAGATACTGCTGGGTTAGGGGTGGGGACATGTGCTCACTTTTCTTTTATCTCTAAGGCCCCATCTGGTGCAGACTAGTGCATGTTGCTTCAGTCTCTGAGTTCATGTGAGCTTTGACAATGTTGATTCGTTGGACCTTGTTTTCTCAGTGTACTTTATCCTCTCTGATTCTTTCTACGTCCTTTTCCACAGGCCTCCCTGAGCCCCGAGGAAGGATTTGATGAACACATCCCATTTAGGAATGAATGCTGCAAGGTTTCTCACTCTCTGCATGTTGTCTGGCTGTGGGTCTCTGTATTTGTTCTCATCTACTTCAGGAGGAAGCCTCTGATGATGGCTGAACAAGGCACTGATCCATGAGTAGAGCAGAATGTTATTAGGAGTCGTTTTATTGCCATGTTCTTTCAGTAGAACTGTAGTATTTAGTTTTAGACTGGATACCTGGGTTATCTATTTTTAGGTTCTTGTTCACCCAAGGAACATCAGGTATGACTTTCATCTTGTGCCACCATTGACCTGGCATATCGTGCAGGCAGAACACTATTGTAGATCAAAGGCTTTGTGGCTAGGCTGGTTTCTGTTTTGGTAGAATCAAAGATGCTAGATCCTAGGGGTGAAGACTCTATGCAGGCATCAGCTCAGTTTCTGTATGTTCAATGAGTTGTACAGGTGTTGTCTTCAGTAATAGGGCCTTGTCACAAGTTTGTGGAAAGCACCTATAATCTTAGCAACAGCCTGGGTTATTTGGGGGTCCCCATGAAACCCCTTGACCAATTAGATTGTAACCCATTCTCAGTACTATACTGGAAGTTTCATTTGCTGGCAAGAGATGGCCAGTTGAGGCTCTGTCTCTCCCATTTATGACAATTTCATTTAGATCACTTCCATATGTGTATATACTTTAGGAAGCTTCTACTGTATTAGGTTTCCAGTATATTACCCTTCAAATGGCCCTTAATTTTAGCTATCTTTCCCCATAGTCCCTTTATTATCCCCCCTTTCCCTCCCCCTCTCCACTTTATCCTCGTGTTCTAGCAACCTCCATGCATCCATAACTGTCTGTCCTATTTCCTTTTTCTAGGGATATCTGTCACCCCCCACCCCAGTTCCTTACTCCGTGGTTCTATGGATTGTAGCTTGGTTATCATTGACTTATAAGCAAATACATACCATTATTGTCTTTCTGAGTCTGGATTATTTCACTCAGTATGATTATTTTCAAATTCCATCTGTTTGCCTTCAAATTTCCTGATGTCTTGTTTTTAACAGCTGAGTCATATTCCATTGTGTAAATGTACCACCTTTTCCTCATCCATTTTTCTGTTGAGGGGCATTTAGGTTGTCTCCAGTGCCTGGATATTATGAATAGAACAGCAAGTGTCTTTGTGGTAGGATGAAGCATCTTTGGGTATATGCCAGGAATGGTAAAGCTGGATCTTGAGATGATCAATTACCATCTTCCTGAGGAACCACCATGCTGATTTCCATAGTGGCTGCAAAAGTTTGCACTCCCACCAGCAATGAATGGGTGTTTCCTTTACTCCACATACTCTCCAACATGAGCTTGTGTTATTGATCTGAGCCATTCTGACTGGTGAAATATCAAAGTCATTTTGATTTCCATTTGCCTGATGGCCATTGTGAATTCTGTTTATATCTGTACCCCATTTTTATTTTTATGTTTATTTGTTTATTTGAATTAGAAACAAGCTTGTTTTATATGTCAATCCCAGTTCCCTCTCCCTCCTTCCCTGCCCCCCAACTGACCTCCTATTCCATCCCCTTTCTGCTCCCCAGGGAGGGTGAGGCCTTCCATGGGGATCTTCCAAGTCTGTCATATCATTTGGAGCAGAGCCTAGACCCTCCTCCATGTGTCTAGGCTGAGAGAGTATCCCTCTGTGTGGAATGGGCTCCCAAAGTCCATTCATGTACTAGGGATAAATACTGATCCACTACCAGAGGCCCCATAGATTGTCTAGACCTCCAGAATGGCATCCATGTTCAGGGGTTCTGGATCAGTCCTATGCTGGTTTCCCAGTTTATCAGTCTGGAGTCCATGAGCTCCCCCTTGTTCAGGTCAGCTGTTTCTGTGGGTTTCTCCAGCCTGGACTTGATCCTATTGCTCATCACTCCTCCCTCTCTGCACCTGGATTCCAGTTCAGCTCAGTGTTTAGCTGTGGGTGTCTGCCTCTGCTTCCATCAGCTACTGGATGAAGGCTCTAGGATGGCATATAAGGTAGTTATCAATTTCATTGGAGAAGGGTATTTAAGGTAACCTCTCCACTATTGCTTAGACTGTTAGTTGGTGTCATCCTTGTAGATCTCTGGACATTTCCCTAGTGCCAGATTTCTCTTTAAACCTATAATTGCTCCCTCTATTATGGTATCTCTTTTCTTACTCTCCTCTATTCCTCCCCCAACTCAACCTTCCTGCCACCTCATGTCCTCTCCCCTCCTCTTCTCCCCTTATCTTTTTCCTAACTCTCTCCCCTCCCCCCATGTTCCCAGTTAGGTCAGGAGATCTTGTCCCTTTCCCCTTCTCTGGGGGACCATGTATGTCTCTTTTATGGTCCTCCTTGTTTCCTAGCTTCTCTGGCAATGTAGATTGTAGGCTAGTAATCCTTTGCTCTATGTCTAAAATCCATATATGAGTGAGTACATTCCATGTTTGTCTTTTTGTGACTGGATTACCTCACTCAGGATGGTTTCTTCTAGTGCCATCCATTTGCCTGCATATTTCAAGATTCCGTTGTTTTTTCCACTGAGTACTTCATTGTGTAATGCTGTACCTCATTTTTAATTGGGTCATTTGTTTTCTTGATATCTAGTTTCTTGAATTCTTTATATATATTGAATATTGGTCCTCCATCAGATGTGTAGTTGGTAAAAATCTTTTTCCATTCTTTAGGCTGTTGCTTTGTCTGAATGATGGTGTCCTTTGTTGTGAAGAAGCTTCTCAGTTTCATAAGGTCCCATGTATTAATTGTTGATTTTAGTACCTGTGTTAATGGTGTTCTGTTCAGAAAGTCTTTTCCCGTGCCAATGCATTCAAGGCCATTCCCCACTTTCTCTTTTATCCAGTTCACTGTATGTGGTTTTATGTTGAGGTCTTTGATACATTTAGAGTTGAGTTTTGTGCAGGGTGGTAAATATGGATCTATTTAGATTCTTTTACATGCATCCATCCAGTTTGACAAGGCAGACCACCCCAATTTGATAGGTGTGGGTTCTGTTCATTTTGGGTGGCTTACCAGGTCTGTCTGTGTTGTCATCAAGAAGTCTGCAGATACTTATTGCTGCAAAGACCTGGACTTGGCTCTCTGGAGGAGGGACCAGCACAAGCCATATAGTCAGTACCTGTTTTGGACAAACTGTATTCTATACCTTAAGAGATTGTGTACACATTCTTGTGACAAACTGTGGACTTGAGGGACCTCAGTGGTGCTGGTGTCTATACAGGCCTTATAGGGTGGCTGCTTAGTCCTCACAGTTGTTTGTAGAATGCACACTTATGTGGCACTATCATTTTCTAGGAGGCAGGCTATACTTGTCAAACAACTGAAAACTGATAATACTGAATTAAAGGTTGCTTTCTAACAGTTCTAACTCTGTTTCCTTTGTCTAGATAAAGTCTGTTATTGAAAGTTCACTTGACCTTTTTTATTAACCAGTTTAGTTGGTTGGAGTTCAAGAAATTACAATGAAACATAAAGCAGCATTTGTGAAAACTGTTTCCACACTCTAATCCCCACGTATTTTGCTACTTCCACAGAACTGA
Organism: Mesocricetus auratus; assembly: GCF_017639785.1. Taxonomy (NCBI): domain Eukaryota; kingdom Metazoa; phylum Chordata; class Mammalia; order Rodentia; family Cricetidae; genus Mesocricetus; species Mesocricetus auratus. Next base: position 16,993,396 of record NW_024429188.1, read on the forward strand.
TGGTACTGGCTTCAGGTCACATTAGCAGACAGGTTGAAATGGGTTAGTTTTATGAGATGACAGAACAAAGACTCCCCTGCAAGATGCTCTCTGGCATACCCTGATCTGCTTTACACAGTTGATTAAGGCCCCAAATAGCTAATTTCTGAGACTGTGAGCTGCCTTCACAGCTCTTTGGTTTCTTCCCAAATGGGATGGTCTTATGTGTGGTGCTAGATAGTGGTTGTTTTTGCTAACTGTGCAGACTTGCTCTCTTGTAGTACCTCCACTCTGGGAGAACTTGGACCTTGTTCCTGCGGGTGATCGGCAGTCACCCATCAACATCCGATGGAGGGACAGTGTTTATGACCCTGGCTTAAAACCACTCACTATCTCTTATGACCCAGCCACCTGCCTCCACATCTGGAATAATGGGTACTCTTTCCTTGTGGAATTTGAAGATTCTACAGACAAGTCAGGTAAAAGCAAGATCTGGTTGTCATTTGTATAGTGAAGGGAAGGGAACTATGTTATACCAAAATAGGACACAACAGGCAGTCTCCATGGTACTAGTAACCTCTTTATTAACAGTGATAGGAAACTCAACTTGTTTTACTTTTTGAATATGTGTAAAATGTCTTTATGATCAGTTCTTCCATCCAATACAAGTGATATTGTATTATATGGGAATTCTATAACCAGCATAGAAGAGAATATGTGAAATTTAATTTTGCCAGAAATTAATTTTTATGTATATATTCAATATGTACAAATTTTCCTCTGCTTGCTGACTTTAAATGAACCATATTAAATATAAATAGTATTAATCACATTTAACTTATCAGATTGCAATATACCTGAAATGGGGCAAAAATAATATTTGCGTGTACTAGATTATGGTCTTAACTAGTTAAGATGAGTCACATATTAAATAAGAAATTTATATCAAGCTAGTCTTGTTAAACAGTATCACTTAGTTTTGCAGGGTATGGTGGCACACACCTTTAATCCCAGCACTCGGAAGGCAGAAACAGGTGGATCTCTGTGAGTTCAAGGCCAGCCTAATCTACAGAGCAAGTTCCAGAACATCCAGCACTGCACACAGAGAGATCACATCTCAAACAAAACATTGTGAATTTGATGATGCCCAATAATGATTACTTTGAAACAATTATTTTTCAAAATAGCATAGCTAATGTAGTGGTTCTCAATTACAAATAGTTCTGACACCTTCCTCCCATGGCTCCATTTCCTCCCCACCCACAGTCCCTGGACTGGGGATTCTCAGGAAACTCTGTAGACATTTTTGGGTATTTCAACTATTGGGGAAGGAGAATACAGGTAGCATTTAGTGATTCTGGACCAGGGATGGTGCTAAAGGTCCTATAGTGTACACAACACCATTCATGAAGATTATCAGGCCTCGGATACCATTAGAACTGATGTTGACAGTTCCTAAGCTCAAAGAAAATGGCTTTTTCTGATGAATCTGTAATAGTGATTCTGGACAAGGTAAAAATGCATGATTTAAAAGCATGGGCATATTTAAGTGGTTTGGAAATATCAGATGTTTCTTTGTTTTATTTGCTTAGCTATGGTGCCCTGGCCTCTTTGGCTCCTTTAACTGCAAACAGACTGTTCTTCCATTGGTGTCTCTCTGTGGTTATCTTCCTTCTAGTATCCTTCTCTGCTATGATTCGGTATTCAAATGTGTACTTTTGTGCTAGAATATCGACATCTCCCATTCTCAGCTTTGTCCTGTGCAGGTGCATGTGCGTGTGTAGTATATGCAGATATTTGTACCCATGTACGTGCATGCAGAGGCCACAAAAAATGTTAGGTGTTAGCCGGGTGTTGGTGGCGTAAGACTTTAATCCCAGCACTGGGGAGGCAGAGGCAAGTGGATCTTTGTGAGTTTGAGGCCAGCCTGGTCTACAGAGCGAGTTCCAGGACAGCCTTCAAAACAATACAGAGAAATGCTGTCTCAAACAACCAAAAAAAGTCAGGTGTCTTCCTCTATTGCTAGCCACCTTATTCCCTTCAGACAGGGTCTCTCACTGAACCCAAACTTTCATGTAAGCTAGCCTGGCCAGCTATTAAAATGTTGGGATCCTTTTTCTCTATTCTGATGCTGGGGTTACAAGCATGCGTGTCCATGTCCAGTTTTTGTGTGGATGCTAGGGATTAAAACCCAGCTCCTAATGCTTGCACAGCAAATCCTTTTACCCACTGAGCCATCTTGCCACCCTGTTCTGACTGTGTTACTTAATATGCTTCAAACAAAGAAGGAATTTGCTTCTTTTTCTTACAGGCTTGTGAACACTTTTCTCATACTTTTCCCAAAACTCTACAGAATCTGTTCCCATTTCAACTGGAAGCTCATATCATCCCATGTGAAAGAATTCCAGAAGATTTCAAAACAGCAAACTAAATCACTATTAGTGTGCTAGAGCTCTACTGTTATCCCTATTGGCCTAACATGCAGATCTAGCTGTGGGTGCCTACCTGCACACATTCACTCTGCCTAGCTGTGGGTGCCGACGTGCACACATTCACTCTGGTTATACTTGGAAGTCCCTCAAGAGCTTAGTCATAGCATCCTGGTAGTCTTTCTTTTTGTCTGCAGATCCTACGGTGTTGGTCAGCTGTGAAAGCCCTTGATAGACGTAGCAGGCTGACAATTTATCATCTCTGTGTTGAGTTGGAAATCGTAGGAAGCTGTTCAATGGGTTTTCTTAGCCAAATGAGTTAAGCCCAAGAGTTTTCAGAGTTAAATAGCTAAGATTTTGTTTTGTTTTGCTTGAGACCGGATTTCATGTAGCCAAGGCTAGCCTCCAACTCTCTGTGTAGCCAAAGATACCTTGAACTCCTGATCCCTCAGCCTCCCAAGTGCTGGTAGTGCATGTGTGTCACAACCAGAATTCAATAGCTGTTTTACAATGTTTAGTCTCTTTTTCTTTTGAACTGTAGATGTAAGAAGTCCTATCCTATTCATTTGCATGGATTAGTCTCAGATGAGAAACAAATAATTCATGTTTTCATCATGATAGATATTTAGGTGCTACAGACCTAGCTGACAGAAATTCCTCTGATCCTGTCTCCATGAGTGAGTCAGTCTCTAGGAGTCAGTCACACTTTTGTCAGGACTTGTCTTTATAAACATGCAAGACAAATTCTAGAGAAGTTTCTTGGTTTGCATTTTCTCAGAAAGAACTAAAAATGGCAGCTCTTATATAGTGCTCAGTTATCATTTTCTGTAGAATACTATCAACCTCTCATAAGTCCCTAACTTTCTCTCTCTCTGTTTTTTTTTCCTTTCAGTAACTTACTGCCTCTTAATTCCTGCTTATTCTTCATTGTCATTTCTTCATCCTGTCTCAAAAAAATCCACAGTACTCCAACAGGGGCAAAAATAGAGCTTCTGAGCATCAAAAGTAAAGAAAATAATAAAAGAAAGCAAAGACAGGTTAGAAATGAAGAAAATCAAGGAACAGTTCTAGGGAGAAAAATATAATTTATGAGTTTTGAAATACAATACAAAATGAAAATGCCCTAAGAAATGCTGCTGCAGAGTATATTGTATAATCTGGAATAAAGTGAAGGAAAAAACCCAGGGAGGTTATGTGACATAAAGCATCTTGCCAAACCTTATAGGATGCGGCTAAAGGAGTGTCTGGAGGGAAATTCATTGATGAAAAGGCCCATGACACAGAAGATCATTGTCCCATTGCTAAACTTAGCTTCCCACCCTAAAAAGCTGCACCAGAAGAAGAAATCAAATCCAAAGCAAGAAAGAAGGACATGATAATGAGCAGAACAGAAATCAGTGGAATGAAAAAGCGATTCTTTGGAAGGAGTAACACAACAGACACATAGTGGTATATGTGGGCAATCCTAGCACTCGAGAGGTAGAAGCAGAAGAATCAGGAATTCAAGGCTCCATGAGATCCTGCCTCAAACAAATAAGCATTCTTGTCCCCAAATCAACTCCAAAGGGATCAAAGATAGTAAAAGACCTGAAGAGGCTTATTTAGCTTACAGTTCCAGGTTCCAGTTCATCATTGCAGGGTAGCCAAAAGTGTGTGTGTGTCTGTGTGTGGGGTTTATATAGGGCAGAGGAAAAGGCTTCCTGGAGGAGGTGACACACAGGGAATCTGCATGTTCACAGAGGTGTGAAGTTGTGTGATATTTGCACCGTGTGTCAATTGTAAGAAAAGAGGTGGCAGCAGGGCAGGCTCAGGGGTATAACAGGAGCCAGTTCATGCCCGTGGACTGAACATCTGGACACAGCTTAACTGGATGCTCTGCACCTGAGTTTCTCATGGGGCTATGAGCAAGTGTCAGTCATGAGGTTTCATCCCAAGGTTCCTTAGGCAAAGTATTTTGCATACTCAAGTGGAGATAGCTAGAGGCCGCCCCACTTTATTGTTCTGAAGACTTCTTTGTAGGATCACTTATCATGTGGCAACAGGCTTCATTAAACTTTTCAAACAAGCGTGTGAGAAAAATCAGAGAGGGCAAGCAGGATGTCAGACAGTCTTTTTGTAACTTAGTTAGTCCCCAAAGAGACAGCCTGCCACTTCCTCCCTTAGAAACAGGTCATGAGCCCCAGTTCACGCTCCAGGGGACAGGATCATACAACACCATGAATAAGGATGGGGATGACTGGGCACAAAGTTAGGAGTTGCCTCTTAAAGGGGGGTTCAAAACCACAACGTGGGGCTGGAGCAGTGGATCAGCCATTAAGAGCTCTTACTGCTCTTCTAAAATACTTAGGTACATTCTGATTTCTCTTCAGATCATATAAATCTTTCACCTTTTACTACAGTACTTAGGTTCAGTTTCCAGCACCTACATGGTGACTCTCAACCACCCATAACTCTAGTTATAGGGGATCTGACGCCCTCTTCTGACCTCCATGGATACACATGTGATGCACATACATACATACAGGCAAAATACCAATACACATGAAATAAAAATAAATCTTCTAAAATTAAATAAATAAATAAAATAAAATAAATATACTAAAAACTCCCAATGCAAGGAATACTATATGAAGCCTGGAGCTTGCCAGGAGCATGTTTGCCAAGTGAGGAAGTTCATCAGGCTTTGTAAGCAAGCAAGCAGGGTGGAAGCCAGTCCCTTTGTTTCCTGTGGCCTGGGTTTCTGATACATGGAGACAGACCTGTCTGCAGCTTCAAGGATGTTGAACTACAATGGGGCATTGAGAATCAGAGGAGCCTAAGCTCCCAATGTACAGTTACAGTTTCATTGGTTTCCTCATATCTTACCTCCCTTCCTAACCAAGAGACACAGCTCCCAACATAGAACTGCTGTTTCCATGGTTACCTCACATCTAACTCCTTGCCTACTAGGTCTCAATGACAGATAGCCAACGGGTTCAAACCAAGGTTCTTTTCCTTCAGAGTTCATCTTTTCAACTATATTGTGTGGGAGAACACTTCTATGCCTTGTCTCTCCCTGTTGTACAGTTTACATAGCTATGATGCTAAGCACACACTTAGGATTTCGTAAGTTAGTAAGTGCTGGAGTCAGTGCTGGTCCTCTAATTCTTTGATCCCAGGAATCACAATGTGGTTATATCTACAGGCCAGGGGGCTAATGAGAATTAGTGAGACTGGCAGGGTTTGAAGGAAACAGTAACAGTGAAGAGCAAGTGGGTCTACTTCAAAGAGGCAGCTTTTTCACCCACCCAGCCTGCTGTCCAATGAGATTATGTGCCCATCATGGCCATTAGAGTCTCAATGATGCAAGTCAGGTTGCAAATATGGATGTTTACATGAAATTGTCCAGCTTTATTTTTCCCTGTTTCCATTTTTCATGTGTGTGTGGTGTGCATGGTTTTTGCATGCTCATGGGAGCACATGTACATGTGGAAGTCTGAGGGTGCTGTCAGGAGTCATGCTCAGTCTCTCTTCCTCCCTATTTATTGGTCTCTCAATCAAGACCGGAGCTTGCTACTGATGCTAGTCTTTCTCTGGAGATCTCCTGTCTCTGCTTCCTAGGCTGCAATTACGGGGGGGGGTCACCTCATCTACCTAGCATTTGGCATGGGTTCTGGGAATTCAAACTCTGGTCCTCACAATTGGGCACAAGCAGTTTAACCATTGAGTTATCATCCTAGCCCTAGACTTTTCCATCTTTAAATTTTGCCACACGCAGCATACAATCCCACTGCCAGAGAGCCTAGAAAACAGAACCTTCATCCAGCAACTGATGAAAGCAGAGGAAGATACCCACAGACAAACACTGAACTGAACTCCTGGAATCCAGTGTCAGAAAGAGAGAACTGATGGGCAAAGGAGTTAAGAGTGGGCTGGTTTAACCCACAGAAACAGCTGACCTGAACAAGGGGGAGCTCTTGGACTCCAGATTGATGGCTGTGTAGAAAGCATGGTACTGACCCAGACCCCCTGAATGTAGGTGTCAGTGAGGAGGCCTAGGTAATAATCTATGGGGCCTTGGGTAGTATTTACCCCTGGTGTACAAATAGATTTTGAGTGCCCATGCCACACTATGGGATGCTCTCTCAGCTGGGACTCTTGGGGGAGGGCCTAGGCCCTGCCCTGGATGAAATGACAGTTACTGGAGATCCACCATGGAGGGCCGCACCCTCCTTGGGGATCAGAGTGGAGACTGGGTAGGTGACTGGGAGACCTAGTGGGGAGGGCTGGGGAGGAGGGGAGGGAGAGGGAGCTGGGATTGACATGTGAAACAAGATTGTTTCTAACCTAAATAAAAATAAATAAATAAATAAAATAAATTTTGGCACACAAATTTAAAAACCGTATTTAATATGGTGTGAACCAATGCTATGTGGAGAATTGAAACATACCAAGACCAACCCTGCCTCTCATTTCCCTCACAGCCACTTTGTTGGTGACATCTCCTCTCTGCTTTGCTCATCATCTTTGGGGGAAACTTACAGTCAAGGTCCAAGGTATATTTTCAGTGTTGTCCTAGGGAAAGACGAGATAAACAGGCCCCCTTTGTCTGCATCACTTAACTTGAGACTAGAACTTCAATTTTATTCCAAAAATTAGATTTATAAATATTTGACGAAACCATGTTCACAGTGTAGAGTTTTAGAAAAATGGAGCTGGGCCATGTGACTCACTTGGTAGAATGCTTGCCTAGCACGCACAAAGTCAAGCATCAACACCACATTCAAAATAAAGCTCTGGTGGCCTACATGAGTAATCTCAGCATTTGAGAGGTGGAGGCAGGGGTACAGAAGTTCAAGGCCATCTTCTGCTACATGGTCTAAAGCCAGCCTCTACTACATAAAACCCTATTTTTAAAAAAGTATTTTTTGTCAGGTGGTGGTGGTGCACGCCTTTAGTCTCAGTACTCTGGAGGCAGAGGCAGGCAGACCTGTGTGAGTTTGAGACCAACCTGCTCTACAAGAGCTAGTTCCAGGACAGGCTTCAAAGCTACACAAGGAAACCTTGTCTCAAAAAACCAAAAAAAGAAAAAAGTAATTTTTTTAGGGGAAGGGGCATTTTTATTTCAGTACATTGTAGCTTTTGCTCCTATTAAAATAATGATTTGAGCCATTAACTCCACATCACCCCTGAACTCCAAGGAAAAATCATCCTTGGTGACTTTACCTGCCTCTTAATGGAAATGTGTTTTGCCCCACCTTCCAGTTTTTGTCAGACAGGGTTTTACTATGTGGACTCACAGAGATTCATCTGCATCTGCCTCCTGAGTGATAGGATTAAAGGTGTCTGCTGCCATGCCTGGCAAAACAGTTTTTTAAAGAAGAAATTATGTGGGAAAACTTTAGAGGGCAATAAGATACGGAACTGACCACTGCCTGATACATCCGTGTGATTGGTCCTTGGGGATGCCAGACTCCATCATTTGTGCACAGAAGTTGCAACTTATGACACAGTAAACTCTGAAGATAATTAAGATGCATGAGATGGGTGCTTATAGGTTGCTGGATTGGTTTGACCTTGTACAGATGTTGTTCAAGTCTGATGAGACAGAAGGAATGAGGAACTGATATGCTTTAGCAGAGTTGGGGGTGGGGATTAGCACAGCTCAAAGTGGATGGAAGAGTGACTTCCCCCCCTCTTGTGACCAGGTTATACCGTTGTAGCCTAAAGCATGCTATCTAGACCATTCTGCTTCATACTCACAGTATCTGCCTGCCTCGGCCTCCAGAGTGCTGGGATTAAAGCATGAGAAGCCCACAGGACTGCTTCTAAAAGTTTTTCCCTAAATATTCCTTTTGGTTTTTGTTTTTTTGAGACAGGGTTTCTCTGTGTAGCTCTGGCTGTCCTGGAACTCACTCTGTAAACCAGGCTGGCCTCAAACTTAGAGATCCACCTGCCTCTGCCTCCCAAGTACTGGGATTAAACATATGTGCCACCACCACCAGGCTGAATATTCTTATATTGTACTGATTACACTGGTGTCCAAAAAAGTAGTTTAAACAAAAGGTATTTGTTGTTCATCACTAAAGCCAGTGGTAAACTGTGTGATGGTTCACATTGCTTATTCTGACTGAAGGGAGCTGGGTGATAACTGTCGTGTTTCTTATTTACTGACAATAGCTGTATACATTGATGGAATGCAGTATATATTTTTGTATAAGTACATATTGTTGAATGGTGATATCAAGCTAGTTAACATCTCCATCACCTCACACACCATTTATTTGTAGTGAGATCATGTAAAAGCTACTCTTTTCAAACATTTGGAATAGATGCTACTATTCACCATGGCCACCATGCTGTGCAATAGATCTTGAAAATGTAACTTACCTATCTAACTGAAACTGTGTGCTCTTGGACCACATCTCCCTGGTGATAATTTTTCACTTGCAAACTTCATATTCCATTTCAACAAAAGTGAAAGAAACACCAGTATGTTCGGAAGTTGACAAGAGATAGCTCGGCAGTTAAGAGCACAGATGGGTCTTGCAGAGGGCCTGGGTTTGATTTTCCAGGATCTATGGCTTACAATCATCTTTTTTTTTTTTTTTTTTGGTTTTTGAGACAGGGTTTTGCTGTATTACTTTGGAGCCTGTCCTGAAACTCATTCTGCAGATCAGGCTGACCTCGTCGAACTCACAGTTTCGTCTGCCTCTACCTCCCTGGCTGCTGGGACTAAAGGCATGTGTCACCAACACCTGACTATAACTCCCGTTTTAAGGGCTCTGATGCCCTCTCCTGGCCTCCATAAGCACCAGGCATGCAAGTGGTCCATAGACAAACATTCAAGCAAAACACCCATACACATAACCAAGTTTTTTTTAACTGAAGTTTTTGTTTTTTTGTTTTTTAAAGATTTATTACTATGGCCTGGCATTGGTAGCACACACCTTTAATTCCAGAACTCGGGAGGCAGAGGCAGGCGGATCTCTATGAGTTCGAGACCAGCCTGGTCTACAGTTCCAGTTCCAGGACAGCCTCCAAAGCAATACAGAGAAACCCTGTCTCGAAAAACAAACAAACAAAAAGATTTACTATGTGTTCTGCCTGCACGTATGCCTACACGCCAGAAGAGGGCACCAAATCTCCTTATGAAGTGTTGAGAGTCACTATGTGGTTGCTAGGAATTGAACTCAGGACATCTAGAAGAGCAGCCAGTGCTCTTAACCTCTAAGCCATCTCTCCAGTCCACATAAACAACGTTTATAATATAAAAAAAGCCAAACCCAAACCAGTCAAACAAAAGGAACCCAAAAGTTGAAAAGAGACATGGCAGGGCATACCTTTAATCCCAGCACTCAGGAGGTAGAGGAAGTTGGATCTCTCTGTGTCTGAGGCCAGCCTGATTAACATAGCAAGTTCAAGGCCACCCAGGGTAACATAATGAAACCCTGCATCAAAGAAAACAAAACCCTAAAAGTTGAAAAGGAAGGTGTTAGTGTATAAATAAAATGAATGGGGGACTGGTGAGATGCCTCAGCAGGTAAAGATGCTTACTGCCAAGTCTGATGATGCTCATGCGCTCTCTCTCTCTCTCTCTCTCTCTCTCTCTCTCTCTCTCTCTCTCTCTCTCTCTCTCTCTCTCTCTCTCTCTCTCTCTCTCTCTCTCTCTCTCTCTCTCTCTCTCTCACACACACACACACATATATATTAACCAGCTCTTGGGAGACAGGGTAATTCCTAGTTTGAGGGAAGGCTAGCCTGAATGAATTTTAAAAAGTTTTACAATTTCTTTTGTTTGCATAGCTTAGTTTTATCTGATTGAATTGGATAAATACACCAAGAAAAATTGCATTTTATTTCATACAATGGAAACTAGGCCCAATAACTACAGATGCAAAAATAAGTCAAGCTGTAATCCCAGCACTCAGAAGGTGAATGTAAAATCAGGTTCAAGGTCATCCTTGGCTATACAGTTAGTTTGAGGCCAGCCTGGGATACATGAAAACTTATGTCTAATGAATTAATTAATAGAAATAAGCTGAAATCTAGCCTTTAACATTTGCGTATTGTTTGGTACATGATTCAGTCTTGATATTATTTGACCAAATCTTTATACATGTGTTTACTTTGTGGAAATCAGTTTTATAAATACTTGTATGTGATTTCGTATACCCCAAATGATTCAAGGACAGGGTCCATCATTTCCGCATGCTCCCTGAATTGCTGGATGTGTCATTTCAGTGATTGAGGGAGGACCCCTAGAACACAACTACCGACTGAAGCAGTTTCATTTTCACTGGGGGGCCATTGATGCTTGGGGCTCTGAGCACACTGTGGACAACAAATGCTACCCAGCAGAGGTATGTTTCTTTTCCTTTTGTTCTTTTATTTTCCTGAAGACAAGGTCTTCCTGTAGTCTTGGCTGTCCTGGAGCTCACTATGTAGGCCATGCTGACTTTGAGCACACAGAAATTCTCCTGCCTCTGCCTCCTGAATGCTGGAATTAAAGGTGTTCCCACCTAGCTTTAACAGTAGAATTATGTTGAATATAAATGAAAAAGAGCAATAGGTTGGGAAAGTGGGGAGAGTTCTGAGGTTTCTCAATCAAAGAAATTACCAAGAAGTCCCAGGTGGTGCTTTAAAGCCTATTTAGTTTACATGAGTCATACTTGAGTCTTCCCATCTTATACATGCGAAAATTATATACACTCTAAATAGTATACATGAAATAAACCTTGAGACGATAAAACTGAATTCTGGGCCTGGAGAGATGTCAGCAGGTAAGAACAGTTATTGCAAGAGGACCTAGGTTCAGATCCCCATACCCATATGGTGCCACAACCATTTATAACTCCAGTTCCAGGGGATCAGATGCCCTTTTGTGGCCTCAACGTGCACCGGGCACATACATGATACACAGACATAAATGCAGACAAAACACTCAGAAACATAAAATAAATATTGAAAATTAGAACGGAATTGTGTCTGAGTTCTGAATAGGTGCAGTTATCCCTAAAGTCCCAAGCTATTATAGAGCTGTGAGGCTGAATTAATCCAAGTGGAAAATAGTGGGAGCCTAAAAAGGCCGTGGAGAAGGAGAGAGAGAAAGAAACACGGAGATGATCAAAGGGTTCTGAAATCAAAGTGCCAAAGCACCAGAACTTGCAGCTGGGCTCCATTTCAGGAGGAGAAAGCTAACTAGGACCGTGCCGTGGCTCACTTGGGAGGTCAGGTGACGGTAAGGCAGTGGTTTGAGAATGACGCATGAAGAATGGTTGGTATGGAAATGCAAGCAGAGCACAAGGAAATAGAATTTCTCTTTGCAAATAGAATTTCTTCTTGCAACTTTTCCCTTAATTTAGTTTTAAATGTGATGCTAAACTGAAAACATTTTAAGTGATCATCCCTCCAAGAAGAAATTCGTCTCTGGCTCCCATCTCATTTTCACAGGGAGAATGCATTTCTCTTAATATAAACATCTTCTCTCCTTTAGATGCAAATGGATTTGGGATATTAGTATTTTATGCAAAGCAGGATGGGAATGAAGAAAATGTTGAGCGGTCATTGTGAAGTTCCTTTGCTATGTGCATTTTATTTTTTCCTCCCCTCACAAATTCCTCTCTTCCAAAGTAATATTGCTGTTCTTGCCGCAGCGCCGTCCCTTTCTTTATGTCCACCTCCTTTTGTACCACACTGCCACATAGTTTTCTCGGTGGCTCTGTTTGGGGTGATGAAACAAGATTAAATGTTACATGTTGGATGGGGCTGTCAGTTTATTTCCGTGCAATTCTACATGGGCACGAATAAACCTCACTTGTAACTGTTGTTTCAGCTGCACTTGGTGCATTGGAATGCAGTCAAATTTGAAAGCTTCGAGGATGCAGCACTGGAAGAAAATGGGTTGGCTGTGATAGGTGTATTTTTAAAGGTAAAAACAAAAAATCGGGCTGGGCGTGGTGGCAACATTTACTCTCAGCTCTCAGGTGGCAGAGGCAGGGGCAGGCAGAACTGTGCCTTCCAGGCCATCATGAGTTCCAGGCCAGACAGGCCGATAGAGAGACACCCTGTCTCAAGCAAGCAAAAGCCGACAAACCATCTCACCAAGTTCAAGTGATGTATTGTATCTTACACTGAAAAGATAGAACATTACAATATAAGATACTTATGTGAAGGAGATTTAGAATTAAAAGGAAAGAATGATCTGTAGAGAGTGCTTAATGGTTAAGAACATGGACTACTCATATAGAGGATCCAAGTTCAATTCCCAATACCCACATCCACCAACTTAACGCCTGCCTATAAAGCCAGCTCCAGGGTTATTGGATGCCTTCACTCAAATATACATTAACCCTCCCTATGCTCATGCATGCTGTCTCACACACATGGTGGTGCACGCCTTTAATCCCAGCACTCAGGAGGCAGAGGCAGGCGGATCTCTTGAGATTGAGGCTAGCCTGGTCGGACAGAATGAATTCCAGGTCAGCCAGGGCTACACGGAGAAAATCCAAGAAAAAAAAAAAAAAACAAAGAGAAAAGAATATCGGGATCAATGGGAGATGGGAGGAGAAAGAAGGGGAAAGAGGGAAAGCAAATATAATTAAAGTATATGATAGATGTATATGGGATTATCACAAGGAAATTCATCATTCTGTATAATTAATATTTTGAAAAGAATATTAATACCAGACGAAATGTGGTTGCACACACCCTTAATTTCTAGTACTCAGGAGGTATAGGCCAATGGATCTATGTGTTTGAGGCCAGGTAGGACTAGATAGTGAGACTCTGTCTAACATATAGATGGCAAAAAATAAAGTAGTTACCATCAATAGCTATTATGAATGTATTTCAAACGGTATAAAAATGTGGTCCAGGAGCCGGGCGGTGGTGGTGCACGCCTTTAATCCCAGCACTCAGGAGGCAGAGGCAGGCGGATCTCTGTGAGTTCGAGGCTGGGCTGGACCGACAGCCTCCAAAACAATACAGAGAAACCCTGTCTCGTAAAAACCAAAAAACAAAAAACAAAAAAACAAAAAAAAAATGTGGTCCAGGGGCTAGAGCAATGGCTTGGTGGTCTAGATTGCTTGCTGATCTTGTAGAAGACTGATACTCAGTTCTCAGCATGTATATCAGGCTGTTTACAACTGCCTTTATCTCCAGCTTCATTGGATGCAACACCCTCTTCTGTACTCCATGCACATCTGCTCACACATGCACATATCCCTACTCAGACACACATACATACAAAAAATAAAGTAAGTCTTCAAAAGCCCACAGCCAAATAAAGTAGACACAAACCATCTGGGGCAAGTGAGTACTTGAAATATGCTTAGTTTGGGACGTTGAAGCAAGAGGATCAAAAGTTTGAGACAAGCCCAGGGTACATGGTAAGACCCTGTCTTGGGGGAGGGGTTAGTGAAAATGCAGGGTAACTTATAATTTCATCAATTTAAAATTCAGTATAAAAATGATACTTAATGGGAGCAGGAGGCACCTTTTTCTATAGACACGCTATTCTTGCCAGCAAACAGTCTGTTCATTTTGTTCTAAGTCTAATTTAATTTAGTGATGTTTATAATATTTGTAAGTGCCAGCTGAAATCTAGTTTCAGCCCTGCGGTTTGTTTATATGTAACCACCAGGTGGTTAATTTTGATTCACATTCTATTTGAGTTTCTACAGTGAGATGGCCATTGTATGTAACATTTCTTCATTTTTTTAGCTAGGTAAACATCATAAAGAACTACAGAAATTGGTGGACAATTTGCCATCAATTAAGCACAAGGTAATTTTCTCCTTTACATCACTTGAAGTATATTTTATATTTGAATCTCAGAGTAGATAAAGCACTTTGAAGCAGGAAGACAAATAAATGAACTGCATTCAGATCTCTTTCGGCACTGCTGCAGGAAGAGACCTGGCATGGATGAGGCTGTATTGATCCTGTTCAGCCTTCGGTTAAACACCGCAGGACACAAGCCAAATTACCCTGGTGAAACTTTCTGGTTCTGCTCAGTACTCGTTGACCAGGAATCTATTCTGTTCCTGACTGCTCCTTCTCCATCTTTGTAGAGATGTCTTTTCTCCAGCTACCTCTTATGAGTAGGCAGGGAGAAGTTTTACAGAAATGTAACTTGTCTAGAAATGAAGAACTCTATGTTCTCTGTCCAACTGCCAAGATGAGTTCCTCAGTATCAGAATCCCATAGGGGCTGCTTCCGGGAAACCAGCACACCATTCCTCTGTTCTGTCTTCTTATTCCCCTCCCTCCATCACTTCCTGTCTCCTTGTTAATCTCTTTCTCCTTAGTCTAGGATTCTGGCATCCCCTTCCTTCTTTCCTTCCTTCCCCACTTCCTCCTTCCCTTTCTTTTTCATTGCAGTATCAGGATGGAACTCAGTGCCTTGAGCATGCCAGGCAAGCTGTCTGCCACTGAGCTACATCCTGAGCTACACCCTCAGCTCTGTGCTAGTTTTAAAGGACAAATCTTTGTTAGTTTCTCTTGAAGAGAAGCTGTTCTGTTTATGAGCAGCCACTACCTAATACCTCCCAACAGAATTGAAAGAGAAAACATTATTGCTGTTTTCCCAGGGAGAACTATCAGAAATACACAGTGTGACTTTGTATTAAGTAGTGATGACTGTTTTAGAAGCTACTCAGAGTCCCTGGACCTCCCCTGGACCACTGTTGGTCCCTGGACATTCCATTAGAATCACTGCCTCACCCTTTGATACCTGAGTGATTTTAACCAGTGAATAACAACTCAGTAATTCCTTCTCTTGGACAGGACACCCTGGTGGAATTTGGATCATTTGACCCTTCCTGTCTGATGCCTACTTGCCCAGATTACTGGACCTACTCTGGGTCTCTCACTACACCGCCCCTCTCAGAGTCTGTTATCTGGATCATCAAGAAGCAGCCAGTAGAGGTTGATCATGATCAGGTACTCCTTGCACATTTTCCATTCAAGGAAATGCTAGTCTTCCTGTTCAAGCTGGGCTCAGATCTTGACATCATTTTTACTTGTTTGCTTACTTGTTTTTTGAGGGGAGGAGTAGGGTATCGTGTAACCAAGGCTGGCCTGGAACATTAAGTGAACTATTTTTGTGCTTGTTTCATTTTTGTGGTGGTGGGGAATTGAACTCAGGGCCTTGCACACACTAGGCAAGCATTTGGTGCTATATTCCTAGCCTTTGCTGGGAAAAAGACTTAAAGCATAAGAGGACATAGCTATCTGCTTCTATATTTGCTTATGAATTGTGTGCTTCCTCTGTAACTGTGAGTCTCTATTTAAAATGAAGACCCAGGTGAAGGGAAGAGTGAAAACTAGAAATGTCCAGAGCCTGTATAATACTTATGGAAATTCTGCAATAGAAGTCCAGAAGACTAACAATGACTGTGAAGAAAACTGGATATTATTTAAACCCATGATCCATATCACAAATTCTTGTTTAGTTTACAACTAAAATACACTAGTATTTGCTCAAGAGCTTGGGATCTAGCTTAGTCCCAGGTTCAATCCCCACCTCTCCCTGCACACAGACAGACAGACAGACAGACAGACAGACACACACACACACACACACACACACACACACACACACAGAGAGAGAGAGAGAGAGAGAGAGAGAGAGAGATCAAACCACAAATGTGCATACCAAACAGATAATTTCCAATATTTTTTCATACTTGCTGTGTGGGATACATATTGATTACAAAGCATTTTCACAAGAAACAAACAAAACCTTCCAAACTTTTTATGAAGCCAATATAACTGACACCACCAATGATGACCTCCAAAGTGAACTTTGGACAGATAGAAAAGGAAAAGAGGTAAAATAAAATATTAGAAACAGAATCTAGCAGTGTATCAGAAGCAACGGGATGGTTGTTACTTTTACTTTTAATTTTGTTTTTATATACATGTGTGTCTGTTGAGTGTATGCCACTTGGGTGTGGGTACTTGCAAGGAGTGTCTGATCCTCTGGAGCTATAGTCAGTTTGTTATGAGGCAACCAAGGTAGGTCCAGAGGACAAGTGCTAAACACTCTTAACTGCTGAGCTATTGCTCCAGCCCGAGGTGGTTGTTTATAATAACACAATTCATGCCATCAGTGACCCTACCAAAAAAATAGTAACATTTCCAGAATTTTCTTCTTCTTTTCTTTTGGTTTTCTGAGTCAGAGTTTCTCTGTGTAGCCCTGGCTGTCTTGATATCTTGTAGATCAGGCTGGCCTTGAACTCACAGAGATCCGCCTCCCTCTGCCTCCTGAGTGCTGGGATTAAAGATGTGTGCCACCACTGCCCATTGAGATTCTATTGTTTTAAATGGTACTGGAAATTGAACCTAAGGCCTGGTACATGCTAGGCAAATAGTCGACTGCTGAGCCACATCCCCAGCCCTCATTTCCATAGATTCTTAAAAGACATTTTTAAAAGTCTTAATTTTTTTATTAAAGGAATAGAAATAGAGACAGTTTATTAAGAAAGAGAAAGTACTATTCCCTCAAATAGGAGTGAGCTAGTGAATTAAAGGATAAGCCCCTAAAGCCTCTTTTGTTTTAGTTTTGTTTTGGCTTTTGTTTTATGAGACACGGTCTCTCTATGTAGCCCTGTCTGTTCTAGAACTCACTATGTGGACCAGGCTGGCCTTAAACTCCCAGAAATCCTCCTGCCTCTGCTTCCTGAGTTCTGGGATAAAAGGCATGTGCCTTCATGCTGAGCTCTATTCTGCCCATAATGAAATATAGATGAATAGAGACTTCCTTACCATGGCAAATTCATCTTAGTTCAAAAATAAATTCAGGAGCTGGAGAGATGGCTCAGCAGTTAAGAGCACTTGCTGCTCTTCCAGAGGACAGATTCTCATGTCAGACAGTTGACAGTCACTGTAACTTCTGTTCCAGGGGATAGAAAAGCCTTTTCTGGCCCTCATAGATACCACACATGAGTGACATTCTCTCTCTCTCTCTCTCTCTCTCTCTCTCTCTCTCTCTCTCTCTCTCTCTCTCTCTCTCTCATAAATAAAAATAAATAAAAAATAAAATAAATTTAAAAAGTAAATACAGTCATCCACTGGTCCACTGGTTAAGGAAGACTGGTTCCAGAAACCCACATTTACAAAACATACAGATGCTCAAGCCCCTTATATGGAATTGCATAAGATTTTAACATTTGCATATGTCCTATACACTTCTTCTACTATGCTTTAAATCACCTGCATAGTACTTTTTACGATTATATTCTCAAGCAATGTAAATACTATGTAAATAATTTTTCTACTATATTGATTAGTACAAAATGACAAGAAAAATATCTGTACAATGTTCATTAGAAGCAGTTTCCCGGCTGGCCTAGAATTCACTGTGTGGATCAAGCTGGCCTTGAAATTGCAATGATCCTCCTGCTTCTGCCTCCTGAATACCAACAATATTTTTCTAATATTTATGTGGAACCCATGGACACAGAATACCAATAATTGTGTTTTATATGGAAGTAATTTTTTGTCTCATGTAGCCTACTTTGGTCTCCAAATCACTATGCAGTTAAAGATGACTTTGGACTTTTTATCTTCCTTCCTCTACCTCTCAAATGCTGGTATTACAGGTACACTCTACCATGCCTACTGGAAATAACTGCTACCATAGTAAATGTTATATTAAATTCTATTCTAGAATTATCTATGTGCTGCGCATGCCTACAGTCCTTGTGGAAATGAATTAGACTGGGTTCACTTGAGCAGGGCCTCTTATGCTCATGTGATTATGGAGGCTGAGAAGTCGTCTGGGTTTTTGTCTACTCTTGAAGAACCAGTTTCAGCAGGTCAGAGAAACTGGAGAGGAGATGTGGAGTTGGCCACTACTAAACATATACACAGGAGGCTTATCTGAGGAGGCAAAACTTAATTGTCCATCTTATTTTTCTCTTCCTTCTTCTGCCTCTTTATTTTTTCATATTCCTTTTATACCACCTAAGCTAAAAACTTCTATGCAAGAAAAGATTACCTCACAACCACAATTATATATTTTCCAAAACAAATTAAAATCTTTACACAGGAAGAAATCACATTATGATCACAAGTCACTTAGAAGCACACAAGTGGTTAAACATTTTTCTTTGTGTTAATTTTCCCACCATAACGTCTTCATCCCAAAGCAATGACTCCTTCATTATTAACATAGTTCTAAGCCAGCCAGTTCTTTGTACTGGCGAGTTTGTACTGGCAGTCAGCTGTTTGTGGTTTCAGTGTAGCAAATTCCTACAAAACTTTAAACAAGTGGTCAGCTAACCATCTACTTTTCTTTACACACAACAGGGTCATTTAATTTCCTTTCACAACTTTGGTTTTTTTTTTTCAAGTTGCATATCAAAACCTGTGATTAATTCTGTAAGCTACAGACCAAGGAACTCAGGCCTGACCTCTGGTGTAGGGACATAATTGCCCTCTTTGATCATCAGCCTGCTTTTCCACAGGCAGAATTCATGGGTCTACAATGCATGAAACTTCCTTGTTGTTATTTTCCATCCTTGGCAAATCTCACATGTAACAAAGGGGAAGGTGACTTCTAGTCCATTTTTGCCTTTTTTTCATGTCTTATTACAGCAATTGGCAGAATAACCTAACCCGTTTCCCTAATCATCTGTACTGTCTTAACCACCTGATGTTTAAATCACTGATCCAAGGAAGTGCATTGTTATTATGAAAATCATCTTCATTATGATCTACAAGTAAATTGCTGAGTGAGGAGTGGGATTCTACCACGAAACAATCACACTATAATCCACAACCAAAAAACATCAGATTATCTTAGGTTACCCTATCTTATGACTGGATTAAGGCAGAGGAATCTCGTTTCAAAGCCAATTGAAATGCGTATTTGGGATTTTGCTGTTGAATTTCTCTAATCTTTGCTTCTCAGGAAGTCAGAAAAAAGTTTAGTTTCCCCTTGGTAAAATTGGAAGTCCAGTGTGACTCCATCTTGATTTTCTTTTTCTGAGACAGGGCCTTACTATGCATCCCTTGCTGACCTGGAACTTACTGTACACAGTACAGACCAGCCTGGTCTCAATTCACAGATCTCTATCTGCCTTTGTCTCCCAAGTGCTGGGATTAAGGAACCACCACACCAGCTTCTCCATCTTGATTTTATGTTGCTCTAGTGGGACCCAATGCAGGAACCTAGTCCAAAACAGTATGTTCTCTAATTCCACATAAACTAGTGGTTGAGTACTTGGGAAGTGGCCACTGAAAGATCAGGAGTTCAAGGCCACCCTCAATTATATAGCATTTCAAGATCAGCCTAGGCTATTTAAGATCTTTTCTCAAAACAAAACAAAAAGACAGTTAGCAGTTAACCTTTTACTCTTTTGTTCTATTTACGTTCTCCACAGTGGCTGATACTCTCATAAAAGAAAACCATCTGCTTTGCTCTGGACCCCAGTTCAAATCCTAACCTCTTCTGGGAAACAGACAGACTTAGAAATAAGTTAACCAGCTACCCCATACCCTTAGTCTGATTGATAGAGAAAATTAGCCTTTATAAGAAGAAAGTTGTCCAGGCATTGGTGGTGCACGCCTTTAATACCAGCACTTGGCAGGCAGAGGCAGGTGGATCTCTGTGAATTTGAGGCCAACCTGGTCTACAGAGCGAGTTCCAGGATAAGCCTCCAAAACAATACAGAGAAACCCTGTCTCTAAAAACCAAAAAAAAAAAAAAAGAAGAAGAGGGAGAAAGTTGTAAGTTTAAAAATGTGTCAAACTACATATGAGAATTTACTTTATGATAAAGGTAGCATTATTAATCCCCTAATTGAGAATAAGGCCACTAACACATTTAAAGCCAAATTTGAAGCAAGCTTTAACTAACTATGTGCAAGTGGGATGGGCTCTGGCCAGGTACATACCCAGGTTCCCTGGGAAATGGTTCAGAATCAAGTATGGCAAGGGCTTAAGACAGAAAACCCATAATTCATTGCATTTCCCATCAGGTCCAATTAGAGCCAAGTGTATATTCTGACATATTTCCTGCCTATGTTCCTCCCGCCCACATGTGATCAAGCATTTCCAGTGCAGATGGGTCAAACAAACTTGTTTAGGGGAGTGAAAGCATGTGGTTTGTTATCTCCATAAACAACAGCATAAATATAAATACTTCAGGAACTATCTGTCCTTGGCCAAGGGGCTTGCAGATCAGAGATAGTTTTGCTTCGTGGATTTCTAAGTCATAGTAATTAAAACTTACAATGTAACTTTGGCTCTCACAGCTTCTCATTTAAGTGAGGAAAAAGGAGTGGACATTCTATAAAATATTTGGTAAAGGCAATGCTTGGTGGTAAGCATGATCCTAATAGGTCTTATCAATAAAGGCACGTATCAGATATTGAGGTAAATGATGAAAGATTAGAGAAGTAA
The DNA here is from genome assembly GCF_017639785.1 of Mesocricetus auratus. Lineage (NCBI taxonomy): Eukaryota > Metazoa > Chordata > Mammalia > Rodentia > Cricetidae > Mesocricetus > Mesocricetus auratus. The sequence goes on from NW_024429188.1 coordinate 17,014,196, forward strand.
AGCAGCAGCCACAGTCACTTCTTACCTTTCCAAATCCTCAGACCAAAAAGGACAAGATCCTGTCTATGCCCCATGTTCTCACTCCCTGTCTCTACCCCATGTTATCACTTCCTTGATCCTCTCTGTACAGGCCTCCAGAACTCTATGGTTAACTAGTGGCTAGCTCTGCCCGCTGATTTTCAGGCACACTTTGTCAGAACACAGAGCACAAACAAAATATCACAACCAAATGGGAATTGGATTTAGCATTCAAACTTTATACAGGAACATATTCTTAATATATTAAATGTAAAAAGTAGCATAATTGGAGCTGGGGATACAGCTCAGTGGTAAACTGCTTGCCTAGCATACTTGAGGCCACACATTTAACCCTTGGTACTACAAAACAGGAAAGCATCATAAAAGTTCATCATAGAGAAATCCTTTCAGAGTGCAAAATGAATGGAGCTCTTTTAAATACAAAAGAAAACCAGAGGTCTGAAGGAACACACGTCGTTCAACTTATGTTGGACTCCATTTAAACATTTCCTTGTGATGAAACTTACAAACATAAGACAAAGTCCATAAGTCTGGCCTTTGTGACCAACACATTTAGTCTGCTATACTCCTATTCTTCATGTTTAAAATTTCATATAGCTCTGAAAAGAAAACCAGAGGGCCAGTGGCCTAAGTGAGGAATTTTCAATAAAAATTTAACATAGTATACTAGTTTGCTTTCTATTTTTTGTGATAAGCACCATGACGGAAAACAACTTGGGAAGGGGAGGATTTGTTTCATTTTACAGCTTACAGCCCCTCACTAAGAGAAGCCAGGGCAGGTGCCAGACATATTGAAACAGAGGCCATGAAGGAGAGCTGCTCACTGGCACGCTTTCCATGGCTTGGTCAACCTGCATTCTTATTGTGCCCAGGATCATCAGCCCAGGGGTGGCATTGCTGACAGTGATCTGGGCTCTCCCAGGTCAATTATTCATCAAGAAAATACCCCCACAAACTTGCTGATGTGTTCATCTGACTCTAGCTTTTGTGAAGATGACAAAAAAACAATCAGTACACGTGGATAATTCAGAAATTAAGCATTTTTTTTTTGGTTTTTTGAGACAGGGTTTCTCTGTGGCTTTGGAGGCTGTCCTGGAACTAGCTCTTGTAGACCAGGCTGGCCTCAAACTCACAGAGATCCACCTGCCTCTGCCTCCCAAGTGCTGGGATTAAAGGCGTGCACCACCAACGCCCGGCAGTAATTAAGCAAATGTTACCTGAGAGTTTCTACACAGTGAATGGTTAATGGGGGAGGGAGAGATACTTTCCTCAGCAGTGTAACTACTGGTAAGGTCCCTATACTCCTGTAAGTGACCCTAATAAAACTCACTGGCTCATATGTTTTTTAAAGGCAAGGAAGTAATTGGGAAGAGGGAAAGTGTTAGATTTTGGAGCACACAGTAAAGAGACAGAAGGCAGGAAAAGAGACCAGAGTTTGACCTCAATGGATGAGACTGCTTATTTCGAACAACAAAAGACAGGCACTCTTCCATGGGATAGAGGTTCTATGTAGGGGAAAAGTTAGCTAGGATCCTTTATAAAGATGGGGGGTGGACTTGGGAATGAGAAAGTTGATGTGGCTTCAGGGAGCTATTGCAGCTATGCAGACTCTCTTTTCTGAATTTGTTTGTCCAAATCAGACATATTATATTGGGAGATGGCTGTCCAGCAAACATTCTTCTATGGGTCATGGCTGACTGATAAGGATGAGCAGGGTCATTTGTAATTTCATGGAAATCCTGTTTTTATGTCCAGGCCCTCTGTTGTCTCAGACTCTGAAACATAGAATAAGTAAGGGACAGGGGCATTAATTCTTTCTTAACTGTTTTGTGCTGGTGGAAGAATCATTGTAAGGGAGAGAGAGAAAAGGTTTTCTGGTGCATGCCTTTGATCCCAGCACTCAGGAGACAGAGGCAGGCGGATCTCTGTGAGTTCGAGGCCAGCCTGGTCTACAGAGCGAGCTCCAGGACAGCCTCCAAAACAATACAGAGAAACCCTGTTTCAAAAAACAAACAAACAAAAATGTTTTCTCGGATTTTTCTTGTTTCTTACAGGGTCTTTTGACTTTAGAGGTATCTTGATTCCTCAAGACTATCTGGTTTTTTTGGGGGGGGGGATCATCTGATTTGAAGACTCTGAGAAGTTGGTAGTCCTCAGTCAGGAGGAGTTGAGTGATAGTTGAGGAGGTAAGGGCTTGAACTCATTGCTGCAATAGATTAGAGAGGAAATTTAAAACAGAAAGACTAGCCAGGCATTAGTGCTGCATGCTTTAATCCCAGCACACAGGAGGTGGCGGCAGGTGGATCTCTGTGTGTTCGAGGCCAATGGTCTACAGAGCAAGTTCTAGAACAGGCTCCAAAGCAATACAGAGAAACCCTGTTTTGCAAAACCAAAAACCAAACCAAAAAAACCCCACAAAGACTGAAAATTTGAGCTAGAACTATCATAATAAAGGGGTTATCCATGTATTCCATGTGCTCCCAAAACCTGTCCATCCCAATGGGGGCTATCTAGCTTGTGATTCATTTCTTTTTTTTTTGCTGTCAGGAATTTTGCTTTATGACATCTGATAAATTCATATAGAAACAGTATTCCTCCAGTAACATAGCATAGGTCTCTCCCTTCTACTATAATGAGATCTAATCCCCATCTAGTTTGTAATACCATGGCTACTAGAGAGTTTGAGTCTGGAATTTTTGTGTCTGCCCCCCCCTCCTTTCCTTCCTTTCTTCCTTCCTTCATTCCTTTCTTTTTTTAAATGTGCTGGGAAGTGGTGGAACATGCCTTGGGAGTCAGAGAGAGGCATATCTCTGTGAGTTCAAGACCAGCCTGGCCTACAGAGAGAGTTCCAGGACAGCCAGGGCTACACAGAGAAAACATGTATATAATCATGTGTTTCATCTGCACACCACAAGAGGGCAACAGACCCCATGGGACTATGGTTATAAACAGTTGGGAGCTGCCATGTGAGTGCTGGGAATTTAACTCAGGACCTCCAGAAGAGCAGTCAGTGCTTTTAACCACCAAGCCATATCTTCAACCCAACTCTAGAGTTTTTTATGCTGTCTTGTACCTGTGTCAGATCAGCCTTGATCTGTTGAGTGAGTTGATTATGTTGGACTTGTTGGAGTTCAAAGGCCATTGATCTCAGGCTCATAGCCCTTGCCACAGTTACTAACAATGTCATCCCTTTTGGTTTGGATAGGGGTGGGCTGATGGTTTATTTTAAAAAGAATCAGTAGGAGTGGAAGTGGGAAGTACTGGGGAGTAGCAGTAAATAGGATCAAACTTTATTATATACATGTAAGAAAATGTCATAATGAAACCCATTATTAGGTATAATTAATATATGCATTTACAATTAATAATGCTGTGTCATTTATAATCTTAATCACTGGTTATTTTAGCACTCAGTATTATTAATTACCTGGGTAAATCATTATGATCTTTATAAATGCATAATTTTTTAACAAAATGGAATCATTTTGTACATACCTTTTTTCTAGTCTTTTCTCTCCATTGATATTCCTCGGAATCAAAGAGATGATGTAACTCACCTTTGGCAAACAGCTAATATGTGGGGACCAGGACCTTTGACCCTCATCTTCAGATCCCAAAGGCTTGACTGATTTCACCTATTCCTGCTGCTGTCACACAACCATGCCAACCAACAACATGGCATTTAAACATTTGCCAAGGGGTGAAGACATCTCACCCAGGAACAAGTTCTCTTTCTGAATACAATTAGAGACAAAGTGTTATAGAATTCTGTAAGTGAAAGCAAGCCAGGTGTGGTGGTGCATGTCTGTAATCACAGAATGACAGAATGTAGGAGACAGAAGCAGGTGGGCCTCTGGGAGTTCAAAGCCAACCTGGTCTACTAATGAGTTCTAAGGGTTACGCAGTGAGATCCTGTCTCAAAACACAATGAAAGTAATTTGTCCATGTACTAGAGATGGTTTTTGATTGATATTCTTAATGTTTTTTGGTTCTAGCTTGAGCAGTTTCGGACCCTGCTTGTCACTTGTGAAGGGGAGAAAGAGAAAAGAATGGTGGACAACTTCCGCCCACTTCAGCCACTGATGAACCGTACTGTCCGCTCATCCTTCCGCCATGATTATGTGCTCAATATACAAGTGAAGCCCAAGCCAGCAGCCAGCCAGGTCACCCCCTAAGATGTTCATATTTAGGCAGCACATTGCTTTAATGCGTATTTGATTAAAATCTTATCTAGTTTATTTGAAAATGCTACATTTAATAATACTTATATGTATACATTTATGTTTTTTTCTTTCATTTTTGTAATATTTCAAAATTCCTATCCTTATAAAGCAAAGACTTGGAGACAAAACAATAAAAACAAAAAACCCATAACCATACAACATCAGGATACCTTAGATTACTTTTTCTTGTGACAGGATTAAGGCAGAGGAGTCTTCATTATGCCAATTGAAATGGCCTATTTGGCATTTTACTGTTAAATTTCTCTGATCTCTGTTTCTCAGAAAGTCAGAGAAAGTTTAGTCTCTGCTTGATAAAATGGAAATATAATGTAAGTGACTCATCTTGATGTTTCTGTTTGGGCCTGATATAGGAGCTTAACCCACAACAAGAGGTACTTGTGAATTTTATTTAATGACATAACCTTTTTTGTTCAAATTGTTAAATTGTCTCATCTTACAGTATTGGTTCCACTCTTAGTTACTATAATTTGGAGCTGCTGATCTCAAAATGGCATTCAAAGGTTATGTGTGCATTTATTAGTTTTCAGAATATTTTATCTGTCTTTTTTTTAAAGATAAGGCTTCTCTAAGTACCCCTGGCTGTTCCAGAACTCAGTATGTAGACCAGTCTAGCCTTGAACTCATAGAGATCTGTTTGCCTTTGCCTCCCAAGCGCTGGGATTAAAGACTTGTCCCACCATGCCTAGCTTTCATTTGTCTTACCAAATGCATTTGCTCTTTGACTGATAATAGTATGTGTCATTGGAATACAAGCAGGACATGCAAGTTATGATATATTCTCATATCTGACATTGTATGAGTATGTGTTCTGTCTTGAGGCAGGCTCTCACTCTGTAGTCAAGGCTAACCTGGAACTCATAGTAATCCTGTTGTCTCAATCTCTCAAGTGCTAGGATTATAGGTGTAAGGTACCACACTATACTATTATGTTTGACACATTTGGCTACCATTTTTATTTTTTTGAAACAAGGCCTTGTCAGAAGGAGGGAAACAAGAAGTATTTGCTAGATAAGCTCCTAGTCACAAGCTGGCCAGCAGATCCCTATGGGGGAAGGGCCCAACAATGTAGGGAAACCTAGCCCATTATGGGGGGGCGCCATTCCCTAGGCAAGAGGTCTTGGATTGTATAAATGTGGAGAGGAAGCTGAGCATTAACAAATGTGCATGTATTATCTCTACTCTTGACTCTGGTAGTGATGTGACTAGCTCTTTCAAGTTTCTGTCACCTTGACTTCCCCACAATGATGGACTGTAACCTGGAATTGTGAACTAAAATAGCCCTTTCTCCTCTAAGTTATTTCTGTCAGGGTATTTTATTACAGCAACAGAAATGAAACAAAAACATGAGATAAGGTATAGGGAGATGGCTCAGTTGGTAAAAGTGTATAAGCCTAACGTATGAGTTCTGATCCCAAGAACTCACGTTAACACACACACACACACACACACACACACACACACACACACACACCAGATGCAATAGTGTGCACCTGTAATTTCAGTACTCTTACTGGGAGATGGAAGGCAGAAACAGGAGAATTTCCCCAAGCTAACAGACCAGCTAATTGACTACTAAAAGTTGTCCTCCAGCCTCTACATGCAAGCTGTGCCACACACACACATACACACATATATACACACCAGAGAAAGAGAAAGAGGGGATTTAAAAGAAAATGGGGGTGTTGTTCAGTAGTACAATGTTTTGCTTAGCATGTACAAGGCCTTGGGTTCAATTCCCATCACCACAAAAAGTAAACATCTTAAGCCGGGCGTTGGTGACGTACGTCTTTAATCCCAGCACTCGGGAGACAGAGGCAGGCAGATCTCTGTGAGTTCAAGGCCAGCCTGGTCTACAGAGCAAGTGCCAGGACAGCCTCCAAAACAATACACAGAACCCCTGTCTCGAAAAAACCAAAACCAAAATAAACATCTTGAAAAATAATTCTGTTAACTTAATGAAATTCATGTATTTCAAATTCTGGTTTTTTCAAAGGGCACACACAAAATATTTACTTTTCAGGGTGCATGAGCTCCCCTCCTAGCCTCTTACACACATTTTACAGACACTGTATTACAGTAACTCTTCCAGATTGGATCAAGAATCAATGTAAAGAATAAGTGAGTTGCCTTTATATCTTAGAGATGCAAATCCATCCTCCTTCCCTCTTCATTCTCTCCCCCTTCCTTGGTCCTTCTTTTTGTTAAACAATAAATTAGGTAATAATAAAATACTAGGTGTTAGTGAAGAAAGGAAGCTGACACAAATCTCCTAAGAAGATACAACCTATGGGAGAAAGGGCCTTCAGGTGAGAGGAAGAAGTCTGGTAGAAAAAAATGCAATATATGGAGATCTAAGCATATCAGGGCCTTAGAGGAAAGGAGAGGTGTCCTACTTAGGGTTACTATTGCTGTGATGAAACCTCACGATTAAAAGCAACTTGGGAATGTAGTGGCTTATTTCACTCACAGTTCCATATAACAGTTCATCATCAAAAGCAGTGAGGGCAGACACTCAAACAGGGCAGGAACCTGGAGGCAGGAGCTGATGCAGAGGTCAGGGGGGATGCTGCTCCCTGGCTTGCTGTTCCTGGCTTACTCAGGCTGCTTTCCTATAGAGCCCAGGACCACCAGCCCAGGGATGGTGCCACCCACAATGTCCTGGGCCCTACCACATTCATCACTAATTAAGAAAATTCCTACGGGCTTGCCTTATGGAGGCATCTTCTCAGTTGAGGCTTCCTCCTCTCTGATGACTCTAGATTGTATCAAGTTGACAGAAAACTAGCCAGCAAAGAGGCTTCACTTTAAAACACGATGAGGAGCTATCTTAAGAGTTTGAATCAGGAGTTGAGATGGCTTCGTGGTTAAGAGCATTCATTGCTCTTGCAGAGGACCTGAGTTTAGTTCCCAGCATTAACACAACCACCTGTAATTCCAGTTTCAGGGAACCTGCTGCTCTGCTCTGGCTTCCAGAGGCTTTCTGCACGCATGTGCTCCACCTAAGCGCGTGGAGACACACTCATAATTTTAAAACTATTATTATTATTCTTTTTTTTTTACAAGACAGGGTTTCTCTATATTGTTTTGTCGGACCAGCCCGGCCTCGAACTCACAGAGATCCACCTGCCTCTGCCTCCCGAGTGCTGGGATTAAAGGTGTGCGCCACCACCGCCCGGCTTATTATTCTTTTTTTGTTATCAATACATCCTGACTGAAGTTTCCCCTCCCCCGACTCCTATCAGTCCACCCTGCTGTCAAAAGAGGCCCAGCTGCCCAGGCTGTGCCCCCTTCTAGCCCTGAGCTCTGGGCGCCTGTACTTCTCTTTCTGCCACCTGGATTGCCCTCTCCCAGAGTCCTTGGGTCTTTCAAATGACACCTGTAATTTGCAAAATGTGGACACAGGTGAGGCCCTTCTCAGCCCCAACAGCCAGCACATCTATGATCATAGTTCCCCTCCTCTTCCTCTGTGTTGCCTGGAAGCCATGCAGATCTTGAGCACCAACCTGCCATCCATACCGACACTTTATGAACTGGGTGATGTGAATGGTGCCTGGCAGCTTGTGTTGCAGCAGCACAGGGGTGCCCTAGCTAGGCCTCATGGCATGGGCACTGCTGCTGTCCTCCCTGGCTGTCGAGGGCACAGCTGGAACACAGGCAGGTAGGTGCTCCTGGCTAAAGTTCCTCAGCTTCTGAGGGTACATGGCCGTGAATTCTTAACCCTCCTGCCTCTACCTCCTGAGCACTGGGATTACAGGCATGTGCTACCATGCCGACTTCGTGTGATGCTGAGGACTGCTCCCAGAGCTGCATACATACTAAGCAAGCACATTACCAGCTAAGCGCCCACAGGCAACCCTCCTTTTGGAGGAACTTTATTTTTAAAATGTTATTTGTTGCTGGCTGGTGGTGGCGGTACACGCCTTTAACCCCAGTACTCAGGAGGCAGAGGCTGGTGGATCTCTGAGTTCAAGGCCAGCCTGATCTACAGAGTGAGTTCCAAGACAACCAGAACTGTTACACAGAGAAACTCTGTCTCAAAAACAAACAAACAAAAATTTTGGATAGAGATACGGTTCACCAGTTAAGAGCACCGGCTGATCTTCCAGAAGTTTGAATCCTGGTACCCAGGTGGTGGCTGACAACTGTAACTCCTGGGGATCAAAGGTCTTCTTTTGAACTCTGACAGTACCAGGTATACAAAGTGGTACACAGACATGCAGGCAAAATATCCATACACACACAAAAAATTTAAAATCAATTTACATTTATTTTGCTCTGAATTTATTCTTTGCAATGGCTTTTACCTTCTGGGTTAGCTTTTTCTCCTGTGCAGTCTCCTCTTCTGGCTTTGGGACAATTTGTTCCTCCTAAGTGAGGCTCATCTCATTGTGGCAGGGGAGCTCACCCACGGGAGCTCACCCTGCTGTCAGCTCTGTAAGTTCAGTGGTACATCTTGGGTGTTTTGTTCACTTGAGTATGTTCCGTAACTAGAGAATCTACTTTCAACCCCTCTTTGGGGGGGCATAGACACTCTGTCCATCTCCACTGTTTGCTCAGGGCACACCCCTACACTCTATCATCATACAGCAGGAATGACACACATTACTTCTTTAAAGTGACATCATATGCATACCCTTGACAGCCTGGGCAGTTTCACAGGTATGCTTAAACAGGCAGATGTGAACCTCTTGATTTACATGATTTTATAGACTTTCTGGGTGTAGAGAGTAGTGAACCATCCTTACAGGTCACCTCAGGCTGCTTCTTGAGGAATCTTGATCACACAAATGTATTTTGTTTTTCTTGTCTTACAAATAAAGCCATGTTAAATTTGAGACTAGTATGATTTGCCATTCACAGCTCTGGTAGTCTGTCACTGGACAACCACTCCTCCAACGAGACCTACTGTACAGACTGAGCATAAAATGGGGAATCAGGCAGGCTAGATAGAGTGCTGATTCTGAGGGAAGGTGACCAGCACCAGAAGCTGGGCCACCAGCTACCTTGGGTCTTGTTGCCAGAAGAGAGCCCTGTGTCACAGTAGGAGCATGTTCCAACATGCCATCAAGCCTCTGGGCCCTTGTGCCTTAAAAGTGTTTTATTTGGGTGGGCATGGTGTGCGTGCCTTTAATCTCAGCACTAAGGAAGTAGAGACAGGTGGATCACTGAGCTTGAAGTCTAGTCTACATAGCAAGTTCCAAAACAGCCAGGGCTACATAGTGAGACCCTGCCTTGGTCACTGTTCTATTGCTGTGAAGAGACACCATGCCCAAGGCAACTCTTATAAAAGAAAGCATTTAATTGGGGGGAGTGCTTACAGTTTCAGAAGGTTAGCCCATTATCATCACGGTGGGAAGCTTAGCAGCAAGCATGGCAGGCTCGGGGCTGAAAAGTAGTTGAGAGCTACATCCTGATCCATAGAGTGAGAAAGACACTGGGACTAGCATAGGCTTTTGAAACTTCAGAGTCCTCCAATGACATCCTTCTTCCAACAAGGCCACACCTCCTCATCGCTTTTAAATAGTGCCCCTCCCTGATGGCTAAGCACTCAAAAACATGAGCCTTGGGGAGTCATTCTTATTCAAACCACCATAGACCTTGTACTTTAAAATACATTTTGTTTGTACTTTCCTATACATGAATTGGCCTAAGTCTGGTCTGAAGGTTGATGTGTGTGTGTGTGTGTGTGTGTGTGTGTGTGTGTGTGTGTGTGTGTGTGTGTCTCATCTCTCTTGTATCCCAGATTGGCCTCCTACTCTCTGGGTAATTGAAGATTACCTCAAATTCCTCATATTCTTGCCTCTGCCTCCCATGTCCTGGAGTTACAAGTGTATTACTTTTCTGTTGTTGTGATAAAATATCCGGAGCAAAAGCAACTTAGAAAAGAAAGGGTTAATTTTGGCTTATGGTTCCCGTGGGATAGAGTCCACAGTGGAACAGAGGGCGTGGTAGAACACAGGAATGGTGGCAGGAGTAGGAAGCTGGCTAATCGCATTTTCATTCACCCAGGAAGCAGTTTCCATTCACACAGGAAACATATAGAGAACAGAAAGCAGATGTATAAATACTCAAAGTCCACCCTCAGTGATGTACTTCCTCCAGCCAGCCTCCACTTCCTAAAGGTTCATTCCATAGCCCTTCCAAATAGTGCCAACAACTGGTGACTGGCTGTTTAAATACATGGTAAGATGGGGGACATTTCTAGTTCCACTCATGCCCAGTTTCACGTGGACTGAACCCAGCGCCTTGTACATTGTTGACAAGCACAATACCAACTGAGCTACCTCCCTAGCCAAAACAAGTTTTGTATGCAAAATATTGCTCATTTCCATTTAGTAGTAGATCGCTGAGCCCCTCCCCCTTTATTACTCTTTACAATGTTAATGGGTTTTCATTCTCATTAGTTGTTTGGACATGTAGGGTATCTATAAAAAGCAACGAGACACCTTTTATCAGATGAGATAGCAACTGGCAAACGCAGAAAGCATTTACTAGAGAAGCAGAAATGGGGAGAAGCAGCCAGTTTCCCAGCACACAATCTTCAGGTGTCAGTAGACAGAGCTGGCTGCCAGCCCCATTCTTCTTTCCCAGGACTACATGGTGTGGGGTAGGATTGCACAGACATTCCAAGCTCACCTAGTGGAAAAGCAGAGCAAGGTCATGCAGAGGTGTCACAAAGCAGGCATATTTCTCACAGGTAGCTACAAGGCACAAGTGAGTTAGTTCTAGGACCATTTGTGAGCTGCTCCCCCAAAGCTTCCTGGGGTAGATGGGGTCTGGACAGCATCTTCTTCACTACTGTCAAAGCTGAACCCGCCCCTCCAAGGGCTTCTGTCTCCAGGTTGTATACCTCCAGGGCTGGAGGACTCACCAGTCAAAATTGAAAAGGACATCCTGCTATGAACAGAGTGGAATAAAGTTTGGGCTGTCCAGAATAGTTCCTTCCTAATTGAAATGGGACATTCCAAAGGAAGGGCCAGCGCAATATCCAGGCTATTTGGGGCAGGCCATGCTTTGCCAGCAGATTCTACAATTACTGTAAAGAAGTATAGGTAATACAGGAGGGAGAACTGCATAGGTTAAGTGTCACCCAGAGAGATATTCTGCTCATGGGATAGGATAAAGTTGACTATTCTAAAGCTAGGCATTTCTTTCCCAAAAGTTTAGGAAGACATTTTTTTTCTTTATTGAATTCAAATGATAGTAATCTTAGTTTGGAAACAGAATTGGCTTTCAGGGCTCCTTCTGTAAAGAAATTAACTCGAGCAATTCAAACTTGTTTCCTGAAAATGAATTCAGTAATTAACTTGAAAATAAATGTCTTACTCCAATTGAAGGAGATTTACATTCATTTATCAATCATAATAAAATGAAATCTACATCTGTGTCTTTTTAAAAAAAAGTTGAAACATCTTCCCGGAAGATACGCTTTTTGTTGTAAGTGGCAGTCACATGCAGTGCAAGTTGCAACCACTAAAGCTGTGATGCTTTCCAAACGGCAACAATTTGAAGTACAAATTGTAGTCACAGGGATCTGTATGCACTAGGTGAATCACGTGGCTGCAATCACCAGTGCCATCCAGAGCTGTTTGTAGTTTTGGGCTATTTTTGCCCAATCTCACAAAACGTTAAGATTTATGCAAGGGCTAGGCATGTAGCGTGAACTCATAATCCCAGCACCTGGGATGAAGAAACGGGTGGATCAAGAGTTCAAAATCATGCCCGGCTATCTAGGGGATTTGAGACTACATGAGACCCTGTTGGCAAGAAACAAAAATAAATAAAAGAAGCATACAAGTGAAGAAAGCCAGGCCAGCATACTGGGGTGGATGTGAAATGCACCGGAACGTGGCACTGCCAGTGCGAACCCATATTTGGTAGGAGAGTCGGGAAGTTTTCACACTGGCATGATGATAATCACGCATTCACGGCTTATGTTTGGGGTACAATTGCTAAGCATTGCGTGCAGGTTATGAAGGGACTCTGGCCTACCCAGGCATGGCAAACACAGCTCTGGCAGGCCTTGCCCTTTTCCCCATTCCCTCTTCCTTGTTAAAAAAAAACCAAAAAAAAAAAAAAAGCCGCAGATTACATTCCTAAAGCTGGCCACCAAGGTCTATTCTCTTCTTTGGCCACTCCCTCCTCCTGAGGCTGACTACCAAGTTCCAGCTGCCAAAGTATTGCTGTCCAGCAATCAAAAGTCCCCTTGACTCACTGAATTAGCATGGCAAAGTAAAATAAAAACCTCACCTTTGTTGTTATTTTGTAAAAGTTTAAAAATTAGAAAAAGGAAAAGCGTTACGAGATGGGAACTGGGACCGGCGCAATACAGCACAGAGCCACAGAGTGTACAAGCCATAGTTTATTCCAATGGCGGGAAAGCGAGAAGGAGGGGAGACAGACTGGGGGAGGGGTAAGAGGAAGAGTGAAGGAGCACGAGAGTGGAGAAGAGTGAGAGAGTAAGTGGGCGGGGAATCTGGCCTTTTAAGGGGGTCCTTTACACCTCCGTGCAGGCTGTAAGCATGGAACCCTGGGCTGGCCAGAGTGCTGCCTGAGTGCATTCTGCCAGGTAATAGGGGCAGGCCAGTATGATGCCTGAACTTTTCAATCTTAACATGGGGTTTCCTCTTGTACCGTTGTCAACCACCATTTGCCTATGTACCACATCTGTCTCCTCTCTATCCAGAGGCAGTCCTTAGTCCCTCCAGGACAAATACCCCTGCCCCCTTTCCCTTGCTCCCTTCCTCTTCATTCCCCATCTCCTATTCCTGCCCTCTGTCCCTCTGGGGAAAATAAATCTCTTGTGCTGAGAACTTGGTCTTGGGGGTCCTGAGCTGATACTTTTCCTTTCGGTATAGCACGGGCTGTCTTTTTACTTTTTTTTTATTTAAATAACATTTTTCCATTTATTTTACATACCAACCAGTTTCCCCTCCCTCCTCTCCTCCTGTCTTCTCCTCTTTCCCATTTGCCCCCTCCCCATTCACTCCTCCCTCTCCATTCAGAAAAGGACAGACCTCCCTTTGGCTTGTAGGAAGCACAGCACTTCAAGTTAAGGAAGGACCAAGCTCCTCCCCTTACATCCAGGTGGGGCCGGGTAATCCTGCTTGGGGAACAGGTTCCCAAAAGCCAGCTAAGCACAAGGGACAGGTCCTGATCTCACTGCTAGCAGCCGTACAAACAGACCAAGCTACACAACGGTCACCTGAGAGACCAAAAATTAAAATTAATAAAAGTTTAAAGACTTGGGCTGCGGAACCTATGCAGAAAGAAAGGGAATTTCTAATAAAAATAACTAAAAATTGACCCCCTAACCAGGAGTATGTGACTAGGATCCTGAGCTCAGCTCTCAGAGAAAGGGAGTTAGCTCCCCACCACCTGTGTCAACATTCCTTTGTCCTAGAGAAAACCAGATAACCCCTAATTGCCGGTTGTAGGGATTCTGCTTACAGGCTTGCTTCCCCCTGGCTTGCTCAGCCTGCTATCATACAGAAGCTAGGACCACCAGCCCAGCCACAGCACCACCCACAACGGGCTGGCCCCTTCCCCATCAATCACTAAGTAAGAAAATGCCCTACAGGTTTGCCTACAGTTTTGATTTTTTTTTTCGACCTTGTTACTGACTTTATTATTAGCAAGGGTTTCCTTTTGTGTGTGTGTGGTTTTACGAGACAGGGTTTCTCTGTATTGTTTTGGAGGCTATCGGTCCAGCCTGGCCTCGAACTCACAGAGATCCGCCTGCCTCTGCCTCCCGAGTGCTGGGATTAAAGGCATGCGCCACCACCGCCTTTGTAGGCCAGCCTGGTCTACAAAGTGAGTTCCAGGACAGCCTCCAAAGCTACAGAGAAACCCTGTCTCGAAAAAAAAAACAAAAAAAAAACCCAAAAAAACAAAAAAACCCGGACAAAACAAGCCGGGCGTTGGTGGCGCACGCCTTTAATCCCAGCACTCGGGAGACAGAGACAGGTGGATCTCTGTGAGTTTGAGACCAGCCTGGTCTACCGAGCGAGTTCCAGGACAGCCTCCAAAGCCACAGAGAAACCCTGTCTCGAAAAAGAAAAAAGAAAAAAAAAGCGGACAAAACATTTGCGGTTGGAGCCACCTTGAGTGACAAGGAGGAGGCGGAGTCTTAAGCTCTGCCCGAGGCTCTGATTGGTGGAACCATGGAGAGCCACCGGGCCTGAGAGCGTTTCCCGAGGAACGCAGCGGGAATTTAGAGTTCCTAGGTGAAAGGGGCGGGGCGGAGCGGGGCGGGGCGGAACCAGGCTTTAACTCCTTGAGTTCCGGGCACCGCCTGATGGCGCAGAGGCTAAGGGGTGACGCGAAAGTGACGAGTGGTCACTGAGGAGCAAAGGCCCGAGTCTGGGTGTAGGGACAGCCCCGGAGGCGGCTTCGGTGCGGAAACAGTTCCTCAGGTCTCGCCTGACTGACGAGCTGCCGGAGGAAACCTCCCTCCTTCCATCTTGGGTCCGCCCACCCCGTGGCTGCTGTGCGTGGGCGGTGCAGCTTGTTATCTGTGAGGCTGCTTCCGCTCAGAACTTGCCGCGGGAGAGGAGGAGGTGGCGGCATGGCGGCGTCCGGGCCGACTGCGTTTCCAGGGAAAATGAGGTATAGCGCAGCAGGAGATGCTGACCCGAAGCCGCGCGCGTGGGGACGGATATTAAGGCGTTCTAGCCAGAATCCCCGGCTGTCCTGGACAGCTGTGGTTTCGGGGAGAGGAGGAGGGGTCGCAACTGGAGGACGGGAGGACTTCTGCTGTCGGGGATGGGGGGGGGATGGCTGGGGTCGGGATTGAAGCGCGGGAAGCCCGCCCAAGGCCTCCGACTCCGAGCGTTGTCCTTAGTAGGCCTTGAACTGAGGCTGCGGCGCCCTGTGCGCGGTGGCTCAACACCGTGTGTGTGTTTGTGTGTGTGCTTTCCAACCTTCCAGCCATAAGAAGTACAAGGCTGCACTGAACAAGGAGAGACGGAGGAAACGGAGGCAGGAGCTCGCCCGACTGAGAGATGCAGGTAGTAGAGGCATTCTTTGTTCTGGATATGAAATTCCTCCCTCTACCGCCCCGCCCCCACCGCTGCTTGAGATTTGGCCGCAAACAGGCTGCCTTTCAAAACTGCTGTGTAGCCGAGGATGACTTTGACCATCTGATTCTCCTGCCTCCATCTCCCCACTTCTGGGGTGACAGGAATGTGGCCATCGTGCCAGGTTGCTTCTGATTGGTTTCCTTCGTGCTAGGCAGCTCTACCAACTGAGCTTGGCATTCCCAGGCCGTGCAATTGCTCCCACTAGTTCCTGCACAAACCCGTGGTGCAAAGCCATCCGTGCAGCTAGCCACCATGCTGTTTGGCTGTCACATGACAGAACCTGACATTTATGGTTTAGATTTATAAATTTAGTCGGTTTATAAAATTAGTCCTTATTAATGCAGGCAAGAGGGTTAAAATCACAACAGCATCTCTAGACATGATGGCTTGGAGTCATACCACAGAGACTGTGCTTAGCAATACTTGAGAACTAGTCTAGGAGAGACAGGATGTAACATCAAGGATGAAAAGAAAGAACAGTAAACTCTTGTTATCGATGACAAAAATCTTTTTCCTTTAAGCCTGAAGGCGAGTTGTGTAAACAATTTCTTAAGCTTACTTCATGTGTCTCCAGTGTCACTGATTTTCACCCCCTTCAAATTTAAATTTTGAATAGAAGATATAAAGTTTTCTTCTATTGGAACTATTTTACCATGTTTTTGTTTTGAAAATATTCCAGTGCACACAAAGTTGAATAAAATAGGGCACTTAATATATTGATGCTTGATATAAATTTGTCATATTGTTAAATATTTGCAGGTTCTCCCTCCCTCCCTATTCTTCCCTCCCTGTTATTTTTCTGAACCCTTTTCATAGCCACATCATGAGTATCATTGTGGAACCATTGATTTAAAGGGGCGGTGGTGGTGCACACCTTTAATCCCAGCACTCGGGAGGTAGAGGCAGGCGGATCTCTGTGAGTTCGAGGCCGGGCTGGACCGATAGCCTCCAAAACAATACAGAGAAACCCTGTCTCGTAAAAACCAAAAAAAAAAAAGAAAGAATGTGGGGCTGGAGGGATGGTTAAGAATACTGGCTGCAGCTAGTGGCAGTGGTGGCATAGGCCTTTAATCCCAGCACTTGAGAGGCAGGTGGATATCTTGTTTGATGGATATCCCTGGGAGGCCTGCTCTTTTTTACTTATTTGTGTGTGTGTGTGTGTGTGTGTGTGTGTGTGTGTGTTTTGAAGGCACTCAGGAGGAGTTGATCTGGGGAAGAGAGGAGGTACTGGGGGTATGCTGGGAGGAGTGGAGGAGGGGAAGCTGCCCTTGGGAAGTAATGTATGAGCGAAGAATAAAAGTTAAAAAAAAAAAGCAAGACTGGCTGGTGAGGTTCCATTCCCAGCACCCATGTAGTTCCTTACTGCTACTATTCCTTTTTATTTAATTTTTGAAGTAAGATCTCTAGCCCTGGCCTGGACTTTACTGTGCAGATGAATCTGGCCTTAGATTCAGACATCCATTTGCTTTTGCCTCCTGAGTGCTGGGATAAAAGGCATGAAGCACTGCCTTAATTTTAGACTTTGGCATAATTGTAAAGATTAATGATTTATGCATTTTCCATGAATAGGACTCAATTTAATCAAACATCTGAATTTCTACAGAATTGTCACTGCAAGAGGAGGAAGAAGATCCTTTGGCTGAAGAAAAACGATTAGAAGAAGAAAGGCTGATGGAGCAAGAGAGGTCAGGACTAATTGAAACACTTAAAGTGAACTGTTTATTCTAGTATTTTCTATCTTTACCAACTAGTAAAGGCTTTTTGTATAAAGTCTTGTAAAACTACCTCTTATAAACTAAATGTAGCTGACAGGCTAAAATTAGATGTATTTTTTTCCATTTCTTTCTTTCTTTTCTCTTTCCCTTCCTTCCTTTTTCTCTTTCTTTCAATGAAGACTTTAAATGAGAAGCTTGTGCTATTGGATGTCTGGGATATATTTATGGTAACATTACCTTTTTTAGGGAGGAGAGGTGGTTTTGTTTTGGGGGGAAGGATCTTGCTGTATAAGCCCAAATTAGCTTAGAACTTGTAATCCTGTCTCAGCGTTCCGATTGCTAGGATCATTAGCATGTTCCACCTGGCTGTTGTATGCATTTAAAAAGTTCATTTCATGATTACAGCTTCAAAAATCCTGCCATCTTTCTCTATAACCTTTGAGTTTCTATTCCATAGAGTTAAGGGATTCCTGTGATTTGCATTCAAACATTTAAACTTCTGGGAAAAAAGTTAACGTTGTGAGTTGTGAGCATGTCTTTAAAATAAATGTTTTAAGGGAGCTGGAGAGAAGGCTCCCTGAGTCAGAGCACTGACTTCAACTCAGGTTTTATTCTCAGCGTCTACATGCTGGCTTCCAATCATCTGTAACTTCTATTCCATGCATGCGATACCCATGTTTACATGCCAGAAAGTGTTCATATACATACAAATAAAAGTTTTAAGACAAGATGAAAAGTTATAAAACTAAATTAGTAAATGTAGATTTAGCCAGATTGGCACACACCTTAATTTTAGCACTGAAGAAACAGGCAGGCAGATCGTTGAGTCCCAGGCCAGCCTGATATACATAGTGAGTTCCAGGACTGCCAGGGCTACATAGGGAGACCCTGTCTCAAAGAACCAAAAGAAGAGGAGGAGGAAATAGTAATTTTAGTGGAAAAGGAATGCATAGATCAGGAAGACTAATAAAATTCACATAGATGTTGCTTTGGAATGTTTTCCTGAGATGAAAATCACTGCTACTTTCTTACAGAAAGAAAAGCTGTCACAGTCATAAATGCTTATGAAAGGTAGAAGTAATAATTGTAACTTATTTCTGTCCAGGAAGATAGGTGCTTTCCCAAAAGTCATACCTCTTCACTGCGTTATAGAAAATATTTTAAGATTTTCATGTCATATTTTGCTTTGTTGTCTTTCCTACATTCTACATTAATTCCCATTTGTTTTTTACTGACTACACCGTTATACTAATAGGCAAAGATTACATGAAGAATGGTTACTGAGGGAAGAGAAAGCACAAGAAGAATTCAGGGCAAAGAAGAAAAAAGAAGAGGCAGCTCGAAAACGGAAGGAAGAACAAGAGGTAGAGTATGAGCTAGTTAGTTAACTGAGTAAGTACTTAACTGAAGTAACTCTCATAAAGAGCTGGCCATCCGCAGAGAAGGACGCCTCAGGGAGTAAGAGCACTGGTTGTCCTTCTGAATGACTTGGCTTTGATTCCAAGTACCCTCATGGCGAATCACAACCATCTGGAAGTCCAGTTCCATGCATATTCTGCCTTTGAGGCACAAGGCCGACACGTGCAGACACATACATACATGCAGGTAAAACACTAATACACATAAAATAAAATAAATTTCAATTGAAAGAGTTGTTAGTTATGGGGATGCAGAGATAGCTCAGTGGTTAAGAGTACTCACTGGCTGCTCTTCTAGAGGACCTGGGTTTGTTCCCAGCACCCACATGGTGGCTGACAACAGTCTAACGAGCTCCGAGGGATCCCACACTTTTTTGGCTTCTGCATGTGTATCCTCACATGCACATACGTTTACAGGGACACTCACACACAAATAAAATCTCTTTTTCAAAAAGTTGTTTTTCTTGGGGTTGGGGATATAGCTCAGTGACAGAGCTCTTGTCCAGTTTGTGCAAGGCCTTGAATTCCATCTTCAACATTGTGTAAACAAAAAGGGAGCTACATATGTTAGCCTTTAAAAAAACCTGATATTGTCTCTCTTTCTTTCTTTTTTTTCCGAAACAGGGTTTCTCTGTGGCTTTGGAGGCTGTCCTGGAACTAGCTCTCATAGACCAGGCTGGTCTCGAACTCACAGAGATCCACCTGCCTCTGCCTCCTGAGTGCTGGGATTAAAGGCGTGCACCACCTGGCCAATGTTTCTAAAGTTTTCAATTATTTGCTCTGTAGGCTATATGTTTTTAAGTGTGAGTAAAAAAATGACCTTTTCTTTTTCCCTTTATAGAGAAAGTTAAAGGCAGAATGGGAAGAGCAGCAGAGAAAAGAGCGAGAGGAAGAGGAGCAGAAGCAACAGGAGAAGAGAGAAAGAGAGGTGACTTCTATCATAGGAGGATAGAGCCCTGCGTACCTTCTTAGTGTGCACGTGTGCATGTGAAGGGTTTGCGGAATCGGCAGTGGGCATGTCAGGGCTTGGGTTTGGTTTTATTTTTTGCTTGTGCTCTGTTCATTTGGAAAGTGTCAGTTTTTGTTAGAAATACACTAGACTATCTTCCATATGGTTCTCTTCTTTGGGTCGTGCAATGGCAGATTCCTTTACCCAAGTTACCTTACCTTTTGTGTTTGAGATGGGTGAACATTTTCCTTAAGGGATAGATAATCAAAATTTTAAGCTGTGATGTCTGTCTGGCTTCTGTGAACATCCAGCTCTGCCAGTGTACCCTAAAGCAGACATAGATAGTATGTTTATGAACGAATGTGGCTGTGTTCTAGTAAACCATTTCTGTAAACCGGGCGACTGGCCCTGCTTTACACTATGTATCACGCTGTAGCAAGTGTTAACTTTTCTATGGTTCTGTTGTATATGTGTTGACTTCTTCACAGAAGAATAGTATCTTAAATAGTCTCCACACTTAATTCATAAGAGATGTAACGGCTAATGGCATCTCGGCAAGAATTAGTTTAACAGAACCAGGATGTTAGAAATTAAGGAATTAAACAGTTTTGTTATTGAATCTGGTGTTCTGTCTACTTTGTTGTCAAAGCAAATGACAGTCTTTTAAGAAATCCTAGGGGACATTCTCTTTGAGAAACCGTGCCCACTCTAGGACATGTATATGCTACTGTCCCTTTCTTACATGTTTCTCTCCTTGTCTTTAATGCTAATGCTTAAATCTGTGTTAAAAACCCTTTCCTTAATAATCCCCATCATTGCTTCAAAAAAAAAGAAATTCTGTAATGTATATGTATATTTCATGTACATTTTTTTGGGATTCTCTTTACAAGATTGATCTGTTTTCCTGCTGGTCTTCAACAGTGTATTGATTTCAAATATAACACAGCTCATCTTGCCTTGACTGATTCATGACAATATTCTTTATTCTTTTTTTTCTTTAGCATCACCCAATTTGAACGGCATGACATTTCCATAGTCACTCATCTTAGAATGAGGGGGAGATAAATGTGTTTACACTTTAGCCGTGGAAAGGTAGCAGCATTCTCTACAACCAGTTTTGTGCCTCAGGTGGCATCTTCAATGCAGGTTTTGGCACCCTTGTTTGAGCACTGCCTTCCAGATGAGGCAATATCCAAATGGGGATATCAGGGGTACAACAATTGTTAGAATTGTCGGTTCTTTACAGAGATGAATCAATTCCTGTTTTAACAGGAGAATATTCTTCTACTTTCAGGGATCAGGTAAAAGTTAAGGCTTCTTCTAAATGCTTTTGTTTTTAAGAAGTGGATAAAATGAAATCCATTCTAAGCATGTATAAAGGAATATGCAATGTGTGTTTTTTTTATGTGCTTGACCCCTCGTGGGTGGACAGAGACAAAGTGAAAAGCACAGTCTCAACTTGAGTATCTTCTAGAAGGGAGGGCAGAGGGAAAGTCAGGAAAACACATCATATATTATGAATGTTAGGCTCTATAAAGAAATAAAGGAGAGTGCTCTGAGAGAATGATGGGGATCAAGATACTTATTTGGATTACCTGGCCAAGGAAATCTCTGAGGAGGTGGTGTTTGATATAATTATCACTCGAGTGTAGGGATATTGGGAGGAAGGATCCTGGTGGTACCTGGAACTTAGAGGTCACGGGAGACTAGGGAAAGGGCATGGGAGAAAGTAGGGAGGATCAGAAGGGGCAGGCCATGCAGAGACTCTTAGGTCTTTATTTTTTTCATTGAAAATACATTCTTTTCTCAAAAATACGCCTTGGCCACAGCTTCCCTCCCTCCACTCCCCCTCCATTTCTTCTTCAGAAAAGAACAGGCCTCTAAGAGACAAGAGTCATACAGGGCAATACAATATACAATAAGACAGAGCAAAAGACCTCATCCAGGTAACCCAATGGGAGGAAAAGAGTCCTAGGAGCAGGCAAAAGAGTCAGAGGTACATCTGCTCCCACTGTTGGGAGTCCCACATACACATCAAGTTAACAGCCATAACATGCACAGAAGCCCTGGTGACGACCTGTGCAGGCCCTGTGTTTGCTGCTTCAGTCTGTGTATGCCCAGGTTGTGTGAGCCCAGATTACTGTGTTGGTGTTGCACTCTGTGGGATTTGCTAGGGAGCCTGAGGCAGGAGGATCAGGAGTCTCTTAGATTTAAAGAAGTTTAGTTTTATTTACCATATGGTGATGAGTTTTTAAACAAGAGTGACTTCATCCTGTGAGAAATGTTACCTCCAACAGATCATCCTAATTATTCTACAAAGATCATGGGCCAGAGAGGAAATAGGATGACCGACTACAATCTGGATAGGAGATGATGGTGATTTGGATGGGGGCAGAGCTTCAAACAGATGCACACACAGTTGACAGAACTCTAGGTAGCAAATTTCATGGGAGGAAGAAGGAAAAAGAAGGGAATGGAAATTGTTCTTAGGTGTTGTTTTTGTTTGCTGTGTTGCTTTTTTTTTAAAAAATGGGAATGGCAGCGCCTGTTACTGAGGATAATTAAGTTTGGATGATGAGGGTGAGCGAATGGAGATCAAATGTTCCATTTGGAGGGGGGTGAGTTATAGTTTATTGTCAAAAGTAAAACATTGAGTTTGATCTCCATCTCTTAGCCAAAACCAAACCCAAAAGAACCTGTTTTGATTACATCAAGCAGCAAAGACTTTTTTTTTTGGTTTTGGTTTTGTTTTTTTCGAGACAGGGTTTCTCTATGTAACAGTCCTGGCTGTCCTGGAACTCACCGTGTGGACCAGACTGGCCTTGAACTCAGAGATCCACCTGCCTCTGCTTTCCAAATGCTGGGATTAAAGGTGTGGGCCACCATGTTTGACTAAACCAATGATTTTTTTGTTTTGTTTTTTGTTTTTGCGAGACAGGGTTTCTCTGTATTGTTTTGGAGGCTTTGGGTCCAGCCCAGCCTCGAACTCACAGAGATTCTCCTGCCTCTGCCTCCTGAGTGCTGGGATTAAAGGCGTGTGCCACCACCACCCGGCTAAACCAATGATTTTTAAGTTGCCAGGTCCAGGTAGATTTACCAAGTAAGCATCTAAACTCAGTCATATGTATGGTTTTAAGGGACTAAGGTACCTAACTATGTATTTAAATCCAACTAGTTAGAGATTTATTGCTAACTTGTTGGATTTCCTTTATCTTACTGAAGGTTTAAAATTTCTCCTAAATCCTTACTATTCATCATGTCATGTTTTTGCTTCTGTTAAATATTTGTGATATCTAACCTAACTTTTAAAAGATAGTTATTAATATCTCAAGAACTAGAACGTGGTATTTATGTATAGATATGTTATTGAAGCTATTATGACTTAAATATTTGCAATGTGCTCTATTCAAATTTTGTGTTTGAATAAAAATTCTAAGCTATATATCTTTTGAAAGCTTTTTAGAAGATATATGCTTAGAAAGGAAATCAGAATCAGAAGCCTTTTGTATGTGTGTTGTCATATATGAGATTAGTAACTAGAGAAACCAGACATGACTTATCTGACATCCTGGTTTTCATTAGTCCTATGTTTGCACCACTTATAGGAAGCTGTGCAGAAGATGCTGGATCAGGCTGAAAATGAGGTATTTTCAAAACCTTTCATTAAGACTTTGAGATAGGTAGAGGTGGCATATTCCAGTCATCCTAGCCCTGGGGAGGCTGAAGCAGGAGCCTGGGCTACATAGGGAGATACTGCCTTAAAAAATTGAGATCAATTGATATTTCATTAGGAACAATAGTTCCAATACCATGAGTTTTGTGTTAGGTTGTTTTGATTACTTCTGGATACCTGGAATCACTTCTGTAACCATTTAGTTATATAACAACAGAAGACAATTGATGGTATTGAATTACCCCATGGACTATGCTTGTATCAAGTTCTTGAAAATGTATGTGCATCACATACTACTGGCCCCAAATGATTGGTTCACCCACCTTGATTCATAGTAACTTGTACTTCTTTCTGGTGGCTCCCTGTGTCCATGGACCCTTTCAGACTAGATGGATAGAAGGAAGACCTTCGTGACTACATCTGGTAACATTAAGTAATCCCCAATCAAGGAAAATTGGGAGCCAAGAGAGAAGTACAGCTCATATTTATGAACAATTACCTATAAGGTCTTGATTCCTTATTGTAATTTAACTATGCATGTCTATATATGAAAGCATTTGTGTTCTAGATTAAAATATTGGACTATTTGGGCAAACAGTCTTTCATGGGATTTTACATAACTAGTAAAGTCGTGGTTATTTTTAACAGTTGGAAAATGGTGGCACTTGGCAGAACCCAGAACCGCCCACGGATATAAGAGTACTGGAGAAAGATCGAGCCAATTGTCCATTCTACAGTAAAACGGGAGCTTGCAGATTTGGCGATAGGTAATGAATTTTGCTTTGTGTCAGAATGAAATGATGGAGTGTGTCGGGGTTTTGGAAGAGGCATAGGCTTCAGTGTGAAATTTTCCATCATCAGGTATGTGGTGCTTCCTTGCCCTGCTCACTAGATAGGTTTAACTGAGTGAATCCTTTGCATTCCATAGACATAGGGAAATCTTTTTGTTTCTTTTTTCTTTCTAATTGAAAAAATGTTTTTCATGTAATACATTCTGATCATGGTTTCCCCTCCCAAAACTCCTCCTAGATCTTTCCCCACCTCCCCATCCACTAGAATCCATACCCTTTCCTTCTCTCTCATTAGAAAACAGACAGAAGGGC
Organism: Mesocricetus auratus; assembly: GCF_017639785.1. NCBI lineage: Eukaryota > Metazoa > Chordata > Mammalia > Rodentia > Cricetidae > Mesocricetus > Mesocricetus auratus. The sequence goes on from NW_024429188.1 coordinate 17,038,418, forward strand.
TGGAGAAATGACTCAGCCGATAAAGGTTAGGCTCACAACCAAAAATATAAGAAAACAGACAGACATCTAAATGATAAGTAAAAAACACACCAGAATAGGATAAAATAAACAGAAAAAGAGCCAATGAAAAATACAGATACAGATGTAGAGACACACATACATACTCTCACACAGAGAAATCCCATAAAAACATAAAACCAGAAACCATAATATATAAACAAAAGACCTGTAAATTAAAAAAAATGCCTAGACAAAACATTGCTAGACAAAAAAACTCCCAAAATGCCACTGAATTTGTTTTGTGTTGGCTATCTACTGCTGGACATGGGGCCTGCCTTTAAGTATGGCTTGAATGCCCAAGTGAGACTTAAGGAAGACCATTTGCTTGTTGGTTTCTTCTGTGCTCCTGTGAGTCTGAGGACAACTTGGCAACTTGGATGGGGTAAATTACATGTCAGAAGTGATTTGGGTAGCCAGAAATATCTTTTCAAGGGTAAGTTTGCCATGGCTATAGGGACATTTGTGAAAGACAAGATTGTACCAAGTAAAGGAATAGGTTTTGTTTTTCTTTTTCGAGACTGGGTTTCTCTGTGTAGCCAGGCTGACCTTGAACTCACAGAGACCCACCTGCCTCTGCCTCCAGAGTGCTGGATTAAAGGTGTGAACCAGCTCCACCTGGCAGGAATAGGCTTTGAATATTCAATGCTGTTGGTCAATATCCTCAGACATAGGAACAGACTCTGGGTTCAGAACTGGCTTTTGTGGGCAGTGGGAAAGTTAACTCTCTAGGTCTTTACTCCTTCATCTATGAATGAAGGTGAAACAGTAGCACCCTTTTGAGGACACAGTGACACTCCTTAAATGGGATGAACATGGGGAACACATAGGGCTGCACAAATGGCTCATGAATTTTTGTTTTTCCTTATTTTTGTTGTTACTGTTGCCATTTTCTGGTATAGTCATGCTTCTCGCCCTACTTTTTTTAAGGTAAGATACATAGAAACATAATATTGATGTCTTCAGTCGTTTAGCAAATAGTTGAAACCTACTATATGCCAGGTAATGATGATGTTTTGTAGTACGACTTTCTGTAGAAGTCAAAGTAAGCAAATGCTTTCTAATGGTAAGCAAATCTGTCTGAGGTGGAGTCTAACTTCTGTGTACCCATTCTGTGGTAAAGAAGGTATAATTTGAACCTTTGTTTTTCTTTTCTTTTTGGGGGGGCTCACTGTGTAACTGGCTTGGAACTCATAGAGATCCATCTTCCTCTGCCTTCTGAATGCTGAAATTAAAGGTGTGCGTCGTCACACCTGGTAATCATTTAGTTTCTTGAGACAGTGTCATGGCGCCCAGGCTGGGTTTCAACTCTCTTTTTAGCCTAGATTGGCTTTGGACTACTGCTCATCCTGCCACCACCTCCTAACTGCTGAGATTACAGTTGTGCGCCACCATGCCCAGCTTATTTTTTATTTCTCAACCATAATAGTTTTGGACTGGAGAGATGGCTTGGCAGTTAGAAGCATGTACTTGCTCTTTCCAAGGACCTGGGTTCCGTTCCCAGAACCCACATCAGGCAGCTCATAATGAACTGTGACTCGAGCTCTAGGGGATCTGACCCTGTTCTTTGACTTTGGCAGGCACCTGTATTCAGGCATATCCTCCCAACAAGTACACATAGATACCATTAAAGTCTTTTTCACAATTAAAAGACAGTAGTAGTTCTCAACCTTGGATACATGATAGAATCATGGAAAAAGGGAAAAGGCTAAACAAAATCAATCTCACCTCAAATTGAGTAATTCTGGATTTCAGAGGCTGAAGTAATTCTAGTTTTGTGATGCCTTCAGGTATTAGATTTGATGGTGGAATTGTGGGTGGCCAGAATGTCTGTGAAAGGACTTGACGTCTGGTAAGCAGTAGAAAGGCTTCTTTTGAGGAGCTGTGAAACTGAGGGAAGGAGGCTACATTCCTTTGGTACCTTTAGAAACATTTTGTCTGAGACAAAATTCAGTCTCAAGAAGAAATAGTAAAATATGATCTGCCTAAGAGCCAGTGAGATGGCTCAGTGGGTAAAGGCGCATGCTGCAAAGTCTGGTGACCTGAATTTGATCCCTGATCTACATGCTGAAAGGAGATAACTGACTCCTACTATGGTGCTCTGACTTTCACACTTGTGCTGTGGCATGGCTGCAACCACACACAAAATAAATAATGATCTGTATAAAACACCTCCCACTAAAGAAAGATGTTGGACAGATGGCCTTCCAGTGATAAATGAGCCTTAATTTTAGTTCATATTTGCATGGGTAGTTGAGCCAAGCTGCCTTTAAGGTTTTCCAGCTGCTCCTATTTATGATGCGTCTCTAATTTCCTTGAAATTTAAGACCTGTGGAAGCCAGATTCAGGAGTTCTATTGGTTGTGAGAGGACAGGCATATTAAATAGTTTTATGAACACTGAACAGGTAATTCCTTGTGGAAAATGGAGTAGCCTGCCAGATGCCATGTATGACAGGCATTCAAAAATAAATAAATACAATCAGATTGTGACCATTTCTTTTTTTATTGTTTCATGAGACAGAGTATCTCTGTAGCTGTGGAGCCTGTCCTAGAACTCAATCTGTAGCTCAGGCTGACTTTGAACTCACAGAGATCTACCTGCCTCTGCCTCCCGAGTGCTGGGATTAAAGCTTGAGCCACCACTGCCTGACTTGTGACCATTTCTTATCATTGTCATAGGCATATGAGACTTTACCATCATAACTATCAAAGTGTGTGAAGAACTTGGCTGTTTGCATTGTTCAAGTAACGAGCTTGAAATTAGTGGTTATAAAAGCCAACACTGTCCTTTCAGACAAATAGACTGTTCTGTTTCCCTTTTCTGGAGAGATTGGATCACTTGCTCCAAATAACACAGCTGGATCATCTCTATTAAGGTTTGTCAGATACCAGAGAAACACCTCTCTTTCTTTCCTTTAAAAAATGAAGTCTATAATCCAGGTCGAACTGAGTAGCTAGGATTATAGACATATAAATAGCATGCCAGGCAGAGTAACACTACTTAACCTAAGCATTTCTTTGGATTCTTGCTTCTGTTTGTTAAACCTTTTAGTTATAGGTTTTTTAAAATTCTTTGACAATTTCATACATATCTATACTGTATTTTGGTCATGTTCACCTTTACCATCTAACCCTGCTTCCATTCCCTCTGGATCCTTTTTCCAATACATCCTCCTTCTGTTTTCATGTCTTTTTTAAACAGTCCACTGAGTATAATTAGTGTTGCTTGCATGTGCAAGGTTATTTCCTGGGCCATTAGCAACTTAACCAATAACTCTATCCCGGAAGTCCCCCAACCCTAGCAGCTGTTGACTGCTAGGGACAAGGTCTTAAGTACCTCACCCCTATCAATGCTAGAATGTTGATGGGCTTGATTTTATGCAGGCCTTGTGTCTTAGTGTTTTATTGCTGTGACAGACCAAGACCAAGCCAAGACAACTCTTATAAAAGAAAGCATTTAATTGGGGGCTTGCTTAAAATTTCAAAGAGTTATTAGTCCATTATCATCATGGTGGAAAGCAGTCAGACATGGTGATGGAGTAGTAGTCAAGTGCTTTATATCCTAATCCAGAGGCCATAAGGGTGAGGGGAAGACAGATGGACAGATGGCTGGGCCTCGTGTGGGCTTTTGAACCCTCAAAGCCCATCCTGAGTGACACACCTCCTTCAACAAGGCCACACCTCCTAATCCTTCCCTAAACAGTCTATCAACTAGTCCCTGTATATAAATATATGAGCCTACGGGGTCCATTCTCATTCAAGCTACCACATCTTGCAACCTTAGCTTCGTGGCATTCATGAATCATAGATGCTTTGAGTTCATGAATGTAGCGGCCATGCTGCATCCAGGAAACAGTGTTTTACAACATTCAATCCCATCCACCACCTCTTACAATTTTTCATTCCTCTTGTGATGTTCCAGGGACCTTGGAGCAGTTTAGAGGTGAACATTCAACAGGCACTTTTTCTCAACACTTTGACTAGTTATTAACCACTACAAAAAGAAGTTTCTCTGATTAAGGTTGGGTGCTAGGCTATGGGAGACACCTTAATTACAATTTGTTGTTTTGCAACAGGGTGTTTAGTCTAGTCCAGGGTGGCCTAGACCTCACTATATAGACCACGATGGCCACTGTCCAGACAAGGGCCATTGTATCCCTCTGTCCCTTGCAGTATTCCCCACTCTATAAATTTCTTCCTAAGTTTTTCTTTCCCTAAGTTTGTCTTACTGATTTTTTTTGTTGTTTTGCTTGGATTTTGAGACAGGGTTTCTCTGTGTAGCCTTGGCTGTCCGGAACTCAACAGACCAGGCTGCCTTCCAAGTGCTGGGGATTAAAGGCGTGTGCCGCCACTGCCCTGTCTTACTGATATTTAATTAGAACCCAAAGAAGGAAATATTTAGGACTTTGAACTGTGTGACTCCTCTCATCAGCGCACTTCAGGAGAAAGCAGTAAATAAGAAAGTAAACTCATATATTTGATTTTTTAAAAATTACTCTGGAATAGCCTATCCAGCTTAGCCTTGGTTCGTTTTAAACTATGAAAAGAAATGATTCTTCACAGTTATTAGGTACCTTCAGTGAATAAAAATTAAGTTATATTTATTATACTCTATAATGAGCACATGTCAGATTAACCAGATCTCTAGGGTCAGGCTCTTCTCAGTCACATGACTTGAGAGGTGTGCTTCTTTAGGTTTCAGCTGCCTTTGTGTTTTGTTGACTGACTCTTGTTGCTGTGGTAAAATATCCAGCAATTTAAGAGAGAAAGGGTTTATCTGGCTCACAATTCCAGTTTACAGTCCATCATTGTGGGGAAACCATGGTGGAAGGAACTTGAAGCAGCTAGTCACGTTACTTACTGCCAATGCAAAAGCAGAGAGCTTGCATGCTTAGGCGCAGTTTGACCTCTCCATTTTGGGAATAGGCCTACCCATGATTAAAATGGGTTTCTCCAAATCAATTAGAGTATCAAGGCAATCCCTCACTGACCTTCTCAGAGGATAGCTTTACTCTAGATAGTCCCTCATTAGAACTCCTTCTCGGTTGATTCTAGATGGTCAAGTTGAAAATGAACACTAACTATCACACTTGGCAAAGTAAGAAAATAATAGTACCGCTGGGCGGTGGTGTTGCACACCTTTAATCCCAGCACTCGGGAGGCAGAGGCAGGCGGATCTCTGTTGAGTTCGAGGCTGGGCTGGACCGACAGCCTCCAAAACAATACAGAGAAACCCTGTCTCGTAAAACAAAACAAAACAAAACAAAAAGAAAATAATAGTACCATCTGTCCCACCAGGTTGTTAAGGATCAGAGTGGAAAAAATATTTTAAACAACATGAAAACTTTAAAATGCTATATGTAGATAAGATGGCAATATTTGAGTAAATCGAAAGTTTTAGATTACCCTATTGTCTCTTTAGAAAATTGAATTTTAAAATTATTTTATGTATTTATTTTTGAGGGACTGTCTCACCTTGGAACAATGGCTGGCATGGCACTTGCTATGTAGAACTATGTAGAACAGTTTGACCTAGAACTCAGAGATTCGCCTGCCTCTGCTTTCATGAGTGTTGGGATTAAAAGTGTTCACTACCATGTTCATCTTAAAATTTTTTATTATTATTTTGTGTGTGTGTGTGTGACAGAGAGAGGGGGGGAGGAGGGAGGGAGGGAGAGAGGGGGAGGGAGGGAGGAAGGGAAGGAGGAAAGAAGGGAGAAAAGAATATGTAAAAGTAGATCCAGGGATCAAATCAGATCACCCGACTTACTTATGCAGCAAGTGCTTTTACCCACTGAGCTGTCTCACAGCTCCAGATTACTGTATTCCCTAAGCATGCAAATCAGTTGAAAATTGTGTACAATCAAAATTACATTGCCAATTCTCACCTTGAGTCTCCATTGCAGCATCTTATTATTCCCGCTACTGCAATTGGTCACACTATTGGGCCTTCTTTCCCTGTGGCTCAACATGGAGAAATCTTTCTGAATATATTCAAAGGCTCCTGAATGGTGTATGACCTTGCAAACCATTCCCACATTTGTGTTTTAATGAGAAACAGTCAATTTTAGGACAGTTTTTGTGTGTGTGTGTGTGTGCTGTGACTGGGCATCTAATCAGTGTTCATTATCTTAGTTAAGTTTAAACAACCACATTATTTGATTCTTGATCTCGGAGTTTTTGGTAAGCTTTTCATGCGTGATTTTTAGTTCTTGGACAAATGAATTTGCTTGCTTTCTCCAGGTGCTCACGTAAACACAACTTCCCTACATCAAGTCCCACCTTGCTTATTAAGAGCATGTTTACCACGTTTGGAATGGAACAGTGCAGGAGGGATGACTATGACCCCGATTCAAGCCTAGAATACAGTGAAGAAGAGACCTATCAGCAGTTCCTAGACTTCTATCACGATGTCCTGCCCGAGTTCAAGAACGTGGGAAAAGTGGTCCAGTTTAAGGTGCGCACAGGCTGGGGGGGGATCAGACACACCTTTCCATGAAATATAGGATACAGGGGCAGAGCATGAACTCAGGCTGTTCACCTGGGTGGAGTCATGTGCCAGTACATGCCTGGTCTGGGGTTGAGCATGCCAGCACTTGGTAAACGTCACTCAGTTCTCTTCCCTTCTACCTCCACTCTGGCCAATGCCATGTAGATACCATAGGGAATCATAAGCATGTGTTAGCATGTTTTTGGAATGCTAGGGCCTGGGTTGAAAAGGACCCTTATTCAATGTCTTTGTGCTGCAACTGTTTCCAGTTGACTTCATTGTCAGGCCTGCTGTATCTAGCTATCTAAGCCTTCACTTAGCCACTGTCTGTGATGGACATGGTTCCTGTCCTTCTCACTTCCAGTACCTCACCCAGACAATGGTATATATATTGTCATTCAATTTCACTCCCTGAGTAAGGTGAGATGTGGCCACTGCTGTTCCTGGGACTTACTGGGTGAATCCCAATCTGTAGGCTTCTTGCTTGTCTGTGATTTGATCATATCTGAGCTCTGAATTACATTGTTATATGAGGACAAGGGAAATGTCCCTGATTTTGGAGAAAAGTAGGAATAAAGTTGTAGGGTTTTTTTTCTTGCTGTCAGAAATGAAATTATAGAGTTGGAGTAACCAAGCACCATAGATATAAGAAATCTGAGATTAAAATTTGTTTTCTGTGGTGATACATTATTTATGATTTATTAAAGCTTGCCTGATGGTAAGAGAAGCAAAGCAGCTAGCCACTAACTCTACCTCAGACCAAAATGGATGATGCTGTCTGCATGCAGCCTCAGAGTGCACTGCTCTCCACCAAACCACACACTGCTACCCTCTAAGATCCTGTCTCCTCTCCCTTATATTCCTCTCTCCACTCAGCCATGTCACTCCTGTCTCCACCTCCCTACTGCTATGGTTAAAGGTGTGTATCAGTATTGCTTGACTCTATGGCTTATGGCTAGCTTTGCTTTCTGTACCCTCAGGCAAGCGTTAATAAATCATAAATATATATAACCACAGCTTTCCAGATTTAAAATATATTCTTTAAAATTTGTTTTCCAAAGAAGGAGAAATAGAACATAGTGTTATAAAGAGATAAAGGGGAAACTAGGATATGGGGTAAATGGGGGAAGGAAGTAGGCTTTTTTAAAAAAATAAAACTTAAATTAATAAAAGAAATAAAAATCTGTTTTCCTTTTGGGCTGGCAAGATGCCTCAGTGAGTAAAGGCACTTGCCACCAAGCCTGACAACCCAAGTTCAATCTTTTTTTTTTTTTTTTTTGGTTTTTCGAGACAGGGTTTCTCTGTATTGTTTTGGAGGCTGTCCTGGAACTTGCTCTGTAGACCAGGCTGGCCTTGAACTCACAGAGATCCGCCTGCCTCTGCCTTCCGAGTGCTGGGATTAAAGGCGTGCACCACCAACACCCGGCCCCCAGTTCAATCTTAAGACCTACATGGTGTTAGGAGAGAACTGACTCTTGCAAAGTTGACCTACACAGTCACATTGTGACGTGAGCATGGCATTCACATAAAGAAGTGTAGAACAAATTAAAAATTTTCTCAAAACTTTATTTCTGTGGCATATCCTTCCTGCTCACTTCTAAGAGCATACAATAAAGTGGAAGTATGTGCTCATGTCTGCATTGTTCTACATGGAAGCAAGGCCCAGCCACGGAGGCGCTGTGTCTGCTCTTCAGATGTCCCTTTATCTCTGTGTGCCTCTTCCTTATCTCAATAGTGAGATTTGTGGTTTCCCTCATAGGGCTCCTGGATCCTACCACTTCTATGAAGTGGTAACGATGAAGCGTTTTTAGAACTCCAGATGGTAGCTCAGTCATAGAGTGCTTACCTCGCATGTACAAGGCTCTGGCTTCTGTCCCCAGCACAGTGGGGTAGGTAGGCATGGTGGGTTTCAAGGTTAGTGGAAGTTGTATTATTACGTGTAGCAGGCTGTATCTACTTACCACAACTTTTTTTTTCTAGAAAGCAAACAGGATGATAGGGTTTATGCTAACCACATTGACAGTTGCTACCAATGAAAAGAAAGCTGTTTAGTTAATTTGTGCTACAGAAATGATCACAACATCGAATTCATTATAGAAAATCAGTAGATCTTTAGGAACCATGCGTCTAAATTATTAATATTGTTGCCATTACGTGGTTCTGAGGATTGAACCTAAGGCCTTTTACATGCTGGGAAAAGTGCTGTACCACTTTTTATTTTTGCAGCTCAGACTGGCCTAGAACTTGTAGTAGTCCTCCTGCCTCCACCTCCCTATTACTGGGATTTTAGGCATGTGCCACCAAGCTTGACTAAGATTAAATGAATTTTAAGGTCCCTAGGCATGGTTGACATGAACTCCTAAGGCCATTTATCCTTCTTTCTAAAGATGGTATTATAGAATAGGATCCTGTTGATGTTCTAATAACAACACCCTAAATTAAACATTGTAGCTTTATTTTGAAGATAAAAGCTAAACACTATTAGGAATATTTTTTCCTTGGTTTTTCAAAACAGGGTATCGTTATGTAGTCTGTAGACCAGGCTGGCCTTGAACTCACAGAGATCCACCTGCCTCTGCCTTCTGAGTGCTGTGATTTTTGTGTTGAGCCACACTCATAACTGTTGACATGTGGCTCATGGGAGGCTATGTGTTAGACACACCTGAATTAGTATACATGTACATAATTATTATATGTACCATTTTGGCTAGCAGATATTTATGTATATGATATTTTTATTTTCTGGCACATATGTATGTATATCTATATAAGTACATGTGTCTGTAAAAGTCTACACACATAATATACATGTATATTCCAAACAGAAGCGTCCTGCCCCCCATATAACAAGTGCTCTTAACTGCTGAGTCATCTCTCCAACCTTGTACTCTGTTTTTATATAGCTATGAAGCATTTCATACATTTAGGGTTTAAAAACGGCAGACAAGGATCACCAGAGATTAGGCATTTGAGGTCTGCAATGTTGATAGGTGCTTAGCTATGCCTTGACTTGATAAGAAAGTTTGCTAGCCTATTGTGGACTCTCTGGGGGACTATTAGCCGGGAAAAAAATGCATTTGATGATTGGCTTCTTTTGAAAACTTTTTTTCTTTTAGTGACAGCATTCTTTGTTCCTTAGGTCAGCTGCAACTTGGAACCTCATCTGAGGGGCAATGTGTATGTTCAGTACCAGTCGTAAGTATTGTGAACATACATGCATCTTCATGGTTCATCATAGTTACGGTATTGTGTTTCTTTGTCACTGGATATGTAGCTTTCCTATGCATGAGACTTTTCAAAACGTCAATATGAAGAGCTCATGGAGAAACAGCAAGATTGAAAATAATATACTTTTTCATACAAACTGAAAAAGGCCTAATTAGAATAGCGTAGAAAATATCTATCCAAGATACAGGGGGTTAAAGCTCCAAACAGTGTGCATTTGACCAGCTAGCAATGTAGTTCCTGTATCATTTCTGCATGTATTGCCATTTCTCTAAGTGGTGCCATGGCTAATGGCTTCAGTTAGCTATTGTAATAAGAATAGTAGTCCTAGTTGAGAAAGCATGGGTTCTAACAAAAGGAAACACACTTCTGCAGATTTAGTGGTCCAGTCTTGCAGATTAAGAAACTTTGACTCCAGCCAATTTCCCTATGACAAAAACTTTCAGAAGGTTAATGACAAAGGTCTTTGAATAAACTAGCCTGTGGGAACCTGAATATGATGAAGACTTCCCAGGCAATTCAAGAACTAAACTTGGTAGTCCTACAGTAAATAGACAAGAGGGTTAATTCAGAATAGGTTTGCTCTACCTGTGAGAGTTAAAAGCATAACCTTTGATTTTTGCTTCCAAGGGAAGAAGACTGTCAAGCAGCTTTTTCTCTTTTTAATGGACGATGGTATGCAGGACGACAGCTTCAGTGTGAATTCTGCCCTGTGACCCGTTGGAAAATGGCAATTTGTGGTAAACGCCAATGTAGTGGCACCCCTCCCCCACTGCTGCAATATACAAGGGAATCTTCATAGGAAGAAAGCAATATTTTAAAGGGATGAAGTACAGTTTTTGTCTCATACTACAGATGAGCAGAGTGGTTATATAAAGGACACCACGGTTTAGATCTGTATAGGCCTGTGGGTCACTATATGGATGGAATGAATGACTGAGGTCACAATACATTGGTGACAGAATTGCAGCTTGAATTTGAGTCTTCAGATCCTCAGACCTGGGTTCTGTGTGTGACAATGCAGTGTCTAAACTAAAGATACCCACATATATCCGTGTTGCAGTTTCAAAGGTGTTTTCTATTCGTTGGTTCTCCTCACTTGAGCTGTTCTCTTCAGCCTTGATCCCTAAGGAATCTTCCATCATCAACGCCCCAAACATTACCAGTGGCTGACATTTCCCACATTACTTGAAGTCATGCTCTTGTGCATTTGAGACCGTTTGGTAGGTGTTAAGTTGTACATTGAGTACTCTCAGTTACACTGACTCATCTGAGATCGGCAGCCAAACCAGGAAATGAGTCAGCACTGCAGAGAGTAACCAGCCGCTTTGAAGGCCTCATCATTTTCTGATTGCTAACAGTGTGCTTAGCCAAAGCAGTATGGAAGTTCCCCAGGTGAAGAGACATGAAGCTCTAATTTCTCAGGGGTGTGCTTCTTGTTTTCTCTGCTCTTCCTTCTCAGGTGCTTTTTATCAAGCAAGTCTAAATCTTTAGCAGCCTTCTGTTAAATGCTGCCATTTTAAAAACACATTTATGATGGGCATGCATGATGCCACCTTTGGTTCCAAAACTGGGGTGGGTAAAGACACGAGGATTGTCAGTTCAAGGCCAGCTTGGGCTTGAAATAAATAAACTACTTAATTGATTAATTAATATAACAAATGTCAAAAAGGAGGGGTTAGAGAGATGGCTCAGTGGTTAAGAGCACTTGTTCTTATAGAGGGATTCTGACATCCTCTTCTGAGCTCCATGGGCACCAGGCAAAATGGTGTACATACATAATGCAGGCAAAACACTCATTTACATAAAATAAATAAACCTTAACAAGTTTTAAAATAAAAAAAAATCTGGACAGTGGTGGTGCATACCTTTAAACCCAGCACGTGGGAGACAGAGGCAGGCAGATCTTTGTGAGTTCAAGGCCAGCCTGGTTTACAGAGCGAGTTCCAGGACAGCCAAGGCTACACAGAGAAACCCTGAATACACACATACACACATCCACGCACGCATGCACGCGCACGTACACAATTTTAGAATTCCTCGCTTAGGAAAATGAGAACCAACATTATGCCCTAAGTTTAAGGGTCGGGCAGATGAGCAAGATGACAGGGTACTCTCTATAAGCATTTAGTTTTGTTAGTTCCTCAAGATGTAGTGTGATTCCAGTGATATGCTTGAATACAACTTTGAAACCTCCAAACCAGGAATCTTATTAAAAGCAACAACAACATCAATGACAAAAAATATAAACAGCTTTAGTATCTTTCTCGGGGACTAATAAATTTTTTGTGTCCTTATTATTGACTTTTGGTATATGTTCTTTGGAGAGATCTCTATTTAGATAATTGCCCATTTTAAATCACATTACATCTTGTTATTATTCAGCTATAGAAATTCTTGATAGATTTTATATACCAGTGCCTGATCACAGAGGTCATCTTCAAATACTATTTCATCGTTTTACTTTATTTACCTTCAGCCACAAAGGTTTTCTTTCTTTTTTGTTTTCTCTTTTTTGCATGTCTGTGTTGAGAGACAGGACCTCATGTACCCCAGGCTGTGGACATAAGTGTGCTCTCATACCTGGGTATTAATGTTCTTATGTATAGAACATTGCAGGATCCCACCATCTATGTTGGACCTTCTCCTGACCAGCATATACTTTCAGGAAAATGCGAATATAGGGATTTCAAAATCCAGTTCTTGAATCAGTGGATGATGTAGCCACCATTTGTTCAGTTGCACTCGGCTGACATGAGGCACAGATGCTCTGGTTAGTTAAAACTAGCTTGTACCCTTTTTATGGTACCTTAAGTATTCGAGTGCTCTTGCAATCTTAGGCACCAAATGAGGACATCAATTTATCTACGTCATATACCGTAAGAAACAGTGCAAACTTACCCAGACTTCAGAAATCACCTTCTGATTTCAGAACAAGAATGAAGTGCAGTAATGCACACTGATAATCACTGCCTCTTCACTTGCCCTCACAGGCTTATTTGAAGTACAGCAGTGTCCAAGAGGAAAACACTGCAACTTTCTTCACGTGTTCAGAAATCCCAACAATGAATTTAGGGAAGCCAACAGAGACATCTACCAGTCTCCAGATTGGACTAGCTCCTCCTTCGGTAAGAATTTAGAGAGGAGGGAAAGGACCAGCCACTATGATGAATACTATGGCAGGTCAAGAAGACGGAGGAGCCTGAGTCCAGACCTCTCCTACAAGAGAAACGGTGAGCCCGACAGGAAGAGCAGTAGTAATCACAGGGGGAAGAAGTCTCACAAGCACGCCGCGAAAAGTCGTGAGAGGCGCAGTTCACAAAGCAGAGGAAGAAGAAGGGATCACAGTCCAGGCCCTCGGAGGAGCCGCCGGAGCCGGAGCCGGTGCCGCAGGAGCCGGAGTCGGAGCCACAGCCACAGCCGGACCCGAAGCCGGAGCGGGAGCCGGAGCCGGAGCCGGAGTCGGAGTCGGAGCCGGAGCCGGAGCCGGAGCCGGAGCTCATCAAGGTCCAGGAGTCATGGCAGGAGAAAGTCAGGTAGTCGAGACAAAACTACCCAGAGTCCCAAATCTAAATAAACTTGGTTTTTAAAAAATATTCTGTCTTTTTATGGCAGCTACTCACCTGTATAGTTTGACAAGGCTAGTCAAACATCATGTAAGTAGTACTTTTTGATAAATTGTGTATATAACAACATGAAATTACTTGTAGTCCTAACTTTGAGAGCATCAGTTAACACTGGAGTAATGCTTTAGTATTTTTTCATTTTCGGTATTTCTCTGTCTCTCCTCTCTATGTAAGTGTATCACAAGTACAGAGGTCAGAGAACAGTTTTCAGGATTAATTACAGTGAGATCCAGGAATTGCACTGAGGTCATGAGGCTTTATTCTTGTTAAGTGTCCATTCCATACCCTTTATTTTTGTTCTATGCATATGGGTATTTGGCCTACATGTATTTGTGTGGACCACTTGTGTGCCTAGTGTCCATGGAGGCCAGAAGACAGTGTCTCTTAACAACTGAACCATCTCTCCAGCCTAACACACTTTATTTTTTAACTGAAAGTCACATATTGCTTTAATGTCTTTCACTCAATTGTTTCATTTCATCAATCCTGATTCTTTTGTCCCATAATTCTTTTTACTCACTACATTAATACATCTATGCTTCTTTGACAACATCCCTATTGATAACCCTCCTAGATTTCCTTAATGATTTCTGTACTTTTTGATCAATTTCTTAAAATAAACTATATCAAGAAAGTCTTCCAGGAAGACTACAAAAAAGGTCATCTTACAGCTCCCACAGTGCTAAATTATCTTGATCTTTAACAGTTTGGCAAGTTTTAGGTATTTAAGTGTTTATTTTTCTCACTATTTTTCTACTTAATGGCCATTCTTTTTGTGCTTTTAAAATACTATATTTTTTCTATGAGCAGAAGTTTTTTTTTGTTTGCAAACTTATTTCTTGCTTCAAAGTGTTGAAGTACTCTTCCATATTTCTCTTTCCCCATATTTACAGTTCCTCCTTCACTTGGGGGCTGTCATGGTGCATATCTTGTTTGAATAGTGTATTGTGAAAGTTCTTTATATAGAGGCATTTTGTCATTTCCCAGAAAATGAATTGTCACTATTAGCTCCATGCACTGTTAAAATAGTCATGGTATAATAATCACAGAAGGGTGATGAGCGAAGAGAACTGATTGTAGGATCACGTATATTATCCCTAGCTTTCCCAATAACTCTCCTCTCAGACTTTCAACTGTCATGCTATGGACCACAAAATTCAGTGTCATGTGGTATTTAGCAGTCTGACATTTGAGAATTCATTAAGGATGCATACAAGTCATGTGCAGTAACTTACTCCAGTAATTCTTGCACTGGGGAGGCTGATGCCAGCCAGGGCTAGAATAAGACCCTGCCTCATTTTATTAAAAAAGGCATAAAACGTTGAAAAAGTTTAACAAAATGCAATTTGTTTAAATTCTAAATGCCTGCTTCATACTAAAAACGATGGATTTCTAGATTTACTGGGCTCATTAATGCTGAATAGTTTTAAGTAAATTTGGTATTTTTTAAAAAATACTGATCAAACTTCAGCCAAGACTATGTAAAATTGTTTTGTATGTATGATGCTGGGGCTTCAAACATGGTAGGCAAGGGGGCTACCACTGAGGTATATCCCCAGTCCATGGTCTTAGGATCATGATGGGAAGGGAAAGGAAAGTTGTCTTTTTTGCTTAAGACAACTGATGAAGTGGTGACTTTCCCCTCAGATGTTTGTTGGCCAGTATTGAGTGCCGGGGAAGTTTAGAAAACGCTGACTGGGTGATTACCCTGAAGTGACTTTGAGCTTACATTTACTGTAATAAATGGGTGCCCATGCATGTGTGTGATAAACTCCACATTTCTGACAGGAGCCCACAGGTCTTTTAGGGAACAGCTGCATTCCTCAAAGCCCATGTAAACCTACAGATGTCTGTTTCAACTTAATTTGCTGAGAATCCTTTCCTTGTTCTTAACTATCTTAAGCTTTGAATGAAACAATTTCTATTTGTAGTAGCAGAAGGCCCCATAACCATACTACTACTGTAACTGGAAGTTTTGACTTGTTGCTTACATTAGGCAGCACAGTCAGCAAATTCATCTATTGCATGTGCTAGCACTTCCTCATATGTAGGAGGTGAGGATTCATCATTTGGATATCCAATTATCTGGAGTAATCTGAGTTGCTAAATCAGAAAGTGTCTAAAAGGCAACTGCATCAAGATTTTAAAAGCGGCATTTATTAATGGAAAATAAATGTGTTGTAAGTTCTTGATAGCCTAGAATTAATGTGATTTTTTAAAATGAGCTTGATGTACATGAAATTTCCTACCCTTTTGTCATTTTTGTGTGTGCTTTCAACCACCATCACATTCCAGTGCAGGGGGGTGGACTGTCAGATGGAGAGGGATTGTCAACACTATTGGAAAAAAAAGAACCCTTCCTTCAACAGCTCTGCCTCGTTTGACAGAACATCTGGAAAGAGATAAAAGTACACCACAGTGTTTGTAGAACATTTATTACCATTAATTGGTGATGTGATAAGACAGTGTTCAGGCGGCTCAAAGGTTGTTCACAATCACAGCAAAGCTTACTCCAGCCTAGCACATACAAGGGGAAGTAGAAACCAGGGAGATGTGTTCAGGGATGTGTCAGGATGTATAAAAGTGGTGCCGAGCATTTATATAGCTTGAAAAAATATAGGGCCAACTAATGCCATTTACTTCACTCAACTCTCACTTGGCTATACGAAAGGTATCGTTTAAATTTCCACAAGACTTCTGATGACTGGGCAGTGACATGAAAGGAAAGGGAGCTGCCGTCATGTTTGTAGCAATTCTAGTTGGAAGGAAGCAACAGGAAGCAAAAATGAATTTGGCTTTAACAAGCACCCCAGAAGGAACATTCATGCTTTAGATAATGACTTTATATAATACTTTGTGAAGAGAACAACATACTGTTATGAAGAATACCTGGTAATTAACGGTCCTATTTTGTTTTGGGGCCTTGAAAACAATTAAGTAACTACATGATTATGACCATTAAAACTTCACCTCAGGAGTCACAAGTTCCTTGGCCTTAAAAATTATGTGCTCAAGATTAAGAATGTCTTTGACCTTGTCCCCCTCATTCAGAATACTTAATGAATTTTAGTGTAACATAGCATCATTCCAAGTTTTCTAAAAGCATCGATTCCCTTTGTTTTAATGTATGTTGTATCCAATAAGGGTCTTTGATATCAATGTGGTTGCTTAAATTTTCAATAAACCTTTCATTTGATCTGTGCTGTGTCAATTTCCTTTATTCTTATATATACTGAAATACTACTCTAGTATTTCATCAAACCAGGTTTCACATAATTTGTTTCCTTTTTCAAGTACAGTAGTAAATGTATTTTGCCAGATTGTTGGATATACATGAATATAGACATATCATTTTGATATATGGTCATAATTAAAATGTCCAGAAATGGTATGTTACTTTTTCTACATCTTTCTAATTCATATTTATGTCCCTTAATTTATCATTTGATTAACCAAAATTCCCTTTAAAAAATTGGGTAGGCCTGAATGAAGCAGCTTAGCAAGACAGTAATACTGACAAGACATCATCTTACACCATTAGCTAACATGGACATGAGAGGCAGTGACCATCTACAGTATGTGAAATGCCACAAGAAGTCATCAGCAAGGGAGGACAGTTATGTCAGTCCAATTTCTTCAAGAACACTACGTGGGGTTTCAGCTTCCTGTGGAGGAAAAATGTGAGACTCTGGTAAGCAGAAACAGGGAGATATACTTAAGAATATGAAAAGCTCACATGAAGGGGCTCATTTTTAGAATAAAGAAGGCAATTTGGGGTCACAGGAGCAATCTAGTGATAGCCAATGGTTTTCAAAGATTTGTGCTTAAAACACAGAAGAATGTTTTCAGCATTTACTAAATACCTAATTACTGACCCATGTGCCAGGCACCATTGGTATTACACAAAAAGCAATCAAGCCCATTGTAAACTGACTAGCAATGTATGAAATTATATACAGAAAATATTATCTAAAACATTAAAATTCAAAATGTCTTCCAAAAAGGAAGCCCCTTCCCCGCAAGTTCTAATGGGTCATCTAACACTTTCAATGTTTCGTCTTGTCACAACTTATCTAAAGAAAATGTCTTGTGTAGTTTTCCCTTAACTGTCCACTGCAATGCTTTAGACACAGACCCCATCCCAGACCTCCATTGGGCAACCACTGGCACTGGTGAAGGTGTCATACACTATGGAAACACTATGGAAAAAAAAGGCTTTTTCGTCTTAATGCAAGAATGAATATTTGTTTTTAAATGTCAAAGCCAAATCTGCCAAATCTAAAAAAGGTATTTTAAAATTTTCCAAACCGGTCAATTTTGTACACTGCAAAAATTTAAAAAGGGCCATATAGGTCAGCTATTACTAGCAATTTTGTAATTAGAAAGCAACATTGTTACTTTAATAGATGAAAACAATTTAAGGTTTTGTTATCGGATAATAAACTTACTTTTGCATCCTAATCAGGAGACAGCACAAAACAAGGAAAAGAAAAATTATATTACATCAGGAATCCTTAGAATGTTAGGCAGAATGGTAGGAAATTCACTATATTGTGTAATCTTAAATGACTTAAAACCTGTTGTTTCCATATTTGGGAAACAAAAATAGTAGTACTTACCTTTATGTGCTGATATTGAGTTTAAGGCTCAATGCCTGATTTAAAGAAAGCATTTCAAAAAAATATTAGCTGATAGTCACACAACTAAAATCTAAATGAAGGGATTTAGCATTTAGTACTAAATAGTACAGCCAAAAACGTTCATAGAATGTCTGTTAATATGCTTGTCTAGTAATGAAAAATGGGTGAAAATTAGCTTTAGTGAAAAAGGGACATTTTTTTCAAAAGGTAGTATAATCTATGAGTACACTTGCCCCCACCCCCCATTGATACTTCAATCTAACCAGGTTAAAGATCTACGATGGAGGGGAAAAGAAAAAGGTAAACATTGCCATAAGAATAAATAGGAATGTGGGAAACTGTATGGGATCAAAAGGTCCAGATTTTGTTATTAATGGCAAAGAATGGAAAAACAAAAAACAGGCTTGCTAACCAATGAGAGACTAAAGGCCTATGAACCATCCAATATAAAATTTCTTTGGAATCTAACAAATTATAAGAAGGCACTTATTCCCCTTTGATAATTAGAAAAAGCTGAGCCAGGCATAAAACAAAATTACTGTCCATTTTGTTTGGTGTGGCAATGATCTGTTAGGAATACATACTGAAACATTAAAGATGAAATGACAGCTTATCTAGGACACAGTGGATATGAAGTTGATAACTGTTGATGTTCAATGATGTATGAATGAATGCTCTGTATGGGATACTGTTATCTAGATGTTTTCATGATAGTTTTTAAAGGCAGTCTAATAATAATAGTGATAGATGCCTATCTCTAATGCTTAAAATGTTTGCCTTTCTTTAACTATTAAGTATTACATAGGGCCTGGAGAGATGGCACAGCAGTTAAGAGCACTGGCTGCTCTTCCAGATGGTCCGGAGTTCAATTCCCAGCAACCACCTGGTGGCTCACAACCACCTGTAATGAGATCTGCTGCTCTCTTCTGGCCTGCAGACATACATGCAGGCAGAACACTGTGCACATAATAAATAAATAAATCTTTTTTAAAAAGTACTATACAGTGACATCTGAATTACTTAAACTATTTCATACTATAGGCTCAGAAATGGTTGAAATGGTGAATTCAATGTTAATTTTTAAAAATCACAATTTTAAAAATTACCTGGAAAAATGAAAATATAAAATGTTATTTTATCAGAATGGATGGAGTAGAAAAAAGTCCTTCCCATGAGGCAAAGTACATGTGAATTTAAAGGTTATTTCCATTTAATACTGACTCATTTTAAAACTTCATGTAACCTGTAGTGTGTTAGTATGTTAAAGGATCCCTACACTGAATTCTGGCCAGTTTATATTCTCAGTCTAGATAAAAATGTCCCATACCTATTCCCTAGATGATCAAATTTCTCTGGGGTGCTCACTGCCTGTGGTCTGAAGAGTATCATGTTGCTTTCTGAATAGGCATTATTTAAAACATATGTCCCTCTAAAAGGCGTAATTTACACATTTTATTTTATTCCTTTAAGTCTGGATAAGTTGAGTATTTTTATAAGCTGTTTATTAAACAAAATGTAATTTTTACAAGTACACACTGAAATTGTAGCTAAAAATTATTTAGGGAAATGATTAAGATATAATGGTTGGCTGGGCGGTGGTGGCGCACGCCTTTAATCCCAGCACTCGGGAGGCAGAGGCAGGCGGATCTCTGTGAGTTCGAGGCCAGGCTGGACCGACAGCCTCCAAAACAATACAGAGAAACCCTGTCTCGTAAAAACCAAAAAAAAAAAAAAAAGACAGAATGGTTGTTACCAGGGCCTTCATTCAGTGAGAGAGAAATGGGAAGTGGTTGGCTGATGAGTTATGTAATTTCAGTTCTGCAAGATGAAAAAGTTCTGGAGATGTGTTGTACAATATGAATATACTTAGCACTACTGTAGTGATTAAAATGGTGAATTCTATGTTATTTTTAAAAAATCACAATTTAAAAAAATCTGGAAAAATGAAAATATAGAATGTTATTTTATCAAAAAAGATGGAGTAGAAAAAAGTCATTCACATGAGACAAAGTACATGCAATACTTTATTTTAGACATGCAAGAAAAGCTATTTCAGAATCTGCTAATTTAAAGCAAGCAGCTACATACAGGTATCCCCCTCAAAAAAAAAGCGCAACATTTTGTTATAGCTCAGCACACAGCATCCAAAACAAACAGGCATGAGACAATGCATATTTATGCAACATTAAAATCAGATGAACAACATGTAGGGTAGGAGGATGGGAAAAAATGGAAATGAAAGACCAATGTTTTATGACACTTCATATGGTAATGGAGATAGTTGATCTATACAGCTGCCTAATACTACATTTCCTAAAACATTGTCACAGATCTTTCGGTGGGAAACTGGTTTGGGTATTTTTTGGCATATTTAATTTTTGTCTTTTGAGACAAGGACTCCCTAGTAAACGTAGTAACTCATCTTTCTCCTGCCTCAGCCTCCCAAATGCCCAGATGACAGGCATGCACTACCATGTCTCCGAAGTTATTAAGGACAATTTACTTGGGCTTTAAACTCTCTAGATATAAACAAAGAGTTATCTGGTTCTTTTTATAATAAAATATGCTAAGTGTCATTAAAAGCATATTTATGTAAAATTAATATGAAAAGTTTTTAGTATTTCAGAACAAAGTCATAGTTAATACAGCATTGAGTGTTTAGAAGGCTTAATACATTAATTAGGGATCCATTAACTAATAAAAAATGTCTGGATACTGAAAATGAATATCAGAATTTTCATATCATATAAGTGGGCTCAGTATTACTGCTTCAAAAGAGTTGTTACCGAGCAACAGACATTTCAGGAGACTTTGTGACATAGCTTTCTGATAGTTTGTAAAAGGACTGTCTGACACTGCATAAATGTGGCTCAATAAATATTGGCACTACAAAATTTCTGGAAAATTCAATGTTTTAACCTTAGGTCTTATATAATTGTAATTGATTTTTCTTATATTGCTTCAACATACGCTTTCACGTGATACAGTTGAACATATTAGCTCATACAGACCGTAAGATAATCTTAGTGTTAAGTAAAGCTTGGTTTTCTTCAACAATGAACTAAATACTGTGGTGCTGCTAATTTTGCCTGAGTTCTTAACTGTATTTTCTTTGGTAAACATTTGTGATTGCCCAGCCTTTCTGTTATACTCTCATAAGATTAATCATGGATGGTTTACTAACAATAGCTTGTATGAATTTAGAATATTAATCAAAATGTTCACAAGTTGTATTTTCTCAAGAAGAAACAGTAGTAGACAGAAATAAACGATATATCAATATCATATACAGAATGAAAATATAATTAGGAATGTGTACAGAAAAAATACAATCATAAAGGTACTAGGTCTAAGATGCTTTTTATCTTTTTACAGGAGAATTAGTCACCAAGCTGAGGACATTTTCTTTCATAAGTATATCAGTTCTCTATTTCCTCTGTGAAATTCTGCATAGTCGATGAGCAGTCATTTAGTACACAGGGACATTAAAATATTCATGGCGTGGCTACAAAAGAAATGCATATATTCTTACACACAGTATACAAGCTGATGAAGACACAATCAAATTTTGAGATTGTTTACTTCAAAGTAAAGTTATCCAAAGCATCAGGTTTTCTTTTGTTCTTTGGTTTTTGCCTGAACATTTACATTCTTAAAAAATGCCCAGTTCTGATTTGTCTTTTTCAAGTTCATGGTATGGAACAGTAAAGAAGATGACCTACATTCTAGAGAATCCTAAAGCACTGTATTACTAAAATCTGAAAATATTGCCAGTTTAAGTCAATGCTAATTAACAGCAAGTTCAGTTAGAGTTCTCCCTTTTCACCAGTGTATTACATTCATTAGGGTCCTATTACAATAAGGAGAGATCCCAGAGAAAAAGCTCCCCCAAGAACAAGTTGAAAGTAATCACTATATAGTATTGTTAAGTACCTAGGAAAGCTTTTTAAAAAATTTTTCCCTCTAGGAAAGCTTTAAATTGTTGACTTAGCTAAAAAAGGTGACTTTGACGCTAAAGGTTAATTTTTAAGTTCTCAAAATTATTCTAAGTAATTCCAAAAATTTGTTAAATGCCTATGCCTACAAATATATCTAAACAAGATGTTAGATGTTCTCACATCAAAAAGTGACAAAATAACCCAGGGTAGGGTCTTAAGTGGACTTTCCAACATCCCAGATGAAAAAGTTGGAACTCTAAAATATTAAGCTATAAAAGCTTCGTCTTTCCCATTTAGAATAGTGTAATAATAAAACAAGCAAGTAAAATAATATTAGTAACGAATGCCCAATGCTTCATTTCCTTATAGAAGCTTTCATTCTCACAGGGAAAGTCTAATTCTGTACTAACAGCATTACTGATTTAATTGTATTTAAAAATACTTTGTCAGTGACTCTCAGCAGTAAATCAGTAATCCCAATTATGGGTTATTATAGGGAAAAATTTCCTACAAAGCATCAATTTAATAAAATAATAGGGGCTATCCATTGGGATTTAAATACAATTAACTTTCCAAATATTGCCAAAATATAAATAATAAACTTGACAAATTATAATTAAAACTGAATTAATACAGCCTACTACATTTTGATGCATGTCTGCACTCCAGCACGTATTCTAGAACGCTTTCTTATACCCAATGAAACTCTTGCTGTGATACATAGTCTCTGTTTTCTGGAGAGAGAACAAGAAAAGTTTAAGTCTCAAATAACCTTGTACTTCAATACCAGTTCTTTGTCTTATGTTATAGTTTTTAAACTTACTGATTTTCAACTTGATATGTCATATGAAAACCAACCATAAAAAGGTTTTTGCCCATTGAAGGAAAAAGGTGGTTTTCCAACAGAGATAAAAATATAATAAAATACAGTCATTCCTTCCTGGAGAAGACTTACAAGGACAAAAATTCTATATGAACAATTTTGAAATGTGGCCACCTCAGGCACTGCCATAACTTTTTAACTAATATTTTTTTTACTACCCGTTGCTAAGCAAAAGGGTTGATAATAAGAAAAATTATCCTTTAAAGTCAAGGGTCCATAATACTATATTTAAACAAATTAGTACCCGTCAATTGTCAAGAATATTCTTCATAGAAGAAACCCCTCTTCATTGGAAAAGCATCTTTCAAAAAAACAGCCTCTAAAATACACAAAAATAAATTGTGGTATTATATAGCAAATAGTATCCTTTAACCACTTTTAGGATACTAGGAAATGTCCAGTTCAGACTGTTAATATCTGAAGAAGTTCTGCTATAGATAAACGCCTTAATGACTACTTAACATT